>NC_065451.1:954843-1584176 GCF_917563875.1 Diabrotica virgifera virgifera | reverse complement strand
GTATTGACCATTGAAGTAACCTTTTACTGTTAATAAAAATATATTAATTTTTTTTTAAATTTACATTGTTAACATATACAAGTGGCGATAATAGTAAAATAAATACATAACATAGAAACTTTAAACAGTCATAACTAAAAATGGCTCCGTAGGCAGTTAGAACTTTGTTATTCCAATGCAACGAAATGTCATTTACCTGTATAGCAAGAATTTTATTACTTCGATTTTCTTAAATAATAAGGCTATAACATACTAAAAAAATTACTCAAATCGGACAATTGGTCTAGAAAATTCGAGACATCAAACATGTGCCATTTTTAAGGTGTTCCTTTAATTTTGCCGGTGTTTGTATAAAAGCTTCGCTTCAAAAAGTAACGATATATTTTGAATACTTTTTTGTGATTGCCTTCTGTAATTAGGATCTTCTTTTGGTGGCTCTATAATCAAAAGATTCGAATTTTTTTTAAGATACGTCATGTACACAACGTCTTTTGTTAGAGAAACTATATTATCTAAATTATTATTAGTTGATATATTCAAGTTCTGAGTTATTTGGCAACGCTGTCACACCCATGTCACATTTGGGGTAAGCAGGACCCTTTAATTTCATCTTGTCCTAACTCAATCAGGGAAATTCTATAATCTGTCAGATCATAGCATACCGACAGTTGGAGAGATATCGAGTTTATTGATAATCTTATTAATGGATAGAGGGGAGATGTTCATTTTAGCACTTCTTGGTTGCACCGAGTTTCTGAGGAATCGCAGGACTGTTGTCTACTGGGAGGAATTTGTATGATATAATATACAAAGTGTTGAATATACTTCTTGTTTTGTATAACTAACCGGGATATAACTAAAAACTTCCTTACAACGTATACATAATTTCGAAAAATGTCTGGGGATAGGAAAAATATCTAGGCATGTAGTTTTCGCTATTTTATTGATAATTTGTTCTTCTTCTCTAAACCATAATCCAAACTAGGTCCAAACGGTGAGGTAATTGAAAAAATAGCGCAAATAGGAAGAAAATGCGAAAGTAAAAGAGAAGATATTTATATGAATATAACAGGTAGTAAAAACATGCATAAAGAAAAGAACAAAGAAAAAATTTTTCATTACAACTCAAAATAAGAATTTTAAAATTATGCGTTAATTTTGGAACGCAATGTATTTTCTATCGATTTCCTCTCCGTATGTGTCGTAGAGAAGACATTTTTCGGTGACTTTAATAATTCTTTATCATAGTTGACCCTCTTTAGTACTTCCTCATTAGTTCTTCTTACTGTCCAAGGTATCTTCAGCATCCGTGTCTGAATCCACATTTCCAATGTTTGGAAAAAAGTTGCTTACTTGCTTACAAAAAGTTACATAGTTCTCTTTCACAGAAAAATTAGAATTTTTCAAAACTCAGTAAATTCAACGGACACTTAAATACATAAATACAAGAAGAATGTGTGTCTTTAAAATACTTCCGCATTCCAGTAAAACTGAATATACTTTTCCGCATATTTCGCAGCCCAATAACTATGTCCACACCAAAACTGTAACTCCTTCACTTACCGTCAATATTCAACTTCGAGAATACACCAACCCAAATAAATTACAACAAAATATGCATATAAATGGACGAAACATGTCGTCTCACTACTAAAAGTCCCTTTATTTCTCTCACGTGGTGATAAATAGCATATATTATGACAGTTTTCCTGTGCTGCTACAATGTGAAATGCATATTCTTGTGTAGATGGATGGGGGAGAATAACTGATTATATAAGAAATTATTCATCCCTTGTTGTACCATTATTCATTTGAAGATAATGGAATGGTATGCGTACGGATTTAATAAGGTTTTCGATATATCTGTTCAGATGAATATACTTTTTTTAAGTTTATTGTTTACTTTGAATCATATCGTTCATGGACTTATATAGGGTGTCCCAAAAGTAGTGGAACGGTCGAATATTTCGCGGTCGAACATCGGATCGAAAAACTGAAAAATACGTGTTCAATCATTTTCAAAAATCTATCCAATGACACCAAACACCAACCCCCACTACACCCCCTGGAGGTGGGGTGGGGGGTAACTTTAAAATCTCAAATGGAAACCCCTAGTTTTTCTTGCAGATTTGGATTCGTTACGTAAAAGTAAGCAACTTTTATTAAAGACATTTTTTCGAACTGTGGATAGATGGCGCTATAATTGGAAAAAACGATTTATCCTCATACAGTAGGTAAATTATAGAAACTGTCTAATATCTCGAGAAATACACTTCCAAATGATAAGCTAAAAAAGAGGTTTTTAATATTTTTCGAAAACCTATCGATAAACGCCAACATGACCCTCCAACCCACCCCCTGGAATTGGGGTGGGGGTAAATTTAAAATCTTAAATAGCAACCCCTACTTTTTATTGCAGATTCGATTTCGTCATGAAAAATTAAGCAACATTTATTCGAAACATTTTTAAAATTGCAGATAGATGGCGCTAATAAATCGTATTTTTCCAATTAAAGCGCCATCTATCAACAATTCTAAAAAATGTTTCGAATAAATGTTGCTTAAGTTTTCATGACAAATCCGAATCTGTAATAAAAAGTGGGGGTTGCTATTTAAGATTTTAAAGTTACCCCTCACCCCACCTCCAGTGGGTGGGTTGGAGGGTCATGTTTGGTGTTTATCGATAGGTTTTCAAAAAATATTAAAAACCTCTTTTTTAGTTTCTCATTTGGAAGTGTATTTCTCGAGATATTAGACCGTTTCTATAATTTACCTATGGTATCAGGATAAATCGTTTTTCCCAATTATAGCGCCATCTATCCACAGTTTGAAAAAATGTCTTGAATAAAAGTTGCTTACTTTTACGTAACGAATGCCAATCTGCAAGAAAAACTAGGGGTTTCCATTTAAGATTTTAAAGTTACCCCCCACCCCACCTCCAGGGGGTGTAGTGGGGGTTGGTGTTTAATGTCATTGGATAGATTTTTGAAAATGATTGAAAACATATTTTTCAGTTTTTCGATCCGATGTTTAGTTCGCGAAATATTCGACCGTTCCACTACTTTTGGGACACTCTGTATGTATGACACCGAGTAATAAGTATGTTGTAATTTTATTGGATTCAAGTTCTTCCATGACTCTTTAGCCCAATAAAATAAAATAAAATCAAAATGTAATTCCGTACAGGTTGGAATAAATTTTTTATCAAAGTTTAGGTCAAAACAAAAGATATTTTCAAGAAAGTATATGATTCATATGAGGGGATCATTGTTTAAATAATTAAAAATTGGTAATTTTTGCACAAAATTTACTTTTTCACCTTCTTCGGCAATTCATGTTTTTGTTAAGGTTTTTCCAATTTTTTTCTGCAAAGCTGAAGAAACAATCTTTTATATAAGACTTACTAAATTAAATTTGACCCTTAATTTATTTAAATAATTGTAAATCAAAATTAAAAAACAAATTTCCAAAAAAATATTATTTACATTATAAATAAACACTATAAAACATTTTGTTTTGCAGAAAAAGTTGCGCTATGGTACCAGTATAAACTGAAAAAAAAATGGTTGATAAATATTAAGTAGTTTATGAAATAATTAATTTGTTTATAAAAAATTACCATTTTTTCAATTGCAAAAACCTGGTTGTTGCCATAGATGGATAGAGTATACAAGTTTGGTCTCATTTTTTTTGCTTTTATGTATATTTTTGATAAATGTATTGACAAATTAAAATTTCAATTAAACACCCCTCCAAAATGGTGTTTGAAAATTGGTGTAATATGTTTAAAACTTGTTTTTTTAATAACACCGGGATTAAAAATTTTGAAGTTATTTTTCGATATTCGTATTCCTGGTAAAATTTGACACACTTACAAAAGAAAAAAAAATTCTAGATCCACTTTTTGCCGAGATAGCTTTTCCAAATTTAAAAATTCATAATTTGTTTATTTATCAATATTAACATTTTAAAGTGCTTGAGCACATCTATCAACCCTACTACTTAACAATGTCATTTATACATAGAGTTAATATTTTAGAATATTTTAAAAATAACGATTTTCGTAGCGACCTTAAATGAAAACTTTTTGCATGAAGAGTGGTGCAGTAGTATGTACTTTGCAATATCTTCGTTAATAATGGACCAATTTCAATGTTTTTTTTTAGTTTAGGGTAGCCTATAAAAATAATAACATCTAATGACACTTTTTACAATAAATATTCGTCAATCTTTTATAAACAATTTTTTTTCAAATTTTTTTTTCTATGTAGATATGATAAATAAAAATTGAAACAAAAAATTTTTTATAAAAAAATATAACAAAATAATAGTGAATTAGCATTAAAACTTTGTTAAAGACTTTTTTCTTTGTACAATAATAAAAGATATACCTTGTTATTATTTTTATATGCTGCCCCAAATAAAAAAAAAACATTGAAAGGGGCCCATTATTAACGGAGATATTTCAAACTACTCCTCCGCCAAGTTTCAGGCAAAAAGTTTTCATTTAAGGTGCTATGAAAATCCTCATTTTTCAAAATATTCTAAAATTTTTATTATGTGCATAAATGGCATTGTTAAGTAGTAGGGTTAATAGATGTACTCACGCACTTTTAAATGTTAATATTGTTAAATAAACAAATTATGAGTTTGTAAACTTGGAAAAGCTATCTCGACAAAAAATGGTTCTAGAATTTTTTTTCTTTTGTGGATGTGTCAAACACTACCAGAAATACGAATATCGAAAAATAATTTCAAAATTTTTAACCGCGGCGATGTTATTAAAAAAACAAATTTTAAACAAATTATGTACATCAATTTTCAAAAGCCACTTTGGATGGGTGTTTTATTGAAATTTTGATTTGTCCATACATTTATCGAAAATATACATAAAAGCAAAGGAACTGAGACCTTAAAAACTTGTATACTCTATCGGCAACAACAGCGTTTTTGGTAATTTTTTTATAAACAAATTAAATATTTCATAAATTACTCAATATTATTTATCAACCAATTTTTTTATTGTTGTTCTGAAGCTATTTCCTTGTGGCATTTTTATAATCAACTATTTATAATGGGAAATAAGCCACAATTTTACCAAAAAATATTACTGAAAGAGGAAGTCAATAGAAAGAAAATACCACGATTAGTAAGTCAATAACATATCGAGTTAGTACAAATTTTATATTTTAGTATTACTTATTGTATATCTATGTGTTATTAATATTATTTATAATTTAAACATATTAAAGTCAGAATTTGGTATTAGTTTTTTGAAAGTAAATTAAATGTAAGACCAAATACTTACGATGTCGGGATAGTATCACTAGGTTTTTTCCTGGTTTTCCCTCGTGATTTACTATGGAATCTCTAACGCGAGAATTTTACTGTCATCGTTGCATTTGGTTGTCTTTTTAAAGACAGATCACATGCTATGATATTTTTTTGTGACGGATATTCTTGAGTTGGGATTGATTTCATGTAATCCAATGAACTATCTTTTAGTAAAGTCGTCCCCAGAACGCAACTCATAAATATTGACGATATCATTTTAAAGTCTTCTACTTTAAAATGTATAATATACGTCTGAATTGCCAATATAAATGAGACAAATTAAATAAATTATTAGAAGAATTTTTTTTACTTAGCAACAACATTTTTGTTTATTTTAGTAGTATTTTGTATTTTGACAACGAAGCCCGATTTGGGCTTCGAAACGTCAATAAAATCTTTTTTCTACGAGCGTGCAAAAATGTCTACTTTCGCGCACGCATTTTAGTTTAGAAAGTTTCACTTTTCCACACGCGTGTTAATTTAGATATGTTAATATGGCCCTAAAGTAATTATGTAATAAACTAATATTTAAATATTATTTACTAATTTATTTCAAATATATCTTATTGTGTTCCTTTTTTAATGAAATTAACGCGACAATTCGATGAAATAAAATTATTTTGACATAATATTCGAAAGTCAAATCGGTAGACAATAACAGTCGTTTTGAATCATCGTCATGGAAACCAAGATCGTCGTCATGCTAACTAATTATATTGAAAGTTTGGTTTTGACAACCTTGTCAAAGAATTAATTTGTGTATGTATTTTCATATTAATTAAATTCATTGATTAAGATTTGGTAATTTTTTAAAGACTCTTAGAAAAAATATTGTTCCTAACTCTTGCAGAAAATCTCTTTTCCGCACTCGACTGCTTGCTGAACTCCAGCTTCGCGTCGTTCGGCAAACTGCAGTCGCGTGCGAAAAAGAATGACTTTCTGCACTTGTTAGGAAAATAACTATTTTTGCAATTCCGACCTTGTTTCGCAATTATGTACAATAAATGAGTATATCAAACTTTGTAATACGTCATTTTAAAGCTTTTTTCATAATCTCGAAGATATTTGTACTAAAAAAACCATAAGTTTCCCTGTTTTCCATTGATTTCAAAAAAAGTGAAAAATGCCATTTTTTGACAGTTAATTGTTTATAAATAAAAATGGCCCCCAGATCCTACGCAGGAAATAGTTACAATTTGCTCTTACAGGTATTACCTGCCGAAAAAACGCTTCAGCACCCTGGCTGTTCAAGTGTCATGGAAAAAACCTTATTATATACCCTGGACTAAAAAAGCAATAAAAGTTCATAAATAGGTACTTTACGAATCTTTTGGTACTACAGCGGTAAATTTATCTAACTAACGGTTGTTTCGTATTAAGGATTCACAATACAATCACGCTTCGGTGCTTCTTCTTCTTTTTCCGATACGTCCATATAGTTTTCTGTATCTGTTTTCCCTCTATTTTTAGAGTCATTTTTGGTTTAAATCTCGTTCTATTAACACGAAATATACACAAAAGTAAGCTAATTTTCATATATTTCACTCTTATACTTTTTTTACATTCGAAGATGTTTCACTCGCATTCTCGCATTCAACTTAACGATAAAATCACGCCAGCCACTCGACTCGTCTCTCGTACATCACGTTCGTAGTCTATTAGTCGAAATTAGCCTTTCCCTTCATCATTCATATATTTTAGTGTGTACCTACATATTTGCACGAGTACGAATGGGTGTGATGAAGTGTGGGGAATGTGCAAGTGCATCTGGATTCAGGGAATTCAGGATAGCAGACTCGGGAACTCGCGAGGCGAATAAGTGGCTCCTCGCTGAATTACAATGGTTATACACGTGTAAGGACCGTGACGGGATTCGATCCCCCCCTTCCCCCTTCCCGTTGTTCCCTGACGTACACCCACCAACCCTTTATGTGTCATATGCAGTTCGGCTGGATTAGGTTTTTGGGCGTCTGCAGTTTTACAGTCTTTTCTTGATACGTTTATACGAGATATTCGGTATTTTTTAACATAATACTAATAAAAATTATGAAAAAATGAAAATAAAACACGAAAAAAAATCATTCAAAGGCACGACAAGGATGTAGAAAATAAGAATGACATATCTTTGATAGATTTATGTAGAAATTTATCCCTGAAAATTATGAACTGATGTTTTTTTTTGCAACGATATAGGTAGATACAGCTGGTTCCTAAAAAAACTGATACGACTCTTAAAGCGTATTTTGTAGAAAATTGAGCAGTGTATTTTGAAGGATAAATACTTATTATTTACATATTGTCACTGTTACTGCCAAATCTTAAAATTTGTAAGATAACTTATTCTGTTCAACCTCAAAAAATGGCTCCACATGCTAGCAAAGAACTAAAAGCAAGAACTGTAACGAAATTAGGAGATGGTTGGTCACTATCTGCCGTAGCGAACCATTTTAACGTAAGCAGAACAACAGTTTTTAATAATAATAAAAGATGGAGAGAACAAGAAACTCTCCAAAGAAAGCAAGGTTCTGGAAGACCAAAAATATCTACCGCTCATGAAGATCGTACGCTTCTGGAGAGATTAGAAGAGAATCCTTTTGAATATGCGAAATCTGCAAGAATTAAGTCACAGTTTCCGGGAAAAAAGACAACAACTTGGCGCAGAATTAAAGCATCGTGTCTTAAGTACCGAACTGCGGCAAAAAATAGACTCTTACACCACAACAGAAGCAATCAAGACGTATATTTGCTTTAAACCATCAGCTACAAAATCAAGATTTTTGGGACAGCTACTATCATTTACCTATGTACATATATACCCTTTATAAAATGGAGGAATTCAAAATAATATCAAAATTTAGACCTTAATAATAGGTCTGGATCCCGCGTATGAAAAAAAAGTTGATTAATAGCAAGCTGAAAATTTGTTCATAGCTTAAAGGTGTCTAGTCGGATAAACTTTGATATATAGGAACACTGGAACAGGGGAAGTTTTAATTGTGGAACAGGTTAAAAATTTGGAACGGTCAGACCACGAAAACGTCACATGTAATTTGTCCGACAGAACTTCCAATTGATTTGTTACCCTTTCATTAAACTCTCATGCAAAAATCAGGCTGCTATTTATCACCACATGGAAATTATAATGAGTGGAACACGTAGAATATGTCAAATGACAGGAATTATGACAGATGATAAATAGCAGTCTGATTTTTGCATGAGAGTTTAATGAAAGGGTAACAAATCAATTGGAAGTTCTGTCGGACAAAATACATGTGACGTTTTCGTGGTCTGGCCGTTCCAAATTTTTAACCTGTTCCACAATTAAAACTTCACCTGTTCCAGTGTTTCCATATATCAAAGTTTGTCCGACTAGACACCCTTAAGCTATTAACAAATTTTCAGCTTGCTATTAATCAACTTTTTTTCATACTCAGGATCCAGACCTATTTGTTTAACAATAAAAAAATTAATTTTTATCAATGCAAATAATCAAAACCGGTATAATTTGACTTAAACTTTCAAATGCTGTCAGCAGAATTGCTATTTTATTTTTTAATCAAAAGTTATTCGGATTCAAAAATTGCAATTTTTCGATTTTTTGAAAGTTCAACCGCGTTTATCTCAAAAACTATGCATCAAACGAAAAAACTTGTAAGAACATTTTTTGCTTAGAATTATATAAGGAATACAAAAAAAATTTACGAAAAATCGCTGTTATGTAATTCCTCAAGTTCTTTGTTTATAACAATGTTATCGACATCCGGATCAACTGTTACCCAAACAATTCGTGTTCTACGGGTCAAAATACATAAAAAAAAGGCTTGAATAAGTCCATCTAAATAAAGCAGGCTGTTGCACCCCCATCCCCCCCTGTCTCTGGCGACAAAACTAAGTTGTTTATAAGCCAAAAAATTGTTTATAACTTTGAATTGGTGAGGCTGCTTGAATAATCCGATTTTAATTCTGTAAGGTGTATTAGATAGATAGAGCGCCTATTTATATGTTAAAAAATTAGCAACATTTTAAATGGTCTACTTTTTGTTCAGAAAGTTTTTAAAAAATTTAAACTTTTTTTAAAAAAAATTAGATTGCAAAATTATTATGCAAAATCTATTAGGTCGATTTTAATGAAATTTGGTGGACGGTTTAAGAATGTTATAAGAATTTTTTAAACGAATTAAGAAGGTTCTAATTGCAACCAAAGTGGTTAAAAAACATTGAACAAAAACAGGCTTATTTTGCCCCCTTATTTTGTATTTATTGCTATTTTGAAGAAATGGTACATTTTTAACCAGTCGTGTATCATATAAAATTTAATTATCTTTATATTGAAGAGAAGTATCCATATTACTCAAATGTGGTCTCGAGGTAACCAGTTACAAAAAAACTCGAAGGGGTACCACAAGGTAATAAATAACCTTGTGGTACCTCTTCGAGTTTTTTTTGTAACTGGTTATCTTTATTTTATTTCTGTACGACTTTGTTCCAAAATAAATCGTTTTAAAGTTATAATAAGCAAAGAAAGTAGAAAAAATTCGACATTTTTCGTTTTTCGAAATTTTTAAATATTTTAATTTTTTTAATAATGTTCCGGTCATATTTGAGAAGAAGCATAAGTCAATTAAAATTATCGAAGTTGTCACCTAACTTTATCTGCAAAAATCCGAATGTCGCCTCTTACATCCACCTCAAAACAGATCCGCCCTGGTCTATCATACCTTTGATAGATTTATGTAGAAATTTATCCCTGAAAATTATGAACTGATGTTTTTTGCAACGATATAGGTACATACATTTACATACCTATTTGTTTAAGATGCTGGATAGAACGATAGTAGAACAAAAATGTTTGTAGATATCTTCTATTTGGTTTTATATTTTTGTCTTTATAAACACTTTTAACAACGTAATTATTAATTAAAATATCTAATTTCATAATTTATTTATTAAAAAGCTTTTGCATCGGCCGGGAATCGAACCCGGGCCGCCCGCGTGGCAGGCGAGCATTCTACCACTGAACCACCGATGCTGTGAATGAAATTCTTGTATAAACAAAACTGAAGATCGTGTTAGTGGTCAAATCAATGTTTCCTAAGTGGGGCAAATTAATAATCTAAAGAGAAAATATTTAAATAACGGTAAAGACCTTGTAGTTGAACTTTTCTTGAAATATCCAGCAATATAACGCATCGGTGGTTCAGTGGTAGAATGCTCGCCTGCCACGCGGGCGGCCCGGGTTCGATTCCCGGCCGATGCAAGACTTTTTGTTTTATTTGTTATTTAAAATTTGATGCTAATCTTGAAATTAAAGTAGAAAACCCATACGATGAACCCAAAGGGACCGCAGACATTCGGAAACAATTAGCGTCTCTTTGCAAAGACTTTGACGTCGACTTTGCAAAGTAACAAGACACTTACTCAACACACACTACACATTACTCCCCTGACTTAGTGATAAGTTATACAATTACGTGGCTAAAAGGTTCTAGTTCTAAACCAAAGCCAGAATCAGAGAAAAAAAACTTGATACCAGAGAGTGAAAGGAAAATAAATAAAGAAAAGAGCAAAAGATAAAAGATATTCAATCAGGTTAGTGCAATTACTGAAGGATGTAAAAAGATAGTAAGAACTTAGTTGATATTGTATTAATAAATTAATTCAGTCGTATGGTATATCTGCAGAATTTTCTTCTTTAAAAAAAGTTTCGTCCAAAATGTTTACCGAGCAAACCTCATCAATAGGAGCATCAACAGGCATTAATCTCTCGTACAATTCCAATCTAGGTAATCATTAGAGTTTTTCTTTCTTATATTAAAGCTGGCACTGACAAAATAAAAAAAATATCAAACGGAATAAAGACAATATTTACCCTTCACCAAAAACTTTCACCTCTTGTTCGATCCTTTAAAGACAAATGACCGACACAGAATTTATAATAGATATGAAATTCTTTGTGCAGACTAGGCCAAATATTTCTGAATGTCCGTTCCCGAAATTAATTCTGAATTGACTTCTGACAGCCCCAGAAGAAGTACTGTGCAACCTCTCCGATCTAAACCAACACGAAGAACAGAAGCCGCCGTTTCCTGACCCTGACCACCTTAATGTTCCAGTTGACAAAAGGCAACACTGCCACACCTTGAAGAGGTTACAAATCATTATAATATTATCCAAGTAGTAAAATGACAAGTTTTCATCATCAAATGTTCGACTTGTATGGATTCACTCCTCATACTTCTGCTATAGGGCTTTTCATCGAGTGTCAATTGTTTCGAGCTTCTGTCATGTGTCACATAATATTAATATATCTACGACATACGTCTTTGGTTTGTATTATTGTAGATGCTAATAACGTATGACGTAGATATATTAATATTATGTGACACATGACAGAAGCTCGAAACAAATGACTGTGAATGAAAAATCCTATTAGCTCATGAAATTGCTTGAACTCTTGTAGAATTCTTCTTGTAGAACAATACTTCTTGTAGTTTCCGTGGTGTAGTGGTTATCACATCCGCCTAACACGCGGAAGGTCCCCGGTTCGATCCCGGGCGGAAACATCTTTTTTTGTTACATAGCATAACAAAATCTGTAAAGTTTGTTTAGCAGTAAATGGTTGACTTCAAATTGTACCGACTATAAACATACTGGGTTAATCGGTAGTAGTATAAAAGGCCCGATTTCAGGTAAAAATTTAAATATGTTTGAATGTTTGTTTTTCTATAATCTTAGCAATTAAAATAGATTTATTTATTTTAAAACTCCTTTGAAGAAAACATTAATTTCGGGTATATAAGGCAAAGCAATATATTTTACATCAGTTTTTGTGTTTTTGTCGTCGTAATTATTGTAAATTTTGTGGATCCTTTGCTTTATTATAGGAGTACCGTCTAGTCAGTGTTAATTGTCAAAAGACCAACTCTGTCTACCTCGGTTGTTTATCACTCCGGACCGGTCTTAACAATGGGCAAAGTCAGATAAATTTAATAATACAGGGTGTAACGAAAATACAGGTCATAAATTTAATCACATATTCTGGGACCAAAAATAGTTTGATTGAACCTAACTTACCTTAGTACAAATGTGCATATAAAAAAAGTTACAACCCTTTGAAGTTACAAAATGAAAATCGATTTTTTCCAATGTATCGGAAACTATTAAAAATTTTTTATTGAAAATGGACATATGGCATTCTTATGACAGTAGCATCTTAAGAAAAAATTATAGTGAAATTTGGACACCCTAAAAAAATTTTATGGGGGTTTAGTTCCTTTAAACCCCCCCAAACTTTTGTGTACGTTCCAATTAAATTATTATTGTAGTACCATTACTTAAACACAATATTTTTAAAACTTTTTTGGCTCTTAGTACTTTTTCTAAAAGGCAGTTTTTATCGAGATATTTTGAATATTTGTCAAATCCACCACATATTTGTATATGGTTAAGTACGATTATGGAAACTTGGTAATAATATGAAAATTTATGTATGATTTACATTTTTAGGTATATTTTGAACCGTATTAAAAAAGAAGCCATATCTCGATAAGAGTTGCCTTCTCAAAAAAATACAAAGAGGCAAAAAAGTTTTAAAAACATTTTGTTTAACTAATGGTATCGCAGTAATAGTTTAATTGGAGCGTACACAAACATTTGGGAGGTTTAAAGGAACAAAAGCCCCATACAATTTTTATGTAAACATATTAAAAAAGAAGCCGCAACTCGATAAAAACTGCCTTATCGAAAAAATACTGAGAGCCAAAAAAGTTTTACAAATATTGAATTTAACTAATGGTACCACAATAATAATTTAATTGGAACGTACAGAAAAGTTTGGGGGGGTTTAAGGGAACAAAACTCCCATAAAATTTTTATGGGGAGCACAAATTTCACTATAATTTTTCTTTAAGATGCTCCTACCATAAGAATTCCGCATATCCATTTTCAATAAAAAATCTCTAATAGTTTTCGATATATTCGAAAAAATCGATTTTCATTTTGTAACTTCAAAGGGCTATAACTTTTTTTATGTGCATATTTGTACTAAGGTAAGTTAGGTTCATTCGAACTATTTTTGATCCCAGAATACGTGATTTAAGTTATGACCTGTATTTTTGTTACACCCTGTATTTACGACCGCACTAATTGAAGTCAACCATTTACTGCTAAACAAACTTTACAAAATTTCTACTAAATGCGTATACAGCACTACATGGGTATCCACAACATCAACCTTAAAATTATCCGCTCTTGGCCTGATACATATATCTGGTGGCAGAATACTGTGCACCGATGTATTTGACTAGAGAAGGCATATTCACCTGGTCGACACTCAGCTAAACTGTACATGAGTATAAATAACAGGGACTAGACGAAGGACAAACAGAAAATTTGGTTGCCGGTACTTGGGTACTACAGTAGACTCGCGATTATCCGAGTTTCGGTTATCCGAGCCCCTCGGTTAACCGAGGCAAAAGTCATAACTGGTGAGTTACAACTTTCAACCTTGGCGCAATATCGCCGCCTCAAAAACAGGAATGAAGCTTACGCAAAGATCAATCAAATATTTTTTAAACAGTAATATTGATAAGGTAAATGTTTTTATCTTTTATAGACAGTAAAAGTTATTAGTTTTGCGATTAAAATATCCACAGTTATGGATATATACGTGTTTTTCTATCAACATAACCAATCTCAGTGTTAACCGAGTTTTTCCATATCCGAGGTAGTCACGGTCCCAGATACCTCGGATAATCGCGAGTCTACTGTACTACATTTTGAAGATGGAGGTACATCAAATCGCAATTCAAGGGACTGGACTGCGCTCCGTATTCTAATTGAAAAGTAAGATTGTTTTGCCTTCGCATTGCAACTGAATTAAAAATAAAATTTTTGTTTTATTTTTATATTGGTCTTTACTTCTTCGAGTAACTAGGTAAATTTTCTGTTGGAATTTACAAGCTGAACAGACGGGGTCGTGAATTGTAAGATTTTTGAATTCCCTCTTGTCTTCTTCGCTTCAGCATCCATTTGGCTTGCAAATTTTAGAAGCCTTGGAGGTGTTACCAAGGAAATGGACCAATAGGTTTTCGATTTAAAAATCTTTTAGTAATATTTTAATATTTTCTAAATACATATTCATAATAATGCTATTAGGATCGAAAACTTCATCTTTTAATTGCCAGATGACGCTAGTCACCTAATATTTTCACTTCAGTTGCAATGGGTGGGAAAACCTCTATGTGCTGATCAATTGGGGTATGGAGAACAAGCCTACGTTTTTTCCGATGAGGCTCCAATAAGAGCCGAAAATCGCGATTCAAGGGACTGGACTGCGCTCCGTATTCTAATTGAAAAGTAAGATTGTTTTGCCTTTGCATTGCAACTGAATTAAAAATAAAATTTTTGTTTTATTTTTATATTGGTCTTTACTTCTTCGAGTAACTAGGTAAATTTTCTGTTGGAATTTACAAGCTGAACAGACGGGGTCGTGAATTGTAAGATTTTTGAATTCCCTCTTGTCTTCTTCGCTTCAGCATCCATTTGGCTTGCAAATTTTAGAAGCCTTGGAGGTGTTACCAAGGAAATGGACCAATAGGTTTTCGATTTAAAAATCTTTTAGTAATATTTTAATATTTTCTAAATACATATTCATAATAATGCTATTAGGATCGAAAACTTCATCTTTTAATTGCCAGATGACGCTAGTCACCTAATATTTTCACTTCAGTTGCAATGGGTGGGAAAACCTCTATGTGCTGATCAATTGGGGTATGGAGAACAAGCCTACGTTTTTTCCGATGAGGCTCCAATAAGAGCCGAAAATCGCGATTCAAGGGACTGGACTGCGCTCCGTATTCTAATTGAAAAGTAAGATTGTTTTGCCTTTGCATTGCAACTGAATTAAAAATAAAATTTTTGTTTTATTTTTATATTGGTCTTTACTTCTTCGAGTAACTAGGTAAATTTTCTGTTGGAATTTACAAGCTGAACAGACGGGGTCGTGAATTGTAAGATTTTTGAATTCCCTCTTGTCTTCTTCGCTTCAGCATCCATTTGGCTTGCAAATTTTAGAAGCCTTGGAGGTGTTACCAAGGAAATGGACCAATAGGTTTTCGATTTAAAAATCTTTTAGTAATATTTTAATATTTTCTAAATACATATTCATAATAATGCTATTAGGATCGAAAACTTCATCTTTTAATTGCCAGATGACGCTAGTCACCTAATATTTTCACTTCAGTTGCAATGGGTGGGAAAACCTCTATGTGCTGATCAATTGGGGTATGGAGAACAAGCCTACGTTTTTTCCGATGAGGCTCCAATAAGAGCCGAAAATCGCGATTCAAGGGACTGGACTGCGCTCCGTATTCTAATTGAAAAGTAAGATTGTTTTGCCTTTGCATTGCAACTGAATTAAAAATAAAATTTTTGTTTTATTTTTATATTGGTCTTTACTTCTTCGAGTAACTAGGTAAATTTTCTGTTGGAATTTACAAGCTGAACAGACGGGGTCGTGAATTGTAAGATTTTTGAATTCCCTCTTGTCTTCTTCGCTTCAGCATCCATTTGGCTTGCAAATTTTAGAAGCCTTGGAGGTGTTACCAAGGAAATGGACCAATAGGTTTTCGATTTAAAAATCTTTTAGTAATATTTTAATATTTTCTAAATACATATTCATAATAATGCTATTAGGATCGAAAACTTCATCTTTTAATTGCCAGATGACGCTAGTCACCTAATATTTTCACTTCAGTTGCAATGGGTGGGAAAACCTCTATGTGCTGATCAATTGGGGTATGGAGAACAAGCCTACGTTTTTTCCGATGAGGCTCCAATAAGAGCCGAAAATCGCGATTCAAGGGACTGGACTGCGCTCCGTATTCTAATTGAAAAGTAAGATTGTTTTGCCTTTGCATTGCAACTGAATTAAAAATAAAATTTTTGTTTTATTTTTATATTGGTCTTTACTTCTTCGAGTAACTAGGTAAATTTTCTGTTGGAATTTACAAGCTGAACAGACGGGGTCGTGAATTGTAAGATTTTTGAATTCCCTCTTGTCTTCTTCGCTTCAGCATCCATTTGGCTTGCAAATTTTAGAAGCCTTGGAGGTGTTACCAAGGAAATGGACCAATAGGTTTTCGATTTAAAAATCTTTTAGTAATATTTTAATATTTTCTAAATACATATTCATAATAATGCTATTAGGATCGAAAACTTCATCTTTTAATTGCCAGATGACGCTAGTCACCTAATATTTTCACTTCAGTTGCAATGGGTGGGAAAACCTCTATGTGCTGATCAATTGGGGTATGGAGAACAAGCCTACGTTTTTTCCGATGAGGCTCCAATAAGAGCCGAAAATCGCGATTCAAGGGACTGGACTGCGCTCCGTATTCTAATTGAAAAGTAAGATTGTTTTGCCTTTGCATTGCAACTGAATTAAAAATAAAATTTTTGTTTTATTTTTATATTGGTCTTTACTTCTTCGAGTAACTAGGTAAATTTTCTGTTGGAATTTACAAGCTGAACAGACGGGGTCGTGAATTGTAAGATTTTTGAATTCCCTCTTGTCTTCTTCGCTTCAGCATCCATTTGGCTTGCAAATTTTAGAAGCCTTGGAGGTGTTACCAAGGAAATGGACCAATAGGTTTTCGATTTAAAAATCTTTTAGTAATATTTTAATATTTTCTAAATACATATTCATAATAATGCTATTAGGATCGAAAACTTCATCTTTTAATTGCCAGATGACGCTAGTCACCTAATATTTTCACTTCAGTTGCAATGGGTGGGAAAACCTCTATGTGCTGATCAATTGGGGTATGGAGAACAAGCCTACGTTTTTTCCGATGAGGCTCCAATAAGAGCCGAAAATCGCGATTCAAGGGACTGGACTGCGCTCCGTATTCTAATTGAAAAGTAAGATTGTTTTGCCTTTGCATTGCAACTGAATTAAAAATAAAATTTTTGTTTTATTTTTATATTGGTCTTTACTTCTTCGAGTAACTAGGTAAATTTTCTGTTGGAATTTACAAGCTGAACAGACGGGGTCGTGAATTGTAAGATTTTTGAATTCCCTCTTGTCTTCTTCGCTTCAGCATCCATTTGGCTTGCAAATTTTAGAAGCCTTGGAGGTGTTACCAAGGAAATGGACCAATAGGTTTTCGATTTAAAAATCTTTTAGTAATATTTTAATATTTTCTAAATACATATTCATAATAATGCTATTAGGATCGAAAACTTCATCTTTTAATTGCCAGATGACGCTAGTCACCTAATATTTTCACTTCAGTTGCAATGGGTGGGAAAACCTCTAAGTGCTGATCAATTGGGGTATGGAGAACAAGCCTACGTTCTTTCCGATGAGGCTCCAATAAGAGCCGAAAATCGCGATTCAAGGGACTGGACTGCGCTCCGTATTCTAATTGAAAAGTAAGATTGTTTTGCCTTTGCATTGCAACTGAATTAAAAATAAAATTTTTGTTTTATTTTTATATTGGTCTTTACTTCTTCGAGTAACTAGGTAAATTTTCTGTTGGAATTTACAAGCTGAACAGACGGGGTCGTGAATTGTAAGATTTTTGAATTCCCTCTTGTCTTCTTCGCTTCAGCATCCATTTGGCTTGCAAATTTTAGAAGCCTTGGAGGTGTTACCAAGGAAATGGACCAATAGGTTTTCGATTTAAAAATCTTTTAGTAATATTTTAATATTTTCTAAATACATATTCATAATAATGCTATTAGGATCGAAAACTTCATCTTTTAATTGCCAGATGACGCTAGTCACCTAATATTTTCACTTCAGTTGCAATGGGTGGGAAAACCTCTATGTGCTGATCAATTGGGGTATGGAGAACAAGCCTACGTTCTTTCCGATGAGGCTCCAATAAGAGCCGAAAATCGCGATTCAAGGGACTGGACTGCGCTCCGTATTCTAATTGAAAAGTAAGATTGTTTTGCCTTTGCATTGCAACTGAATTAAAAATAAAATTTTTGTTTTATTTTTATATTGGTCTTTACTTCTTCGAGTAACTAGGTAAATTTTCTGTTGGAATTTACAAGCTGAACAGACGGGGTCGTGAATTGTAAGATTTTTGAATTCCCTCTTGTCTTCTTCGCTTCAGCATCCATTTGGCTTGCAAATTTTAGAAGCCTTGGAGGTGTTACCAAGGAAATGGACCAATAGGTTTTCGATTTAAAAATCTTTTAGTAATATTTTAATATTTTCTAAATACATATTCATAATAATGCTATTAGGATCGAAAACTTCATCTTTTAATTGCCAGATGACGCTAGTCACCTAATATTTTCACTTCAGTTGCAATGGGTGGGAAAACCTCTAAGTGCTGATCAATTGGGGTATGGAGAACAAGCCTACGTTCTTTCCGATGAGGCTCCAATAAGAGCCGAAAATCGCGATTCAAGGGACTGGACTGCGCTCCGTATTCTAATTGAAAAGTAAGATTGTTTTGCCTTTGCATTGCAACTGAATTAAAAATAAAATTTTTATTTTATTTTTATATTGCTCTTTACTCCTTCGAGTAACTAGGTCCATTTTCTGTTGGAATTTACCAGCTGAACAGACGAGGTCGTGAATTGTAAGTTTTTTGAATTCCCTCTTGTCTTCTTCGCTTCAGCATCCATTTGGCTTGCAAATTTTAGAAGCCTTGGAGGTGTTACCAAGGAAATGGACCAATAGGTTTTCGATTTAAAAATCTTTTAGTAATATTTTAATATTTTCTAAATACATATTCATAATAATGCTATTAGGATCGAAAACTTCATCTTTTAATTGCCAGATGACGCTAGTCACCTAATATTTTCACTTCAGTTGCAATGGGTGGGAAAACCTCTATGTGCTGATCAATTGGGGTATGGAGAACAAGCCTACGTTTTTTCCGATGAGGCTCCAATAAGAGCCGAAAATCGCGATTCAAGGGACTGGACTGCGCTCCGTATTCTAATTGAAAAGTAAGATTGTTTTGCCTTTGCATTGCAACTGAATTAAAAATAAAATTTTTGTTTTATTTTTATATTGGTCTTTACTTCTTCGAGTAACTAGGTAAATTTTCTGTTGGAATTTACAAGCTGAACAGACGGGGTCGTGAATTGTAAGATTTTTGAATTCCCTCTTGTCTTCTTCGCTTCAGCATCCATTTGGCTTGCAAATTTTAGAAGCCTTGGAGGTGTTACCAAGGAAATGGACCAATAGGTTTTCGATTTAAAAATCTTTTAGTAATATTTTAATATTTTCTAAATACATATTCATAATAATGCTATTAGGATCGAAAACTTCATCTTTTAATTGCCAGATGACGCTAGTCACCTAATATTTTCACTTCAGTTGCAATGGGTGGGAAAACCTCTATGTGCTGATCAATTGGGGTATGGAGAACAAGCCTACGTTTTTTCCGATGAGGCTCCAATAAGAGCCGAAAATCGCGATTCAAGGGACTGGACTGCGCTCCGTATTCTAATTGAAAAGTAAGATTGTTTTGCCTTTGCATTGCAACTGAATTAAAAATAAAATTTTTGTTTTATTTTTATATTGGTCTTTACTTCTTCGAGTAACTAGGTAAATTTTCTGTTGGAATTTACAAGCTGAACAGACGGGGTCGTGAATTGTAAGATTTTTGAATTCCCTCTTGTCTTCTTCGCTTCAGCATCCATTTGGCTTGCAAATTTTAGAAGCCTTGGAGGTGTTACCAAGGAAATGGACCAATAGGTTTTCGATTTAAAAATCTTTTAGTAATATTTTAATATTTTCTAAATACATATTCATAATAATGCTATTAGGATCGAAAACTTCATCTTTTAATTGCCAGATGACGCTAGTCACCTAATATTTTCACTTCAGTTGCAATGGGTGGGAAAACCTCTAAGTGCTGATCAATTGGGGTATGGAGAACAAGCCTACGTTCTTTCCGATGAGGCTCCAATAAGAGCCGAAAATCGCGATTCAAGGGACTGGACTGCGCTCCGTATTCTAATTGAAAAGTAAGATTGTTTTGCCTTTGCATTGCAACTGAATTAAAAATAAAATTTTTATTTTATTTTTATATTGCTCTTTACTCCTTCGAGTAACTAGGTCCATTTTCTGTTGGAATTTACCAGCTGAACAGACGAGGTCGTGAATTGTAAGTTTTTTGAATTCCCACTTGTCTTCTTCGCTTCAGCATCCATGTGGCTTGCAAATTTTAGAAGCCTTGGAGGTGTTACCAAGGAAATGGACCAATAAATTTTTATTTTAAAAATCTTTTAGTAATATTTTAATATTTTCTAAATATTATTAATAATGCTATTAGGATCGAAAACTTCATTTTTTAGACTAGATTTTTATTTATTTAGCGTATAACGTACACTGCGTGAGCAGTCCTGTACTATGTGCCTGATCGTATGTCTCTAGCACCGCAATCCACCTAGTTTACCCCATTTGTAGAGGGAGTCGGCGCATCTTCCACACCTGATTCGATTTCCATAGGCTGCCCAAATCTTACGACGTTTAAATTTGTCAAGTTTGTCTGTGATATCCAGTAGTTATGGTAATGCGAATCTGTCTTACTTTCCCATTCTTTTTCTTATATTTTCTTATATTCTTTAGGCAATGTATGTTCACGGAGTAGGTTAGGTGAAGCTAATGGTGGGTAGCCACATTGTGTTATGTTAAGTATTTGTTATATGTTAATTTAAGTTGCCACCATTCAGACAAATGTTAATGACATTCGAGGTTAATTTTTTTGACGAAATGCTCCTGAAGATACTCTACGAGCGAAAGTATACTTGGGTAAGTTTAATAAAACTCAGTGCTCGATATCTACCTTTTATTTCCGTAAAAATCAATTATTTATACATCTCCAATATATGTACCGATTATAGTTTATACTCGAACGGTAGATATATTTCAGCACTTAGTTGGCACCCATACCTCGATGCGTTAACCTCTTTCTTATTTGTAAACTTTTCAATTCTCTTGATCCTTCATCTCGCGCCGACCCATTTGATGGAGATGGATCTGCTTCTTGCATCCGCTCACGACGCGCTGAAAAAACAAATCTTCGCTTTCACGCGGTTTTTATAACGTAAACTTCATTTTACGAACGTAAACAAACAAACAGTAGAGAATTTAAGTCTTCTTGGTGTATGTGTTAGTTATCACCTAAGTTTAATGTTATTACGTACTATATTGTTTATAGCCTTGTTTATAGAGAGAGTTTTTTAGTGTGTTCCGTTTGAATCTGTTGACTCGATGACGCTTTTTTTGTTCGTCGTATGTGAACTTTGCATAAAGTGGCAACTGTCTAAACATCAGCAATTAGAAATAATATGGTAAAATTCAAAATGATTCTTAGATTTGTAAAATTATAGTCAGCCAATGTTGATGGAGAAGAATATGGATTATCAATAAACATCAAGATAACTAAATTTATGAGGATATCAAAAACCCAAAATAATGATGAAAGCCTGACAATCAACGGTAAATCTGTAGAACAAGTTAAAAATTACAACTATCTTTAGGGCAGTCAATGAGTGTATGTGGCTCCGAATTCCATCCTACTATATCGATTTACGTGATATTTTCACAGTAAGTAGGAAATAGCCCAAGAAACAAAGTCTACCCTATGCCGATGTGTGCTTTTAAACTGTAAAAAATTTGATGACTAACGTATTTTAAGAAAAAAATGAGAAGTATATTTAACCCCTCATCCACAAGAATTTAAATGCATCGTTTTCCTTCTACAATACGTTTTACTATAGTGTTCTTTTTATGTTCAAAAAGTTGGGCGGGTTTAAAATGAATGGTTTTTGAAAAAAATAAGATCAAATTATTGAGCGCATTTTTAAATTTTCTTAAAAATCTTCCTATTTCTCCATGTAACTCGAAAATGAGATGCCAAAAAAAGATGCCATACAAAAATGTAGGTTTCTTCTAGATAAACATTTTGATTTTATTTTTGAAGTTATACTTCTTTTCCGGATGCATGCGCATGCGCATGCGCATTATAACTTTGTTCTGATTGGATGTTCAAATGACATGTCAAAAATTATCCGATATGGCAGCTGTGGTTTGGAGGTAAAGATAAAGGTAAACAAATGTATAATATATTAGTTTTATTGTTGTGAGGACAGAAACAAAAAAGTTTATAATATTGTAGTGACTTTTAAATAGTTTTTAAAAGCAACAGGTACGTGATAATTGTTAATGTATCATGGGTATAAACCTACCTATTTGATCTGCCAAAATACATAGTATGTAATACTTTTAGGGCCGGTTGTTCGAACGCTAATCAACAATGATCATTATTAAATATTTAATTACTGTCACCAAAACTGTCAATGTCAACTTTGTTTGGGTTGCTGAAAACATAATTAATTACAATTATGAGATTTATTATTAATTATGTTAATAATTATTGTTATATTAATTGATTATAGTTTCAGAATTGTAATTAATTATGTTTTAACAATTGACATTGACAGTAATTAATTATTTGATAATGATCATTGTTGATTAGCGTTCGAACAACCGGCCCTTATTTATATAATTTGATTACCATCAAAATTTCTATCAATATTCACCTAATATATTGTTTTTTTACTCTATGTTTTGTTGTATTTTTTCAATTCTAAATCATTTCAATTCAAAATTAAAATAATTTGATCAATTTTCAAAATATCAAAATATCACAAGTTTAATCCGTTTAGTTAGTCGATCTTCGTAAATAATGACACATAGTGTCCGTGGCTAAGCGGAGAAGGCGAATGAATTCCAATACCAACCGCTCTTATCAGTGCTGGTTCGAGTCCCAATAGAAACTTTCTTTTTTGTTTTTTTTTTAATACATTTTATGATTGTAAGTATATTTATTATATAATTGTATTTTCAGAAAATACGTATTTAGTTAAAAAATTTTTCGACAATTAATGTTCAGAGATCATTTGTGGCTTGTTTAATGTGTTTGTGTGTGTTTTATTCTTTTATTATTTTAATTTTTGGCACTGTTCTAATAAAAATGTTTGAGAAGTAGTAAGTATAAATTAGTTTAATATTTAAACAAAATATAAATAAAAAGTATATTAATTTCGTTTAAATCATACAATAGAAGTATAACTTCTTACGTGCGTACAAAGTACACACACATTCTTTTTTTATAACAGTATCTCTTATCCTTTTCAAGTTACATGGAGAAAAGGGAAGATTTTTAAGAAAATTTAAATATGCGCTCTATAATTTGATCTTATTTTTTTCAAAAAACAACCCGCTCAACTTTTTGAACATAAAAATAACACTGTAGTAAAATGTATTGTAGAAGGAAAACGATGCATTTAAATTCTTGTGGATGAGGGGTTAAATATACTTCTCAATTTTTTTCTTAAAATTCGTTAGTCATCAATTTTTTGCAGCATATCTCGCTTAGTTTGAATGTAATCGACATTTAATATTGCATATTTGAAAGGACTTTTCAAGCACATTAAAAGGTATTGGTAGCATTGTACACCTAAAATCGACCGTTTCTCTGTTATTTCAAGTTGAATACACTGATTTGAGCATGCACCAAAAAACAAACTCTTTTTACCTACCATATATCTTTTTGTGTTATAACTAGAAGATTGAAGAAGGAACAAATCTCTTTGATTTTTTATGGGCTACAAAAATGTTTTATATAATTTTTTTAGTTAGATGCATTGTTTTTAAGATATTCGCAAAAAACCGTTTGAAAAGGTGTTATATTTCAATGAAAATGGCCAATTTTCAACCACGAATAACTCAAAAAGTATTAAGTTTTCGAAAAAGAATTATAGAACAGTTTTTGCTTAGAATTAGGTTCTCTAGCAACTTCCGTAGTTGTTAAACAAAAAAAATCCACCCCCGAGAAGGGGTGGGAACCGCCCCCAAGACAAAAGCACACATCGGCATAGGGTAGACTTTGAATAAAGAGATATTTTCAGGCTATTCCTAAAATTTCATTAAAATCCATGCAGTAGGATAGAATTCGGAGGTAATAACCTGTTCTTGCTCTCATTGACTGCCCTACTTGGCACAATGATTAATCACACAAACGATTACTCCAAAGAAATGAAAGTTCGAATAGAGAAAGCAGGAACAAACTTCAATAAAATAAGAAAGGTACCTACTTTGTGCAAGAGAACTGAAATTAGACTTGAGAGTTAGGCTCGCAAGTTGTTATATTTTCTCGACTCTGCTTTACGGGATAGAAGCATGGACACTTAACGCGTCGACTGCTAAAAAGTTGGAAGCGTTTGAACTGTGAGTGTATAGAAGAATCCTGAAGATATCATGGACCGAGCATGTAACAAACAACGAAGTCATGAGAAGAGTCAACAAAAGAATGGAAATATTGGAAACCATCAAGATACGAAAGCTACAATACCTGGGGCATGTTATGCGTATATATGAGAGATACAACATACTTTAACTGATTATACAAGGGAAAATCCAGGGCAAGAGAAGTGTAGGGAGGAGAAGAATCTCATGGTTGCGTAACTTGAGGAAATGATACGGTACGGATGCACATCAATCGAACTATTCAGAGCAGCAGCATGTAAGATTAGAATAGCCACGATGATTGCCAACCTCCGTCGCGGAGATGGCACGTAAAGTAGAAGACCGCAATGCATAACACGATAACTGCGTTTGCACCTGTTCCGAGGAATAAAGATTTTTGTGTCATCTAGGGCCTATATATAGATTCCAGGCAATAACGATAGAACTTAAATTATTACAGTTTTCTTAGGGGATCGTACATTAGATATATTATCCATTCCCGGAGAAAAGTGAAGATAGAAAAAATTTTATTTACTACACTTTTCTTCGGAACGTGTGATATTATGAAATATTTTGGATGGTTACGGCGAAGCAACTAATTCAATCTGCACCAATATCAATCTAATTACTCACAAAAACGTATACAAATCTTTAGTATTAGGGGAAGTAAATACTCCCATTATTCCTCTTAGATGCATCATCGAGATAAATAATCACTCTACACTTTTACTTCGTTTTGCCATCCGGGACCGCCAGGCGATTGCTGTCAAATTAATTGGAAGCTTTCAATGTACCGGGTGTCCCAATAAGAATGGCTCTCGGCCATATCTCAGGAACCGTTTATAGTAGAGCTTTGAAATAAAAAATTTTATAACAAAAGTTGCCTCAGGAAAAGCCTGGAAATTATTTTCATAATTGTGGGACCACCGCTAGAGGGCGTAATTGAATATCAAAAATTAAAAAATCTAAATTTTACAAAATTTTCCTAATGAAGGGGCACTGGAAATCCGATCGTCGTATTCTTCATAAAATTCTACGCATATTTGATTTTACAAGTTTAGGTCTACCTTTGGAAATAAGAGGTGGGGGTGAGTGGGAACCCTGTTATGAAAAACTGGCTGTGAGTCCGGTTCTGCTTAATCAAATTTTGCAAACTTGGTCTTGTTGAAGACAGATCTTTTTCTTCAATGTAAAAGTTATGCTTTCGAACCAACTTACTGAGTAATATGCCAGCTAGAAGGCGTTATTTAATTTCTTTCAGAAATCTAGTGTTCCTTGGAAAATATTAAATACAAACATACATTTTTAATACCATATTACAAAATTAGACAAAATTAGCAACAGACTAGCGAAAACCGCATGTTAATACCTTTTTTCTATCTCAAGATATCTTACAAAACGTGTAAATTTAAAAACATAACTATTACTGTCACCTGTAAACAAAATTCATTAAAAGTAGTGTGCTATGGAAACAACATAGAAACATTTTCCAGCTGTCAACGTATATTAGGTCTTTTCACCGCTTCTCATTTGTTTCGAGCCTCGTTCATATCTCGTATATTAATATTATACACGGATTATACGGCATATGACAGAGGCTCGAAACAAATGAGAAGCGTTGAAAAGCCCTATTACAAAGAAATAAAAACAACTATTTAGTGATGACATAAACGTTCAAATTTTTGCCCATCATTTTCGTTGCAAACATTTACTCTTTCAAGGGTAGATTGAACAGCAGTCTCAATTTCTGCTCTCGATATGCTTTGAATGGCGTTTAGTATTCTCTGGATAATGTATTCTAGAGTAGTGTATGATGGGCAACAATTTGAATATTTAGGTCGTCACTAAGTAGTTCTTTTTGTTCTGTGTTATATTTAATTTTAATAGTATTGTTTCTCTTTATATTGTTGTTTTAATTAATTATATTTTTATACGTTGACATCTGGAAAATGTTATTTTGTTTTTTTCCACAGCATACTACTTTTCATTAACTTAGTTTACCGGTGATAGTAACAGTTATGTATAAAATTTACACGTTTCTCGAGTCTCGAGATATCTTGAGATAGAAAAAAGGTATCGACATGCGGTTTTCGCTATTGTATTGCTAATTTAATCTAATTTTATAAAGTATGATTAAAAATGCATACTTGTATTTAATATTTTCCAAAGAAAACTAGATTTCTGAAAAAAATTAAATAACGCCTTCCAGCTGGCTTATTACTTATTAGGATGGTTCAAAATTATCACGCTTACATTGAAGAAAAATATCTGTCTTCAACAAGACCCAGTTTTCAAAATTTGATTTAGCATAACCGGACTTACAGCCATTTTTTCATAACAAGGTTCCCACTCACCCCCACCTCTTATTTGCAAAGGTAGAGTTAAACTTGTTAAATCAAATATGCGCAGAATTTGATGAAGAATACAATAATCGGATTTCCAGTGCCCCTTCATTAGGAAAATTTTGTAAAATTTAGATTTTTTAATTTTTGATATTCAATTACGCCCTCTAGCGGTGGACCCACAATGATGAAAATAATTTCCAGGCTTTTCCTGAGGCAACTTTTGTTATAAAATTTTTTATTTCAAAGCTCTACTATAAACGGTTCCTGAGATATGGCCGAGAGCCATTCTTATTGGGACACCCGGTACAGTATAGTTCGTTCCATCATGCAAATATTCCATTATTCCGTCCGTTTTCTGGTCTGACTCATATCTAGATTGCGAATTTCCATTACTGAATGAGCGTAAGCAAATATAATTTCGGGAATAGATCCGTCCTGCAGGACTGATTGTGTGCACTCTGGATATTTTTGTTTTCAGGTATGCTTAGTTGGGAAAATGTTCGGTATTGTGTTTTTTTCACCGTACCTGCTGTTGGGGATTTTTCAATATCGGGATTGGACGGGAAAAATATCTGTGCTGCTTTCTATCCTATTGGATTTTTAAAATGTTTTGTTTGAGCTCTTGTACAGGAAAAGCTGTAATGCTAAACAAAATCCGGGGATTATCGATGAATATAACATTTAAAATATTGCGATTTCTATCTGCCTATATAAACATTATGAATTGACATATCGAAACTGTGGTATATTATTACCCATAGTATAACTACCCTTAAAATAATTAATATAAAATGTTTAACCCCTAACTTTGAATAACCTTATTATTGTTATTAACCTTTACAAAGTCACGCACCATAGGTAAACATGACATTGACCTGTTCGTGCTGTTGCAATAGTTTTTTGTGTATAAATACAGAATCAGGTGAGACATTATTATTCGTATTTAGTAATAGATGTGCGTATAACCAAACATTGTAGGATGGAATAGGTATTGATATTTGTTGTTGATAGTTTAGTTAGTCACCGTTGTGTGTAAACAATATAATATAAATAATGAATTGAAATACAGTTTTATTTAATTCGGACCAAAAGGCACAGTATCCCGAACAAACCTATTTTCCTTTACAAAACATTTTTTAAATAGTCTTCTTCGTGTGCGTCATTCTTTAAGGACATTGGTGATCACCACGGCCCATTTTACTCTGTTTTCCACTCCACTTCTTTAAAATATTCAACCAGAACGTGCCTCGTCTCCCCGGTCCTCTTTTTACTTCCACTTTCCCTTGTATAACCAATGACATCAGTCATCAACTCATAATATATTTTACATTTCTTAGTATGTGACCAAAGTACCTAGCTCATTTTTCTTCCTGAAGTTTGACTAGCTGTTTCGTGTTCCAAGACAATAGCAAGCGTTTCATCTAAAACTGTCAGTCTTGTTAGTCGTAAAGCTTTCTGTAGTTCACTCTCTTTCAACCAATTGAGAAGGTAGTACAGCAATTTCATCCATAACGTTTTCTGGCGCCTCCAGATAAACCAACCGCACCAGACGAGCAACACCTGCTTCAAATTCTTGCAGATTCTTACGTGCTCGTTGAATTCTACTTCGCAGTTGTGATTTGTATACTTGTTGTCCATGGACATCTCCATATTGTTTTTCCAGACGAGTGAACAAGGTCTGGTTACCATTTTTCTTGACCCTTAGGAATCGATCGTAGGATATCTGCAGAATCACCTCGTAGAGTGGCAGTAAGGGAACAGCTTTTTCTTGTTCGGTCCAATGAATAGCTGTCGCAATAGCTTCAAATTGTCTAAGGTATAAGGACCAAGAAGACTTCCCATCAAATGGTGTCAATTTGAATCTGATATGATGCGACGTTTCGTCCCTCGGTGATCCTTCTATCACTATAGGATCTAAAAGTACTGCATTAAGTGGTGGTAGCACTTTCGTATTGGTTATCATGCTCTCTAATTGTTTGATCTTCGCTTCTACGTCTTCCACATTTTTTTTGTATCTTATCGAATGTTCTAGAAACTTCATCAAATTTCTCATTTTCTGTCTACATATTTCTTTAAATAATTGAGAACTTTAGAATTATGTGCAGAATTGGAATTTATGTTAACCCACCTTTATTCAGCATACAGAAAATGGGGATTAAATACTCGTATAAATATAGAAGAAACAAAAAATCTAGTCGTGAATTCTGACGCCAACTTTGAAATCCTAATAAAAGAGAACACATCAGTTAAACAGGTTGAAGAATTCAAATATCAGGGAGCTGTAATAAGCAGAGAAGGTGTCGAAAACAAAGAAATCCAAAGGCGAGTTGAACAAAGTAGGAAGTTATTAGGTCGCTTGAATTCCGTGTGGTGGAATAAAAATATATCCAGAAATACAAAATTAAGAATAGGAAATAATATGTGGAATCGGTGCTAATGTATGGAAGCGAAGTCTGGACATTAACAGCGGAGGTCAGAAGAAGGATCAATGCTGTGGAAATGGACTACGTAGAAGTGCTGGAATCTCCCGATTGGACAGAGTGCGTAACGAAGAAATAAGAAGAACGATGCAGGCACACGAAACAGCGGTAGACATGGTCGAGAGAAGAAGTCTAAAATGGTTCGGTCACTTCGGACATACGATACAGCGGTGACAGTTAGAAAACATCATACTTAGTCCACTATCTGCGAAATAATAAGTACCAATATGCTCAACTAACAGTGATAGAAAAGATCGAGGGAAAGAGAGGAATAGACGGAAAGGACTATCGTGGCTAAGAAATATCTGACAATGGACAGGACTAAATTTTGAACAGCTGAAGACAGAAAAAAGTTTGCAATTGAATCGATTATTGTTGAAAGGGGGTAAGCAGCATTTTCTTCTTTTCGAGTTACGGTAAAAAACCCTTCTCTCTTTCTTTATCCGCGTCATTTGGTGTTAAAAGTAGAGCTGCATTCCCGGAACAAATTTCCCGGGAAATCAGTAAAAAATGGAAATCCCGATTCCCGGGAATTCTTACAGATTTCCCGGGATTTTTTTAAATAATCTATTTTAAATTATGAGGGTTAAATATTATCTACTAACTCACAATGAATAAATTAATGAGTCTGATACAATTATTATGTCTGTCTGCTTAATAATCATTTTAAATTAATCCACTTAAAATATTTATTTTTCAATTATATTTTAAACCTTACAATTATGGCCTTAAATCAGATCAGAATCTACCATATCAGGCGGCATAAGCATTATTTTGTCTATGCGACGATCTGATTCATTTGGAAGTATCCAGAATGATAACAGAAATATTTATTTTGAATTAAAATTATGTTTATGAAGAATTAGTACATAGGAAATTTAATACGTTATTATATTGGAGCAAATCAGCTGACCGGATGTTTAAAAAAAATGATCTGCACTAAAAAGCATCAGACTTACTTACATCAACAGAAAATGCGTTTTCGACTTCAGCAAAAAAAGAGCCAGCCTGAAAGATCAAACACTCAACAATTTATGTTTTTTTTAAACATATTTCAATAATAAAAACAAAGAAAATTCAGATTTAAACACTAATTTATGTTTTCTACTTTTAAAATTTCCTTTAAAATTTTGAATTTTCTTTTAAATTGTTGAATTTTTCTGAACATTTTTAATATGTAATCAAATTTAAATGTTTTTATACTAATTGCATTAAAAAATGAAAACAAAATCAATTTCTTCTTTTTATTTTTAAATTTCTCGATTCCCGGGAAATCAAACGGGGCCGAGAAAATGATGCTCTAGTTAAAAGGAAGCAAGCACTGATGCACTGTATGGATATAGTTTATACTGCGAAACTGTTGAAAATGGTGCTTACCCCCTTTCAACAATAAACGATTCAGTTGTAGTTGCCAACCTCTGTAGTGCCCATTGAGGAGAGAGGGGATTAAAAACAACAATTCAAATAACATTGATTGAGGGGTGGTTTATAAAAAGAAAGAAACTTGATTGAAAAAATAGTAGGTATTGCAAAAATCCAAATTTTTTTTTTCAATAAAAACTTGTAAATTTCTGGTTTTAAAGAATAATATGTCAAAAATGATTGATTGTAAAATTGTTTAAAGTACTTTTCTCTTGCAATTAATATTTAATCAATTTAGTTATTACTTTTAAATCCCGTGGACCATATTGGCACAACGCGACTAAATTACGTGATTTTGACTCGACAAGTCAAGCGTAAAACGTAAACGTCATGATTGATTGTAAAACTGTTTAAAGTATTTACTTTACTCTTGCAATTAATATTTAAACAATTTAGTAATTACTTTTAAATCTCCTGGACCATATTGGCACAACGCGACCCATTATGTACGTGATTTTGACTCAACAAGTCAAGCGTCATTAAAAATATCTAAAAGCGGCCATTCTGAACGGTCCGACGACAAAATGTGCTACAATCTTCAAACTGTGCCGAAACGATCCCGAATTAGGCCAGGAATTGACCATTTTAGAGTGTAATTTTTACTACTCGAAATTTTGCGTATCAATAATACTTTTTACGTTATTTTAAAAATAAGGCGTTTTTTTAATTTCAAAACTTTTTTTTTATTTAAAACCATTTTTTTTAAATCAAGCGCTTCGAAACGGTGAAACTTCAGATAATAAACAATATACATAAATAAAGTAAGTTGTAATCGTTCACGATTAATTTCATTTGGGATGCTAATTAGGAGATTTTCATGATTTTTTTTTACAAAAAAAAAGGTACCAACTTTATTTTGAGAGTAAGTTGCTTAGTTTTGACGCTGAAAATTTTTATAAAAAAAAAACAAAAATAAATCTTGTTTAAACACGTTAACGTTCTGATGAGTTTTCCCCAAAAAGTGCCTCATTTTTTGGTTATTTTACGTTGAAATATTCTATTTGAAACTTGACGAATAAGAACACACTTTTCATGAACTACAACTCTGCCTTTACTGGGTCTACCGACTTCATACATACCTACACCATTTTTTCGTTTTTTATTTATAAGCTATATTGTTGATACGAACATTTTTTCAATAAAATACTTACTTTTTGAGTTATTTGCGAAAATCCGTCTAAAAACGTGGTGTTTTGTTGAAAAATGGACTCACAAATAACTCGAAAAGTGTTGACTTAATGAAAAAACTCTAGAACAAAAATTGCTTAGAATTAATCAGTTTATCCATTTCCGGACTGATCTTAAACGCATGTTATTTCACCTCTGAGAAGAGGTGGGCTTCACCCCCCCTAGTAATATCAACTCTGGGCTCGAGTCCAATATAATGAAGTAGGGGGCCAAGGCTGATTTATCTTAGGACGGGAGGTAGTTGTCTTGCGGGCACGTTGAAGACGGGACGGGCGACAACTGGGACGCGCGCCTTCTACTGTTCCAGGGCCCGTACATAAATCCAGCTTAAGAGGAACCTAAATCTAAATTTTTCAGCAAATCTGTCGTGACGACTGACGAGGAAAACTACTCTACAAATTTACTGGCCTAAATTACAAGAACAAACATTGGAACATATGGCACGGGGCCGTAACAACCCCTACTAGCTCAGCAAAAGTAAACGGCTCATTTAAAAGAACAGAAACTACCGAGTAGATCGGGCCATTGCTACACAGGAAACCATAGCCATAACAATCAAACGCATTCATAAACTTATTTAACTTCGAGTCGTTTGTCGGTGTATAATGAAGTTCTGTTCGTTGGGCTATTTTTACATTGACGACATCTGCATCTGTGTGTTATGTAGTGTAGCCCTCTTAATGGATTTTTTACAACGAAACGAAGGGATGAGATGAGGTAGGTAATGGAAAAATTGGATTAGGACGAAAAAGCTGAGGGCTTGTTAATCCTGCGACGTTGAAACAACAAGTCTCGCTGGACGCAGTTAACATACTTTAGTAGATAATACCCCAACGAAACCGAAAAAGCACTTGACAAATCGAAAAATTACTGTGTAACTGGAATATCTGGGGGAAGTCAATAAAAAAGGCATATGTACAGGGCCTATTTTACCACTAGGCCAGTGAGGCACCTGCCTCGGGCCCGCATTTTAATGGGGCCCGGAAAGATCATCAAAAAATTTTTATTGCAATAAAACAAGATAAATTTTCAAATTTGTCAACTGTGGTCTTAGAACCACATGAGCCACACTTTGAAAATCTTTCTATGTATCATCCACAGTAGAATCAGAGATAAATGTGAAGAAGACCAGGATGAAACACAATTTGGCTTCAGAAATGGACTGGGAACCCGGGTCGCACTCTTTGCACTAAATGTATTATTGCAGAAATACCAGATCAAAGGAAAGACGTATTTGCTGTATTTATTGACTATGAGAAAGCCTTTGATCGAGTACAACATCACAAATTAATTAAAGTATTAATAAAAAATAAAATTATACTGGCGTCAAACAGCGACAGCTTGGATAAAAAGAAAATTAACAGAAATATGCAAAATACAAAGAGGTGTCAGACAGGGTTGTATACTGTCCCCACTGTTATTCAATTTATATTCAGATAGAATATTTAAAGAAGCGCTCCTTATTTTGGAATGGGGTGTGAAAGTTAATGGAATTCTGATAAATACAAGCAGATATACAGTTATTTTAAGTGATGATATGAATACATTACAACACCTTTTAAATGCCATTGACACAGTGGGAAGAGAGTTTGGCCTAAACATAAACTGTTCAAAAACAAAATACATGGTATTTAGCCGTTTGGCCCATCAAGATTCACAGTTATATGTTGATGGTCATATAATTCAAAGAGTACTCAGTTTTAAATATCTTGGTTGCCATATTACTGAACAACTAGATCCAGATAAAGAGATAAAATGTAGAATCGAGATAGCCCGCACGACATTTTTAAAAATGAGGTCATTCTTCTGTAATGATAACTTGCAACTTAAACTTCGAAAGCGCATGATTAAATGTTACTTTTGGTCAGTCCTCTTGTATGGTGTCGAAGCATGGACATTAAAAATATCGACCATTAATCGTTTGGAGGCCTTTGAAATGTGGCTGCACAAACGTACACTGAAAATACCATGGACGGCTACTCTGACAAGTGGGGCAGTCCTTAAGAGAGCAAATGCTGCCCGCGAGCTGCTTGATAACATCAAATATAGAAAGATGACCTATTTTGGACACGTAGTAAGGGGAGACCGGTATAATATTCTTCAACTTATTATGATGAGTAAAATCGAAGGACGCAGAGGAATTGGTAGAAAGCAGGCCTCTTGGTTGAAGAATATCCGGGAGTGGACAGGAATAAAGAAAGCAGAACAACTATTTAGAATAGCTCGAGACAGAGACAGTTTCGCCATGTTAATCGCCAACGTTAAGAGGACTTGATAGGGCACGTTAAGAAGAAGAAGAGCTTAGAACAATTAAAAAATTTGTTATCAATATTAACTAATTAACTTAATTAATATTATTATTAAATTATATTTAGGGGCCCGAAAATTATGTAGTGCCTCGGACCTGATTTTAAGTAAAATAGGTTCTGCATATTATGTACCATCTCGTAGGTATCGAAAGTTTTACTGCGTCATAGTGTTTATTAAGAAAAAATCTAACATTTTATCCTTTTTCGTGATAACTTGACGAAAAATTTTGCAACATAACTTTCCACTCGTAAATGCCTCGAGGAAGGGTTTAGTAATGCGCAGGTTTTTTCTTTTTTTTTCTTCTTTTTTTGGAATTTATGGCTTTGGTGGGAAAAATTAGCTTTTATAATTGTTAGAAATAATATTTCTAACAATTATTTATGTTTTTAGAAATAATATTTCTAACAATGTACGTTTATAGTAAGTTTAAATATGTATGATGACAAACAGCCGCCGCACAAAGTAAAAGTTCTTCTTCGAAATCCGACATTGTGCGTCTTCACTGAAACACGTCAAATACGAAATGATAATCAATTTGGCAGTTTGGAGTGATCGTGAGTAGGCTCAGTGGCGGATCAGGGAAAAAGGGGAAATCCTCTCCCCCCTCCCCCACTAACAAGGTCCAAAATCAAAGAAAAAAATTGTTGAAACAAAAATATATTAGCTGACATGAAACTTAAACCACAGACAGACAAATTCAACCCAATAAACACCCTAGTTAGAAAAATTAAGGGAACTGAATGCATATACAGTCCGTCTAATTTACTTACCGTTGCACGTCATTATCTACGTTAGAGATCTAAGTTGACATTGTTGCCCAATTACAAAAAATTCTTGAATTCATTTTAAATCAAATACATCACACAATTTTTGCGGAAGTGGATTATACAGCAAAACAAATTAATATTCAATGTAAATAAATAAAAACTTTAGAAATAAAAAACAAGAATTAAGTTATAATCTTACGCTAAAGTACATGATAAAAACAGTAAATATACTTACTTACTTAAGCCGTCCTCTTGTATCTTAGGCCGATGCCACATTATGCGTTTTGACCGGATGCGTTTCCGCCGCATCCGGTGAAAACGCATAGTGTGACAGATCGGTCCGGTTGCGTTGGAAACGGATGCGTTTTGAGTCATCGGTACGCGCTTACAAACTGCACAAGACTAAACGCATAGTGTGACAGGTCGGTCCGGTTGCGTTGAAAACGGATGCGTTTTCATCGCATCCGTTCAAAACGCATAATGTGGCATCGGCCTTACGGTGTCGAGGTAACAATAAATATAATGAAACAAATATAGTCCAGAAAGCCACTGCGCATTCGCTAGGAAAAATATTCTAATTCGGATTTTTTGCACAATCTTACTCAAAAAGGACTCCTTTTGACAAATTTGCATGTTGCCAGGACCAAAAGGTGGTCAAAAATTTTTTAAACGTTTTTTTTTTGTTTTTTTCCTAAAATTATTTTTTTTGCATGGGAAAAAGTTTTTTTAGATTTTTTGGATCATTCCAAACAGAAAAGGTCTTTAGTGACTTTTTTTTAAAAATGATAGTTTTTGACATATAAGCGACTAAAAATTGAAAAATTGCGAAATCGGCCATTTTTAACCCTCAAAAACTATGTGAAAAACTGAAAATTTGAATGTTTCCAAGGTAGGTGGATATTCTTTACACATCGATTGATGAAATTCCAAAGAGTTTTTTGCAACACAATATTCAAAACTCCTTTGTTTTTTAATTGCTAATCAAGCGTGCGCGACACTATTTTCCACCGACAGTATGGTGCAAATGAAAGGAATAAATTCGTTATTTTGTAAACCGTCGAATTTAAGGAAAAATCCCGAAACAGGTCGATTTTTATTTTTAAGTAATGAAATTGTGGCATATTATATGGTATACTAGTGACGTCATCCGTCTGGGCGTGATGACGTAATCGATGATTTTTTTAAAATGAGAATAGGAGTCGTGTGGTAGCTCATTTGAAAGATTCTTCAATTCTCTATTCAGTAATGTAAACATTTACATAATTTTTTGTACAGGGTGTCCTTCTACTTCTTTTTTTGTCAAATAATTTAATTTAATAAAAAATTTTTGTACACCCTGTATAAATAATTATGTAAATGTTTAGATGACTGAATAGAGAATTGAAGAACCTTTCAAATGAGCTAGCATACGACCCCTATTCTCATTTAAAAAAAGCATCGATTACGTCATCACGTCCAGATGGATGACGTCACTAGTATACCATATATGCCACAATATCATAACTTAAAAATAAAAATCGACCTATTTCGTGATTTTTCCTTAAAGTCGTCGGTTTACGAAATAATGAATATATTCCTTTCATTTGCACCATACTGTCGGTGGAAAATAGTGTCGCGCACGCTTGATTAGCAATTAAAAAACACAGTGGCGACGCGTGACTTTTTCTAAAGTGTTACCAAAACCAGATATTAAATATATACCAGATATATTATATATTATCTATATATATATATATATATATATATATATATATATATATATATATATATATATAATGTATTTTATAAATATTTTTATATATACAGTGTTCCCATATATCAAAGTTTGTTCGACTAGACACCGTGAATTTTCAGCTTGCTATTAATCAACTTTTTTTTGGTACGCGCGATCCAGGTCTATTATAAAAATAGATGAAATACAGAAATAAAATTAAAAAATTAAAAATTTAAGATATTATATAAAGTATCTACAAACTAAAAACATATTTGTTGTTTTTAGGTAAAATATGTATTATATCACCTTTATACTTTATTAAAAAATCCAAATTGTATAATTAGTATACTAATCAGTACATTCATTTGTCATTTTTAGCCTAAAATATTAAATAATTTTTATTTTATTGATTATACACTACAATGTACTGTATAATCAATATTATTATATGTCATATTATAATAATGTTGTTGTTAATTAATATATTTCGACAAGTAATTAAAATCGATTAATATGATTTATATAGGATAAAAAGGTATAGATATATTATCTGTATAATAAGCAAGTACAGTTACAAGTTATAAATAACAACAAGTTATAAATAACATAATTACAAGTTATAATAATTAATAATGCATATTATGCAATAATCGAATCCAAAGGGCCGGTACGGTTAACTAACCGGAGTTTAATCGAGAAAATACCGGCCCTAAGAATAACAGACTTCATAAATGGAATTATAATTATTACCTATAATTATAATAATAATTAAAATTGCATTTATTAAGTCTGATATTCTTACGGTCGGTATTTTCCGTCCCGATAGACACCACCGGCCCTACCTAGCGTCACCAAATTAAAATTTGGTAACACCAATACGCGGTTTCAGAGCCATCGTCCCCGCAAAATTTTCAGAGACGATCCAGTCAAAGATCCTACTATCGTTACCACTCACAGAAGTGGTAAACGGCGCGGCGCACGGTAAGGGCACAGTATAATAAATATGGAACCTCTTTATACTGTGGTAAGGGCGTATTATAATAACGTGCAACCGATTTTACATAAACTCGCTGATATTTTCCTGCGTCTAGTTGGCTATTTTACTGAATTAGGTAGATACTATTAACAAATATTTCTATTTTTGAAAAATATAAATGGAATTATTTCATAGTAGTCATAAAATATTTATTTACAAATTTTAACTGTTACCAATGGTAACAATGGTTACATGGACGCTTCGCCAGTGAAAAAACAAAGGAGTTTTGAATATTGTATTGCAAAAAACTCTTCGGGATTTCATTAACCGATGTTTAAAGAATATCTGCCTACCTTGGCAACATTCAAATTTTTAGTTTTTCACATAGTTTTTGAGGGTTAAAAATGCCCGATTACGCAATTTTTCAATTTTTAATCGCTTATATGTCAAAAACTATCATTTTTAGAGAAAAGTCACTAAAGACCTTCTCTGTTTGGAATGATCCAAAAACCTAAAAAAACTTTTTTCCATGCAAAAAAAATAATTTTAAGAAAAAAACAAAAAAAAAACGTTTAAAAAATTTTTGACCACCTTTTGATCCTGGCAACATGCAAATTTGTTAAAAGGAGTCCTTTTTGAGTAAGATTGTGCAAAAAATCCGAATTGGAATATTTTTCCTAGCGGATGCGCAGTGGCTTTCTGGACTAATACTTATAGTAAAGAATATAAACAAATATGAAGTGTCATCACCGCAACTGTCAAACAAATGTTACCAATTTATGCCAAAATATCACCTCCGTTATAATTATAGTTACAGTGTATTCCGAACAAATGTGCTTCATAAAAACGCTTTATAATCCATTTATACAAATTAAATGAAACATATTATTGTGTATTTCTTGAAGTTAACATTAACAGAAATCTTTAAATATTATTTCTACGCGTATATATTAAAATATGTCTAGTGGCTGTAATTCCCGTGTACTCGGCAAAAGGATTCTAAAAAAGAACACACCTACCGCCTAAATATTTCGTGTTGGTATCATGTGACGTCACGGGCTATGACGCGGATGACGTGCAACGGTAAGTAAATTAGATGGAGTATAAGTTATTATTTATGTCTTTTATGTAGTTTGGGTTTATCTTTTTTATGTGTTTTGGTTGCCCACCAGAGAAACTCTCAATATTTCTGGTTGTTTTTGGTAGCAAAAGCAATTTTATCACACCTCTTTTCACATTATTATTATAAGTTACTAATAAACAGTAAAAACCAAATCGGAGTATTTAAGCACATCTAGAGCAATTATAGACAAAAATTTGATCTATTTTCCATCTGCCTTGAAGCATTTGATTCGGAAACATTTATAAAGCACTTGTACAGTAAGGGAAAAATCCTTACTGTATAATATAATATGTATCTAAAAAATGTATATAATTTAAGTAATTAGGTTGTTACAAAAATGTTGTTTCTACATACGCACACAAAACGAAGGTTGATTGACGGAGTTTGTTTTGTGTAACCTCGCAGAGACTCACGTATCGTTTACTTCTCAAAGTTCGAATTATAAGAAGATATAAATAGCCCACAGAGGGATTAATATTGGCATTATAGTATTGTTATTATTCATATTAAGATTAAGATCGTTACTATGCTAGTTAGCAGTCATGCGAGAAGGGTGTCCTGAAGGACTACCCCGTGAAACAACATCTTAGTAACCTTATGTTGATGGATGTTGTAAATCATAAATAAAGTTATAAGTTAGAGTCAGTGTTTCAACTCGACATACCAACCCTGCAACGTATCATGGCAATCTACCAACTTAACACACTATCGATATCGATACGAATACTCGCTATATGTAGTCTGGTTTAATTTCAACTTGTAAAGTTGACACCATCTATCTATCGCCCGTCGGCAAATTCAAACAAAAATATAACTCCAGACCATATTTTACCACCTTTAGTCCAGACAAATTAATATATGTATTTAATATATTTTTACCACCAAAAATGAGATGTTTTAATCAAATATTGCTTCAAATATAATCTGCAGAATAATTTTGAATCACGTTCCGCTAATGAACTTGCTTTTTTATCCTTAAAAGTAGAAAAAAGTTTCAATTCTATTGCTTAATATTTCATCTAAATATAATCGTCTAACAATTTTAACTGTACTAATGCCCAAGTATACATTTTCAAGTGTTAAACTGATTGATTTACAATGAGTAACCCGGTTGTAAAAATACCGGCGTGTGCCTTATCACAAAGGGACATCGGTTTACTCGAATTTCATAACAATACAAATGTTATCTGTTTGAATTTGCCGACGGGCGAAATATCTATGGACCCGACTTTACTTACATTGAATGTTGATCGTGGCCGGGGAACTGGTGATGGCGTTTGCTTGTCCTGTCGTGTCCTCGGCGATACAAGTGAATTGGCCGGAATCTCTTTCGCGATCCACGCGAGTTATATGCAAATTGCTGCTGAGTTGATACCGACGAGTGGTATTTGCTATTTTAGAACCTGGAAACAAAATAACTTGCGTATACCTAGATACTAATATACAGTATTGTTCGAATAAATCCATTCGAACGTATAAAATTATTTAAAAATACTTTTCATTTAGTAACAAATATGTAACTACATGTTTCACAAAATTTGTCAACATGGATAAACATCTTCTTGTAGTGCCTATCCATTTCGGATGTTGGCGACCATCTTTTCCTTACAAGATAAGTTGCAGCAGTCCATATATTTCACTGTTAGCACAGAAAGCCACATTTCAAAAGCCTCAATTTTCTTGCAGGTGGCGTCTGTGAGAGTCCACGACTCAACTCCGTACAATTCAATAGTACAATACAATGCAACTCAATAAGGTACAGTTGAAATATATCTTTTTTCCAAATCTGGCAGGAAAGTTTGGGGCTGTTTAGATAGATAGACACAGATCAACAGCAATCTTCTTCTTCATGTGCCATCTCCGCTACGGAGGTTGACAATCATCATAGCTATTTTAATTTTTGAAGCAGTAGCTCTAAATAGTTGTTTTGAGCTGCATCCAAACCATTCTCTCAGGTTCTTCAGCCATGAAATTCGTCTTCTTCCGATGCTTCTTCTGCCATTTATCTTTCCTTGCATTATGAGTCGCAGGATGCCATACTTCTCGCCCCGCATCACATGTCCGAGATACTGTAGCTTTCTTTCTTTAATTGTAAGTTCAACTGCCTTTTCTTTACCTATTCTTCTCAGTATTTCATTGTTCGTAACTCTATCTACCCAGGAAACCCTCATAATTCTTCTATTGGTCCACATTTCAAAGGCGTTAAGTCGTCTCATTGTCTCTACATTTAACTTCCATGATCCCACTCCGTAATATAGTACACTGTAGACGTAACATTTTATTAGGCGTACTTTAAGAGCTAATGTTAAATCTTTGCTACATAGGACCTTTTTCATTTTTATAAAATTAGAACGTGATTTTTCGATTCTGACTTTGATTTCTGCAGTGTAGTCATTATTTTCTGTTATAAGTGTTCCTAGGTAAGTGTACTTTTTTACTCTTTCGATCTGCTGACCCTCTACTATCAAGATTTCGTTAGTATTATGGTTCTATTTACTAATTCTCATAAACTTCGTCTTTTTGATATTGAGAGAGAGTCCGTACTCCCTACTACACCTTACTATTTTACTCATGAGTCTTTGCAGGTCTTGTAAACTATCGGCTATTATTACTGTATCATCTGCATATCTGATGTTGTTAACTAAGACTCCATTTACTATTATACCGACTGTTTCATCTTCCAGAGTTTCTCGCATTACCTCTTCAGAATAAGCGTTAGATAATAGAAGTGATAGTATGCAGCCTTGCCTGACTCCTCTCTTTATTTCCGTTTCTTCAGATGTTTCCTTTTCAATTCTTACTATTGCTCGCTAATTGTAATAGAGGTGTGTTATTAGTCTTAAATCTCTTTCATCTAGGTTTTTATTTTTTTGGATTTCCATGAGTTGATCATGTTTTACTTTATCAAATGCTTTATTGTAGTCTATAAAACAGACGTAAAGAGGATGGTTAACGTCCAAACATCTCTGTGTCAGCACGTTGAAGGAGAATAATGCCTCTCTGGTACACTCAATATGGAACCCATATTGAGTGTCACTAATATCCAGCTTTAGTTTAGAGTGTATTCTGGCGTGGATAATTTTCAATAGAATTTTCAAGGTATGTGCCATTAAGCTTATGGTTCGGTAGTCACTGCATTCTTTGGCATTCACTTTCTTTGGCAAACACACAAATGCTGATGTCAACATTTCTCTAGGGATGATTCCTGTAATATAGATAGCATTGAACAGTTCTACTATTCTGTCCAGGTTTTTCTCGTTGACCAACTTTATCAGCTCGCTAGGTAATTCATCTGGACCAGCAGATTTATTGGTTTTCATAGAGTTTATTGCCTGACTAACCTCTGATTTGGTTATCCCTGGGCCTACATCTCCCGTTTGGCTATCTACGGATGTACTAGCGTCTCTCTGGTCATGAAATAGTTCCTCGACGTACTCTTTCCATCGTCGTAGTTTTCGTTCTGTCTCCATTATAATATTTCCATTTTTGTCGAGCAATATATTTGAGGTTCTTCGATTTCCTATTCCGGCTAGTTCTTTGGACTTTTTTATGTAGGTTGAAGTTGTCATATGTGTTTTGCAGTTCTTCTATCTCTTTACATTTTTCAGAAAAGTAGGTTTCTTTAGCCTCCCTAATTTTTCTTCTTATTTGGTTTTGAAGCTGTTTATAACGGGTCTTATTAATGGTTTTGTTTTTTCTTCTTTCATTCATCAACTCTAGAATTTCCTCCGTCATCCATTCTTCTTTCTTACATTTAGTTGTAGTAAGTACTTTCTTACTTGGCTCTAATATAGAGGTTTTGAAGAATTGCGGAATGTATTTGCGGCTATAACATTATGCTCCTGGCAAAATTCTATTAGGCGATCTCCTCTGTCGTTTCGTTCGCCAAGCCCATATGCATCGCCAACAGCAATAACAAGTCATAATATAGAGAATATAGACTGCATGTTAATTCAAAAAATGGTTTCACTCACCGTTCAATTCCCAGTAATATTTGATCCCGTTGCTCGGTGTTACTTCGCACGGTAGCGTTACAGAATTGCCCAGGACCACGTCTACGTCTTTTGGGCTTTTGACGAAGTAAGGTTCATCCCTGCTCCGTACTACACTCACTGAAACAAAAAACAATGCTGTAAAAATGAAACATTAAAAAACTTTAAAAAAATTTTGAAAAAAGAAACAATTTGAACAAAATTTTCAATGTCCTAAAGGACTCAGATACTTCAAATTATATATAGGTAACCTACAAAAAGCTTGATTTGATCTATTTTAAAGTCTATAAAATGGAGAAAATCTCCCCAAACCCCCTAAAAAAAAAGGTTTTTGTTTTTGAAGGTGACGCACCTTACGAAAAAATCTGTGAAAAAAATCAGAAATATATTTTTTAATAAAATACATAAAATAAAAAAAAATTAAATCTGCAGCCACCCAAAAAAAAAGTTGCTTTTTCGAAGCTTTTTTCGAAAAAAAAATGCATTTTTAGGTTATGTATTCTCAACTTACGAGTGTATAAAAAAAAGACACAATCTTTAATAGCCTTAGCTTAGTCCTGTCGCCAGGAGGGGTACAACGGCCTCCTTTACCCAACTTACCCAAGTTTTTTTATGTATTTTGACCCGTAGAACACGAATTTTTTGGGTAACAGTTGATCTGGATGTCGATAAGATTGTTATAAACAAAGAATTGTGGAATTACATAACATCGATTTTTCGCAAAACAAAACATTTTTTTGTATTTTTGGGTCATTATAAGCAAAAAATGCTCGTATAAGTTTATTCGTAGGATACATAGTTTTCGATATAAACGCGATTGAACTTTCAAAAAATCGAAAAGTTGCCATTTTTGAACCCGAATAACTTTTGAATAAAAAATAAAATAGCAATTCTGCTTACCGCATTTGAAAGTTCAAGTCAAATTATACCGGTTTTGATTATTTACATTGCTAAAAACTTTGTGTCAAACAAAGCTATAAACAAATAGTGTTTCCCGTGGCCAATGCATGCGTTTTAAAGCATGATACGTAGAAATCGCTTGTTTGTAGGCTCGCCTACCCGTTCGATTTTAAATGAGAAATGCATTGAAAACGTCACTCAAGCACTATGTGTTTATATCTTTGTTTAACAATAAAAAAATTAATTTTTAGCAATGAAAATAATCAAAACCGATAGAATTTGACTTGAACTTTCAAATACGGTAAGCAGAATTGCTAATTTATTTTTTAATCAAAAGTTACTCGGGTTCAAAAATTTTAATTTTTCGATTTATTGAAAGTTTAACCGCGTTTATCTCGAAAACTATGTATCCTACGAAAAAACTTGTAAGAACATTTTTTGCTTAGGCTTAGAATGACCCAAAAAATTACAAAAAAAATATTTTGTTTTGCGAAAAATCGCTGTTATGTATATCCTCAAGTTCTTTGTTTATAACAATCTTATCGACATCCGGATCAACTGTTACCCAAAAAATTCGTCTTCTACGGGCCAAAATGCATAAAAAAACTTGGGTAAGTCCATCTGAATAAAGTAGGCCGTTGTACCCCCTGGCGACAGGACAAGCTATGCGTCTGAATTTTTAGAAATATTTAAATAAATCTTAACCCACCGAAAAAACAAATAAAAACGAGAAAATTCCCTTTTTTTTGGTAGGGAGAGGGGGACTTAGGTGGTAAGCTACAATTGCACTGAGCCTTATTTTTTAATCGCATAGAACGCAAAAAAATAAAAAAAGTTGAATTCTGGAAGTGAGAGCATTTTGCCTATATTAACGGGGTGTTACCTCTTTCCATTAATACTGTATCTATCCTCGGTGGTCTCTTGTTGATATATTTCGAAAAAGTCTTTATTCTATTTTCGGGTATTGTAAATAAATTACTTAAATAAATATAAAAACATTCGTAGAGAATCTTTTCTCTCTTCGTCTCGGTTAATCGACTCCCGACAATGAAAAGAGCATGTCTTCAGTCTTCAGAGTTCAAAGCCAGACAAAAACAATAAAAACCGCGCGGTAGTCATTTGGGCACTTTTAATTGGATAAGAGATAAAGCAAACTCACTCTCAGGCCGTTTTTTTAATTAATTTCTTTTTTGTCGAAAAGACATCCTCGAGAATATAATAACTTGGAAGATGGGTCTTAATTATTCATAGGTGTGCAGTAAGTTTTATGACTGCGTGACTAATGTTGTCTCATTCGCCTTCTCGTCGTCTTCATCTTCTGCTTCACGGTTTTATTAAAATGCCGTGTAGTGGGTTTTTTTGGTCTGTTTCTGGGGGTACGAGGATATGTGCACGCTGACTTATAGTGCTATTATAGCTAGAGAAAAAATATTTCCGCAGGTAAGAATGAGAAGAACGACAAATTATTTTCTTTCAAAGAAATAACCATCGATATGTTCTAAATATCTACAGTGTGTTGCTTTATAAGTAGTCACTCAATATTTCACATTTTTAATTTTTTACTACGTATATATCTTCTACTTTGCACACGTTGCTTTGGTTGTTGTTTTGAACCACGTACGTAGATTTTTCAGCCAGGAAATCCTTCGCCTTCCTAGTCCTAGTCCTCGTTTTCCTTTTACTTTTCCTTGCAAGATTAGTTGTAGCAGTCTCTCTTTCGCTGTGGATCATGATGTGGCCGAGGTATTCGATTTTGGCTGTTTTTATTGAGGTTAATAGTTTTTTTCCTTTTTGTATTCTTAATAAAACGTTCTGATTAGCAACGTGCCTCAATTTTCTTGCAGGTGGCGTCTGTAAGAGTCCACCACTCAACTCCGTACAACAGTATAGGAAAGATATAACGTCAGCGTTAACCTGATTTTTATGGATATTAATAAAGCATGACATTTGAATAGCTTAGCCACTTTTTGACATGCAGATCTTGCTTTCTTTATCATACCTTTGATAGAATAGAATAGAATAGAATAGAATAGAATAGAATAGAATAGAATAGAATAGAAATATGCTTTATTGCCACTGAAAATTTTTACAATTTTATGGACAAAGCTTACATACAATCAAAAGAAAAACATAATATAAATAACAAATAACAACTACAATTTACTAAAATTAGATAAATCGTCAACAATGTACAGTATAAGATATAAAATCCAAGACAAAAACAATTTATTGCAAAACATATATAAATTGCAAATTGAACATACAACAAATAAAATAAAATAGGTACAACATAAGGAACTGACAAGTTTATGCTACTGCGCATGGAACCCAATTTTCTTAGTTATTCATTAAGAAATTCTTCTATTGAATAATATGGTCTTTTGGATAGATAGGCTTTTGTCATTTTTCGGAACTTAGGGAAAGATGTTGCAGATTTATTTAAGTTGTAACGGAAGATGATTGTACATTGTACAGTTTCTTTGCGGAATATAATATAGATTTCTTTACTAACTCCGTGGATGGAATGGGTAAATAAATATCAAAGATTGAATTTCTGGTGGAGTAAAGATGATTGGGCCTTGATGGAAAGACATGAAGGTGTTTACGAATTAAACAAACCGTTTCTAGAATATATAAAGATGGAAGTGTTAAAATTTCGTGATCTCTGAAGTAACTTCTGCAATGTGTAGATCTTCTGAGGCCAAACAAATATATTATTGCTCTTTTTTGCAATCTAAAAATGACATCAAATTGAGCAGCTGTACTAGAACCCCAAAAAGGGAGACCATATCGAAGATGAGACTCGAACAACGAAAAATATGTTATTTTAGAAGATGCTAAATTGAGTTCCCTTGAGACAGATCTTATTGCATAGCAAGCTGAGGCGAGTTTCTTACTTAACGAATCGATATGAAGGGACCATTTGAGGTTGCTGTCTAAAAAAATACCAAGAAATTTTACAGAATCAACGGTACTGATCTGGCTGTTATGAAGTGGCAAAGGTTGAAGAGCTCCTTTATAGGATAATGCTACTGTTTTATTTACGTTAAAAGAGAGTAAATTAGAGTCAGACCAGGTCTGTATCGTCAGTAGATCCGAAGTTATAGTTTCATGAAGAGATGCAATAGTTGAGTTGCTCCAAGTGATACTGCTATCATCAGCAAAAAGAAAAATTTTCCCATTGATTTTTAAATTAGTAATGTCATTTATAAAGATAAGGAACAGTATAGGACCCAATACTGAACCTTGTGGTACTCCACAGACGATGTTTTTGAGACTAGAGTCAGTATCATTTGCTCTAACTAGTTGTTTCCGATTATTCAAGTAGGATTGGAACCAATTCAAAGAAATACCTCGAATTCCATAGAAATTTAGTTTTGTAATCAAGATGTCGTGATTTACACAATCAAAAGCTTTGGCATAGTCGCAGAAAACAGTGGCAGTATAAAGATTATTGTTTAGTGCTTGGTAAACCTCATATAGTACAGAAAACATGGCATCAGTGGTACATTTATTTGTTAAAAAGCCGAACTGATTTTGTGATAAAATGTTGTTATCAACGATAAAGGACATAAGTCGAGTTTTAATGAGTCTCTCAATAATTTTGGAGAGTACCGGTAGTAAGGCAATAGGTCTACAGTTGCAGGCATCAGATTCTTCGCCACCCTTATGAAGAGGAATAATAATGGCTGTCTTTAGGCACTCTGGAAATTTACCTTTTTCGAAGGAATCATTAATTATTGAGAGGAGGATTTCCAACACATTTTCTGTGAGATTAGAGAAAATTTTTATAGATAGTCCATCAGTACTACAGGATGATTTGCTTTTGATACAATTGATTGTTTGGATAAGTTCAGAGTTATCGACTGGTCGTAAAAAGAATGAATTCGAGACCTGTCTTGAATTAGGAAGATAGAAAATAGGATCTTGTTGCGGCAAAATTGTTGATGTTATATTTTTACTCACATTAACGAAGTAGTCGTTTAGACTTTCAGGATTTGGAAGGGATTTCTAGGGAATGGCCTCAATTTTCATTGGTAGGTGTATGTTTTTACTCTTTCTATTTGATGACCGTTGTCACTCTGAAGAAGCTCTGTTGACAAATGCTCTGTTGTCACAGATTTCCAGATCGAGTATAATAACAATTCTCGTACTCAAAAAATAACAAGTCCACGGGCGCCCATATAAAAATTTTCAGGGTGGGGGCCAGACGTGAAGATTTTTCACATTATATTTTGTAGAAAAAGAAAATAATCGTTTTCGTTGTAAATTTTCTTTTTCTTTTTTATGCTTTACTCGGTTTAGAGTACAAAATGACCAAGTGTTCTTAAAGTATTCTGAGACGCATTGTTGGAGAAGCTCCTCCTAGCGGCGCCGCTTGATACTATAGTATCTCGGTTAACAGAATCCTGACTCTTGGTCGAAATTTATTTTATTTATTTTATTATATTTTGTATACTTTGGATAACCATTCTGGTGTCCAGAAACTCTACCGACAAACGAAGACACGAGATTTTTTAGATAATTTTAAGATAATTTAACCCAATTCACCTAGTCCGAAAATGCTTCCTAGGGGAGCTAGAGCTCTTTGAAGATGGCGTCATGTAATTAGTTTTTCTTAAATAACTCCAGAACGCTTCCATTTAGAAAAACAAAAATTGGTGTGCATATTTACTTTCCCCAAATGAATCGATTCCATCCATTGTGAATTTCTAGTACCGGTCATAGGCGTCCGTTTTGGGTAGGGCAACGGATATTTTATCGCATAACTTTTTTGTCTTTAACTTTTAAGCATTTTTGACACTGGATTATTAAATTGTGAGGTATTCTAGTACTAAAAGGTACTCTCGTTTTAAGTCGGTAGGACACACCGTTTTCTAGAAAAATCGATTTGAAAATTTTTCGTTCTTAGAATTTCAAAAAAAATCAAAAAAATCTATTTAGAAAGACGAAAACTGGTACATTTATTTATATTTCAGAGATGAATCGATTTCATTAATTGCGAATTTCTAGTACCGGTCATAGCCGTCCGTTTTGGGTAGGTCAACAGATATTTTATAGCGTAACTTTTTTGTCCTTAATTTTTAAGCATTTTTGAGACTAGATTATTAAATTATGAGGTATTCGAGTACTAAAAGTTACTCTTGCTTTAAGTTAGTAAAATACATCGTTTTTTGTTTGAAAATTTTTTTCAATTTTTTTTCAAATTCCAAAAACGAAAAACTTTCAAATCGATTTTTCTAGAAAACGGTGTGTCCTACCGACTTAAATCAAAAATACCTTTTAGGACTAGAATACCTCACAATTTAATAATCCAGTGTCAAAAATGCTTAAAAGTTAAAGACAAAAAAGTTATGCGATAAAATATCCGTTGCCCTACCCAAAACGGACGCCTATGACCGGTACTAGAAATTCACAATGGATGGAATCGATTCATTTCTGTAAAGTAAATATGCACACAAATTTTCGTTTTTCTAAATGGAAGCGTTCTGGAGTTATTTAAGAAAAACTAATTACATGACGCCATCTTCAAAAAGCTCTAGCTCCCTTAGGAAGCATTTTCGGACTAGGTGAATTGGATTAAATTATCTTAAAATTATCTAAAAAATCTCCTGTCTTCGTTTATCGGTAGAGTTTCTGAACACCCTGTATAGTTAACAGCACCCGAAAAGCTAGCATGGAAAAGCACCCCATCACCATGGGTATTATGGGCGCCCATCAAGTCAAGTCACTTCGCTTTTTAGACACTCGGTAGATGTTCTCGGGAATATTACTATTTTTTGTAATTAGCTCGAGACCCCAATAATTTCATATTAATCCAACAATAACTTTCCTCCTACTGAATTGTGTCGAAGCCAGTTTTTACGTTTACAAAAGCACTATCGCGACCATTTCAATGAATTTTCGAATTCGCCACAGCAATTACGCCTCCTTTTTTCTTCTTCCACGCCGTCGAAGCAAGGAACAAAGCGAAAACAAAAAACGACCATCACCAATAAAACCTCCAGCTCGAGAATAATAATTATGTTGCATTCCGGAACCAATCGTTGTATGAGCCCATCACGGGGATTTTGAAGAGATGGCTCTGTCTGCATCATGGGCATTAAATTCATACCAAGAAATAAAGGTTTTCTGTAGCCTTCAGTGCCGTAACTAACGTACTGTGGATCTTTGTCGGTAGTCGACAAACAGGACCGGATTATCGAATTTTATATTTATGTGTATTAGTATTAGACTATTATAGTTAGATGGATGAAGTGTAAGGTGAATTGATAAACGGATACGTGAAGAGACCGAAATATCCGAGAATCAATTTGGCTTTATGCAGGGCAGATCAACAACAGATGCAATTTTCATTATAAGGCAGTTGATGGAAAAATACAGGAGTAAAGAAACAAACGCTCATATGGTATTCATTGATCTTGAGAAAGCATATGATAGAGTTCCTCGAGAGATTCTGTGGTGGGCACTCAATAAGAAAGGAGTCCCTGGTGAATATGTAAAGATTGTGAGGAATATGTATGAGGGAGTAACGACTAGTGTTAGGACAGGTGTGGGAGAGACTGATAAATTTCAGGTGAAAGTAGGATCGCACCAAGGCTCGGTGCTTAGTCCGTATTTATTCTCATTAGTTTTGGATCAGATAACAGCGAAACTACAGGGTAACATTCCATGGTGCTTAATGTATGCTGAAGATGTCGTGTTAGTAGGAAATAGTGAAAGAGACTTAGAACAAAAACTATAACAGTGGAGGCAAGCTCTGGAGGAACAAGGTTTAAAACTTAGTAGGACAAAAACAGAGTATTTGGAATGTTCATTTAAAGATGGAGTTACTACAAATAAAATGGTATCTTTGGATGGTGAACTTATTGTAAAAAGCAATAGTTTTAAGTACCTGGAATCGGTATTACAGAGTAATGGAGAAATAGATGGAGATGCATGCAGTAGAATCAGGGCTGGATGGATGAAGTGGAAGGAAACGAGTGGTGTGCTGTGTGACAGGAAAATTCCAATGAAGCTGAAGGGAAAATTCTATAAAACAGCCATAATACCAATTATGATGTACGGAACTGAATGTTGGCCAGTGAAAAAGAAAGAGGAACAACGAATGCATGTGGCGGAATTGAGAATGCTTTGATGGATGAGTGGAGTGACAAAGAAGGATAAAATTTAAAATGAGTATATTACGGGAAGTCTAGGTATGACACCAACTGATGCCAAAATGAGAGAGCAGATTCCTGGAAGGAGTAGGAGAGGAAGACCAAAGAAGACGTGGGGGGAGACGATAAGACAGGACATGTTGGTAAAATGGATTGACATTGATATGACCCAAGATAGAATTGTGTGGAGAAATGCAATTAGGGAAGCCGACCCCGCATAGGGAAAAGGCAAAGAGAATGATGATGATGATTTTTTAGACTATTATAGACGTGAATATTCCGTCACATTCTAAAAATTCCATGGCATGGACTGACCGTTAGAAATGAAAAAGTGTTACGACGCGACGTATGAATAGAGTTCGTGTACCTGTAGAACTTATTAAAAACTGAAAACATCTTTATTTGTCTAATAACCGCTTACAGTTTTGTTGAGTGGATCGAGTACTCAACAGAACTGTTGCAGATCCCAAACTTGATAATGGACGAGGGATATACGGCCAAATTGGCACCCTATTGATTATACATAGATAGATGATAGATTGATAAACTTGAAAACCATACAGCTTATAGAAACATGATAATGCTCAGAACAACAGTTCGAAAGAAAAAAGGAAACGATCAAATTATGCTGGATGACTATCTGATGAATTACAGTGATGTTGCAAAAGAAGGAGTTGCCCTGTACACAGAAAATTTTTATACCAAGTACATGAATGTAAATATATGTCTGAAACAATACCTAGTTAGTGTAAAATAGTCAAACTGGATGTCAAACCTCTGAATGTGGTATATGCACCTAAGAACAACAGATATACCACCACAAGAGAAAACTTCTGTGTGCACCTTCAGACTGTAATAAACGAGACCCTAAATGACGAATATAATATAACAATTATGGGTGATTTTAACGCCCGTATATTCACAATGATGTAGTTCCAGGTCCAGGAATAAAACAGCGATATAACATATCAGAGAAACTAAAATAATAGTAATCCCCAAAGAATCAATCAAATGTAAAATAGAAATTGATGGCATTAGTATTGAACAAGTAATGGAAATAAAATACCTTGGAATTACACTGTTCAGCTACGCAGATCTGTACAAAGAAGTGAGAAATCAAGTACAAAAAGCAAATAGACTGGCAGGATGCCTTAATAAAACTATATGGCGAAACCGACATATTAACCCATTAGCGCCCAGCGTTACCATATGGTAACGTAAAACACATGATTTTTAAAAATTCTGCGGTATGCCCATGGAATTAGTCAGCCACATATTTTGAGAACTATTAGTCGAGGAAATGAAGCTGAAAAAATGGCAATACCTCGCAATTTTTTCGTCCAGCATCGATTTGTACAAAAATTTGGGATTAGGCTCATTACACAATCTAGTTCATTTTCTATATTGAGCCGTTGTACGCTTTTGGTTTTTACGGGTGAAAACTACCCCTAATTCTAAAAAACTATAAAATAACATTTTAAACTTTAATATTGTCACCGTTTGGTTCTTATCAGTTACATAATTATTGTTTTATGCTTTAAGATACACTATCATAATATTTCAACCCTTAAAACAACCCTTGTTGGAGCTATATAAAAAAAATTTACTTATCCTAAAGGAATAATTTCAGCTTGCATCGATTTATATAAAAATTTGGGATTAGGATCATCTCACCCTGTACTTCATATTCTATATCATGCTTAAGGGCATTGATTATTTTTAGGGTTGTAAACTACCCCTTATTGTCAAAAATTATATAAAAACATTGTAAACTTTAACATGGGTCAAATTTGGTTTTGATTGGTTAAATATTGATTGTTTTATACTTTAGGACAGTGGTTCCCAAAGTGGTCCAGGTGGACCCCCAGGGGTCCACGAGGGACTCAACGGGGGTCTACGTTGGCGTGAAATAAAAATGGGGGTGCACAAGTTGTAATTGTGGGTCCACGAACACTTTATAGTGATTTGGTATTTATTTAAACAAAATTTGCATTTTTTATCGTAAAATATCAATGGGAAAAAATAATGTTTTAATAGTAGGGGCTTAAAATAGCATTAAAATATATTATAACAAGTTATTCTGATTAAAAAGTTTATTTTTAGATTATATAACAAGTTTTTGATGGAATTTAAGTGTAGAAAACTTTAAAATGCCGTTTTTTACATTCTCCTCCATTCCCAAAATACGTGTCTTTCGATTTGACTGAAAATTTGCCCACAGATAACCAAAACACAGGACTTTAAATGTTAAAAGAATTTGTATAGTTTTACAGCACAACAGAAATACGTGGAATAATTAAAGTGTCAAAAATATAGGCGGCTACTGTAATTAGGTACAATTAACTCGGAAAATATCGGCCCTATGAAAATAATGGTTAAAAAAAATGTAGTAATTATTGTAAAGACGATTTATTTGGAACAATTTCAATTTCTACCATTTTTGTCGAAAAGTTGAAAATGGAGGAGATATTGAACAAAAACCGCTGCTCTCAAACCAATCAGGTCTTATGATCGCGCCTTTACTGCATACGTACTACCTGAAATATTGATTTTAGCAAAAAATGAAAAAAATCAAAATTGTATAAAATTTAATTCTTTCCACTTTTGTATAAGTATATTTTTGTTCAAAAACTAATAATAAACGAGATAATTCAATAATTCTGCTCTAACTGTCACTATTTTCGCCCCATAACTCGGAAAATATCGACGGCACAAAAAATTTATAATAAAAGAAATTATTGAAACCATATTTTTAACAATTTCAGTCAAAACAGAATAGAATCTTGCTGGGGTAGCTCGACATGCAAGATCAAATGCTAACCCGACTGGACTATATAATTTTGACTCAGATATTATTGCATGTAACTTTTCTTATATTGTAAAACTACACAAATTCTTTTAACCACTTGAAGTCCTGTGTTTTGGCTATCTGTGGGCAAATTATTAGCCAAATAGAAGAACATGTATTTTGGGAATGGGGGTAAATGTAAAAACAGTATTTTAATGTTTTCTACACTAAAATTTGATCAAAAACATCCTAAATCAAAAAACTTATTTTAATGCCTAATAATCACATTTTTGAGTCCCTTCTATTAAAACATTATTTGTTCCATTGATACTTTACGATAAAAAATTCAAGTTTGTTTAAATAAATTCCAAATCACTCCGCCACTGCCACGATGAGTAGAATTCTATTTTGCTGCAAATTGCTTGCATATGCAATTCTACTGATTGTGATTCCACAATCCTGTGCTTACAATGTGTAAGTCCTGTGCTTGTTACGTACAGCATGTCTTGATGAAGATATTCAGACATACGTTCAACATTTAAATGCGCTGCATGATGACTTCAAAAACAGATTTGAAGATATTTTGATGATGGAAATACCACCACGGGTCATAAATCCATTTGATGAAATGGAAGTGGCGGATGTGGTATTACAAGAGGAACTACTAGAGCTCAGCACCAATGAAGAGCTGAAGGTGCAATTTAAAAAAGGCTATCAAACATTTTGGCTGCAGGCAGAAATACCTGAAAAATATCCTGGGCTTTGGGAAATTGCGAGAAAACTTTTCATAGCGTTTCCCTCGTCATACCTTGTCGAAAAAAGGTTTAGTGTAGTTACAAACCTATTGACAAAAAAAGGAACACCAACAAAAGGAATCCTAACAAAACTAAAGCCAAATATTGATAATTTGCTGTCAATCCATCAAGTACATCCCTCCCATTAAAATTATTGGGATTTTTTTTATTGTTGCTTTGCATATTTAAAGTTACGTAACGTTATTAGTGTTTTATTTTAATTCTTTTAAGTCTGTTATCATTATCATTTTAATAAATAGATCGTAAGAAAATATACCTACTATTTTTTCTTTATTTTTATCACTCCGAATTTAGCACTATTTTCGAAGACGGAGAACAGGAGTTAGCGATGTAATTTTTCGAATTGCCACCCTGAAATGGAACTGGGTCGAACACGTCGCCCGAATCAGTGATGCGAGGTGGACGAAGAGATTACTTGAGTGGAGGCCGAGATTAGAAAAAAAAAGTAGAGGAAGACCACCTACTCATTGGACTGACGATCTCAAGAGAATGTCAAGAAATTGGATGCAAAGTGCTCAAAATAGAGCAAATGGATAAAAATGAGGGAGGCCTATGTCCAGCAGTGGACGCAAAGAGCTGGGTGATGATGAATGATGATGATTTTAGGGCTGGAGCTCACCCGTTACGCCAATTTCCATCGTTATATCTTCACATTTGGGACGAGTTTTGGGAATATGGTAAAAATGTAGCCGCAGGGGGTCCACCGAAACCAGTAAATTTTTAAAGGGGTCTACGAGAAAAAATAGTTTGGGAACCTCTGCTTTAGGATATAATATCATAATAGTTCAACCTTTAAAAACCACCCTTAATAACATTACAGTTTTTATAAGCAGATATTTTAATAGATTTATACAGAAAAAAAGTAGAATTAAAGAATTACAAAAACATTTATTTACACAAAAATACGAATTTACAAATATGTAGGTACAAATACAAATAGTTTTTTAGTCATCTTCCAGTATACGAACCGGTTATGTGGTATTATACACGATTATACATAGGTACAAACATTGAAAATTATCCATAAGCGGACTATCCTAATTTTTGGAAAAAAAATTCGTTTTATAAACATAGCTCCTTCATTTTTGGCGATAAAAAGTTTTTTCAAAAACGACTTTGTAGAATGTTTGAAGAGTTATAAGATTGTGTAAACTAAATTTCGTAAGATCCCTTAGTTTTTAATTAGGGTGGGTTTAAAAGGCTCGAATAAGGGGGTGTTTGCTCGTAAATAGAGGTTTAAACAGCTATATCTCGCTAACTGTTCACTATAATGAAAATATATGCACAAGGGAATTTTAGTTATTAAAAAAGCTACAATTTAGTAGTCCATCATTTTTTTCGTATCTCCAGTATTTTCGAAGATATTTTGAAGTAAAAGGTGACAAATGGGAAATTCCAAAAAATTAATTTATCTTTAAACTCTAATTTTTCTAAAATTAGGCCTTTTAAATAGGTCAAACTTCTTGGGTGTATTGATAATACAAATATAAAAGGAATTACAGAAAGGTAAAGACCAATTTTTAATTAGGAGGGTAGTTAGGGGGTTGTTTTCACTGATTTTTTCATAGAGAAAAGCAGGTACCGACCTTTTTTTGATCATAAGTCGCTTAATTTTCAGGCTAGAAACTTTTAATTATAAATTTTTGAAAAAACTAACTATATACTTGAAAAAATAATATTATTTAAGGTTTTCTCAAAAAATGCAAAGTTTTTCCGTTATTTTACTTTGAATATTTCAAATTATGCATTTGACGAAAAAGGCTAACTTTTAACATGCCGTATCTCGGTTTGTATTGGTCTTAAAGATATTACAGAAAACTAATTTGGTTTGTGTTACTAAAAGATACAATTTTCATATCTACAGTTTTTTTGATTAAATGCATATTTTTCGAGGTATTCTCAAAAAACCCTCTAAAAAAGTTGATTTTTTCGTCGAAAAACAGTTACTTTCAAGCGCGAATAACTCGAAAAATATCAGTTTTACGAAGAAAACGTGAAAAACATTTTTTTCTTAGAATTACTTTTTACATCGATTTGCATGGTTAAAATGTAATAAAAAATACCCGCCCCCGAGATGGGGTGGCAACCACCCCCAAGGTTTTAGCGTACAGCGGCATGATATAGAAAATGATCCTTGGACTATTCCCTAACTTCTGTGAAAATTTCAAGTAAATCCATGTTGGACGAAAAAATTGCGAGCCACAATGCTTCATTTCCTCGACTATATCGTTTCTAGGAATACTTCAGGCACCCATAAAACGTAACGGATTCGTATTTTAGCCTTTCCTCAACCGTCCAGAGATAATCATATGACAGTGTGGTTTAAATTTATAGAAAAAGATGGACGTCCGTTTTGCGTAAGCAATTTTTGATAGTCTTCTGGTAACTATATTTGCATATTTAAAAAAAAACTAAGTTTATTATACTCCAACTTATTATAAATTGTTGTATTTTATCAACAATTAAATGTAGCGAATTCGGTAGGAATAGTCAAAGTACGCCGTTACCATATGGTTGCGGTGGGCGCTTACGGAGTCATAATCTTATTTTTTTTCAGTCGTGGATTTTTGTTAGCAGAAGCGATAGTGTTACTGGTGCGATGGAAAGATAACTCTGTTGTTACAATAGCATCTACGAGTTGTGGTGGTTCAGCATTGGGCACGTTAAAAAGATTTTCTCATGAAGAAAAAGGCCACATTCAAGTAAGTCGGCCTCACTATATTGCTGAATACAACAAAATGTGGTGGGTACCGACTGGATGGATCAAGGCGTTTCAACCTACCGAGTAGCAATTTGCAGTAAAAAATGGTACTGGCAAATTGTAACATGGTTGTTGGATGTTGCAGTCCATAATTCATCATCATCATCATCTTGGTGCTACAGCCCTTAGAGGGCCTCGACCTTCTCAAGCTTTCTACGCCATTCTGTTCTGTCCCTTGCTTGCATTTTCCAGTTGCCGACTCCGATCTTCTCGGCATCCTGTGTTACCCCGTCCATCCACTTCAGCTTTGGTCTACCCCGTCTTCTCATTCCCACGGGTTGCGCTGTTAGAATCTTTGTCCATAATTCATGGCATTTATATAAAAAAAAATATATCCTTGCTATCGTTTAGGAGAGAATTGGCCCAAGTTCTCGCAAGATATGGAAGTCGTCCCTTATATACAGGAAGATCTAATCTACATAGACAGAACTTGCCAGATCTTCGTTTTGATCGCTTCTGTACAACATCTGGACGAACAATGTGTAAAAAATGCAACGTTGGTTTGTGTGTTAATTGTTTAATAGGATACCACACCAAACGATGAAAATATTCTCAAATAAATATTTAAAAAAAAAATTGGTTTCAACGATCCTAAAAATTCCTTAAGCGCCTAGCGTTACCATATGGTAACACCATATTTTTTTTAATAAAAGACAGGAAACCGAAAAACTTGTTTTTTTGGATTAAATTAACATTTTCATCAAATTAACCCTAAAAGTCAAGATTTTTAAATAAAAAAAAACTTGGGCGTTAATGGGTTAACACTGAGTTGAAGTCAAGAATTTATAAAGAAACAAAATCCGATACACCCACAGGCCACAACACAAAGATTACTGGAAACGGCAGAGATTTGCAGGAAATACGCTGAGAGATCAAAGACGAGTGAAGACAATTAAAAGAAAATGTAACCTACAATGTATAAACAAATGGACACTAAATAGACAAGAAGGAATGGAATAAACAAATAAGAAAAATGAGGGACACCGATCGAAAGTAGAAGTATCAGACGAGAGAGCAAAAGATGGAGTGACAACCTTCGTAAAGTATGTATTGTAATTAATTGAGCAATGACAGTGATAGTCAGTGGCGGCTCGTCAGAGGAGGCAAGGGAGGCTCAGCCTCCCCATAAATTTTTTATACACTCTATACTGTTTTGTTTATCATGAATCGCGAAAACAACACTTACTCTCGCTATTATACAACGTGTAAATTCCATATTATCACTAATTATCCATACGTACGGAGCATTAGCATTAGAACGCAAGATCGCGTCTCAGTTTTATTGCATATTATTGTAGGCAGGACCCTGGGTTATCCCGAGATGCATGAACGGAGCACGGAGCCGGGAAGCCCAACAGTCTCCGTTGCTAATGCTCCGTGCAGCGCAGCAGGCGTTTAAGGAGACCCGGTCTCCTAACAGTGGCATCTACGGCGCCATCACACGCTGCCCGGAGATATACCAAGGGAGGCAGTGTAGCTTCTCAGCTCCGTTGGGTGGTTGGGTGCGTCTCGGGACAACGAATTTTAGGGTCCTGACTAAAAATAATGAAAAATCTAAAAGTGCGAATTTTGTTATGAAATTTGATATGTGGGGTTATAATAATATTTGGAACAACTTGCTCAAATAACTTTTTCCGATATCTCTAACTCAAAGCAAAATATCGGTAATTTATCGTGTTTTTGAATTCGCAGTAGGCCGCGTTTAGAATTAAAAAAATTCAGTTGAGTATCTTAAAAAATTTGAAGCTTCATTATGTATGGACTGCAAAACTTCAAATCTGTATTTATTTTGATATGCATAGGGATCTATTTACAAATAGATGGAATTGTTAACAAATAAACGACACAAACTTTGGTATTAAACTTTTACTATTAGACTAACTATTTTTAAAATGATGATATCATGAAATTATGAATTAGGATGATATTATGAAATGTAAATAAAAAATGGTCAAAAGATGGGGCCTTAAATTACATTTTTTGGCGCATTTTTTTGCATTTTGCTAGTGCAAATTTGTCTAGATATTTTACAGTTAGGTATAGCCTCCCTTATTGTAAAAATCACGAGCCGCCACTGGTGATAGTGACACTGACCTCACAGTCACACATTGTGGTCCTTTCTTCTCCGGACTATCACTTAATATTAGAATAAAACTGAACAACTGACATGTATCATTTTATTAGAAAGAAAACTACACTACATATGTTAACAAAGTAATACTCGACTGACTCATCTCAAGTCTATAGGTAACTCAACTGAACTGTTGTTTCTAAAACTAAAATTAATAGACTCTTAGACCAGTAAGGATCTGTGAAAAAACGTCTATTTTTGGATGTGAGAGGTGGCATTCGGATTTTTGCAGATAAAGTTAGGTGACACCTTCAGTAATAATAATTGACTTATGCTCCTTCTCAAATATGCCCGGAATATTAATAAAAAGATTAAAATATTTAAAAATTTCGAAAAACATCGATTTTTTTCTGCTTTCTTTGCTTATTTATAACTTTTATTTTAACGATTCGTTTTGGAACAAAGTCGTATAGAAATAAATAAAGATAATTGAATTTTGTATGATATACGACTGGTCAAAAATGTCTTAACATATTACCTTTTCTGCAATATAGCAATAAATACAAAATAAGGGGGCAAAATACGCCTGTTGTTATTCAATGTTTTTAACCACTTTGGTGGCACTTAGAACCTTAGTAATTCGCTTAGGAAATTATTTGTAACATACTTAAACCGTGTACCAAATTTTATTAAAATCTACATAATAGATTTTGCATATTAAATTTTGCAATCTAAATGTTCTTAAAAAAGTTCAAATTTTTTAAAATCTTTCTGAACAAAAAGTAGACTATTTAGAAGTTGGCTAATTTTGTTACATATAAAGAGGTGCTCTACCTATCTAATACACTTTACAGAATTAAAATCGGATTATTTAAGGGGCATCAACAATGTTTTAAACTTATAAACAATTTTTTGGCTTATAAACAAATAGCTTTGTTTAATAATAAAAAAAATAATTTTTAGCAATGCAAATATGTAATTAAAACCGGTATAATTTGACTTAAATTTTCAAATGCTGTCAGCAGAATTGCTATTTTATTTTTTAATCAAAAGTAATTCGCGTTCAAAAATTGCAATTTTTCGATTTTTTGAAAGTTCCACTGCGTTTATCTCGAAAACTATGCATCCTACGAAAAAACTTGTAAGAACATTTTTTGCTTAGAATTACCCAAGAAATACAAAAAAAATGTTTTATTTTGCGAAAAATCGATGTTATGTAATTCCTCAAGTTCTTTTTGTTTATAACAATCTTATCGACATCCGGATCAACTGTTACCCAAAAAAATCGTGTTCTACGGGTCAAAACAAATACATAAAAATCTTGGGTAAGTCCATCTAAATAAACGAGCCCGTAGCACCCCCTCCTGGCCACAGCACTAATTTGTTTATAAGCCAAAAAATTGTTTATAACTTTAAAACATTGCTGAGGCTGCTTAAATAATCCGATTTCAATTCTGTAAAGTGCATTAGATAGGTGGAGTGCTTCTGTATATGTAAAAAAATTGACAAATCTTTGTATGTTCTAGTTTTTGTTGTGCAAGATTTTAAAAAATTTTAATTTTTTTTTTTTTTTTTTTTTTTTTTTTTTTGTAAGCATTTATTAGCAATCAGAATTACATATTCTATAAGCTAATTTGATAACAAGTACAATAACATATATCAATGTATTATTGTACACTAAAATGGCGTTATGAGGTACATCACCCAGCGGTTTCACCTCAGTTTCAGCGAAGATCTATGGGCCATAATCTTCGCAATCTTCTGTTGTTTAGTGGCTGCAGTAATGGTAATATTAATTGGTTGGGGTGGTCTTCCAATTTCTCGTGATGTCTGTTGGCTCTTTCTTGAATTACTGTGCTGACTAACGGGATGTTTAGGTCTGTATGAAGGGTTTGGTTGGAAATGTACCACGGGGCATTTGCGATGGTGCGTAGAATTTTTGATTGAGTTCTTTGGATAATTTTTGTGTTTGATTTGCTGGCACAACTCCATAGTTCTATACCGTACGTCCATATAGGTTTGATGACTGTTTTATAAATCAGCAGTTTGTTCTCAATTGAGAGTCGAGATTTTCTACCTATAAGCCAATTTATTTCTTTCACTCTAAAAAAATTTTAGATTGCAAAATTATTATTCAAAAAAGTCAATTTTAATGAAATTTGGTGTACAGTTTTAGCACATTACAAAAATTTTCTAAGCGAATGAGGAAGATTCCAAGTGATCCAACCTAAGTGATGGAAAATCATTGAATAAGGACAGGCTTGTTTTTCCCCCTTATTTTATATTTATTGCTATTTTGCAGCAAGGGTGATAAATTAAGACATTTTTAACCAATCGCATCTGATAGAAAATTTAATTATCTTTGTTTTATTTCTATACGACTTTGTTCCAAAATGAATCGTTTTAAAGTTATAAACAAAAAAAGTAGAAAAAAATCGATGTTATTCGAAATTTTTAAATATTTGAATTTTTTTATTAATGTTCCGGGCATATTTTGAGAAGGAGCATAAATCAATTATTATTACTGAATATGTCACCTAACTTTATCCGCAAAAATCTGAATGCCACCTCTCACATCCACCTAAAAACAGATCCTTACTGGTCTATCTGTTATTTAGAATTATTTTTTAACGATATGATAGCGGATTTGAGTACAAGAGTTTGCACTCAAATTAAAACATAGCGAATACATACTTACAGATGTTACGAATAGGAAGCATTAGACAAATAAACTAAAGAAACTGTTTATTTTAAATAAGAGAGATATGTATAAAGAGTATTGATTCTGATTTCCAATAGCAAATATTATTAAAGTTAATTTAAACATGACAACATATTATACCAGGTGACTAGAAACTATATAAAAAAATACATAGGTCGTATGGGTATGTATTTACATAGCTGTATCTAAATAAATATTTAGTATAACTCAAAATTTTCTATGTAAATTGGGATATCTCGTATAAAATTCGTACGGTCCTTTGACTTAGCATGGTCCTTTTATAAGTTCAAAGCTTCTAAACCCCCGCTGAGTTTATTGCTTGGTTTACCGTTTATACCACAATTTCGGGCCTTTAATTCACTCAAGTTTCGTCTACATAAAATTTTGGTTTACATTCTGCAAATTTAAAAATAATTCTGAGGTAACAACATTGTATCTACGTCTCCAACAAACAATTTTCTTAGTATCAGTAGAGTTACTTTTCTATCATGTTTTGTCCACTTGTATTTCAATTCTCTTAGATCATAGATCTCTTTATAAAACAAAAAAAAAATAATCTTCATTGCCCTACAGTATACTTAAGTAATTTCATTAATTAAAAAAACACGACGAACGGGCATTAAAGACACATTAGTCCATTAATCATAGGCCTGGACGTATAATCATGTTAATATCGTCTTGATCATTGCTGCCTGTGGCAGAAGAAGCTGCAGGTAGACTGCAAACCATAAGAAAAACCGGTTTTCCCGTTTTCTAAAAGGTAATGTTATATTTATAAGAAACTTTAACTGAAATTAAAAATCGGTTCGACTTTACTTCAGCGAACGAGTAGTTAGTAAGAGAAATCTTGAAGAAGACGTTGCAAAATATATAACATTGGGTCATACGAGGACTGTGCAATAACTATGTGGCGTAATAAAGAAAATGCAAATTATTTACCAGAAAAAATCTGCATCCATTATACAACATAGGGAGATAGGCTATTGCTAGCTGAGTATAATCGCTAATCGCTGTATTATTCCGTATACTTATTAGGATATTGCTTTATTAGAGATCGGTGAATTTTAAATTGCTGAACAATTGCTTTATTTTAATTCAGTATAATCGTCATTCTGAGCATAAGTCACTTTTTTTATTAGCATTAGTATTAGTTAATTTTAATATTAGAATGTGTTTGTTCGAAGTTTTCTCTTCATTTGAGGTAGTTACAATTATAAGACGATAGCTCTGATGATGGCATTAAAAATGCTGAAAGTACTTAGCTGATTTTAATAAATTTATTTACACACTATCAGTCTTTTGAAAACATACACTAGTTCCCGTTTTGATTTATATAGAAGTGTGTACAAGTCAAACAGTCTGTTTCTATTCAATTTTAAATAACCTTAGCAGATGTGCACTATCGGAGTGACATTGGCCGCAAGTGAACTGAGGAGACGTGTTTTGTTGTGATTAACAATTAAATATAAAATATACGACAAAACATAGGAGGAATCAATTATATTATTGTACGAAGAATTGCGACATGCCTCGGCTGATTTAATATTATTGTTTATAATAAACTTCGAAGACATAAATAAAGTATGTAGTTAGCAGATGAAGTACTAATTATTTAAATAAGAACTATAAGGGTTAATTGTGTACCAACCCTTCAACATTTCCTTACAAGACGGTCCATTCTGAAGATCTAATTCTCGATGACGCGTTCGAGATTTTCGATTGGTATTTGACCAGTGACTCGAGTAATACTGGCCTCCACGTCCAATGTCTCAATCGTAGCTGGTTTATTCATGTAGGTAGACTTTGGACTTGAGGTAGCCCCAGAGGAAAACGACTAGACGTGTGATGTCACAGGTTATAGGCGGCCAAGTCACTGGTCCGAAGCGTGAAATAAATTGCTCACCGAACCGTTTTCTCAGTAAATCCATGCTTTCACGGGATGTATGGCAGTTGTCGCCATACATCCTGCCTTACCGAAATCATATAGACCGGTATGTTTATTGAATACAATGGGAAAATTACAAGAAAAATTACTATGTAAAAAATTAAATCAAATAAGAACAGAAATTGGATTACATCCTGGTCAGTATGGTTTTAGGAAAGGTAGATCAACAGAAGATGCAATAAATAAAGTATTTGAAATAGTAAACGAAAGCATAAAAAAGTATGTTTTAATGATCTTTATAGACGTGTCTGGGGCTTTTGACAATCTTTGGTGGCCGTCATTCTTTGAAAGACTTCGAAGAATGAGATGTCCAAAGAATCTGTACGGAAGTCTCAGAAACTACTGTCAAGACCGATATGCAAGCCTAAGCTGTCCAACAGGAAAAAAGACAAAACATATCACAAAAGGATGTCCACAAGGATCAGTTTGTGGACCTATGTTCTGGGATGTAATGCTAGAGGAACTGTTGGAACAATTGACTATAGATCCTGAAGTGCTTGGAAGCATAGCATATGCAGATGATTTGTTGTTGATCATAGATGCAAACTCAAGAAGAGAATTAGAAAATAAATCAAATGAAGTATTAATAAGAGTAAATGATTGGATGAATAAAGTAAAATTAACAATATCAGATTAAAAAACAACATATAGTTTAATAAAAGAAAATTTAGAAAGAGATCCAATTATAAAAATTAGAGGGAAAACAATAAAAAGAAAAATGGAAACAAGATATTTAGGTATTATAATAGACGAACAAAAATTATTTACAAAACACATGAATTGTGTCTGTGAAAAGGCAACAAAGATCATGCATAGCATTGCTAGTCTAGCACAGAAGGAATATAGAATTTCGTTCCGACAGATGAGAATATACCTAAGTACAATAGTTGCATCAATTGTAGGGTACGGTTCAAGTGTATGGGCACATAGATTAATAAATAAAAAAAACGCAGAAAAATTAAATAGAGCTCAGAGAGGATTTCTTGTAAGAATGACGGGAGCATTTGGAACAACTGCAACACAGGCACTCACAGTTTTAACTGGAGTAATGCCAATGCATTTAGAAACACAAAAAAGAGCATGTAATTATTGGCTAAAAAAAGAAAAATATGAAAAAATAATATGTACAAATAATAGGATTAGATATAAGAAATAAAAGAGAATTAAAAGAAATAATAAATAGAAAAAGACAAAATGAATGGGAAAATTCAACAAAATCTAGACGTTTATACAATTTTATACCAATATTAGAAAACATTCCAAATTATTTTAATCCAAAACAAGGTTTAATACACTTTTTAACAGGACATGGACCGTACCCAACATATTTGGAAAGATTTAACTTAAAAGATGATGCATATTGTGAATGTGGAGAACTAGGTACACCAGAACATATAGTGTTACATTGTCAAAATACTATAGAAAATGAAGAACATAGAGAAATGAGAAGAAGATTAGAAAGAATTGAAATAAGAGATATATTACAAAATGAAGAATATTTTGAAATATTAAACAATCTCACACAAATAATATCTAAAAAACAACAAGAAATCTATAATAATAGAAGAAGACAACCAATAATCCAACCCTGATGAAGTTAAGTAAGATAAAGTTAAAATAAATAAAATAAAATATAAATTCAAAAATAGATATTTACAATTATAATAATAATAATTCAATATAAAATAAATAAATAAAATAATAATTCAATACATAATTCATGAAATTAAAAAAAAAAAAAAAAAAAAAAAAAAAAAAACTACCAACTCTCTTCTGAAAATAGAGGGACTGTCTTTATAACTTAGAAGGGAGTTGATAGTACCAAAAATATTTTAAATTGTTTATTTAAATTTGTTTGTTAAACGTAATTAATAGATTATGGCAAATTGTTAATTGTAAAAATAGATTTAATAGTCGAGTAAAAAATGTAAAAATATAAAAAGAAAATATCTGTAATCCCATCAGGAAAAAACGACCTGGATTAGTCACTAGAGGCCAGGTCATATGTATAAATAATAAATAAATAAATAAAAATAAAAAAAAGTTGTCGCCATATTTTTGGAACCAAATGTCACTTAAACTACGAACTTCAATTTCTGGTACCAAATAGTCCGTTATCATGGCGCGATAATGGTCTCCATTCACATTAACATTCTGGCCGGTCCAAGACATGGACCGACGATGACACCGGCCCATAAACCACATCAAACAGTGGTTTTTTTCTGAATGTATTGGCAACTCTTGAACCTCTTTGGGCTGCTCATCAACCCAAATACGGGCATTTTGTTTATTCACGTCCTCATTAAGCCAAAAACGGGCTCATCGGAAAATATTTTTTTTTGCTCTAAGCGCACGAAACAGTTTCCTCATTGGACGCCTATTTTCGTAATACAGCTAAATAATTTCTAGACGTTGTGCCGAGTTAAGTCTTTCTAGGATGAAATGTCAAACAATACTGAATAAGAAAGCAGCTTTAGGTGATACCATTCATGCACGATCTCCCAACAAATCCTCACCAAAAAAAGTACCTCTAAATGAATCACCCTTTAGTTATTAATCACCCTGTAGAATTGAGCATATTTCCAAAAGACTGACGAATATCATTACCTACGTTTTTTCTAAATAATTTTTTTGGTAATCTGTATTCTGTACCATACCCAATAAATAAATACACCCAGTATCTATGACAAATAATAAATTTAGCTATGGCTGTATCTACTCTTGTGTTGGCCTTCTGTAAAATCACCTTTATTAGGTAGGTACCTAAATACTTGTTGACACCATCTTTTTCAAAAAGGAATAATAAACAACATGAAACTCCCAGGTAGCTTGAAAAATTTTGACTATGAAAGGAAACAAAGCAATGGGCAATGTCAATGGTATCAAAGAACTCTTGATATTTCTTGTATTTACAAGAATTACAACTACATAGATATTGAAAACAAACACCAGAAAATATAGTATCTATAAACGTCTACAAAGTTAATGAACTGAGTTATAATCGTTTTCCGTAAAATTTTGAATGAACAAATTACTAAAACGATGCAAATAGTACCTACATCAAAAAACTCTAGAAACACCGATAAAATGTATTCGTAATTTTAAATTCTTTAACAGAAAATCCACAAAAATATAAGAATTTAGGCCTGGATCCCGCGGCGCGTACCAATAAAAATTTGATTAATAGCGAGCTGAAAATTTGTTAATAGCTTAACGGTGTCTAGTCGGACAAACTTTGATATATGGGAACACTGGAACAGGGGAAATTTTAATTGTGAAACATGATTTTAATAATTGTGGAACGTGTCAGCTTGACAAGTTTATGATTGTGAAAACGAACAGATTGTTTTTAAGTTTATTCAATAGGGCTTTTCATTCAGTCATTTCTTTCGAGCTTCTGTCATGTGTCGTCTAATATTAATATATCTACGTCATACGTCTTTGGTTTGTATCATTGGTATATATCAATAGTATGACGTGGATATATTAATATTAGACGACAGAAGCTCGAAACAAATGACAATCGATAAAAAGCCTTATAGCAAACTTTATACATATTATAATATATGAAAAAATGTTTGTCCGACAAATATATTAGTTATTTTAATATAGTCCTGTCGCCAGGGGGGGTACAACCGCCTCCTTAATTTAGATGGACTTACCTAAGTTTTTTTATATATTTTGACCCGTAGAACAACACGAATTTTTTGGTAAACAGTTGATCCGGATGTCGGTAAGATAGTTATAAAGAAAGAACTTGAGGAATTACATAACAGCGATTTTTCGCAAAACAAAACATTTTTTTGTATTTTTTGGGTGATTCTCAGCAAAAAATGGTCTAACAAGTTTTTGTAGGATGCATAGTTTTCGAGATAAACGTGGTTGAACTTTCAAAAAAATTTTGAACCCCAATAACTTTTGATTAAAAGATAAAATAGCAATTCTGCTTACTGAATTTGAAAGTTCAAGTAAAATTATATCGATTTTGATTATTTGCATTGCTAAAAATTATTATTTTTTATTGTTAAACAAAGCTATAAATACATAGTGTTTCCCGTGCCCAATGCATGCGTTTTAATGTGCGTAATGTACGTAGAAATTATCTGTATGCGCGCCTACTCGTTCGATTTCAAATGAGAAATGCATTGAAAATATCATTCAAGCACTATGTGTTTATAGCTTTAACAATAAAAAAATTAATTTTTGCAATGAAAATAATCAAAACCGATAGAATTTGACTTGGACTTTCAAATGCGGTAAGCAGAATTGCTATTTTATTTTTTGATCAAAAGTAATTCGGGTTCAAAAATTGCGATTTTTCGATTTTTTGAAAGTCCAACCGCGTTTATGTCGAAAACTATGCATCCTACGAAAAAACTTGTAAAAACATTTTTTGCTTAGAATGGCCGAAAAAATACAAAAAAATGTTTTGTTTTGCGAAAAATCGCTGTTCTGTGATTCCTCAATTTCTTTGTTTATAACAATCTTCGGAGGGACCGCAGACGTTCGGAAACAATTAGTGTCTCTTTGCAAAGACAATGATGTCGACTTTGCAAAGTAAAGTAACAAGACACTTACTCAACACACACACTACACATTACTCCTCTTACTTAGTGATAAGTTATACAATTACGTAGCTAAAGGTTCTAGTTCTAAACCAAAGCCAGAATCAGAGAAAAAAAACTATCTTATCGACATCCGGATCGACTGTTACCCAAAAAAATCGTGTTCTACGGGTCAAAATACATGAAAAAAACTTGGGTAAGTCCATCTGAATAAAGGAGGCCGTTGTACCCCCACTGGCGACAGGACTAATAAGTCAGATACGTAAAACATGTCAAATGACAAGCATTATGTGGTAATAGGTCTGGATCCCGCGTATGAAAAAAAAGCTGATTAATAGCAAGCTGAAAATTTGTTAATAGCGTAAGGGTGTCTATTTAGTCCGATAAACTTTGATATACGGGAACACTGGAACAGGGGCAGTTTTAATTGTGGAACAGGTTAAAAATTTGGAACGATCAGACCACGAAAACTGCACATTTATTGTGTCCGACAGAACAGACTTAAACTCTCCGAACAGACATTAAACTCTCATGCAAAAATCAGACTGCTATTTATCACCTGTCATAATTCCTGTCATTTGACATAATATTCTACATGTTCCACTCATTAAAACGCCCATTTGGTGATAAATAGCTGTCTGATTTTTGTATGAGACTTTAAGTCTGTTCTGTCGGACAAAATACATGTGCTGTTTTCGTGGTCTGACCGTTCCAAATTTTTAACCTGTTCCACAATTAAAACTTCCCCTGTTCCAGTGTTCCCATATATCAAAGTTTGTCCGACTATACTCCGTGTACCGAACTGACGGAGTAATCGCGTGAACAAAATCACAATATTTCTTCAAAATACCTTAACTTACGCCCTTTTACACAATACCGATAGCAAGGTATTCGGTATTGGTGTTATCGATATTGTGTACAAGGGCGTGAGTTAAGATATTTTGAAGAAATATTGTGATTTATTCAAGTGATTACTCCGTCTCTTCGGTAGACGGAGTATAGACACTCTTAAGCTATTAACAAATTTTCAGCTTGCTATTAATCAACTTTTTTTTCATACGCGGGATCCAGACCTATAAATAGCAATCTGATTTTTGCATGAGAGTTTAATGAAAGGGTAACAAATCAATTGGAAGTTCTGTCCGACAAAATACATAGGACGTTTTCGTAATCTGACGTTCCAAACCTGCAGCCTGTTCAACAATTAAAACATCCCTTGTTCCAGTGTTCCCGTACATCAAAGTTTGTCCGACTAGACACCGTTAAGCTATTAACAAATTCTCACCTTGCTATTAATTACCTTTTTTGGTACGCGGTATCCAGGCCTAATTGTACTTCAAGAAATATTTAGGTAGAATCCTAATAATTCTAATGTTGTGTGTTAAAAAGTAAGACAACAAAATAAAAATTTGCACAATTGGTACATAATTTTGAGACAACTTTTGTTTTATTTGAATAAAACATTTTTTAGCCGTAATTATGGTCTCCACATATTACACGGAGGTTTGGGTGCTTAGGTACAAAATGGCAAAAACAAGATGTATCATTAATAAGGGCAAAGTGGCTAAGGTTGAGGTAGGAACGCAGGTAGAATTTTTATAAATTTTTGATATACCTAATACCTATGTCTTAAGAATATACCTAAATTCACTATAATCAATAAATGATATAGATTTAAGTCTAAAATTTGTACAAATACAAGTGTATATAAAATTAGAGTGTTCACAATCACAATACAAATCTACTTACCAAAGAGGCACATAAACAATGCAAAAATCCCTCCAAACATCGTTCTAACTATTAGAAAATCGGCACTGACACAGAAAAATCAAAATGAATGTTATTTTATGTCACATTATCTTATTTCAGTCGCGAAAACCAGTTTTCCAGACTTGTAGAAACACGTAAACAAGATGCCCGATGGCCTCAACGTCTCTTTGGCTCTAAAGTTCGCGATAAACTGGCATTCGGTGCATTCAATATTTCAAAACACAGCCGGCTACCCGGTAAAGTTCAGCGCCCGTTGTTTGAAAGTTCGACGGGACGGGAAATGTCGAACCAGACAGACATCGTCTATAATGTCCTAGTGTATAGGCAACCAACATTACACATGTCAAATTTGAGAAGTAAAAGCTTTCTATGAACTAGTTTGTATGTACAGGGTGCAACGAAAATACAGGTCATAAATTAAATCACATATTCTGAGACCAAAAATAGTTCGAATGAACCTAATTTACCTTTGAAGTTACAAAATGAAAATCGATTTTTTCGAATATATCCAAAAATAATAGAGATTTTTTATTGAAAATGGACATGTGGCATTCTTATGGCAGGAACATCTTAAAAAAGAATTATAGTGAAATTTGTGCACCCCATAAAAATTTTATGGGGGTTTTGTTCCCTTAACCCCCCCCCCCCCCCAACGTTTGTGTACGATCCAATTAAATTATTATTGTGGTACCATTAGTTAAATTCAATATTTCTAAAACTTTTTACCTCTTAGTATTTTTTCGATAAGGCAGTTTTTATCGAGTTGCGGCTTCTTTTTTAATATGTTAACATACAATTTTTATGGGGGTTTTGTTCCTTTAAACCCCCCAAATGTTTGTGTATGTTCCAATTAAACTTTTACTGCGGTACCATTAGTTAAACACAGTGTTTTTAAAACTTTTTTGTCTCTTTGTATTTTTTCGAGAAGGCACTTTTATCGAGATATTACTTCTTTTTTAATATGGTTCAAAATATACCTACAATATACCTACAAATATACTTATTTTATAAAAATGTAAATCAAAAATAAATTTTCATATTATTACCAAGTCTCCATAATCGTACTTACTCCAGGCTATGGGTGAAAAATAGGTCGATTTCAGGATATAATTCAGGAATTTTTGAAACCTATCAGGTGTTGTAAAGGACGATGCCAGGAATAACTTCTACTAAAATGTGACCAAAAATATTGTGAGCTTTTTTTGTTATTGCGATTTTCATTTGTTAAATTTGCAATGTTTAAAGATTTTTAATTTTGCAGCTTAGGATATTGATTCTAGAGAAAAACTTTTTTATAGAAAGTTGTATTAAATTAAAAAACCTATAATTTGAACTATGGTAAGTTTAATTTCGTTTTTTGGTTATTGCAAAACAGCCTGCGAAAGGTCCAAAATGGCCGTTTTTTACAATTGCGTTATTTATTGTACAAATATTTTTTTTATTTTTTAAAGCTTTAAAATAAAGATCTTTCAATTCCAAACACAAAAAAAAATTGTAAGGCCGGATTAACGAATTTGTTGCTTAGATATTATAAATTGTTTATCCCAAGATGTCAAATGTCGAAGGCTATAACTTTTTGAAAAAAAAATCGTAGAGAGTTGGTGAAACATCCAATCTCCTTCTAAGGAGTTATGTTTTCATATTTTGATGTAAATAAATGCATAAAACATTTTTAAACCTTTAATTTTTTGGTTTTAAAATAAGGGGGCAAATTTCGTTATAAACATTTAGAGCTGAAGCGGCCCTGTACATCCTATAAGTTTTTAACTTACAGACTATTGTTGCTGAAGAAGAATCGAAGATTTATAAAAAAATTAAAAATTTCTACGATCAACTGAAGCCGAGCTAAATGTTGGGTTTGAAAATAAGGGGGCAAATTTCGTTATAAACATTTAGAGCTGAAGCCGCCCTGTACATCGTATGAGTTTCTAACTTACATATTATTGTTGCTGAAGACGAAACGAAGATTTATAAAAAAATAAAAAATTTCTGCAACCAACTGGATCCGAGATAATTGTTTCTTTTTTCTTAAATCGTAGTGCCTTTATTTATAACAATTAAAAAATTATTTTACAGTCATTTACTAAAGAAAGACTTATGTTATCTTAAAATAAAAATTATTATAAAATATAGTTACATTTAATTATTAAAAATTATTTTTAAAATCGGTGCTTTTGCGAGCGGCCGAATTTTGCAAATCCGCGCGCTCGGCAAATTTTTACGTAACTTGTATTAAATTTTGACCGAAAACAATTTAATAATATTACCATTATAATATACAGTCTATTTACCACTGTATTTGTTTTTCTTGATAAACTTTTATATGTGAAATCTCATTTCTGAAGAAATAATATTACAAAAATGATATATTATATGAAATATATAACTATATTTTTAATTTTTTCGTTGTTTTATAAATATAATAATAATAATGGTACTTCTTATTATACAATATAAAACTTTTTCTTCTTGCAGTGACTATCCGTTTTGGATGTTGGCGACCATCATGGCAATCTGTACTTGCTCACTAAATCGGTACTGCTGCTCTAAAAAGATTTGTAGTTGTTGTGTTGAACGACGTACGTAAATTTTCTAGCAAGGTAATTCATCGCCTTCCTGGTTCTCAGTTTCCAAATGGGGTTTGCCAAATTGCCATGATGGTCGGGAACATCCAAAACGGATAGTCACTACAAGAAGAAAAAGTTTTAAATTGTCTAATAAGAAGTAACATTATTATTATTATATTTATATAACAAGGAAAAAATTAAAATTATAGTTATATCATTGATTAACAAATATAGGGTCATTTATATTTATTAATCAATGGTTATATATTTCATATATATGTATCATTTTTGTAATATTATTTCTTCAGAAATGAGATTTCACATATAAAAGTTTATCAAGAAAAACAAGTACATTGGTAAATAGACTGTATATTATAATGGTAATACTATTAAATTGTTTTCGGTCAAAATTTAATACAAGTTACGTACAAATTTTCAGAGCGCGCGGATTTGAAGCGAGCCGGGCGATTTGCAAAATTCGGCCGCTTGCAAAAGCACCGATTTTAAAAATAATTTTTAATAATTATATGTAACTATATTTTATAATAATTTTTATTTTAAGATAATATAAGTCTTTCTTTAGTCAATGACTGTAAAATCATTTCTTAATTGTTTTACATAAAGGCACTACGATTTAAGAAAAAAGAAACAATTATCTCGGCTTCAGTTAGTTGTAGAAAATTTTTATTTTTTTATAAATCTTCGTTTCGTCATCAGCAACAATAATCTGTAAGTTAAAAACTTATAAGATGTACAGGGCCGATTCAGCTCTAAATGTTTATAACGAAATTGGCCCCCTTATTTTCATACCCAAAAATTAGAGGTTTAAAAATATTTTACGCATTTATTTACATCAGAATATGAAAATATAACTCTTTAGAAGTAGATTGGATATTTCACCAACTCTCTACGAGTTTTTTTTAAAGTTATAGCCTTCGACATTTGACCTCTTGGGATAAACAATTTATAATATCTAAGCAACAAATTCGTTAAACCGGCCTTACAATATTTTTTTATGTTTGGAATTGAAAGATCTTTATTTTAAAGCTTTAAAAAATAAAAAAAAATTATTTGTACAATAAATAACGAAATTGTAAAAAACGGCCACTTTGGACATTTCGCGGGCAGTTCTGCAATAACCAATAAACGAAATTAAACTTACCATAGCTCAAATTGTAGGTTTTTTAATTTACTACAACTTTCTATTAAAAAGTTTTTCTCTAGAATCAATATCCTTATAATAGGTCTGGATCCCGCGTATGAAAAAAAAGTTGATTAATAGCAAGCTGAAAATTTGTAAATAGCTTAAGGGTGTCTAGTCGGATAAACTTTGATATATGGGAACACTGGAACAGGGGCAGTTTTAATTGTGGAACAGGTTAAAAATTTGGAACGGTCACACCACGAAAACGGCACATTTATTTTGTCCGACAGAACAGACTTAAACTCTCCGAACAGAGAATAAACTCTCATGCAAAGATCAGACTGCTATTTATCACCTGTCATAATTCCTGTCATATAACATATTCTACATGTTCCACTCATTAAAACTCCCATTTGGTGATAAATAGCAGTCTGATTTTTGCATGAGAGTTTAATCTCTCTTCGAAGAGTTTAAGTTTGTTCTGTCGGACAAAATAAATGTGCCGTTTTCGTGGTGTGACCGTTCCAAATTTTTAAACTGTTCCACAATTAAAACTGCCCCTGTACCAGTGTTCCCATATATCAAAGTTTATCCGACTAGACACCCTTAAGCTATTAATAAATTTTCAGCTTGCTATTAATCAACTTTTTTTTCATACGCGGGATCCAGACCTATAACTTAAAAATCTTTAAAAATTGCAAATTTAACAAATGAAAATCGCAATAACAAAAAAAGCTCACAATATTTTTGGTCACATTTTAGTAGAAATTATTCCTCGCATGGTCCTTTACAACACCTGATAGGTTTCAAAAATTCCTGAATTATATCACGTTTTTTCACCCACAGCCTGGGGTAACTGGGCCATATACAAATATGTGGTGGATTTGACAAATATTAAAAATATCTCGATAAAAACTGACTTTTCGAAAAAGTACTGAGAGGCAAAAAAGTTTTTAAAATATTGTGTTTAACTGATGGTACTACAATAATAATTAAATTGGAACGTACACAAAAGTTTGGGGGGGGGGTTTAAAGGAACAAAACCCCCATAAAATTTTTATGGGGTGTCCAAATTTCACTATAATTTTTTTCTAAAGATACTACTACCATAAAAATGCCACATGTCTATTTTCAATAAAAGATCTCTAATAGTTTTCGATATATTGGAAAAATCGATTTTCATTTTGTAACTTCAAAGGGCTGTAACTTTTTTTTATGTGCACATTTGTACTAAGGTAAGTTAGTTAGTTCAATCGAACTATTTTTGGTCCCAGAATATGTCAATAAATTTATAAACTCCAACTAAAACGTACAGTAAGAGTTGATTTGGCAAATTTAATTCAACTTTTACTGGTTGAAGCAGACTCTTCCTAACCCTTGTTAGTAAAGTAGATCGCGGGAAAAATAGAATCAACTCTTACTAGTTTGAGCTGACTATCCCTGGATCGATTCAGTAGATTATACGAGTATAATCTCACGTGCTTTTTTGATGAGTGCGCGTCTCTTTGTTTTGACCGTTTCAACTTCTTATCACGATTTGAACATGTCCATGTCCAGTAACATTTAATTTCTAGGATTGGTTGTTTATGTGAATCAACTCTTACTAAATGGCATTGGAAAGAGTATACCTTTTCTAGTTGGAGTATACTTTTACTAGTAAATGTTGAATAAAAATCTTCATTTTATATTTATAATCACCTTTTACTAAAACCAGCCGTTTGAGTTGACTCAAACTAGGAATAGTCAACTTCAACTCCAACTGGATAATCAACTTGAACTGTAAGATATACAATACTTAAACTTTTTTCCCTATGTGTTAACTTCATTCTGCAAGTTTTGCTCGAGTGATATACAAAAGGGATACATAATTCACTCTCTGCTAATTTCTATATTACCTAGAAACACTTGCTTCATTGTATTCCATTCTCATTTCCTGTTCTCTTCAGTCCCTTGTTCATTTCTCTTCAGTTCCTTGTTCTCATTTCTTCTATATCAGTCCAGACGGCATCAAACCACTTCCTTCATGATCTCCCTCTTTTTTCCTTGTTCTTCTTCTTGCAAAACTCTAAGGACGTTTCTTTCGTGTGACATTCGTAAAACATTCCCAACCATCTAACTATATCTGTGCCCTGATTTTCTGTTGACTTGGGTCTCTTATACATCTCCATTAGAGTAGCTCCTGGTTTGTTCTTCTGCACCATATTCCCCGTTAGTCTCCTTGATACCACCAAAAACTTTTCTCAAGATTTTCCTCTCTCAAATCTTTAGCTTTCTTTCTTCTTTCTGATTTATTGTCTAAGTTTCACATGCATGCAACACCGTCGGTCTCATTATTATTTGTGCACGTTTTTTGTCTTCAACAGTGCGTTTAATGTATATATTGCTTTGCTACCTTTCAACAACCGTTTATATATTTTTTTCTCTTCGCCTCCTCTAGTTGTAACGGTTAATCAGGGTATTCAAATTCATAGGCAGGGCCCCCGCTACCATATGTGCAAAATGTGCAAGGCACACGGGCGCCATCCTTTAGGGGCGCCAAAACCCGGGGTCAAAAATTGCAAAAAAAACAAACAAAAAAAAACCAAAAATTAATTTTAAAATAAAAGTTGAGAAATATAAATAGGATAGATATAAATAGGAGAAAAAAAGGAGAAAAATAGTATACTCCGGCGATGTAATTAGAGGTCCCAAATGCCATCTCATTAGCCTTATAATACAAGGAAAAGCGGAGAGAAAGAGATGGAAATAAACTTTTATGGTGGCCTGATATTAGACAATGGTGTGGAACCACACAGCAGAAGAATTATTTTGCGCAGCAGCCGACAGAGAAGGGTTCTTATGCGCTAGAACATGTCAGAAGTGAAGCATTTTAATTTATGTTGTTATGATTTTGTTCTGTTTGTTTCATTTTGATATGTTAGTCTACAAAGAATAATCCATTTACTCACGGTTTTTGCTGTGAATTTTAATGAACCGCTTATACAGAGTGCGCCAACAAAACAGTCCACCTCGATATTTTGCAGTATTTATTAGATTTTAAGGAAATGACGAAACAGGTCGATTGTTGACCTAAGGGGGATACATTTTTACGGTACATACATATGTCATTTTGTCAACCCCCTACTCTCCACATCACACTCCCTTCCTTATTTTCCTTATTTTTAAAAAGGGAATAGGTATCGTGTGCTAGCTCATTTGAAAGGTTCTTCAATTCTCTATTCAGTAATATTAACATTGACATAATTATTTATACAGGGTCTCCAAGAAAAATTATTTTGAGTTAAATTAATTGACACAAACAACAATGTAAGTATGTAATTTACTTAACTCAAAATACATTCTACTGCTGACAGAAAACAGAAAAAAAAGTTTATTTGATAAAAATAAACATTGTTTATTGCTTAAATTCAATATTCAACCTACCAAGAGGCAGATGAGTGGCAGGATGAACATTTGAAATTAAGCAAAAAGCAATGTTTATTTATCAAAAAACAGTTTTTCTGTTTTATGACGGCAGTAGAATTATATTTTGAATTTAATAAATTACTTACATTCTTCTTTTTGTGTCAATTAATTTTATTTAAAATTTTTTTCTTGGATACCCTGTATAAATAATTATGTTAATGTTAATTCCTATTTAAACCTATTCTCTATTTAAAAATAAGGGGGGAAGGAGGTAGTACGGAAGGGGTTGACAAATTACAGATGTATGTACCGTAAAAATGTGTACCCCTTAGATCAAAAATCGACCTGTTTCGTCATTTCCTTAAAGTCTAATAAATACTGCCAAATATCGAGGTGGACTGTTTTCTTTGGCCCACTCTGTATTAACATAGACACACACATAGCTAACATGTCAATGAAAAAAAAGTGATATTGTGTCGATGTGTGCTTTTCCCCTGGTGGTGAGTTTCACCCCTTCTAGGGAAACATACGTTCAAAAAAACAGAAATTGGATAAAATGACTAATTCTACGCAACTTTGGTTTTATAAGGTTAAAACAAAACTTATAGAGTTTTTCACCAAGTCAATACTTTTCGAGTTATTTGCGAGTGAATATATGTTCATTTTTCAACAAAAACCCCACACTAAGCACACTACGGCACAATATTACTTTTTTCTTTGACATGTTAGCTACGATGTATATGCCAAATGTAATGTCGATCCAAGCGGTTCTTTAAAATTCGGAGGTTTTGTAATATTTTACCGTGAGTGAATGGACTATAAATATGACTTCTAAAGTTCAGTTTCTTGTTTTATTTCAAGCACCTACCTACCTTCAAAAAGATGAATAAAGAAACATGATCAAAAATGCCTTAAGGGGCGCCAAAATTCTTTTTTGCACACAGGCGCCAGTAAACCTTACGAGGGCCCTGTTCATAGGCGTAACCAGGGGGGTTTGGGGGGTCATAACCCCCCAATTTGGATGTAGATGCTTTGAGCTCTATACGTTTAACACCATTACTATTCCATACCCCCCAGAGACCATCAAGTAGTTGTAACCCCCCCGCTTAGGATCATCCTGGTTACACCTCTGTTCAAATTCTGTTACCTTCTCTTTATACTTTCTTCTCTTTCTTCTTTTTATAACCAAACTGGTATTCTTATCCTATTACATATCTGTTTCGTCGGATTTTATTCTACTTCTTATAATTTTTGTCAATACCTTGTATACTACTTCTAATAGTACGATTTATTGTAATTTTCAGACAGTTTTATCACCTTTTTTGTGAATTGGGCAAATGAGTGATTTGCTCCATTGCACTGACATTTGTAATACTTTCTTTAGCACTTTTATTATTTTTAGGTCTTTACTGCAATTATTTCCATTTCTGTGGATTCTTGTGTTTATTGTTCTTCTGTTTCTTGTGTTAGTTGTTGTATTTCTGTTTCTGTTTGGCATTTATCGTTTAATAATTCATCGAAATACTCTGCCCATTGGTTTAATTTTCCTGTCCTGTCTCCTAGTTACATACCATTTTTATTTCTGGCTTCTATTTGGACATAATTCTCTTCTATTATTACTAGTTGTTTTCCCAGAATTTGCTTTTTATTTGCCTGCATAATCGTTTAGCTTTCCTTCTTTTGGTTTTATAATGCTCTCTAGTTCTTTCAGTATTACCTACTTCAAAAAGGCATTTTCCATTTTTGAGTTCTTCCTCTATGGTAGGATTCTTTTGTAGTCCTCATCAAACCAGTATTCTATCTTTTCTTTTTCTGCTTTTGCAATGTCTGTTTGTATTAGTTCCCATTCCTCATTCCTCCTCTATGTCCCTTTTCGTGATTATTCTCAATCTCTTGTTTATTTCTTCCTCTGTTCTTTTTGCTACCTATTTATTTTGGAGCTGTTCTAATTGGTATTTTCCCGTTGTTTTTCTTTTCTTGGTTGTTTGGAAATTTCTTACTTAACTATAACTTTGACTATTATTAATACACATATACCTACATATATGTTAACTATCAGCATCTGCTCCTCTGTAGCTTCTACAATCAGTCGTGGATCTATTGCGTTTTCTTTCAATGAGGTATGAGAACATGGATTAATATAGTTTCTCGTTTTCCCACGAGGGGAGATTCAGGTTATTTTATGTACATATTTATGATGAAATCTTGTACTTCGGTACTTGCTATCATAAGGTTATGTTCCATTGAAAATTCTATTAGTTTTTTTTCCATTGCGATTTTTGGAAACCTATTATGTTCATATAAATATTTTCACTTCCAACCTTCCCATCCATATCTCCTACCATTATTTTTATGTCATATCTAATGTTTTTAATTTTTAAAGTAATAAGCCAAAAAAATCCAATAAAAATCCAATAAATTTCAACCTAACATGTATTTATGATTATGATCATTACCACTAGTATAGACATATCATTCAAATGGATTTCCTATTTTCTTGAACTACTGTTTGTAAATGTGTACTCAAAACGCTTGTACTTAAACAGAGAGACGTGTTTGTCAAGGGTAAACAAACGTAGAAAATTTATGAGGCAATCGAGACAGGGCAAATCTCATAATTTTCTATTTTCCGAGTGTCCGTGAATTTTGTTACTGACCCTGGCAGAGAGTTTTTCCTTCGAATAGGTAGTAGTAGTGTGGAATAGCTTTCAAGAACAACACGGTAAGCAGATTTTCTTTATTTGAATGTAGAAAAAAAAAGAGTATAAGCTGTTAAAATATTATACAGTGTGCTTCATTTGTTTATGTTAATATTTTATAGTAGAGAATACTATTTAGACGAATGACTATGTACCTATAAGGAGGACATATTAATTAGTAGGCAGTTGCAGTTGGAACTCCTACAGACATCAGTTCATCACTATCATCACAGCCGTTCAATCCTAGTGGATTATAGCAATCCCGGGGCATATAGTAATCATTTTTGTCCAGGTGGATTATTCCTGTTTGGTTTATTTCCTATAGATCTATACTTATGTGCTTACGTGTCTTTGCAGCATTGGTTATATATTTATTTAGTCCAGGAACTGAAGCTTTTCAGCTCGCAATTTTTACAGAATGGATCGATTTGCTTGAAAATTTGAGAATAAGTAGTGGATAATTCAAGAATCAAGATCTATATGACGCCGAAAGGCGCTTTTACCATGGGGGTGGTTGCCACCCCATTTTGGGGGTGGAAATTTTTTATTATATTTTACAGCAAAAGTTGATAAAACATTCATTTTAAGCAATAAATTTTCTATACATTTTTTTGATAAAATTAATATTTTTCGATTTACTCGCTATCGAAAGTGTTAGTTTTATATCGAAAAAATCAATGTTTTTCGATATTATAAGTACTCATTTACGATTCACTCAATTTTTGCCGTAGAAAAATTTTTCTCAAACCAAGTCCTTGGGATTTAAATAACCTACAATTTCATATTGAAACATTTTTTAGTATCTCTGATGCTAATCTTTTTATTCTGAAGAAAATAGCAATTTTTACCAAAATACAAAAATTCGCTATTCGCTTTTAACTTCAGTTTTTTTAAAACGAATTACTCTAAGCCAGTCAGTATTCTGGAATCTATTACTAATACATAAATATAGAAGTATGAAAAAGGCCAATGACTAAAAACATCGCTAACTTACATTATTAAGCTTCCAATTGGATTTCTCCTTTTTTTTTCAAAAAAATATATTGATTTTTTAACCGTTTTTTTTTTAATTTTTTATCCTAGAAAGTTTGGTAAAAAATAATTTTATATGTCTCTACAGGATCTATAAGGCTATTAATATTAAATCCTTTTAAAATCCTAAGTCGCAAAAAGATGTGACTGTAAAAGGCTTGGTAAAGGTGGTTTTTGCATGTTATTACAAGTTTTAATTGTCAATAGCTCACTCCGTTTTTGCCACAAAAACATTGTGCTAACCCCGTTCTTGGAAATTAAATAAGTAAGCTACAATTTTAGATTTACATATTTTTTCGTGTCTCTGATGCTAATCTTTCTACAGTTTCTACTCTGAAGAAAAGGGCATTTTTTACCAAACTACAAAAATTCGTTATTCACTTTTAACTCCATTTTTTTTAAAAACTAATCATTCTAAGCCGCTCAAACCTCTAGACTCTAGAACCTATTAATAATACATAAACATAGAAGACCAAATAAGGGCAATGACTAATTTTAATTAGGGTGGTAAGTAGGGGGAAGTTTTCGATCACTTTTTCGCTGAAGAAAAATAGGGGCTGACATTATTTTCATAATGTCACTTAATTTTTGAGCTAGAGACTTTTTTTATTTCTGTAGATAGATATTTTTAAATACTTTAAATTAGTTTGAGCAAGTTATCCTCGAGGGGTGTAGCGATGGATCGCCTCCACGTGGTGCACCCTGGGTAACGCCAAATGATCCATCCTCCCAATCCTAAGGTGTAACACCATCGTGCCGACGGGATGCATGGTACAGGGAGTAAAGTGTATCTAAAGCGATGCCCTAGAGAGATGGCGAACTCTGGGGGATTATAGCCTTAGCACGGTAAGGGCGCACTGCCGTGCCTGACAGCAATTCGTCCCAACTCGTGGGAACAAATATGGAGAACGAGATTGAAAAAACAAACACAAAAACGGGAACGGACACAGAGGCGACTTCAGTCGTGGATTCTGTATCTGTCCCAAATACTGAGCCAGAAGTTGTTCCAAGCGGAACAGACTCTGCACAAAGTAGCAAAAAACGCCTTTCTGGAGCTCAAAAAAGAAAGATGACGAAAAAGGCAAAAATGGCTGCTGGAACATGGACCACAGCAAATCCCCATAAAAACAAAACGGGAGTACTGGTAAAATCCGAGGGTAAAAAGAGACCGCGGGAGAATACCATTACCCCCCCGCAACAAAGGGTTGCTAAGAGACCAAGGAGCTCTCATGAGCAGACTAGGTCATACAGCAATGTCACAAAAGTATTCAGGATAGCGGTGGCACACAGGCACCATCCGGATACTCAACTAGATCAGGCTCACGCAGACCTGATCATCAACAAACTAAAGCTAGCAGTGGATGAGGCTCCTGTTGGTGGAAGTCAAAATCAACTGCTACAGTTCCATAAAACATCGTTTAGCGCAGGTACTCTGTGGGTAAACTGTGCTAACGAACATACCAAAAAATGGACTACTGAGGTGGTAAGGACTATGGAGGGCCTGTGGGAAGGAGTCGACTTAAATGTGGTCGATCCCAGCCACATGCCAAAACGCCCTATGGTCCTCGCCCGCATCCCCGAGAAAGAGGCTGAAGAATCAACAGTCAGAACCCGTTTAGAGAGGCAAAATAAAGACCTTAAGACGGAAGACTGGTTGTTGAAAAATCGGAAGGTCGGAGAGGACATGCAAATCCTCGTATACACGATCGACGAGGTCTCCTATAAAACATTGAAGGCTGCAAATTTCAAGGCGTATTACAGACTTGAAAAGATATCCTTCAAAACCATCAGAGGCATTGATGGCTCCAATCAGAATCCTGCAAGCGAATCTCCAGCATAGTAAGTCAGCTTCGGCAGAACTTACTGTCGCCATGAGAAGGTTTGATGTAGCCTTGATACAAGAACCCTGGGTTTACAATGGCAAAATAAGAGGTCTATCGGGTATTGGTGGAGAGCTTATATATAGCCGGTCTGCCGATGTCCCGCGAACTTGCATAATAGTCAAACGAAACATCAAAACACTGCCGTTGATAAATCACTGTTCCAGGGATTTAACCACGGTAAAGATGAAGATCATAGATGGAGGAGGGGTGAAGCAGATAGTTTTAGGATCAGCATACCTCCCATATGATGATCCCGAACAACCACCATCAAGGGAATTGGAGCAGCTAGTGAGAGATTGCAGGAAAAATGGATTGCAATTGATCATTGGCTGTGATGCGAATGCGCACCATCTGACTTGGGGCAGTACAAACACCAATGCAAGAGGTGAGTCAGTACTACAGTTTATAATGCAACATAATTTAGACATATTAAACGTAGGAAACAAACCAACCTTCGTGACTTCACGACGGAAGGAGGTGATTGATATAACAGTTGCCACGACTAACGTGGCTAGAACTGTGAAAAACTGGCATGTGTCAGATGAGGTGTCCTTTTCAGACCATCGACACATTTGTTTTGAAATGACAGGCAATGAGCTTATCAAGGAAACTTATCGTAATCCTCGTAAAACAAACTGGGAAGCATATCAAGCAGACATAGAATATAGCTTAGGCAGGATTAACGGGAAGATAAGGCATACATTGGACCTAGACATGGCTGCCGAACAATTTCAAGAGATTGTCACGTCAGCGTTCGAAGACAACTGTCCGGAGATAGTCAGGAATTCCAACAGGAAAGTTCCCTGGTGGAATCATAATCTTGCAAATCAAAGGACAGAGGTTAGACGAAAATTTAATTTCGCCAAAAGGTCAGGCGAGTGGGGCGATTATCGCAAAGCTCTGACTGACTACAATAAGGAACTGAGAAGGGCAAAAAGAGAATCGTGGAGAAGGCATTGTGAAGAGATAGAAGGGACTTCAGAAATGGCAAGGCTCCATAAAGTTCTCTCAAAGGACCCTCAGATAAGTATTCCCTCGCTCCAAAAAGAGTCAGGTGAATACACTCAGAATGGTGAAGACACCCTGAAAGAGCTTTTCAGGGTGCACTTTCCTGAGTCTGAGACAAAACTGATACCACTAGACACATGGCAAACCGGACTGGATATCATGAATTATGGTTCTAGGGAAAACTGGCATGTGGCAAAAGAAGTTATAAACCAGGACAAAATCAAATGGGCAATAAACTCATTCGAGCCATATAAATCACCGGGTCCGGACGGGATTTATCCAATACTTCTACAGAAGGGAAACGACCTTCTTTTCAAAAAATTGTGTAAGATACTGCAGGCTAGTTTAGGGCTGGGGTACATACCAAAAGCATGGAGGCTGATAAGGGTGGCTTTTATACCCAAACCTGGCAAAATCGGACAGGAAAGGGCCAAGTCTCTGCGGCCATTAAGTCTGATGTCATTCGTACTGAAGACCTTAGAAAAACTGCTCGATAGGCATATCAGGGATGGTGTATTGGTTGAAAGTCCGATATATCGGGGACAATATGCATATCGAGCGGGAGTCTCCACAGAAACGGCACTGCACCATCTTGTACAGAGAGTGGAGTACGTTCTAGAAAACCAAGAGGTGATGTTGGGTGCATTTCTCGATATTGAGGGAGCATTTGACAACACCTCTTACGAAGCGATCACAAGGGCGATCCGTCTAAAAGGAATAGACGAAACAAGCTGTAGATGGATAGACTGCATGCTGAGAAGCCGTGTGATATATGCTACGTTGCTAGGGGATACAGTGTCAGCTCAGGTAGCCAGAGGCTGCCCACAGGGGGGAGTCTTATCTCCTCTATTGTGGAATCTGGTCATGGATGGCCTGATAGCTAGACTCGACAACGATAGGCATCACGTCCTGGGCTATGCGGATGACCTAGTCATCTTAGCCCACGGAAAATTTAATGGTACAGTCAGAGATCGAATGCAACAGGCTCTGACAGTAGTTACAGAATGGACTTCAAATGTAGGGCTTAACATCAGTCCTCTAAAGTCCAAAATAATGAAATTTACTAAAAGAAGGAATTCAGAGGAATTGGGTCCTCTAAGTCTAAATGGTATACATTTAAATCTGGTGAGTGAAGTAAAGTATCTCGGGATAATATTAGACTCAAGACTTACTTGGAATCAGCAGATAGAAAGAATAACGAAGAGAGCGGTATCTACGTTAATGGTAGCCAGACGTACTCATGGAAAAATGTGGGGTTTGAGACCAGACATGGTATATTGGACTTATAACATGGTAGTAAAACCCACAATTACATATGCATCAGTGGTATGGTGGCCAAAAGTGCAGCAAAAAAGTGCCATCATCAAATTAAGCAAGGTGCAAAGACTTGCTTGTCTCGGGATCACGGGGGCTATGAGGGGCACACCTACGGCAGCTATGGAGGCACTACTGGATCTCCCTCCTTTACATATAACAATAAGAGGTGAGGCGAGAATGGGCTATTATAGACTGCGAGAAAACCTGAGCAACGTACCAGTTAAATCAGGACATAGTAAAATAACGAATGAAATTAATGATGCCGAATGGATGATGATTTCTGACCATATGACATCAAGATATATGCCTGAAGTACCTTTTCAAGTGGACATTTGCCCACGAGACGAATGGGACAGAGGAAACTCTCGACCCAGACTGCAGGGTTGCACCTGGTATACGGACGGGTCTAAAACTGCAGACGGTTCGGGCGCAGGAATATTCTATAGTGGTGGAAATTTCAACATTTCTATTCCACTGGGAGAAGGTACCTCCGTATTTCAGACAGAGATTTTTGCAATCTTGCAGTGTGCAAGAGAAAACAACCTGAGGGCATTCGAACTGCAGCGGGTTAACATATGCACAGATAGCCAAGCAGCCATTGGGGCTCTTATAAGCCCTAAGGTGAACTCTAGGCTGGTGTGGGAATGTCGACAAGAACTTGATAGACTGGCACAACATAACAGTGTTATACTGGTATGGGTTCCAGGTCATCGGGGCATATACGGCAATGAAAGAGCTGATGCACTTGCCAAGAGAGCATCAGCTACAAAATACCTGGGTCCAGAGCCGGCCGTGGGAGTGCCAAAAAGCACCGTCCGCGAACGAAAAAAAGCCTGGATCCGAAGCCAACACAACTCACACTGGGAGAGTGTACCCGGTCAAACACATGGCAAGATGTATATCGGACGGACATGTGCTAGTAGAGCTGAGTTACTGCTGAAAACAAGCAGGAATCAGCTCAGAGTCATAACAGGTTTCCTCACTGGACATGCGCCAGTTAAGGGTCACCTGCATACAATGGGGCTGTTTCATGGAGACTTGAGCTGCAGACTCTGTAACAGAGAACCTGAAACAGTCAACCATATTTTGCATGACTGTGAGGCATTGGATCGGAGGCGGCAAACACTTTTCGGAGACATCGAAATGACTCCAAAATTATATGGCACCCACCCACTAGACCTGTACAAGCTGGTACAGGGTTCCAGAATTCTGGAATGGGTTTCATAAACAATGGAAGATGTACAATAAGCCAAGTGGCTGCAGTACAACCGGTTCACAACAGACGGCTTCCAGGAAAAAAAAAAAAAAAGTTATCCTCGAAAAATGCACAGTTTTCCCTTCTTTTGAGTTTGAAACTACAACATTTAGCATTTGACGAAGAAGAGCTAAAATATAACAAAGTACATATAGCTCGATTACTATTGGTCTTAAAGAAAACAAAAAAAACTATTTTGTTTATTTTTTCAAAAGGTACATTTTTGTTAAGCAAAGTTGTTTTGATAAAGCGAAAACTTTTTGAGTTATTAGCAGAAAACTGATTAAAAACATTGATTTTTTCGATATAAAACTAACACTTTCGATAGCGAATAAATCGAAAATTATTAATTTTATCAAAAAAATGTATAGAACGTTTTTTGCTTAGAATGAATGTTTTTACCAACTTTTGCGGTCAAAATAAAATAAAAAATTTCCACCCCCGAGATGGGGTGGCAACCACCCCCATGGTAAAAGCGCCTTTCGGCCTCATATAGATTTTGATAATTGGACTATCTACTAATTATTCTCAAATTTTCAAGCAAATCGATCTATTCTGTAAAATTTGCGAGGTTTTGTCCTATTTTAAGCTTCATACTTGGACTAATTTCCAATCTTTTCTGTTTTTGCAGTCTGCTTCTGTATCTTCTGTATTCTGGTCTGTTTCTGTATCTTCCAGTCTTTTATTTTCATTATTTTTATGGCTTCCTCTATCTGGTTCCACCATCTTATCCTGAGTCTTTCTCTTTTTCTTGGTCCCAGGGGTGTCTAGTTCGTGATTATTTTTATCATTTCTATAGGTGCTCTTCTCATTATGTGACCTGTCCATTCTAGTCGTCCTGCTTTTATGTATCTTCATATGTTCTCTCCTCCCATTTCTTGTTGAATTTCTTTATTGGTCTTAATTTTTGTTTCTCCGTCGCTTGTTCTTTTTGGACCCAATTTGATCTCCTTATTTTTCTTTCTACTATTCTTAGATCTTCTTCATCTTTTTTCGTCAGCGTTGTGGTTTTCATTGCATATGTGATAACTGGTCTGATCAGTGTCTTATACATTCTGATTTTTGTTTATCTGGTGATTTTTTTTTAGATCTGAGTAATTTCTTATTCTTCTCTTAAGTCTACTTTTTTCTCTTCTACAACTGTTAAAACAGATATCAGTTAGAAGTAGAAATATATATTCTGCTGATCTAAGTGGTCTAGATGTTTACTTTTTAATGTACGTAATTTACTTTTTCGAGTCTGGATCCGACTACAGCTTTCCTGCTCAGTATTGGGCTACATCTACCCGCTTTGTATTTTCGAGCCATAAATCATCGAGGGTGCACTGTGATGGGCAAAGTCTGCATACTCTCAGGTGCTCCACATTCAGTATTTCCCCACATTCACAGAGTACGTCGTTATCTGTCTTTATACCCCATTTAATGATGTCCTGTTTTATAGGAACAACGCCGATGTTTCATTCCATCATTAGATTCTGGGTGTAGGGTACCTAAACAGTTTGGAAGGTTCGACGCTGAAGTTTTTTATAAACCTTTTCCTTGATTTAAGCCGGTTGGTTCCTGGAGGTTCGTCAAACCCGTATAATTGGTGCCTTTCATCGAAAGTTTGCCTGAACTGCTACACATATTGCGAGACCCTTGTACAAAACTCTCTGTTTGGGGGGTGCATATACTAGTCATTTGGGGAGATGTTAAATAGGGACGGGCCCAGAACGCTTCCTCGGTGCATACCATTGTTCTGAGTCCCCCATCTGATCTTCTTTCCATTTAGCACAACGTAAAAGTGTCTATTAAACAACAGTGAACTAATGATGTTTATCAGGTCATGGTCAAGCACAGTATTATAGATCTTATAGCAAGGTTCTTTGGTTTATTGTATCGTACGCAGCTGTGAGGTCTATCAAGGTTACCTCCATTATCTCTTTTTGCTCAAATCGCTCTTATATGTATTATGTTCCCCCAACTTCAATAATTGGCCTGTGTACGATTTACCTGGCCTGAAGCCTGCTTGTTGTGGTATTAGTTTTGTATCTAATTTTTCCTGAATGCTGTTCAAAATGAAGCGTTCATACAATTTATACAGGTGGCATAGCAGAGATATCGGACGTTAGCTAGTCGGTAATTTAGGGTCTTTTCCGGCATAGCAGAGATATCGGACGTTAGATAGTCGGTAATTTAGGGTCTTTTCCTGCTTTCAGAACTAATGCCTGGTTGCACCAACAAATCTTAAGCTCCAGCTTAGCCCAGCTCAGCTTATGCTTATAGATCCATAATTTTCGATTTGTATCTAAACTCGTCTTAACTGAGACTGAGACGAAGTTTAAGATGCAATCCACGCGGTAATCCATTGGGGCAAGCTGAAAATTGATCTAAGACCCAATGGTGCAACGCGTATGTTTAGTAAGCTGAGCTTAAAGCACGTTTTAAGCTTAAGATCTGTTGGTACCACCAGGCCAACACCAGGCATTAAGATTCTCGAGTTAAATTATTTACAACTAACTCTGAACACCCTATATATTATACACACAATTTGTAATGTTGGTTGCCTATATTTTATATATTTAACATAATTTGTCTTTCATAGTTGATGAGTTGATGACACATGTCATGTCATTAAATAAAATATATTTTGTTTTGATTTGTGTAAATAATAGACGTGATTTAAATAATTAATAATTTATCAGCATAGAAAAGTGTTAAATAGCCTAATTAACAATTAAAAACAAAAAGTGCCAGCAATGTAATCACTGTCGACACCGGAAATTAACGATAAGCATGACGTTATAAGGTAAGCATAAATATTTACTATTTTAGCAACAATATCAGATTAATAAATAATCGTTTATAGTAAAATTAACTCTTTAACGGATTGTAGTGAATAAATTCAGGTATATAGGCTATTCAGGATTATAAATTTCATGTTAAATCAAGGACAAAGTGGTACAGAATAAAAAAAAACGAATATAAAATTTTTTCAGACAGGTTCGTTATCTTTACTTGCTGGTATGCAGATGACAGAACGTTTTAATCAAGTTCTATTTTTATAACAGTGTTTATACATTGTATAGAATGATCATTTAACATTATAAGGTGGGTGTAGGTGTATCAAATGCATATGAACCAAAGAAACAATCATTTTATTGCTGAATAAAGTTGCTATTTTATTATTCTGTGTGTGATAAAGAGTCTCATGTTGGTGGCTGTTAAACCAGGGTTTATTTACATCCTGTGGACTGTTGTGTATTAATAGTCAGTGCACTTAAAATACTAGTTAATAGGGGACCTATTTTTGGATCATCAGGAATTTGTAGACCAATTTTTAGGTATGTACATACATGCTTCCTTATTATTTTTGGACATTGTTCTAAGTGAAAGGTGTTAGTAATGACCTGGGGTTATTAATTTGAATCATTTTGTTATTTGAAGTAGTAAAAGTGGTTTTTAATAGTGTTTATTTATAGTTTTGTTTACAAATATTTTTGACTGTGTTTATAATGTACTTGTTCCTATAATGAGGTGGTTTTCTACGCAAGCTGAGGTCTGAGAGGCACAAGGCACAGTCTATAGTCTATAGTTTCCTCGGGACCAACAGCGCATAGAGGCATTGAAGTGCGTCAACTGGCCGCTTCAACTGACCAATGCTGTTTTTTATATACTACTATTTTATTTTTAAATTACTATACGAAAATATGGTTGGCAGGGAATGTGCTAAACAGCACCAGTCATACATTTATTTATTTATTACAAAATAATTTAAGAGCTAAAATATACATTACACCTCAAAATAAATTATAAAAATATGTAAATATACTTAATTAAAATCACACAATGGTAACATTACACAGATAATGATATAAATTGACAAATATTATTTGGATACTTAACACTAAATCACCTAGCTACCTATAAATATACTTATAAATTTATAAATTAGTGTTCTTCCCCAAGCGTTAAATCCTTAATAAACCACATAAAGCGTCTTTGACTTATACTGAAATCAATGTTTGGAGATAAGTTATTGGCTGTCCTTACAGACCTTGAACTAAAACTATTAAACTTTACATTAGTTCTACATAAAGGTTGTTGAAACATGAGGTGACATCTAGTATTCCTTGACGGCACTGCCAAACCAATACAGTACAGTAGATCTGGGCAATCAGCAATACCATTAAAAATTTTGTAAAGATTCTGTAAGTCCCTACATTGCCTGCGAATCTGAAGAGGAGGGAGAGAAAATCTCGTGTGCAGTGAATCATAGTTGTAATGGTAGTTGTCAGGGGGATCCACATCAGCCTTAAAGGCCAAATACTGCAAAAATCTTCTTTGCACTTGTTCTAATTTGTGTACATGGCATGTATAGAGGGGATTCCAGACTGAAGAAGCATACTCCAATATTGGTCTGACTAATGAACAATACAATAGGCAAATTGCTGAGAGATTTGTGAAATCTCTTGTACATCTCTTCATAAAGCCAACCATTTTAAGGGCTATAGAAACAATCTCTGCGATATGAAATCTTAAGGATAGAGTATTGTCAAATAAGACTCCAAGATCCTTAGTAGCTGACATATTGATCAAGATGGTGTTAGAAATTACATAGGAAAAAGCCAAGGGGATATGCCTCTTAAAAAAATACATAGGGAGACATCTGTTTTGGTTTAAATCCATGCAATTTCTTTCACACCAGTCCACAAGTCTGGACAAATCTGACTGCAAGTTGATACAATCAGTGGTAGAAGAGACATAAACCAATTTAAGAAGATCTTCCTGTAATAGAACAGCATCATTCCAGGATTGAATTTTTCTAAACAGTTTTACATTGTCAGCGAACATAAAAACACTACAATTTCTGATTTTTTATACATACTAAATCGATCAGAAACAAGCAAAATAAAACTGGGCCAGAATAGGAGCCTTGCGGTACCCCTGATGGTATCATTATTTCAATTAAGGTATTACTTCCCAAGTTAAATGTCTGCGTACAATTGTCTGAGTATAAGTTCCAAAATCCATTGAAGAAGGCGATCAGCGATATTCAAAGCTCCTAGTTTTTGTCAGAGGACCTCATGGTTGACCTAATCAAATGTTTTGGAAAAGTCAGTATAGATAGAATCAAACTGGAAACTTTTCAAAGCTGTTATACATATGATTTTCATACAAAACTAGGTTGGAATCTGCTGATCTCCCTCTCTTAAAGCCAAATTGTTTAGCCAAAATTCCTCTGAAACCCCATGTCAATTTCTTACTAATTAAACAATCAAGCAACTTAGGCAGCTCTGACTAATTGCAGACAGCTCGTTGAAGTACTAGAAATAAAAAAAATAAATATAAAATTTTTCCAGACAGGAGACAGGTTTGTTATCTTACTTGTTAGTCGTTGGTATGTACATGACAGAACGTTTTAATCAAGTTCCATTTTTATATGTGTTTATACATTGTATATAATGATCATTTAACGTGATGAGGTGGGTGTAGGTGTATCAAATGCATATCCGTACCTCAGAGCAAAACTGTATTAAGTCCAAAATTTCAGTTTTTTATTTTTTTAGCTCACTGGGCTTAAAATTTTCCGCTCTATTCACTGGTGTTTCTTATTCGCTATTTCGACTGAAATTGGCCAAAATAGCCTTGTATGAACAGTATTAAGTCCACACTTCGCTTAGAGCAAAACAGTATTTTCTGCACTTCAAATGTATTAGATCCAAAATGGTGTATACGTTTCCCAGTGCAAAACCATATTATGTCCAACAAAAAGTATTATGTCGCACATAATGCAATTAAGGCAAAGCATCAAGTCCACAATCTTTTAAAATTTGGTAAGTTTGTGCATCACAGAGCACAAATTCACCGACAATTTTGGAATCATGAGATAACCATAGATCCAAAAAGACAGTTTTTATGTTCTTATCTTGAAAAAAACGTGTATCAAAAGAAAAAGAGAACGAACATGTGCTCAAGCTAGCCATTCTAACTGGAAATATTTTTTTACCGTTGAAGAAAAGAGACTCTAGATATTTCTCAATCTATTCTTAGATGTTAACTTGACAAAATGCAAGCAAATGGAGTTTTAGAATGTGACAAAAGAGGAAAGCAGCCATCTAAAAATAAAGTAAAAAATGAGGTAAAGGATAGGATTCATGAGCATATAATGGCCTATCCATATCCATATGAAGAATCACATTATAGTCGAAGAAGGACGGCGAAATATTTAGGAGGTCACTAAAATATTTCTACAATGTTTGGGATGTTTAAGGAAAAGTGAGATTTGAAAAACATTCCTTCAGACGAAGTAGAGAAAGAATGGCTTTACAATCACATTTTTAATACAGAATTTAATTTATCATTAGATGTTCCTTCAAAAGACACTTGTGATAAATGTGATAAATTTCTAATCAATCTAAGATAGTCAACGTCTGAAGCTGAGTCAAAAACATTACAAGTGATGGTACAAATTGAAAGAAATAGGCAAGGAGATGTACATCAATAGCCCTGGACAAAAAGTTTTAATGATAAATTTACAAAAATGTCTTCCTTGCCCAAAGCTAACTGATCCTCAAAGTTTTTACAGTCTAAAACTCTAGTGTTTTAATTATACATATTATGCTTCAACGGAAAAACAGGCGAACTGTCCAATGTAGGATGAATCAATTGCTGGTTGATGTGGAAACGAAATGGCCTCATGATTGGTCCAATATATTCATTGATTACCTCAAAGCACAACTTCTATTGTTATTTGGACCGATAACTGCTCATCCCAAAACCGGAAGTTACAAATGATTATGTGCTACTTTTATCTACTTTCGAGATATCCACATATAAAAGAAATCACTCACAAATTCCTTTTGCGAGAGCATACGCACATGGAGGTGTACAGTATACAATTTCTAATCTTAAAGACTTTAATAAACATTGCAATTCTTACGATTCCCGTTTCAAAATAAAAATAAAACTGAGAATAATGAAAAAAAATTAATTTCACAAACAGTACGTATGTAATTCAGAATTCAGACAAGAAAATCCTGGGATTCTGTACTTTAAAACAGACTTCGATTTGGAGTTTAAGAGTGTAGACTTAACCGAAGAGTTGCTAGAAGAAATCATCAATCTGTAGAATATTCTCTGATTTCGTTGAGAGATACCTTAAATCCGGTAAGTATTAAAAAATTCAATGATCTTCTGCTAAAGTGGGTTCCAGCGAGGATTCACGATTATTTTCAGACTCTATTGCATAAAGACACAATTCAAATTACTGATATAGCGGCAGTAGCCCTGCATTTGTTTTTAATTATTTTTTTATGTACATACTTCAAAAAGTTATTGTTAATTTTTTTAGTTAATAAAAATACAGTTGCCTTACAACCATTTCTGTTTTTTTAATTTGACTTTTTAAGTAGTTTTTTTAGTACTCGTATTAATGATTTTGTTACAAATACACGTCCGTATAATATTTTTAGTTTTTTATATCCAAACATTTCCTTAATTTTGTAAAATAGGTATGATATTTTTCGTAATAGAGCTCCGTCTTTGCCATAGGATAGGTAGGAAAATTAATATTAAGTCACAGTCAAAAATTTATTTTTCAGCACGAAAATGTGTTAAGTCCATTTTTTCCAAAAACAGTAATTTTGAAAAAAAAATTCTTTTGGCGGTAAAAAGAACAATGATCATTATTCACATTTATAAGAATTTGCTAAATAAAATTTAATGTATTAAATGGAAAATGTTACAAAACACTAAAAATAATTTTTATTTTCGCTCTCCTGTAAAATTTACATTTTGTGACTTAATACACTTTTGTTCTGAGGTAAGGATATATAATTAACAGAAAAAATTACTTTATTACTGAATAAAATTGATATTTTATTATTGTGTTTATGATAAAGAGTCTAATGTTGTTGACTGGTAAACCAGGGTTTATTTATATCATTTGATTGGAGTGTGTAATTTCAGTGTACTTAAAATACTAGTTAATAGTGGATCTATTTTTGGATCAGGAATTTGAAATTTGTAGACCAATTTTTAATAGGCATGTGTATATGCTTCCTTATTATTTTAGGACTTTGTTCTAAGTGAAAGGTGCCGGTATTTTATGTACCTATATTTTGACCTGGGGCTCCTGGTGTCATTAATTTTAATTATGTTGTTGTTTGAGGTAGTAAAAGTGGATTTTAATAGTGTTCAATAGGTTTATTTATAGTGTTGTTTACAAATATTTTTGGCAGTGTTTGTAATGTACTTGTACTTAGATCGTAATCCAGACTTTGATCAATTTGTCATATTTTCAACAAAAACATTTCGTTTATAAATTCGCAAAAGTGTGTTTGTTATTGCGTTGCCGCTCCTGCAATACTCAGGTCAGATTTATCGATGGATTCCTATGTAGTTTTTTCTTCTGAATCCAAATCTGAAAACGGCATTTCGATATCTCTAACCGTCTTCGAGATAATCGACCTCAAAGTCTAAAATGTGACGTCCTAATCGTTTTATTTTCTTCTGACACACTACACGTCCAGCTGAAATCGTTGCTATTAAGTAGGCTAGTTTTTTAATCTCGATATGTTAAGCAAAGCATAGGTTATTTACATTTGAGCATGACCCTTTGTGAATGTCAAACTAAATTTTAAATTAAGTATTAATAAAACATCAATGATATTTGATAGTGAATTTAATTATTATTTATATAAAATAAATAAGATGTTCAAAAATACAATTTGAGTATATTTTAAAAGCAATAATTTATTAACAGATTTAAAAAAAGAATGTGTGTGTACTTTGTACGCACGTAAGAAGTTATACTTCTATTATAATATGATTATATGATTATAAACGAAATTAATATACTTTTTATTTATATTTTATTTAAATTTTAAATTAATTTATACTTACTACTTCTCAAACATTTTTATTAAAACAGTGCCAAAAATTAAAATAATAAAAAAATAAAACACACACAAACACATTAAAAATGCCACAAATGATTTCTGAACATTAATTGTCGGAAATTTTTTTAACTAAATACGTATTTTCTGAAAATAAAATTATATAATAAATATACTTACAATCATAAAATGTATAAAAAAAAATAAAAAAATGAAAGTTTCTATTGGGATTCGAACCAACTTACCACGCGGCTGGTATTTGCGTTGTATTGGGATTCACTCGCATTAAAACTTCGCCACAGAGACAGCTTGTCATTATGTGCGAAGATCGACTAACTAAACAGATTAACCTTTTGACATTTTTAACTTATGTAAAACAAATTATTTTGATTTTGAATTGAAATGATTTAGAATTGAAAAAATACAACAAAACATAGAGTAAGAAAACAATATATTAGGTGAATATTGATAGACATTTTGATGGTAATCAAATTATGTAAATAAAAGTATTACATACTACTTATGTATTTTGGTAGGTTCAAGGTAGGTATCGGAGCCCGTATAACGACTAATAAATTTCGAAATCACTTGCGTCGTGCAAAGTGGCGATGTTCAAATATCATAACAAAATTTGATCAACTATTTATAAAACACTTACCAGTGAAAGATTCTTTAGCTTTGAATAAGCGAGATCTGCGGCAGGCATACTAGTCACAGTTTGACGAGCTTTCACATTGGCATGAAACAATCATCTTTTCTATGTAAATAAGTCCAAAAATATAATATGAAAACTATTTAAAAAGGCAGTATAACCATTAACTAACTTTTTGTTTGTTGTTTTTCTTCCTACAAATTTTAAAACGCAACAAGCATACATTATAACCAAACCACAGTCCCACAGCTGCCATATTGGATAATTTTTGTCATGTCATTTGAACATCCAATCAGAACAAAGTTATAATGCGCATGCGCCCGGTCGCTAGGTTTTACCATATAAAATTTCACCGTCATTACGCCCGTAAAGAAGTATACAAAAAGGTTTATAACTTCAAAAAGGTTTATACAAGTATAGGGCCTCCCCTTTATGATAAATGTTCCATTTGCTATGAAATTAAAATATAGTCGGTTCGCTAAACTCGACACAACTGGCTAGTGATTTTAGTAGGTAATTTTTTTGTTTTTTGCGACTTTTGCCAAAATTAGCAAAATTACTAATTATTTAGTAATTATTAACTAATTAGTAATCATTTTTTTTGCCCAGTTGGCAAAATTATTGACTAAAATCACTAGCCAGTTGTGTCTGAGTTTAGCGAACCGACAGTATATGAAACAATATTGTTGGGTATAAAAAATTATGGTCTGATAGGAGCAATTACAATCTTCTAATAGAAAAAAATATTTGAAGATTTTTCTCAAATTATGGATACCAACAACATTTCCATTTATAACTCTTTTATTTTTAATTTGACGAAGAAAAGTTATTCTTCATAAAAAGTTCTTCATGTTCTAAGATTTATGATCTAAGAGATCTTCAAGATCTAAGATTTATCATATATAAAATTTTATTAATTTTATACGAGGTATATAAAAAATATGAATTTCGATCAAGAGTAAACTACCTTTATAGTTCATAACATTTAAATTAGAATGATATAATTGCACATTAAAACATAATTATTAATTCTTAAACTACTTTTCATAATAGCAATTTTCCATAATATGAATTAAAATACGTAAATAAACAAAGTTTTCGTTATGATAATGCTCGCATTTTCAGCTTGTTTTATTTACAGTAGACTCACAATTAGCCGAGTCTAGGTTATCCGAGCCCCTCGGTTAACCCAGAAAAAAGGCGTAACTGGTGAATTACAATTTTCAACCTTGGCGCCACATCGCCACCTCGAAAAGAGCAATATTGATAAAGTAAATATTTTTAACTTCTACAGACAGTACTGTATTAGTTTTTAGTCATTAAAATAACTACAGTTATGGTTATTTACGTGTTTTTCTCTCAGTACAACTAATCTCAGTGTTAACCGAGTTTTTCCATAGTCTACTATGAAAAAAAATTGGTAGACTAACCAATCGCGAGTCTACTATATTTATTAACAGAATCCATTTACAAAAGTTTTAACAAAGCTACATCTTAACACATTTGCTGCCACTGACGCCAAAAGCCTTTTGTGCTCCTCGAGTCAGGTGCCGCTGTCTCCTTTTGGCATTCATAAGCAGTGGAATTAAATAGGGTTCTTTTCATATCTGTTCCATATGAAAGTGACTGAATATAAGTGGCAGCGAATGTGTTAACAGCACTACATTTTTTAAAATGTCAAACGTCTCAGAATAATAAACTATAACAAACTTTAATTTACCTACAAAGGATAGACTAGGATTAACATATAAAAAAGATCACTATTTTTGTCTTGGGAGGCCATTAGCACTGGGGACCAATGGTGTAGTGGTAGTCAGTTCATTGATACCATAATTATTAATGTGGTGAAATGGCCCTGAAAAAATTTCCGATTGTCTCTCTATAGGTATTTTAAGAGTAACGAGTGATAACAGTTAACAATTGAGGACAATCTATAATAGTATAGGACTATGTAACTTTGTGTAGGAAACACAAATCTAGCAATGTCCTCCTTGACTCAAGTTTTGATAAATCAAGACTGCCTGATAGTCATATTCCTCTCTCTGGTATCCATTCCTAATAGCTGCTATGTATCGTCAAAAATTTATTTTGGACCCTTTCAATTGGTTCAATATATCAGTTGTATAATGGGGACCATACAAGTGATCCATACTCTAGAATGGTTCTAATAAGACCACAATAAAGTCTTCTAAATGTGAACAAAGACAGGTATACTGTCAGGTATACAGGTAAGAATAACCAGATTACCATGTCTGATACTCAATTTTTAGAGATTAATAGCAAGTGATTTTTAGAGTAAACATACTCTCATACAGAAGGTCTTAATGTTGATGGTGTCTGTTTCGCAGTAGCTCTTTATACTGATGATGTTGATTAAAAAATGCTTTCATTTTCTTCTCGTTCAGCCTCTAATCTCTAAACTGTTGAGCTGGTGAAAGCTTAGTGGAGTTAAAAGGAAATATTCTGGTTGTTTTGATATTCCCTTTTCCATAGTCTCTACCTTTATGTATGCTTGATGGAACAAGCAAGCCAGATCGTACTATGTGATCTTTACAGATTTTTTTGTGCAGTCGAAATATATGAGAATCATAAATGGCAAAGAGAGAGTTTTTAAGTGTCCTAAAAAATATCGAATCTAAGTGTTGGAGTAGGTTTGACGAATGAAAGATTACATTATTACTGAGGGCACAAAGTCCCTGAAAACTTCTATGTTTATTTTAATATTGAAGTTACACGGGTGAAAAAGAAGAGAAAATTTAGTGTGATTTTTAATTTCAAATATCTCATTCAACAGAAACTTTTGGTTTATTCTAAGGGACTTTCGGCCTTCGGTAATATGTAATGTAATCCTTCATTCTGCCTTAAAATTTTCAAAAATATTTATTAGTTTTTACAGGATTCGAAAAAAATTAATCCATTTAAGAAACATTTGCCTGAAATTTTTCGCCTACGCTCCTAATATGCTTTCAAAAATCAGTATAATATTAATGTTACTAGGTAAAGGTACAAACAAACATGCATTAAATATTGAGTGTTATGACTAATAAAAACTTTTATTATCAATAAAAGTTATTTTTGATTTACTGTTATGGCATTTTTCTTGCCTCACTGGTCACGTTTTTGCGCAATATTCTAGTAAATAGAACGTAAATAACATTTTTTATCATAAATAGTTTCAAAAATTGATAACACACCTATTTTTTTTTTCAAATATATTGTGTATTTACCTAAAGATCCACAATATTGTCACACCTAATCCATATGATAATATTAGCTGGGACTACTTACTGATTTTCGTTTTAGAACGTTTCAAAACATTTTCATGTTCTTTCTTTTTCTAAAACTACTAATGGTACTTTTAACTTTCATATTTGTATCCTCCTCCTCTGGGTCTTCTATTTGTTAATAAAGAATATCCGAATAATTTGAGATAGTTGATGACAATTTCTTGCCTTTGATTTTTCTAGTATTTGATTGTTATATTTTATATTTGATATATTTACCATGGACTTATGTGACCATGGATTTATGTTGTGCTTGCTTGAACATTTCTCTTCTCTTTTCTATACGTTCTGTTCTATTTTAGAAGATCTTGTTTCTGCTTTTATCGTACTGTGCTATTTTTTTAATGCTTCTACTCATACTGTTGCTAGCTTTGTAGCAGGTTGATTTAGATCTTGATTATTTTCTGTACGATCTTGTAAGACCTTTTTCCGTCGCTAACCATCAGCCCAGCAACAAGATCTATTAGATCTACCTGTTTTATCGAATTTTGGTTCTCGTCCCATAAGAAAAATTCTCCATTAAACCAGGCTATATTCCAATTCCATGGACTAGCAATTAATCAACCACCAGTCTCCATTCCACATTCAATGGAAAATGAAACCAATGGTGTAATACAGTCAGCAAGATATCAGCTCAGGCAGACCTGATATCACAGTAACATTTTTCTTGAATGTCAAGACCTTCAGCCATTTAATTTTGTTTGTATCTGGATCTTCAGTAATTTTTTAGGTCTTCAGCCAACTTGTACAGGACTTGCTGTAATAGACAAGTCTACCTTTTTATTGAATAACTTGTGTATTCAAATTTTTGTGTTATGCTTTGATCTTCCTTGTGATCGTTCTTACTATCATTGTTTGTCTTAGGGATTAGCCGAACTACCTCTGAGAAGAGCTAGCCAGGGTAGGAATCTTCACGATTGTCTTTGTGGTGGTGAAGAGGAGATACTTTATAATCGTGGATTTCAAAATGGTAAAGCCTATGTTGTTAGTAACTTCTACTTCTTGTGGTGCTTTCTCCTTTAGTGGAGGTTAGCGACTACACTGGCAAATCTTTCTCTGTCCAATCATCATCATCATCATCATCAATGGTGCTACAGCCCTATGAAAGAGCCTCGACCTTCCAAGTCTATTACGCCAGTCAGTTCTATCCATTGCCAACCGTTGCCAGTTTGCTGCGCCTATTTTTCTCCCATCCTCATCCACACCATCACTCCATCTCAGTTTTGGCCTACCCCTATTTCTACTTCCCACAGGTTGTGACATAAGGATTCTTCTAGGAGGGTTGTTCTGCTGTGATCTTGCTAGATGTCCTGCCCATCTTAGTATTCCTATTCTTATAAGAGATACTACGTCTTTACCACCAATTTTTTGTTTATATCTGTGGTATACCTCGTAGTTGTACCTCCTCCTCCAGACACCATTTTTACAGATGCCACCGAATATTCCTCTCAGGATCCTTCGTTCAAATATAAGCAGAAGGTTTTCATCTGCCTCGGAAATGGTCCATGCCTCTGATCCATATGTCAACACTGGTTGTATAAGCGTTTTGTATATGGTTTTTTGTGTTTTTTGGCTTAAGTTTCTGCTTCTCATATGTCTATTCAGTCCAAAATAGCATTTGTTTGCTAGGATTATAGTTCGCTTGATTTCTTCCGTCATGACGTTCTCCTTGGTGATCAGGGAGCCTAAGTATGTGAATTTGTCCACCACTTCAAAGGTAGAGTTATCAACCGTGAATTGGTGATTAATGTTTCTGGCTCTATTGTTGGGTGTTGATGCCATCATCTTAGTTTTCTCCTCGTTTACTTGCAGGCTCATATTTTTTGAGGCATTTGAGAAGGTGGTATACATTTCTTCTAGCTTGCGTGTTGTGCGGGTTACTAGGTCCACGTCATCTGCTTATGCCAAAATTTGGGATAATTTATTAAAAATATTTCCTCTGTTGTCTATTCGGGCATCTCTGACCGCCTTTTCCAGAGCTATGTTGAAGAGGAGACACGCCAGCGCATCTCCCTGTCGCAACCCAACATGCGTTTCAAACGCCTGTGATTGTTCGCCCTGTATTTCGACTTTATTGCAAACAACTTTACGCATTGTAGCCTTAACCAATTTTATCAGTTTATCAGGGATGTAGAATTCATCCATGGCTTCATACAATTTATTTCTTAGAACACTATCATAGGCCGATTTAAAATCTACGAAAAGATGGTATGTGTCGATATTGAATTCATTGGTTTTTTTCCAGTATTTGCCTTAGCACAAAAATCTGGTCTGTTGTTGATCGACCAGGCCTAAAACAACTTTGATATTCTCCAAGAAGCTCCTCTGAATGTGCACTTAGGCGACTATATAAGATACTCGAAAATATTTTGTAGGCTGTATTAAGGAGGGCTATTCCCCTATAGTTTCTACATTCCAATTGATCATCCTTTTTGTGTAACGGGCAAACGATTCCAATACACCACTCTTCCGGGATTTGTTCCTCATTCCAGGCTCTCAGTATTATTTTATATATTTGATTAGCCAGAGTAGCACCTCCATATTTAATAAGTTCCGAGGGTATATTGTTGCTTGCTCCTGGGGGTGGTTGATGTGGATCTTCTACTTCGATAGTAAGTAGTTCTTTATAGTGTTCCACCCACCTTTTCAATATTTCTTCTTTTGTATTGAGTATGTGGCCCTCCTTATCCTTACATAGTCTTAGCCTTGGTTTGAATTCCTTTCTTGCATTATTCAGAGTTTTATAGAATTTTCTTGTTTGATTTTCCTTTTTTAATGTCTCAAGTTCTTACAGTATTCTATTTTCATAGGTTCGCTTTTTTCTTTTATGAATGCACTTCTCTTCTTTTCTAAGGTCTTTATATTTTTGTTGTTTTTCTCGGGTTCTTCTTTGCTGCATCAGTTTATATGCATGGTTCTGTCCATTCTTCTTGCTTTCGTCTCTGTCCAATGCGCCTCTAAATAAGGATGTTGAATCAAGGCCGGTCCGGTCTCTGATATTTCCAAGCCATGAAATCTGGCGTCTACCGGGACCCCGTTTTCTTTCAATCCTACCCTGGATGATCAGTTGCACGAGGCGGTACTTTTCGTTTCTCATTTTGTGTCCCAGATAGCTAACTTTTCTAACTTTGATGATCTTTAGCAGCTCTCTATCTGTACCTAATCTCCTCATAACATGTTCATTGGTGGTGTGGGTTGTCCAAGGTATTTTCAATATTCTTCTATAAAGCCAGAGTTCAAAGACTTCTAACTTATTCATCAGCGTTATGTTGAGTGTCCAGGCCTCCGTTCCATACAAAAGTATTGACCACACATAGGAATGCAGAAAATGGCGTCTAGGCTGATATTAAATATACCTTATAAAATAATTTCTTATTGTACATAGTGTACTAGTTACTAGTTTATCAAACAGTTAACAAAAACAAGTTTTCAAGTATGTACTTCATCACTACATAAAATTAATTTGTGTCATTCACTTGTATACAACGCCTAATAAAGTGTACAAATAAATTGGTTCTCTTATCTCAAACTGCATATATTATATTTATGACTATAATTAATATGAACTGTAGATATAGTGCTGTTGATATTATTTTATCTATTGTGTTTTGTTTTGTTAGCTGTTTATAATGTACGTCTGCGATAATTTGTTATAATATATTGGTAAATAATTTGTTTAACATGAAAAAATCAAAAATAGTTGTTTGAAGTCTGTTCGTAATTAGCAATTTTTTTCTTATTTTAATCGGTTTTCCAATAAATTAAGGTCAGTATTTTTCCATGTTTAATATTTAGATTGCGCCTTAAATTGATTGCAAAAGCAGTTTAGACGCTTTTAGTATTGATTTTACTTGAATTTTTGTAATCAGTATACATCCTGTCCACGTAATCAGTATAGAAATATGTAGAACATGGTAGGTGGTTATGGTACAGAGATGCAGAGATGTCGGACATCCGGTTTATATGTGTTTCATTGACTTTGAGAAGGCCTTTGATCGAGAAAAACATACTGAAATAATTGCCATTCTTCAGCAGGTGGTTATTGATGATAAAGACCTACGCATTATTAAAAATATTTACTGGCATCAACGTGCAAACATCAGGATTGGCCGGGGCACTTCTGAAGAACTTCAAATACGAAAAGGAGTAAGGCAGGGCTGCATTTTGCCCCACTAATATTTAACATCTATTCTGAGTTTGTTTTCAATAAAGCAGTGGATAATGTTCAATGTGGTATCAAAATGAATGGCATCAATATTAATAATTTGAGATACACGGATGACACGGTGTTAATTGCAAGCCGTTATGAAGAACTTCAACATCTGATTAATAGATTAAAGTCGCCAATTATGGAATACCATTTTGTTTTAAGGATATAAAATAAGACCTTTATAGAAATGAAAACAATTTAATGTTATGACACATCAGTCATATTAAATATCTATTAAATATCTTAATTAACAAAAAAAATCGAACAAAAAACAAAATCCCAAATGAGGAATAACCAAATATGGAATAGGTACCCATATATGGAATATAGGCATAAACCAACACATCAATAAAAAAAATAGACATAAACATCTGAGATCAAATAAATTTAAATAAGAAAATTGTGAAAAATGAAAGAAGAAAGAAGTAGCTTAATTCACTTGCAGACATCACAGATCTATGTACGAAACTCTGGACCAGCACAATCATAATGAGCCCACTTACACGTAATCCACTATTCCATAATTAGGCACCAACAACTGTCCATATTTGGATTTGTACATTAGTTCAAACTACATAGTATCAACATTTTTTCAAGTCGTAATGTTTTAATTACAGAAGGTCATAAAATATCAAAATAAAGGTACTATTGATATACGCAATAGCATAACAAGTCTGTATTCATGCATAATAACCGATAATACTCTATGAATATATTATGTACCTTTGAAATTTTCTGCGAGACGATAAAACAAAACGCGCCTGTCAGACACGTATCGTTCGACCAGTTTTTGTCCTATTCGAAAATCTGTATTCGTTTAGGACAGTGGTTCTCAATCTTTTTGAGTCATGTACCACAAAATACTTTTTAATATTTTTGGTACCACCTAACTGAAATAACTACCTATCTAGATAGGTAATCTAATTAACTGTAATAGTGGCGATTTTGACGCTTTTGCGTTTTGTGTACCACCGCAAATTTTGATATGTACCACCAGTGGTACATGTACCACAGATTGAGAACCGCTGGTTTAGGAGATATAGCCTGGATAAATTAGTCTGGGACACCCTGTATATACTTTAACAACTAACCATGTTTTTCATCAATACAGGGTGTTTTTAAATAAGTATGGCAAACTTTTAAGGGGTAATTATGTATTAAAAAATAATGACAGTTTACTTTATAAACGTAATTTTCTTACAAACTGACGATTTATTTATTGCTCTAAAACCGGTTGAGATATCCAAATGACAGGTGGGTTTTAAGATGTAGTTATTACCAGTGGCGACGCGTGACTTTTTCTAAAGTGTTACCAAAACCAGATATTAAATATATACCAGATATATTATCTATATATATATATATATATATATATATATATATATATATATATATATATATATATATATAGATAGTATAGATAGTATAGATATATAGGAGACGAGTAGACAGATGAAACTTAACAATGGTCTTCCACAGGGTTCTGTCCTTGCCCCTTTACTTTTCAGCCTCTATATTGCTGACATGCCTGAAACCGAATCTCGGAAGTTTGGATATGCTGACGACTGGACCCTTGCAACAAGCCACCAATCTTTAGAAACTACAGAAATCACTCTCACGAATGACTTATCCATCCTCAGCGAATACCTTAAGAAATGGAGACTACAGCCAAGTACTACAAAAACTGAAGTATCAGCTTTTCATCTAAACAACAAGTTGGCAAACAGAGAATTGCGAGTGTATTTTAATAACAAGCTGTTAAAACACAATAAATACCCGAAATACCTTGGGGTTACTCTAGACAGAACGCTCACATTCAGAGAACACCTGACGAAAACAGCAGCAAAATTGAAAACACGCAACAATATAATACAGAAACTCTGCGGCACTACATGGGGGTCCACAGCATCAACATTAAGATCCTCTGCTCTTGGCCTGATATATCCGGTGGCAGAATACTGTGCTCCAGTGTGGCTAAATAGCAGGCATACCCACCTGGTCGACACCCAACTAAACCGTACTATGCGTATGATAACAGGCACAATTAAGCCCACCCCTACAATGTGGCTACCTACCCTTAGTAATATAGCACCACCCAACCTACGCCGCGAACATGCATTGGTTAAAGAATATAACAAAATAATGGACAGTCGCCAGCTTCTAGTCCACAACGACATCCCCGATATTCTTGGAAACCGTCTCCGATCCAGGTTACCCCCTCTACAATCTGCTCAAGCGCTGCAGCAATCCAACTTTGACTTAAATACCCGATGGAGAGAAGATTGGGAAAGTAGGACAGATCCGCATTACCATAGTCTACCGGACATCATAGGGAAACCTGGCGAATTTGAACGTCCCCGTAAGATTTGGGCAGCCCTTAATCGAATTCGAACAAACTGTGGAAGATGCGCTGACTCCCTCCACAGATGGGGTAAACTCCCCTCGCCTTCTTGTGACTGCGGCGCTGCAAGACAGACGATCAGTCACATTGTTCAGGACTGCCCACGCAGAGCATACACAGGCGACCCTATAGACTTTGTAATGGCAACCGAAGGGCCAATCGAATATATAAAAAAATTGGACATCTGTTTGTGATGCATTGTATAATGCATAAATCTAAATATATTCTGTGATATACTTAAGCCATACGCTAAATAAATAAATATATATATATATATATATATATATATATATATATATATATATATATATATATATAATCTATATATATATATATATATATGCGTACATTCTGGGTTCGGCAGAGAGCGCTACCTAACGCTAAGATGTAAATACCAAATAAATAAAAATTTACTTTGTTTTTTACCATTTATTTAAATTTTTATTTATTTGGTATTTACATATATATATATATATATATATATATATATATATATATATATAATGTATTTTATAAATATTTTTATATATACAGTGTTCCCATACATCAAAATTTGTTCGACTAGACACCGTGAATTTTCAGCTTGCTATTACTCAACTTTTTTTTGGTACGCGCGATCCAGGTCTATTATAAAAATAGATGAAATAAAATTAAAAAATTTAAAATTTAAGAAATGATAAAGTATCTACAAACTAAAAACATATTTGTTGTTTTTAGGTAAAATATGTATTATATCACCTTTATACTTTATTAAAATATCCAAATTGTATAATTAGTATACTAATCAGTACATTCATTTGTCATTTTTAGCCTAAAATATTAAATAATTTTTATTTTATTGATTAGACACTACAATGTACTGTATAATCAATATTATTATATGTCATATTATAATAATGTTGTTGTTAATTAATATATTTCGACAAGTAATTAAAATCGATTAATATGATTTATATAGGATAAAAAGGTATAGATATATTATCTGTATAATAAGCAAGTACAGTTACAAGTTATAAACTAATAATTAATAATGCATATTATGCAATAATCGAATCCAAAGGGCCGGTACGGTTAACTAACCGGAGTTTAATCGAGAAAATACCGGCCATAAGAATAACAGACTTCATAAATGGAATTATAATTATTACCTATAATTATAATAATAATTAAAATTGCATTTATTAAGTCTGATATTCTTACGGTCGGTATTTTCTGTCCCGATAGACACCGGCCCTACCTAGAGTCACCAAATTAAAATTTGGTAACACCAATACGCGGTTTCAGAGCCATCGTCCCCGCAAAATTTTCAGAGACGATCCAGTCAAAGATCCTACTATCGTTGCCACTCACAGAAGTGGTAAACGGCGCGGCGCACGGTAAGGGCACAGTATAATAAATATGGAACCTCTTTATACTGTGGTAAGGGCGTATTATAATAACGTGCAACCGATTTTACATAAACTCGCTGATATTTTCGTGCGTCTAGTTGGCTATTTTACTGAATTAGGTAGATACTATTAACAAATATTTCTATTTTTAAAAAATATAAATGGAATTATTTCATAGTAGTCATAAAATATTTATTTACAAATTTTAACTGTTACCAATGGTAACAATGGTTACATGGACGCTTCGCCAGTGGTTATTACGCATTTTTTGACATACAACTAAGAATCTAATATTCACCATTATCGCGCATACGGGTCATATTATATATTTACCATTTAATCTTTTCAGATGATTCTCGGAACTCTCCTAACGATCTTCCTTTGTTTTCTGCCAACGTGGAGCCGACTGCCCGATGAGCTGCGAGAAGATGACAGCAAGTGTTACCAACAGCAACAGTGCTTTCACAAATCCGAAGATGAATGCCCGAGTCCAAGCGATCCTTGCAGATGTCATCAGATGACCGATTGCAAGAATGAGGTGGTCTGTTGTGATATTAACGATCAAAATTTAAAAGATCAACTGAGATGCGGAAGTAAGTTGAGTATTATATAGTTCATCATTTAAGGTAGAATTTCAGGTTCTGCAGTTAATTGTTAACGTTTACTTCTTATTTTTTCATAATACTACTTCTTTCAATTATGTCTTTGAATGAATTAATGTCTTTTCCGATCATTTTTCCTTAGATTAATTAGTTTGATGAGCCATGTACTTAAAGTACTCCTTACTATCATTCACTCGCGCATATACCTACACCAAATTAGAAGAACAGCTGAGTAAAGGTCCAGAGCAGGACTCGGAAAGAGGGAAGCACTTTTCAGTTTGCAAGATCTAATACAGAGAGCCAGGGATGTATCCAAGCTGGCCAATCTTAGGAAGTGGACTGGTCTAACGTCAAGTGATCTATTTCGAGCTGTTGTGAATAGAATCCGATGGGTCAATGTGGTCGCCAATAGCTCCAGAAGATAGTCACCTGTAGAAGAAGAAGATCATAAGATTTGTCTTCTTTACCTTATATTGAGTCCATATTGTTGACTGTAATACGTAATTTTGTTCATAAGGACTTGTAGGTTTTCTAGGTTGTAGTTTCTAGGCTGCAGTTTCGTGCAAAGTTTTGATAAATATTCTTTCAGAGTAGAGATTGAAGATTAGAGGAGACATAATCCATCCTTGCCTCACTCCACGCATGATCTTCACATATTTGTGGTGTGTTCACCTTTAACTCAGATTTCCTTTCTGATTCCAATAAAGGTTTCTAATTATTTTCAGATCTTGGTTGTTAATTCCTGCTTCTTTTAGTATTTGCATCATCTTGGTGTGTCGTACTCGATCAAACGCCTTCTCGTAATCAACCAGACATGCGTATAAGTCGCAATTCTGCATCTCTGGAATAAGACTTGTATTGAAAACAAAGCCTCTCTCGTACCAACAGCATTTATGAACCCGAACTGGTTGGGAGAAACCTGACTTTTACACAACTTGTAAATTCTGTTATCGATTATCCTTAGGAACAATTTCAGATGACTCATAAGGCTTATCATACGGTATTCTTCGCATTTTTTGGTCCCTGGTTTTTTTGGTTCAATAAACTCAGACTTCAGCCATTCTGTTAGTATTTCTTCAGATTTGTATATGTTGTTGAAAATCTTTGTGATTATTGCTATTGATTCGTTATGCATTAGTTTGAGTAGTTCTGCTCATGCATCATTTACCTCTTCTTCTATGTCAAAGGTGTTATCTCTCTGGTATTCAAATAGTTTCTCTAGGTGTTAGTACAAAAGTCATTTCTTATTCTTCAAAATGCTCAAAAACGCACCAAACTTTTTATTCCATCTTTCAGATTTGATTCAAAACGAAATAGAAGCCCTGCACATAAGAAACGCAACACTAGAGGTCCTAAATCTCAACTTAGCCGAATGGAAGAACCTAAGGTCCATGGCCATCACCGATGGTCGTATAAAGAACGTAAGCGAAGCCTTTCCCAAAATGACGATGGTCTCGTGTCTAAATTTATCCTCGAATGGCATAAGGGAGTTCCAGAAGAGATCCTTGTTCAACCTCTTCAGTCTGAGCTTCCTAGATTTGTCCCACAATAACTTGACCGAGGTGCCTAACTTTAAGATGGACGGAGCTGTAACACTGGATATTTTGGGTAAGAAAAAATATGAAGTAATTATAAACAATCCTCCTGGTTTACCCGATTTAGCTCATTTTGTCTTGTCTTCTCAGTTGAAAGACTGATAAATTTTGTACAATCCGACAAGCCAGAGCTGGCGCGTGACCTTTAGCGAAAATACACAGCGAGAAATACACAATACGAGAAGGTCAGCCGCTAGTTTTCGCTTGTCGGATTGTACATACTTGAATGAATCAAACAAGTGAATAATAGCATTTCAACGTATGTAAATGTATTTATTACCTTCGCTAAGAGCTTTCGACAAAATTGTCATCATCAGAGCTAATGCTCAATAGAAGGTAAAAGTACTACTACTTGAGGTTATGTGCATGAGCATTTTAATAGTATCTGGTATCCGATTTTAGCGCTTCCCTATTATAATGCTCTGGAAAAAGACCGTGGCTAAGTTTTAGAAGAGTTATCAATGAAGAATGTTCTTTAAAAATGTAGTTTAATGTAGTTAAAATGAGGAATAATAACGATAGATTAAAATCCTAAAACAATTTAGGTGAAGTACTTTTTATGTTACCCTCGTACATATAGATAATGTGGTACGGGGGTAATATGAGAAGTTCGTACTTTGATGAGAAAACACAAAAAATTGTTTTTGTTTTAGGAAATCCTTCTATACAATGCACAAGTGTTAGAGAGACTTTTAACAAATCGAAGATATTGTTTAAGAACGAAAACTCAACGTATTGCTCACTTGCCAAGAAAGACTTTGGATGGTTCGATTCCAAAGATAAAGTAGCCGTATCGGAGCTGCGAAGAGCTCACGAGGTATGGTATTAATCTTGTCTAACTTTATTTTATTTAAAACACTTAATTTATTTGTTTTTATTTAATTTATTACATTTAATTATTATTTAATATATTTCATTCACACTTATTACACTAAAACATATAATTTATATCTACAATTATTTTGTACAATTTGTTTTCGACATTTATTTACATTTATAACCCGCGGCATCAAGATGATAACAGCCAGTTTCATACAAATTCTCTTATTTATACTATTTTTTAATATGCTTTATATTTTTATTCGCATTTATTTTAGTTGGAGCACAATTGCATCAAAAACTGTACCTGCAAGCCTCATTCTTTGACTCTTGGCATGGCACAACCAAGGGTCTATACCGTAGCCGTCGACTGCCCAAGCAGTAACTTGCATTCTTTGCCGAAGCCCTTACCACCGTATACCATCGCCTTAGATGTTTCTAATAATAGTGTAAGTATAATATTTGTTATACATATAGTTGGTCCACTGTAACTTTTCCCATGCGTCACGATTCATTTTCAAACAAATTAAGTCAAAACATAAAGTGAAACGTACGCCGATGTGTGTAGTATATAGTATACAATATACAAGATGTATATACACATCGACGTTCGTTTCACTTTATGTTTTGACTTAATTTGTTTGAAAATACATCGTGACGCATGGGAAAAGTTATAGCGGACGAACAATATATTATATGATTTAAATATAAAATCAACCAGAAGGAATTAGCATAAAAGAAACTAATTTATCTATGTGCTCTCTGGGCCACAATATCACTTTTTCTCCAGATCGTCTGAAATACAGGACATTCATCATCAATTTTACAATTTTTTATTTATTTTTTTTAAGTTCTATGTGATTTAAAAAATGAGATTCCGCGAAATTTTAACCCTCTAACCCTCATGATCATTTTTTCGTATTTTTTTAGGTGGGATGCAATTAATTTAAAAATTTCAAGCATGTCTATTTTTTATAGAGCCCTAGGTTGAGTGTACGTAACCTCAAAAGCTATTTTTTTATTTGTTTTTTTTTGAAAAATGCGTTATAATTTTTCTGGAGATGGCTGCAGGTCTAATTTTTTCTATATTTTGTGTATTTTATCATAAACTATATTCCTAATTTTTTTCAGATTTTTCCGTAAGTTGCGCCATCTTGAAAAATCGGAAAAAGTTTTTTTTAGAGGTTTTTGGGGACTTTTCTCATTTTATAGACTTCAATATAGATCGAATCAAGGTTTTTTTATAGATTGAATATAATTTAAAGTCACTCAGTCCTTTGGGACATTAACATATGGGAGAAACACGTTCAAACCTCCAAAAAAGATCCCTTACCTTTTTGGGGGATTTTAACGTGCTTATCCCATTGTAGCATGTCCCAAAAAACTAAGTTACCCTAAATTATATAATATAACCTATAAAAAACCTTTATTCGATCTATTTTGTGAAGTCTATAAAATGGGGAAAATCCCAAAAATCCTCCTAAAAACAGTTATTCGATTTTTCAAGATAGTCCTGTCGCCAGGGGGGGTACAACTGCCTTCTTAATTCAGATGGACTTACCCAAGTTTTTTTTTATGTATTTTGGCCCGTAGAACACGAATTTTTTGGGTAACAGTTGATCCGGATGTCGATAAGATTGTTATAAACAAAGAAGTTGAGGAATTACATAACAGCGATTTCTCGCAAAACAAAACAATTTATTGTATTTTTTGGGTCATTCTAACCAAAAAATGTTCCTACAAGTTTTTTCGTATTATGCATAGTTTTCGAGATAAACGCGGTTGAACTTTAAAAAAATCGAAAAATTGCAATTTTTTAACCCGAATAACCTTTGAATAAAAAATAAAATAGCAATTCTGCTTACCGCCTTTAAAAGTTTAAGTCAAATTTTATCTGTTTTGAATATTTGCATTGCTAAAAATTTATTTTTTGATTGTTAAAAAAAGCTATAAACACATAGTGTTTCCCGTGCCTAATACATGCGTTTTAATGCATGCTACGTAGAAATAGCCCCGCTTGCACTTTTACCTCCTCTACCTACTCATTCGATTTTAAATGAGAAATCATTGAAAACATCACTCAAGCACTAGGTGTTTATAGCTTTGTTTTAACAATAAAATAATAAATTTTTAGCAATACAAATAATTAAAACCGATATAATTTGACTTGAACTTTCAAATGCGGTAAGCAGAATTGCTATTTTATTTTTTAATCAAAAGTTATTCGGGTTCAAAAATTGCAATTTTTCGATTTTTTTAAAGTTCAACCGCGTTTATCTCAAAAACTATGCATCCAACGAAAAAACTTGTAAGAACATTTTTTGGTTAGAATGGCCCAAAAAATACAAAAAAATGTTTTGTTTTGCGAGAAATCGCTGTTACGTGATTCCTCGACTTCTTGGTTTATAACAATCTTATCGACATCCGGATCAACTGTTACCCAAAAAATTCGTGTTCTACAGGTCAAAATACATAAAAAAAACTTGGGTAAGTCCATCTGAATACAGGAGGCCGTTGTACCCCCCCTCGCGACAGGACTAAGATGGAAAACGTGTCTTTGACACAGTTTCAATCTTTAGTTCTTCTGTTCTTTAGATTCCTCGTTGTTTTAATTTTAACGTTTCAAATTTTTGTAGATATCATCATTGAAAGAATTGCACGATCCCTCTTATAAATCGTTGCGAATATTAAAGGCCGATAATAATGAAATCACATCGATAGAACCTTTGGAAGGTACAAAGTTCAAAATTAATTTCGAACTCTTCAGTTTGCGAAACAACAAAATCAAAAACGTAAGTACTAATTTATTATTTACTACTGGTAGTTTCTCTGAAGTTAGTTCCAGATTGTTTTAACCTTAAACATAATAAGAATAGACTAGATAAGGTCTCTGTGCACCGAGGTGTAACGCTGATATCAAGGCCAATATTCACTTTGAGTGGTCTAGCCATCTTTGTCTGTCACATGCGCGGGATCGCTTGGTGAAAAGAGATAGATAGAGCACCGATCGGCTACCCGCACGTTACGCTATTTTTGTTAGTATGCCTTGTCTATTCTTATTATGTCTATGGTTTTAACACGAGCACTACCAACATGTATAGGATAGTTATTTTATATGTATTATAATAGACAAAGACAAGACAAATAATTTTGAAATTTTTTTTTGTATTTTAGATCGATCCTTACTTATTGGAGTTCTATAGATCGTCTATAAGTGTACGAGAAGTTTATCTTGGATTGAACGAGTTAACTTGTGATTGCACTACTATAACGGATTTCAAGGTACAGTATTAAAACATATACAGTGTGTCGCATTTAAGATGAAGATACACAATACCTATACAAAATACGCGAGAGTTGAAAACTTTAAACAATAAAATACGTCGACAAGACTGGTCGAATACTAATAAGATACTTTTTCACTACAAATACGTGAGAGTTGAAAACTCTAAACAAGAGGCGTCCAGCTACACTGGCTTGCAAGTGAATATGTAAAACTAATACGCGAGAGTTTGCGTCCAAACTCTAAACTAACAAATGCGACGACCTGACTGGTCGGATACTAAATTGATACTGACTACTTAAAATTATAGTTGTAATGCCTAGCCAATGCCAAGGGGTTGGCGGGGGGCAACTTCGGAATTTGTATAAGTAAGTAGGTAAAACCACACCTTTTCAATATTAGCTACCCGGGATTTCCTAGGTACAAGTTTTCAATGTAGCCCGATCAGGGAACGCAAAATTTTACGAAAACCTCCAAAAAAATAAAGGAAGGATGAAAATTTGGGAATAGGTACAGTGGAACCCCGATAAGTCGGCCCTCGATAACCCGGAAGTCCGGCTAACCCGGACCGATTTTCATCAGATAAACATTTTGATTTTCAATATTTTGTATTTTGACAACGACCTGATTTGGGCGTCGTGAAGCGTTAATAAAATTATTTTTCAATTTAATTGTGGCTTATTTCCCATCAAAGTAGTTAATTATTATCAGACAAACCTTTCAACAATAAAAATGTATGTAATATAATATTTGAAAGATGTGTATGTGTGTAATTTGAACTATACGATAGTCGATAGTAAAAATGACTCATAGCACACGCCGCAGAAACAACAGGCACCTGTCTGTAGTACCTATTCCTTTTTATTTCAAACTGTCTTAGCATTGTTTTGGAAAGACTATTTAAAAAATTATTTTATAAACAATGGTCTTTAGTTTTCACTGTTCTTAAATAACATTACATCGTTGTCACTGTATTGTGTGTCTTGTATTGTTCGCTTCCGTTTGCTTACGTTTGTGTTTGGTGTTTTTTTTAGTAATTTTGATGAGTAGGTACTGTGCATATTTATAAATATATTTCATGTTATTTCAATTCTAACGGAGTTTATCTGTAAGTATACCATATTTTATTAATTTTTACCATATTCTCCGGCTATCTCGGATTTTCGATAACCCGGATCGGCCGCGGTCCCGATTAATCCGAGTTATCGAGGTTCCTGTAGTTGAAATTGTCCATTATTATATAAGAAAAAGTTTACAATTCTACATCTCCCCCATTTTACAAAAATTGAAAAATACGGGGTGAAAAATTTTTTCTCGGGAGTAAAAAAATATACGTTCAAAATAAGTCCGGAATTGGATAAAATGACTAATTCTAAGTAACTTTTGTTCTATAGAGTTTTTTTTCTAAGCCAATACTTTTCGAGTTATTTGCGAGTGAATGTGTTCATTTTTAACCAAAAAAATGTTTTTGGACGGTTTTTCGGAGATAACTCAAAAAGTAAGTATTTTAGCGACAAAAATATTCTTAGTAAAGATATAGCTTATAAAAAATTGAAAAAAATGGTGTATGCGTGAGGTCTGCAGACCAAGTAGAAGCAGAGTTGCAGCTAATGAAATGTAGGTTCTTCTTCGTCAAATTCCAAATCGAATATTTCAGTGTGAAATAACCAAAAACGGAGCACTTTTCGGGGAGAATTCATTACAACTTTTTGTAATGAATACAACTTTTTTTAAACACTAAGTGTTTAAAAAAAGGTTATTTTTGTTTTTTAAAAAAACTTCTAACATTAAAAGTAAGTGAGTGACGCTCAAAATATTGTTGGTCCCTTTTATTTTTTGGTAAAAAAATGGCGAAAATCACCCCTTCATTAGCTTCTCAAATAAAATTAATCGTTACCGCTTTACAAGTTACTTTACTTATGTATTGTTTATATTATCTATAAGTTTCATTGGTTCAAAGTGCTCAGTTTTGAAAAACATTGGGTTTAAAATAAAACATTTTTTTATTTTGAAAAAAGTCGTAATTGTTTATGGATTTAACTTAAAAACAATTAGGAATAAAAAAATCTCAAAGAGTAATAAAATGTACGTTTTGCTTTTCTGAATATTTTTGATTTTTTGTTTTCTTGTTAAACAAAAATTGGTAATGCTATGGCTATTCAAAATTTGCCTAAACTCATGATTAGTTACTCGTTCAAGCCATTTTAACTACAGCTTTTTCAAAACGAAGCACTTTGAACCGATGAAACATACAGATCATATAAATAACATATAAACAAAGTAACTTGTGAAGTGGTAATGTTAAAATGTATATGTGATGCTAATTAGGGGGTGATTTTCGCGATTTTTTTACCAAAAAATAAAAGGGACCAACAATATTTTGAGCGTAATTCACTTACTTTTAATATTACATGTTTTTTTTAAACAAAAATAAACCTTTTTTAAACACTTTAAAAAGTTAAAATGAATTTTCCCCTAAAAGTGCTCCGTTTTTGGGTTATTTCACATTGAAATATTCGATTTGGAATTCGACGAATAAGAACCTACTTTTCATTAGCTGCAACTCTGCTTCTAGTGGGTCTGTAGACCTCATGTATACACCATTTTTTTCAATTTTTTTATGGGCTATATTTTTGCTAAGAATATTTTTTTCGCTAAAATACTTACTTTTTGAGTTATCTCCGAAAAACCGTCCAAAAACATGTTTTATTTTGTTAAACATGAACATATTCACTCGCAAATAACTCGAAAAGTATTGACTTAGTGAAAAAATTCTATACAAGAAAAGTCAAATATCAAAAAATATCAAATATCAAAAAATTCTATATACTTACGATGTCGGGATAGTATCACGAGGTTTTTCCTGGTTTTCCCTCGTGATTTACTATGGAATCTCTAACGCGAGAATTTCAGTGCCACCGTTGCATTTGGTTGTCTTTTTAAAGACAGATTACATGCTATGATTTTTTGTGGCGGATATTCTTGAGTTGGGATTGATTTCATGTAATCGAATGAACTATCTTTTAGTAAAGTCGTCCCAGGAACGCAACTCATCAATATTGGCAATATCATTTTAAAGTCGTCTACTTTAAAATGTATAATACGTGTCTGAATTGCCGATATAAATGAGTCAGATTAAATAAATTATTAGAAGAATTTTTTACTAAGCAACAACATTTTTATTTATTTAGTATTATTTTGTATTTTGACAACGACACCCGACTTGGGCGTCGAAACGTTAATAAAATCATTTTTAGGTAAAATTGTGGCTTATTTCCCATTTGAATATACTTGATTATAAAAATGCCACAAGAAAATAGCTTCAGAACAACAACAAGAAAAGTTGTTTAGAATTAGTCATTTTATCCAATTCCGGTCTTATTTTGAATGTATTTTTTTCATCTCCGAGAGGGGATGTAGAATTGTAAACTTTTTCGTACATAATCATAATAATAGACAATTTCAACTACCTATTCTCAAATTTTCATCCTTCCTTTATTTTTTTGGGATCATATTGTTCTTCGGGATGGTCCCTTGATCAGGATAATGGTTAAAAACATCTTTTGAATGCATTGTACCCGGATTTTCTTGGGAATTTGCTAGGGAAAGTTACTTCGTAGGTTTTATGAAAGTGGAGATTATTTTGCTACCAGTGGCGCAGCAACACGTGGATATATTTCTGTAAGAATTTTATCCAGTTGCCACTCCGTTAAACGTATATACCAGGGTAAAGTAAGAAGTTCTCGGATCGAACATACCAGGGTTAAGTAAGAAGTTCTTGATGGAAATCGTGATAGCTAGGTCATTTTTGCGAATATTTCGCCTTTATATGGTACTCATAATATTTTTTTTAGAGAGGTAAAGTTTTCAATCCTGATAGCAACATTAATAATATTGAAAAATATTAAAAATATTACTAAAAGATTTTTAAATTGAAAACTTATTGGTCCATTTTCCTGGTGACACCTCCAAGGCTTCTACAATATGCAAGCCAGATCGATGCTGCAGTGAAGACAAAGGGAGGGAATTCTAAAAAGTTGCAATTCACATCCCCCGTCTGCATCTTGGTAAAGTTCCAACGGAAAATGGACCTAGTTACTTTATAGGAGTAATACTAATATAAACTAAAATAAAAATATTACTCCTATATAGTAACTAGTACTCCTAACCATTTTCAGTTGGAACTTTACCAAGCTGCAGACAGGGGTTGTGAATTGCAACGTTTTAGAATTCCTTCCCTTTTGCCTTCACTGCAGCATCCATCTGGCTTGCATATTGTAGAAGCCTTGGAGGTGTCACCAGGGAAATGGACCAATAAGTTTACAATTTAAAAATCTTTTAGTAATATTTTTAATATTTTTCAATATTATTAATGTTGCTATTAGGATTGAAAACTTTACCTTTCAATTGACATATGACGCTAGTCACCTAATCCATATACGTCAGTTGCAATGTGGGGATAAGCTTTCAAGGTTTGGTCACTTCGAATATGGAGCAGCAGGCCTACGCCTCTCCGATGATGACTCCAATAAGAGTCGAAAATCCGTCGATTCAGAGTGCTAGACTGCGCTCCGTATTTTAAGTGAAAAGTAAGATTGTTTTGCCTTCGCATTGCAACTGAATAAAAATGGTATACATTTTTATTTTAATTCTTTTTAGATGTGGCTGCAGACCAAAAAGGACTTCATCAAAGACTACCGCGAGATTAAATGCGAAGGTACCGACATCAGCGTCATCGCCATGGACCCGTCCAAGTACTGCAGAAGCCACGAAGACTGGACGGACTACATCTACTGGATCATTGCCGCAGAAGTGTTCTTACTCATCAGCCTTATAACCAAAGTGTCTTACGATTACTGGGTGTTCAAGACGGCCGGATACCTGCCTTGGCCCGCGAGCAAGATGCCCAAGCTGCCTTGCGACTGGCTGTGCGAGTGAATAACTCTTCCGGGACTCTATTTTTGAAGGTTGTGAGTTGTGATATTTATATGATGATGTGAGAGAAGTACAAAGGTGTGTGTTTTCTGCCTGGTATATACCGTCATTTTGCTGAGAATTCAGCCAGTAACGATATATGGTTTTTTACTACAAAAATACGGTTACGTTATTCAATATTTCTGACCACAGAACCACACAGTGTTGCCAAAACATTAGAATAGGGCATTACAACATGCTGTCAAAATTAAATCAATATGGCGGCTGGGAGGCAAATATAAATGATATTCTGTTAGTTCTTAATGTGTTTTACACAATTTTAGATCATTTTAGTTACGTTTATTTTTTAATTTTGTTTTGTACAAGGATTAATTTAAAATTTCACTGGAAGAATTAATTTAAAAAGATAATATGCCTCATTTTTGTTGTGTATTGAAGTGTAGAATGCGAAGTTATTTATATGATGATGTGAGAGAAGTACAAACGTGTAGGTTTTCTGCCTGGTATACCGTCATTTTGAAGCGTTTTACATGTCTGCTCATATGGGAACAAGGAAAAACTATCTATAGAGATACTGGGGGGTAAGAATGGGGCTAAAGAAGAAGAAGCAGACACATAAAGCCTCGTTGCGGGACGGCAGCTCATTTGTTGTGCGGGAGCTAGGTCGTAGATTCGTTAGGGAGGGTGAAGGGGTGTTAAGATGACTAAACTACCATAACAAATACAAAGGGTACTTACTCTGACTAGAGGATCTTTCTACTATTTAAAAAAAGGACGCCGTTCGAAACAAATCCTCTGGTTCATATACGAGTACTTACTGGACATTTCTCTCACTTACGGGTACCAATGGGGGGACATTCCTCTCAGATTCCTCGTTGGGGTTATACTGGGCAGCATCTGTTGGCTTCTATGCCATTTCTTTCTTTATTCTAAAACTTACACACAGTTGCATTAGAATTTAGTTAAAATTTTTCCAAAAAAAAGGTTACAAAAATAAAATGGTAGATACACTTACAAAACGTTTATTCAAAACTTTAAACTCTTACCAGGTTTATTCAAAATTTTACTACAAAAACAATGATTACAATGATTACAAACAAAACAATTACAATTGAACTTGTTGGGCAGTATATGTCAAATAAAATTTGACCTATTTATTTCAACACAAGATTTGACGTAGCTGTCAAATGTCATAAGTCACTGCCTTTTTTTACCATTATGAAAGCAAATTTCTTTATACAATTATTTACCAGCAATTTATCCACTTGAAATTTAGTAAAATTAAAAAAAACGTATCATACCTTAAAAACAAAAAAAACTCTTCGTCACAGTCACAAACTACAGGGGAGGGGTTCATCAACAAACAGGGTCATCGAACTGAGGCAGGGGGCAGGGGGAGGACATGGCTTCTTTCTTCAATTTCAGGGCAATCACTGGAGGGTGGGGTGTGGGGTAGACATTCCATACACAAATCACAAAGGGGGCTCTTCTGGGAAATTGAAACTTTTCAGGGCAATCAACTGGAACTTGCATAGGGACAGGAACAAACAAAGACTTCTACACAATGCCGGCTTATAGAACTGCGTCACAACTCAACCAGAGTATGAGAGCACAAAATTCTACCATACAAATCCACTATGGGGCAGAAAAATCATCGTGCACTCACACTAGATCTTCTTAACTTCTAAAACGACCATTCTATGTTTATTACCGGCGAGGAACAAAAGGGGCTACGCCCTTTTTCAAGTGAGTACCAGCCGAGGAGAAGACGCTATCACCTCGGGACGTAAAGCTGGACTAATTTGCGCTTCGCTCTGAAGCTACTACAGGGGAAAAATACGACGGAAGTACCGAGCGATTTTGATCCTTAGGGATGCTTAGTTGACAAGAACTCAACTTTCAGTTCAAGATTTCTTCTAGAAAGTTCATCTACGCATCTCACTTCTTACAAATTGTAACAAATTGAAATGTTATGCAATACTTCATGGCTGTGTACAGGGACGGCTTGGGATCTTATAATGATATTGAACTTCACAAAATAAATTTAAAAAAATGGACATTCTTTTTGGGAATTGGGATATTAAATTAATGTTGGAGTTTTTTCAAACGTTACAATTTTGCCGAGAATTCAACCAGAAACCATATATGGTTTTTACTACAAAAATACGATTACGTTATTCAAGATTTCTCACCACAGAACCACACAGTGTTGCCAAAACATTAGAATAGGGCATTACAACATGCTGTCAAAATTAAATCAATATGGCGGCTGGGAGGCAAATATAAATGTTTTTCTATCAGTTCTTAATGGTTTTAGATCATTTTATTTACGTTTCTTTTTCAATTTTGTTTTGTACAAGGATTAATTTAAAATTTCGCTGGAAGAATTTATTTTTTTATTTTTTTTATTTATATTAACGTGCATGTGACATCTATGGTCATTAGCACGAGCATAGCCACCTTTACTTTACAAGCCATGAAGAGAAAAAGGCAACGTCGCAATTGATGACGTTGGTAGTCTGACTTTCGGACTAAAGCTTTCGAAACTACGATTTTAAAGTACGAATTCTGGTAAAATTTATAGTATTTTTTGAGTCGAACAAGAAAATATTGTTAATTAGAAGTTTGTACAAAATAATATTAAAAGTAATTCCTTGTAAGTAACGTTTATTATACAAAAAAAAACCAATAACAAGAATATAAACGGGATTTATTTTTTTCGAATCCTAAGAAAACTAATTAATAATTTTTAAAAATTTAAACGCAGAGTGAAAGATTACGTTAGGACCGAGGGCCCAAAGTCCCTGAAAACTTCTATGTTTATTTTAATAAGTTACAGGGGTGAAAAACTAAGAAAATTTAGTGTGATTTTTAGTTTCAAATATGTCATTAAAAAAACTTTTTATTCATTCTAAGGGACTTTCGGCCCTCGGTAATAAAGTAATCTTTTATTCTGCGTTTAAATTTTTCAAAAATACTTATTAGTTTTCTCAGAATTCGAAAAAAATGATTACATTTAAAATAGAGGCGTCAAAATTTTTCATTTTGTTCCTTTCCCCTTAAAGTTTGTCGCACTTATTTCGAAACACCCTGAATTGATAAAGAATAAATCTAGTTGTTACACATAAGCGAATTAATAAAAAAAACAGAATGTTAAGAAAACCGGAGTCTATAGTTGGGTTTTAATTTCAGTATTTTATAAATGCCCTGTACACCATAAAAAATTGACTGGTTAGCAACAATATTATTACAGCGGTATTGTTAAAGAATTAGGCTATAACATATTAAAAAAATCACTTAAATCTGCCAACAGGTTTAGAAAATATAAGACATTAAAAATGACAAAAATTTTAAGTGGACGGATTTCTATATGCACGCAAGTTTATATAAAAATATATTATATTGAACTAAAATCATCTTAATAACATACCTTTTAATGTTCTTTATAATTTGGAGCACGAAATATTGTAAAATATTTCAGTTTCTCTGTAAATACAGTGAAAATTATTTAAAAACAAATGAGAACTGTCAGAACTAATCGGTCTACCAATAGATGTTGCCAAGTTTCAACTTCATGGCTTGTTAAGTAAAGGTGGCTATGGCACGAGTTACAGTTTACATGGTAATATTATAAATTACAAATAGTATAGTTAACATTATTTAACATAAGTAAAAGAAAAATCGGTTAACAATTATATTTTGTTTAACAGTTGATTCTTCTCGAGGAATTTGATAACCTTGTTGATTTGGTCTGTGCTGTTGAGGACCTCTTTGAAGTTAGGACTGATACCAAGCTGTTGGCGTTCTTTGGCATAAAAAGGACAGTCAATAAGTATGTGTCTGATTCGGAGAGTAGTATTGCAGTGTTGACATTTTGGTAGTGGAGATGATGTCATCAAATAGCCATGTGTTAGACGGGTATGTCCTATACGCAGTCTCCGTATGATTGCCATATTTTTCCGAGATAAACTAGAGCAGGTAAATAGGTTCACTGAGGGCTTAATTTCATGCAGCGCTGAAGTAGTTTTATTCCAGTGAATTTTCCAGGTGGATAGATTGAGCTTCTTCAGTCTGGCTTTTAGATCATTGCAGATTTGTATATTCAGCATGGTATCCATCGATGATGCAGCTTTTTTGGCAAGGCAATCGGTTTTTTCGTTACCACTAATCCCAACATGGGATGGTACCCATAATAAAGTGACTTTTGTATTTTGATTTATAAGAAGCTGATAAATGTCATGAATATCTTGGACAACAGGATGGTTGGTGATTATAGTATTGATGGAGTGTATAGAGGAAAGTGAATCAGTACATATGGTAATGTGTGTGTTTGGATATTTTTGAGCATGTTTGAAAGCACACAAGATAGCTAGCAGTTCGCCAGTGTGAATACTACACCAAGGAGAAATTTTACAGAGTTCGATAGGCTGTTGAAGAGGAGTTAGAGAATATCCAACTCCTCTTTCAGATTTTGACGCGTCACTGTAAAGAACTATGTTATGTTTATTTTTGTTTATAAGTTCTAGGAAGAGATTTCGTAATATGTTAACACTGGCATCTTCCTTGTTAAATTTGGTGAGGGACATATCATGATGAGGGAGTAGGTTGGTCCAGTAGGGATTATTGGAGAATGGTAGAGTTCTGGTTTCAGACAAATTTATATCTTTTAATAACGGCTGTAGAAGATGAAAGAATTAATTTAAAAAGATAATATGCCTCATTTCTGTTGTGTATTGAAGTGTGGAATGTGAGGTAAACGTGATAAAGTTTAGTTTTTTCGGTTACCATCAGTGCTACATTTTAAACTGAACTAAAGAACAGAAGAAGACAAAAACAATGGTTAAATGCTATAAAATGTCCTATAAAATGCTAAATAACTATGTCCATGTTACTTACACTTGGAAAACTGTCTCCACTGTAGGTTAACTCAGACTCCTTGAGGGAAAATGAATCTATATTATTTATTTTGTCAATATTTGGCTAGTCAACAACTTTCGAAAATATTCACTCATGTTTATTTATTCACTGCTTAAAACTAAATAAAGTCGTTCAATTACTTCTAAAACTAAAAACTACACAAAATCAACAACAAAATGTTCGGAAAACACGACTAACAAAATATTAAAGGAAAATACAACTAAAAATCTTAAGAAACACAATGTGGTACAAATATAAATAAATACAATGCCTCCCAGCAGTGTCATAAACAGCAAAGTTTTGGAATGCCCTATTATAATAGTAAATGAATGTCAAGTTGACATTTGGAACGTCAGACGTACGTCAGGTGTTCTGACGTCAGAAATTATGAATGACTTAAGCTTATTTTTGTAGCAAAAAAACTATATCTGACAACACTAAGGCTCTGTGGTAATATGATTGCATTTTGGACATTGGTATAATATGATATAATATAGGAATGATCTTTCCTACTAAATAGGTAACATTTTGATGTCTGTAATTGTCTTCAACACTGTAAAATTCCTCCGCTTGTTCTACACCAGTAAATGAATCTTAAAACCTGAATATAAAAAAATCAGCACAATAACTTGTTTCAGCAGTTTTTTCCTTATTTAATTACAAAATTTACAATCTGACAGCGTTGTCAGGTTGTACGATATATAAGTTCTTGCTAAAAATACACGAAAATGACAGTCATGTGCACTTAGTGTGCCTATAAGTCTATTATATATATTGAAATATACTCATTTCTTCTAAAATATCAGTACCATGTGACTTTCAAGTCTGTACAACGTTGCCTTATCGTCGGAAAAGTAATGAAGTATAAGGAATTTTGAAATTTATGAAAAGTTAAACGCATATATGATGCAACGCATAAAAATAAGAACAATAACTTGTTTTATGAGATATTTACATACCTGCTCACATAATTTACACTGTGACAGTGTTGCCAGACTGTATAATGTATCAGCTCTCGGTAAAGGTACACAGCATGTCAAGCAAGAACGTCGTGCTGTATAGGTACTTCTTAAGGCCTTATAGTCGAAAATTATTAAGGACCTAGGAATGTTATAACAAACAAAAATTAGCACCACAACGTCTCTATGCAATTTTTACCTTCTTGTACACAATATTTATAAAGCGACAGTGTTGCCAAGATGTATACTGTGTTAGTTCTTGCTAAATGTACACAAATATACCAGGCAGTCAGGTTTAAGTGTTCTAAGTGTGCCTATAAGTATATTGAATATTACAACGGTGATAATATATGTTTATTTCTATATACAAACCTACAATATTCGTCGCACGGTCATTTTCAAGGCCCTATACAGTGTTGCCTTTTGTCGAAAAACAATGTAATCTAGGGAATTTTGACAATTATGGCAAGAAAGTAGACTACACAACTGATCGTGAACCCTACAGTGTTGCCTTTTTGTCGAAAAACAATACAATCTAGGGAATTTTGACAATTATGGCAAGAATGTGGACTGCACAACTGAACGTGAGACGGAAGTTGTGGGAGAAAAGAATAGAAGCTTTTAATATACTTTTTATATTAAGCAATGATTTTAATAGCTATATTAGCGATTATAGTTTTTAATTGACGGTATTGTGGTATGAGTTTTGAAGTTTTGAGGGAGTGTTGCATCATATAAGACGAGAATCCTCGTAGATAATTTATGTGTTAGTTTCGGGGGTCACTAAATATTCAAAATGTTTAAATAATCCAGAAGATCTGAGGTTTTATCTCCAATATCGACAAATAAACTGCTCGTCAAAAGTTAGGGATATAGAAAATTCTGCTGAATTTTTATCGTAGATTTTTTCGTGAACAGATTAACGGATTCTGCTATTTTTTTTTCATTATTTTAGATTTTTCTTTAGTATTTACACAGTTGTGCAAAGGTTTACAAAACTTCTTTTTTGTACTTATACCAGGTGGAAGAAAAGAAATGTTTTTCTTATGTTAAATTTGAGATACCTTGTAGGGAGGACGAGCTACAAATGTGAGTATACATCGGAATCGTATTGTAGTCTTATGTTTTGTGAACATTTTGTTTTTTTTAGTGTCCCTGATACTCAATTAAGAAATAAAGAAAATAGGTGGTTTTACTCTTTACCATGTGTTTTAACGGAAACAAAACTAAATTAAATAATAAAAAAAAACAGTTAACAAAACTTTAAAAACAGAAAGGCACATAAGGTAAACAGTTCTTATCGACACCTATAAGAGTTTTTGTCGACCAGGTAAGCGGTATGCAGAGCGCAACATAAGAGAGACGAGATTGTTTAATGGAGGCTCTGTGATGTTTTGGGTTGGAATTTCCTTGAGAATAAATACGGATTTGTTGTCTACAGGAGACTCTTTAAATAGCGGGAGGTACATAACACAGATTTTTTCTTTGAACACTCTGTTCCTTTCGCACTGTATGTAGGAAATAATTTCATCTTAGTGGTATAAGACATGACCTCCTCACGTATCGCATGTCGTCAGTTAAAACAGATATTAAAGAGTACAACCGTCTAGTTTCTTTGTTATTAAAGATATCAGAGAAATTAAACAAATAAAATTTTCACAAAATATCAGACTAGAAGATAACATCGATGCATACCCACCTTTGCGCATTTTCCTCCCTACAAGGTGTCTCAAACTTTTGTTTCGGTTAAAACGCATGTTAAACTTCAAAACCGTCTATTTTCTTTGTTTCTAAAGATATCAGGGACATTCAAAAAACAAAATGTTCACAAAACATAAGACTACAATACGATTCCGATGTATACCAACATTTGTACCTCGTTCTCCATACAGGGTGCCTCAAACTTAACATAAGAAAAACATTTCTTTTCTTCCACCCGGTATAAGTACAAAAAAAAAGTTTGAGTAAACCTTTTGTACAACTGTGTAAATAGGTACTAAAGAAAAATCTAAAATATCAAAAAAAATTAGCGGAATCCGTTAATCTGTTCACAAAAAAATCAACTATGAAAATGAGCTCAATTTTCTATATCCCTAACTTTTGACGAGCAGTTTAAAAGCCAAATTAAGTAAATAGAAGTATTATTGATAATAATTTAGCAATCATTTCATTATAGTTTATAGTCAGCTACTAAACAGTGGTAGTGCAATGAGGAAAACCATTTTTTTTTCTTATATTTTGCAACACAATAGATACAGCGAATGTCAATTAAGATGATGTTGTAGTCAGTTATGCGTACAAAGTATTTTTTCAACCGGTCAAACGATCGCAAGCTCAGAATTCGTCCAGTGGCGTATCTGCTAAGTATTAAGGGGGGTATGGTTTGAAATGAACATTTTAAGCACATTTTTGTGAATTTTTTTTCAAACTATGGTAGAATTATTTTATTTTTAAATTTAATAGACATATTAAGTACAATTCAAAGAATATTAAAAAAAATTCAAGGCAAAAAATTAGATTATTTAGAGATTTTTTAAAAATTACCCAACGGTGTAAAATTTTTACAGACACCTAAAAAAAAATTGATTTTTCGGTGGACATCAGAACTCATCACTGGATAATGTGAAACAAAAAATTCGAAAAGATTTTATTAGCTCTTGAGGTTTTCGAGGTAGCGCTGTGGAGTTTTTTATTTTCAACCATTTTTGAGTTTTTGGTATCACTCAGAAGTCAAAAACCGGAATTTTTTGTAAAAACATATTTATTATTTTTAAAGAAAAAATAAGTATATATAAAAAATAATCTCAACGGCATTACCTCACGAAATGTCGAAAGAAAATCTATGTTGAACCTATGAAACAAATTTAAGATGGATCGGTCGAGTAGTTTTTGAGTTAAAATGTCCACAGCCTTTCAAAAAAGCAGTTTTGAGAAAAACGCGTTAGTTTGTCCTTCTGCCAATTTGTCTTTTTTTTGTCTGTAAAATCGTAAAGTGATGCACATCGGAATATATTTTTGAATTGCGGAATAATTTTCAAAAGAGAAGGGAACAGCTGCTGTACGTTTCTAAGTACGCTCAAGCATCTCCGCTAATTTTGCTTCGATTAATCTGACATTTTCAGAGAATATTCATATTTTCTTGTAGAACCTACGCGACGAAACCTCACCATAGTTGACATTTGCTGTATTTCGTTTAGTTTAGCTTTATTTTTCATTTTCATCCAGCAGTCCTTGTTGCTCAATTGTTTTTTTTTTATAAACAATACAATGTATGTTTAGTATTTTTCATTATTAGTTATAATGACGACGAAAATTACTATTTTGGTATAGAAATCAGTGGTAAACAAGACAATTTTGTTGATAAAGGGCGTTGATAATATTATTATTTATTGTTATTTCTTTATTACTGGCTCAAAACAACGAAGATTTTTTGTACACTACGCGTCAGAGAAACCGGGCGCCCCAAAAAATGGGCTATTTTTGATGTCTCGTGTCTCCTAAACCTATTGTACGATTTAAGTATTTTTTTTAATATGTTAAGCCTTATTCTTTAACAATAGCGTTGTAATAATATTGTACCTAAACAAGTAAATTTTCATTATATAGGGTGAGGCAGATAACTGGCCTATTAGAAATATCTCGAGAACTAAAGGCAACAGACTCATGAAAATTGGAATAAAGGGGTTTTGAAGGATGCTCTATTAAATGAAAATATTTTGATCTCTTTGCAACTTCCGGTTATACCGGAAGTTGCTTATAACTTCGTTTTTTTAAATGGGACACCCTGTATATTTTTACATTTTTGGATTCTCTTCGATGTCTTCTTTCTTAAAATATGGAGGTTTTGTAATATTATACAGGGTATTTTAAAAGATAATTACGTTTTTTATTAATTTCGTAGCAACATTCACACCCTGTAGAATTGTAGTAGTTTGACATCCAAAACTCTACTTACGTTCAAATGATTTTTAATATACTCTACTATTGTTAAGAATCATTAGTATAGCTAAATTTTTAATTTTAGTATACAGGGTTGGTCGAAACTCGGAATGAGTATTTTCTGAGTTTTCTTAAATGGAACACCCTGTATTTTTGTATTGCAGTGAAATGATATTTTATAGTACTTTTTTATTTCTTAAGCATTCCCTATACCTAACTGCTTTAATTTGTGAGTTATTGGTGATTCAAGCTAAACATTAATTGCAACAAAAAATAAGTAAACTTTTATTAGGTTGGCCGTGAAAATACTCAATCCCAAATAATTTTTCAGAAATAAACAAATATTAATCCAGACTGGTCCTTAAAATTACCAATAATGGTTTGGCTATCAAAATACCTACGTAGTTAAGATTGTTGGTGCGATTAACAATTAAGCACAAATTAAAACAGTTAGGTATAGGGAATGCTTAAGAAATAAAAAAGTACCATAAAATGTCATTTCATTACAATACTAAAATACAGGGTGTTCCGTTTAAGGAAACTCAGAAAATACTCATTCCGAGTTTCGACCAACCCTGTATACTAAAATTAAAAATTTAGCAATACTAATGATTCTTAACAATAGTAGAGTATATTAAAAATCACTTAAACGTAAGTAGAGTTTTATATGTCAAGCTACTACAATTTTACAGGGTGTTAATTTTGATACGAAATTAATAAAAAAACGTAATTATCTTTTAAAATACCCTGTATAATATTACAAAACCGCATATTTTAGGAAAGGAGACATCGAAGAGAATCCAAAAATGTAAAAATATACAGGGTGTCCCATTAAAAAAACGAAGTTATATACGAAGGTATAACCGGAAGTTGCAAAGAGATGAAAATATTTTAATTAAATAGAAAATAGATCATCCTTCAAAACCCCTTTATTCCAATTTTCATGATTCTGTTGCCTTTAGTTCTCGAGATATTTCTAATAGGCCCTTTATTTGCCTCACCCTGTATACTGAGTGTACGAATCAAACTTTGTTTTTTTCTCAAAGTTCGTAACACCCTGTGGAATATTCTAGCATTTATAAAATACTGAAATTAAAACCCAACTATAGCCTCATGGTTTCTTAACATTCTGTTTTTTGATTCATTCTCTTGGATAATAAAAAAGTTAAGATACTTTAACAACTAGCCTTGTTTTTTATCAATAGTATTTTAAAATGAGTATGGCAAACTTTAAGGGGTAATTTTGCATGAAAAAATAATGACAGTTTGCTTTAAAAACGTATGTCAGCAAATGCTTCGTTTCCGAGATAGGGGGTGTTGAAATTTTTCTTACAAACTGACGATTTAAGACTGACGATTTAACTGCTCTAAAACTGGTTAAGATATGCAAATGAATTTTGGTGAGTTTTAAGAGGTAGTTATTGTGCAATTTTTGATATACAATTAAGAATTTTATGTTCACCATTTGCGCGCATAAGGGTCATATTAGCTGTATGCGCGCCAATGATGAATATTAAATTCCTAATTGTATATCAAAAAAAGAATGTGTGTGTACTTTGTACGCACGTAAGAAGTTATACTTCTATTATATGATTTCAACGAAATTAATATACTTTAAACAGTTTATTTATATTTTATTTAAATATTAAACTAATTTTACTACTTACTGCTTTTCAAAAATTTTTATTAAAACAGTACCAAAAATTAAAAAAATAAAAGAATAAAACACACACAAACACATTGAAAAATGCCACAAATGATTCTGAACAATAATTATCGGAAAAATTTTTAACTAAATACGTATTTTCTAAAAAACAATTATATAATAAATATACTTACAATCATAAAATGTATAAAAAAAAAACAAAAAAATAAAAGTTTGTATTGGGGTTCGAACCCGCTTATGTTTGCGCTGTTAGTATTGGAATTCATTCATCTTACACTTCTACCCACGGAGACACCTGCATCATGTGAGAAGATCGACGAACTAAACGGTTTAAACTTTTCACAGTTCTGAATTTAACCAAATTATTTTGATTTTTGCAGAATATTTAAATATTAAAATACAACAAAACATAGAGTAAGAAAACAATATATTAGGTGAATATTGACAGAAATTTTGATGGTAATCAAATTATGTAAATGAGAGCATTACATGCTATTTTGATAGTTTCATTTTAAATTTTCCAAATAGGTAGGTACCTATGTAATTTTATTAGGATACTGTAACATTTACAATTATTACGTACCTGTCGCTTTTAAAAATTATTTAAAAAGTCACTACAATTATAAACTTGCTTTTTTCTCTGCCATCACAACAATAAAAACTAATATACACAACATTTGTTGATCCATAATCTTCAACAATTATTGACAGATGATTTTAACACCCAATACGATCCCGTATTCGCGAACTCAAGCGAGGGTGCTGCCGCTTATATGGAACTAGAGGAATTGGGATGAAAATGTAAACAAACCATCCGTATCCGTTAACCTTTATATCAACGTCGATTGAATGCTTGTCGGGTGTGTTCATTTAATGAGTGATTTATTTTTTTTAATTAGTTAAATCAATAACAATATTAATTACATCAAAATACGTTATCCCAATTACATCGGCCATTTTCATGCATCTACACTGCCACCTATAGTCGATTGAGTTCGTCAGTTTGTAAGAAAAATTTTAAGACCCTCTATCTCGGAAACGAATCATTTGCGGACATACGTTTATAAAGCAAACTGTCATTATTTTTTCATGCAGAATTGCCCTTTAAAGTTTACCTTACTGTATTGACGAAAAACAAGGCTAGTTGTTTTAACTTTCTTATTATCCAACATAAGCGAATGAATAAAACAACAGAATGTTAAGAAAACATGAGGCTATAGTTGGGTTTTAATTTCAGTATTTTGTAAATGCTAGAATATTCCACGGAGTCACGCGAACTTTGAGAAAAAATCACAGTTTGATTGGTACACCCGGTATACAATAACAATTTATCTGTCTAACAACAACATTATTACAGCGATATTGTTAAAGGATAAGGCTATAACATGTTATAAAAATCACTTAAATCGGACAACAGGTTTAGGAAATTCGAGACATCAAAAATGACCTATTTTTAAGGTGGTGCGTTAACTTCTTGGAGAAGTGTAGTTACAAAATCGAACAAAAACCAATTTTTATTTGCTCAGTACCTATATAAGTACTACAGGTTGTGGATCAATAAACTATCAGTGACTAAGATAATATTTTTTAGTTTTTTAACAAAATTGTCTATCGCTACATTCGAATAAACGGTGCAGAAGAGGAAAATTGCGAACTATACTTAAATCACAATAAAGATGCACTAGAAATAAACAAACCAAGACACGTTAAATGTTACAAGGAGCACTCCCAAATCATGATTTACAATGTATATATACATTGTAAATCCCGAATCATGATTTACAAAGTTTATACATTGTGAATCATGATTCGGGAGTTCTCCTCGTAACCTCCTCCTTTAACGTGTCTTGATTTGTTTATTTCTAGTGCATTTTTATTGTGATTTTGGTATATTATAGTTGTCTGGTTTTGTATTTAACTACATTTCTTAGACACTGATAGATATACACTGTTGATCAGATTATGTTCATGTACAATTGAATACAGGGTTAATAAACAACATTATTTTGTACTCTTGACTTTCATTCTTCTTCTTTCAGTACCTTATTCTTGGTGGTCATATTGACAATAATAACTTTTTTTACGGCAGCTCGAAACAGATTAGCGGTAACCGTAGAGATTATTGACAAGAATTATTAAGCCACCAAAAAAAAATAACGCTCAGAAAACTAGTGCAGTCACTGAAGGTGGATATGAGCTATTACCTAGGATTTCGTTGAACCTCCATCGATTTTCATGAAAATTGGTAAGTAATTAGAGGATACCTCAAGGAACAAAGGTGACATGGTGCTAATTTGCGCTTTTATCCTGGGGGTGGATGCCACTCCTTCTCGGGGGTGAAAATTGTTTTATTAAAAATAAATCCATCAACCGATAGAGGGACAAATTATAAGCTAAAGCTCTTATATCAAGTTTTTGAAATAAATGAATACTTTTTGAGTCAATAAAGATCAAAAATTTTAATTTTTCGAGGAAAAATGCATGTTTTAAAGCAGTTTTTCATAAATAACTCAAAAACTATAAGTTTTTACAAAAAAGTTATAAATACCAACATTGAAGCTAATAAAATGTAAAATAAACTTATTGTCCGAAAAATCTTTTATTACTTTAAGTGAGTTATAGATAATTGAATGTATATTTTTTTCGGATAGTACTCAAATCTAAGTATCTAAGCTTAATTTATTTAAGAATATTTTGTATTTTGACAACGGCACCCGATTTGGGCGTCGAAACGTTAATAAAATTATTTTTTTCATTTTAATTGTGGCTTATTTCCCATATAAATAATTAATCATAAAAATGCCACAAGGAAATAGCTTCAGAACAACATCTAAGCTTAAGTAACGGGAAAACGATGCATTTATAAAATATACTTACCAAATATTTATCAAAGCACTCGGAAATATATATCAAATGAGCTACCGAAGAAGTAGATACCATTAAAATTTATTCTCCAAAAATGTTTAAAAATTTTTGCTCCAAAAATTTTTCAAAAAAAATTATTTTTTTTTTTACGTTAATTTTTATGATATTAGGTTTGTCTTATTACCATTTGAAAGGTAATTTTAAGGAATTTAAAATCGTATTAATTTTAATCTTTTAAATCCCTTAGTTTTTTTTAAGGTAAAGGTTAAAGAGCCCCTGTTACATGGCTCTCGCTATAAAATTAAGGCTTTTAACGTTTCTATCTCAGTTATTCTTTATGTTACAGGAATACTAAAAACAGTCAAACTGCTAAAACATTTACTAAAGAAAAAACTAAAATTTGGTCCTATAACATTTTGTACATATTATATAGAGTATTTTTGGAGTTATTATAAAAAAAATGAAAATTACGAAAATTTGAAATATCCTGATCTTTTTAAATCATACTTTTTTTTTCAAAAATTATTCCAAACCAGTTTGAGATCATTACTTACGCTAAAATAAAGAAATCCTGATAGGGATTACTGTAAATTTTAACTTTTGTGGAAATGGCACATGTTTTATTTTTCACTTTTTCCTAAAAAAATCGAAAGGGTTCTCTTATTTTAATCATAACTTGCTAAATTGTGGTGCTATCAACTACTTCTAAAGCTAATTTGATAGGTATTGCTAATAGACAAGGCGATAACGGCGGGTTCGTTGGAAGAAATATTCCCATGAGATTTTTTGGCATAATCACATTCGTGAGACACCCCAGAATAAGGTTCAAAAAGTCTCCCACGCGAAAAGTGGTCCAATTTTTTTAATCAAATTGCAAAAATCAATATTTTCGGCCCGGAGAAATTTTTTTTTAGATTTTTCGTACCATTCTGGACAGAAAAGGTCTCTTGTAATTTTTCTCTAAAGTTGATCGTGTTCGAGTTATAAGCAATTTAAAATTTGAAAAACGCGAAAATGGCCAGTTTTAAGACTTAATAACTCGGTTAAAGATTATTATTATGAAAGTCAGAAAGTGACTAAATCAAATTCAAAGCCCCCCCTTCATGATTCTGAAGAAATTTGTGTCATTAATTTATTACTAAGCTATTTTTATTTATTAATAATGAGCGGTAAGATCGTATTGACGCGGCTGTAAATGTGAGTGCTAGTAAGATGCGCCATTGGACTGCCTGAATGACATCTCTTTCGCACTCATCATGGACGGCCGCCTAATACGTGCATGGCGCTTATTATTTTTACTTAAAAATAACAGGTTAGTAATCAAATAATGACAAAAATTTCTTCAGGATCTTGTAGGGGGGGCTTTAAACTTTGATTTAGTCACTTTCTGACTTTCATAGTAATAAATTTTAACCGAGTTATTAAGCCTTGAAAATCGCCATTTTTCGTTTTTTTTCAATTTTAAAATGCTTTTACCTCGAAAACTATCCACTTTAGAGAAAAATTATACGAGACCTTTTTTATCCAGAATAGTCCAAAAATCCTAAAAAAAATTTGTACGGGCCAAAAATATTGATTTGTGCAATTTAATTAAAAAAAAATTGGACCACTTTTCGCGTGGGCGACTTCTTGAATCTTATTCTGGAATGTCTCACAAATGTGATATGCAAAACAAGAATGTGTGTGTACTTTGTACGCACGTAAGAAGTTATACTTCTACTACATATTATGCGATTTTTAAGACTATACCAAAAATTTAAAAAAATAAAAGAATAAAACGCACACAAACACATTGAAAAATGCCACAAAGAAAAAATGATTTCTGGACGATAATAATTGTTGGCAAAAATTTTAAATACGCATTTGCTGAAAAAAAAATTATATAACAAATATACTTACAATCATAATATGCATAAAAAAATAAAACTTGCATCGGGAATTGAACCCTTGAATTTCGTGCCGCTTTGACTCGTAATCGAAGCGTAGACTCACTCGTCCAATCGCACATTATTTATCATGTGGAAAAATACGGTAACTGAACGTTTTACTGTTTGACACTTGTTTTGAAAATTATGTAGTTTATTTTGTGGAAGAAAATATTAAATAACAAAACAGTAAGAAAACATATATTAGATGAAGATTGGTAGAACTTTTGTTGGTAATCAAATTAAGTATGTAAATCAAAGCATTACATACCTACTAGATAAATAAATCTACGCCAAAAAATCATAATTTAAAAATAAAAATCGAACCTAATTTGGGATTTCTCTCTAAAATCCGCATTCTTGAGAAAATAAATGTATGTATTTCAACCTAATCCAAATGTATAATTACAATATGATTATAATAAAAACTAGGTACCTACTTACCAAATTAGAATGAGTTTTCCTTGTCCAAAATAGTCCAAAAGTCCAAAAATATAGGTATATGAAAACTATTTAAAAAGGCAGTATAACTATTAACTAACTTTTGTTTGTTGTTTCTTTTCACACAAATTTTAAAACGCAACAACCATAAATAATCTAACTACAGCTGTGCCACAGCCGCCATATTGAATAATTTTTGACATGTCATTTGAACATCCAATCAGAACAAAGTTATAATGCGCATGCGCCCGGTCGCTAGGTTTTCCCATATAAAAATTTACCCTCTATCGCCGGTAAAGAAGTATAACTTCAAAAATCTCATGGGAGTATTTTCTCCAAAGAACCCGCCGTTTTCGGCTTGTCTATAAGTACTTTGACAAATGTTTAATAAGTGTATGTTATAAAATGCACCGTTTTCCCGTTATTTAAGCTTAAATACTTAGATTTGAGTACTCACCGAAAAAATATACGTTTAATTGTCTATAACCCACTTTGATTTAATATTCAATGGTTTTTCAAGTAAGGAGTGTATTAAATTTTTTATTATCTTCAATTTTGGTAATGATAACTTTTTTATAAAAGCTTATAGTTATTAAGTTATTTATGAAAAACTACTTTAAAACATGCATTTTTTCACGAAAAATTAAAATTTTTGATCTTTAATAACCGAAAAAGTATTGATTTATTTTAATAATTATGTATAAAAAAATTTACTTGTAATTTGTCCCTCTATCGATTTCTGGGGTTATTTTTAACAAAATAATTTTTACCACCGATAAGGGGTGGTATCCAACCCCAGGTTAAAAGCGCAAGTTGGCACCATGTCACCTTTGTTCCTTGAGGTCTCTTCTAACTACTCACCAATTTTCAAAAAAATCGATGGAGGTTCAACGAAATAGGAGGTGAAAACATTCAGTACTGCACTTGACACATGGCAGCCTGTGAGGTGTTACTGTAAAGGGGAGAGGGCGGGGGACATTGGTAAAGAAATAACAGGTTGTCGACGGACTGAAGAGTAGGAGGAGAAAGTCTGAGATGGGAGAATGCATTGATTTAAGAGAATTAAGCTGATTAAACGTTTTTAACAATTGACTAATTTTACAAGACTTAATGAATCAGAGGATAAGTTTAACAGATGAATAACAGGGTTTTCGTACTGGAAGATCGTGTACAGATGCAATATTCGTCATAAAGGAAATTACTGAGAAATCACTAGAGTATAATAGACCAGCATTTCTATGTCTGATTGTCTTAAAGAAAACATTTGACAGAGTAAGACTCGAAGATGTAATCCGTCTTCTGTATAATAGAGAAGTCCCCCTAGATATCATAAAAACTATGGAAAACATCTACCAAAACAATAAAATGTCAGATAGATGGATAACTTAGAGAACCTATAGATATAGGCAGCGGAATAAGACAGGAAGACTCATTGAATCCTATGCTCTTCAATTTAATCATGGATAAAATCATCAAAAACGTAAATAAAGGAAGAGGATATATAATGGGAAACAAAGGAGTAAAAATACTCTGCTACGCAGACGACGCAATATTGATAGCATAAGATGAAGATAGTCTGCAAAGATTAGTTCACAGATTTAACATACAAGAGCAAAAAAATTCAATATGACAATTTCATCTCAGAAAACTAAAACAATATAAATAAGTAAAGAACCAATCAGATGTAAAATAGAAATTGATGGTATCAGTATTGAACTAATTGAACAAGTAATGGAAGTAAAATATAGTGGAATTACATTGTCAAGTTACGGAGACCTGGACAAAGAAGTGAGAAATCAAGCACAAAAAGCAAATAGACTGGCAGAATGCCTTAATAACACTATATGACGAAACCGACATATTGACATTAACACTAAGATGAAGTCAAGAATTTATAAAGCCAGTGTAAGACCAATAATGATTTATGGATCAGAAACAAGACCCGATACAGCCACAACACAAAGATTACTGGAAACGGCAGAGATGAGAGTACTGCGAAAAGAGGAAGAAGAAGAAGACAAATTTTTAAATATTATTGCTTTGCAAAAAGTTGGTCTGGTAAAAAAAGTAAAGTTTAAATAAAGGAATCAGTTGTAACAAATATTTATTATTCTACAGCACAAGTATAAATATAATAAATGTACATCTCTTTCCATGGCCTACCAGGAGGCAATAAGTCCACATTCTAGTATAGAACCTAGACTTATTGGAGATGTTTAAGGCCTCGTTAAGGTTCCCCACCATATATCTTAATATACAGAGTATAGAAAGATATCAGGCAGGCCTACCATAGTTTATATTTATCTGACTCTTCAAAAAGACTTAACTTCTACACAAGAATATTTATAATATGGTGCATAAACATATTTTTTGCACCTGGATATCGCCAGATGGTCAAACAATAAATCAAATACATGTTTTTTTTTATTTATTTACATGGTACCACCCAATTATAATATACAGTAAAACTTCCGTTAACGCAAACATTGGTTAACCGAAACGTCTATATAATAAATATAGCTGCAAAACATTGTTGTCAAAGGAAAACACAAAATAAACTATAAGATTTAAAATGGAAACAAACCACTTTAAACATGTTCATTTTTCTTAATTTTATTAATTTGTTCTGTATCTATATAAAGGAACATTACGAAATCACCTAATAATATTTTTAATGCCAACTTTGACCAAGAATACAACATCATTTGATACAAGAAGAATATAAAAAACAATGTTTTTTTAACCGAAATTCTTGTTATTTGAAACAGCATCCCCACAATTATTTTGGTTAAATGGAGGTTTTACTGTATACATAAAATATTTCAATTAAGGGGGTTAGAAGTAAAAGGGTTTAAGTGCACTTTTCTAAAAATATGCTCAAAGTACAAATTCACATACTTAAATGGTATTATGTATAACTTGGTGGTAAAAGGATTCAAAAATATTTCGTCCTACATTATTACATTTAATTTAATGAAAACTATTGCAGTTTGCATTAGTAGTAAATGGGTTTATGTACGCTTGAACCGTTTTAGCACAAAACTATTTTTAGTATTCTGTAAAAACAAATACCTAGTACTAAACGGGTTTAAGTGCGCTTGAACTTAACTTGCGTGCATAGAAATTGCCTAAAACTGTTGGCCGATTTAAGTGACTTTTTTAATATGTGATCTAGAATATTCCACAGTGTGTTGCAAACTTTGAGAAAAAACATACTGATTCCTACACCCGGTATACAATGAAAATTTATCTGTTTAGCAACAATATTATTACAGCAGTATTGTTAAAGAATTAGGCTATAATAACATATTAAAAAAATCACTTAAATCTGCCAACAGGTTTAGGAAATACGAGACATCAAAAATGACCAAACTTTTAAGTGGGCGGATTTCTATGCACGCGTTTATTTTACCACAAAACTATTTTTAGTATTCTGTAAAAACACATTTACTATATGGTTAATTTCCAGTAAATAAATATTAGATTTGTGACGAATTTTGAAGAGTAATTAAGTATTATGCAACATAACGTGTCAGTTGTAATTACACTGTGGATAACAGCTGGGATAAAAATGATTAGTAATAGTTAAAATCTTCACTTGAACCGTTTTACCAGTAACATTTATCAACACCATGTAGCGATTCAAGTAAATGTTTGTAAGTATTCTGTAAAAATACATGTTACTATATGGTTAATTCCCAGTAAATAAATATTAAATTTGTGACGAATTTTGAAGACTAATTAAGTATTATGCAACGTAACGTGTCAGTTGTAATTACACTGTGGATAACAGCTGGGATAAAAATGATTAGTAATATGCTTTTTCTCATGAGGATCTTTCAGTGCGCCACAGTTTTTCGATTTCTTTCTAACGCATTAAATTGTATGTGACAGGAAAAAACGCTCGTCGGTGACATTTATAACATTTATTCTAGTTGTCAATAGATGGCGCTATAATCGAAAATAAAATAATTTGCGAATTATATAATATATCTACGAATATAATCTGAACAATTTAAAATACCATACAAATCAAAGAAAATACCATTTTATAAATGCAATAAACACAATTGATTTGTTTTTATGTCAAATTGCAAATCAAATGTGACAACTGTCAGATTTAACTAAAATATCATGTCACTAAAATGTATATTATCACGGACTTACCTTTTTTTCTATCATTTGTGACGCATTGAAAAATGCTCATGAAAAGAAGCATAGTTAAAATCTTCACTTGAACCGTTTTACCAGTAACATTTATCATCACCATGTAGCGATTCAAGTAAATTTTTTTAATAATTGAAAAAAAGGAAGGATATAGTAAGAGTAATAATATACTCTTATATTTTTATCATTTTATAGTACATTGTACATATTTTAGTTGAATGACTCCTAGAATTTATTAACTCAAACAACTTTGAAGCTGATTATCTCAGAAGTCTCAAAACTGCACTTAAACCCTTTTATGTCTGACCCCCTGAATTATCAAGTGATAAATTAAAAATAAGAATAGAGTAAACAAAACAAAAATCGGCAATACAGCCCTATAGAATAAAACAAATATTAACAGAAGACAAAATAAATAACAGATATAATTATCTAAATTACAACACTTTTTTACACATTGTCTACAAACATTCTCAGAAGAGCCCAGCAACAAATCAGTCTATTTTAAAAATCCACGAGGAAAGAGTTTTCCTGTATTTGGCTGTATCTGTATACCATATATTACAAAAAACAAGTAAAATCCTTTATAAAAGGTATATTTATTAAAATTCCCTAAAAAGGACTACATCACAGAACTAGTTTTCGATTGGATAGCCGATCATCATCAGTGCTGACATGCTAACCACCAAAATACAAAAATATCTGGGTAAAAACCCTTTAAACTTGATCCGTCATAGAGACATTGGTTATAATTGTGAAATTGAACAGAGATGTACAAAATAGCACATGTATTCTGCTCGAGGTACCATTTGAGCCCAAATTGAGTTGTTCACAAGTTGGATAGGTGATGGCGACTGATCAGTTCCTGGACCCTTCATATATGAAAAATTAAATACACCTAAATATACCCATCAAATACTTGATCCAAAAGATCAAGGGCTTTGAAGCTCTGATTGACATATTCAATCGGGCTCTCTATAGCAGCCACTTCTGGATCAAGTATCTGTTTAGGTATTTTTCTTGACTTACACAAATAAGCTGTGCAAGCCTTACGATAATCTTTTTCATCAAGAAGGTCTTCTATATCTGTTATAGAAGACACTTCGGTTGCCAGTGTTTCCCGAAGCACAGCTTTTGACCAGTGCTTGAAAGGGCATCCGTGATGCTGTAAGGGCAAGGGAGAATATGCTAAAATCTTGCTACAGTTAAATGGTTGATATGGCTGTCTCCTACCTATCATGCCATATTGATGTTTAAACAGATACGAATATTTTCTATTAAATACATCTTCAGACATACCTTGGGTAAATTCGTCCTTCCAGAATTTCATAGCGTCTGTATATGATAAACCTAACCAGTACAAAAATACTCCATACTGCATCTTTGCGTCATATTTGAGATGATGGTTTTTTCTTAAACTTCGATGCAGATGTTGCATACACAACGGAAAATGTTCTTGGGATATTTGGTCAATATTTTCCAGATTTACACCATCCACTTCACAACCAATAAGTTTGGGAATGTACTTCGGAAGGTCCTGAATTATGTGCAGATATTTGTCCCAATGCGGGTAAACCTTCTTCTGAAATTTGAGTCGATCTGAGAATTCATAACGTAGCTTGTTTAAAACAAAATAAACAACATTATCTTCATGAAATATCGCTGAACCCTGCATCAAAAGTATGTGTTTCTTACTAACTACATCTGGAACTTCGTAAAATTCGGATTTATAAAACGTTGTATCGCTATAATCAATGATATCAACTTCTATACACTTCATTATTCTATGCTGAAGAACTAATTTTTCCACAGGTGTTAGACTATCAATATGAAAATTGTTGTCTCTCAAAAATGTATCTCTCCTCGTTCTGCTCAATTTGCTGAACAGTAAATGAACCCATTGGAGCTCCCAGTCTATGAAGAGATTTCTTTGTTCTGTCGTTGCAGAATAAGTTAATCCAACCATCCAGTGCGCCAAGTTGTCTTCTCTTTTGGCTTTAAGCATACCTTTTATTTCTAAGCCCAGTAAAGGATAATAACACTTCAATTCTACCTCTTGGATTTTTGATGTAACATAGTTGGACCATTGCACTGTTCCTACTTCCAGCCTATTGTATTTTGCGGCTTCGAAAATTTTGTAAAGTTTGATTCTATTAGTGCAAACTATTTCTAGTTTTGTGGAACTACTATAACCTTTAGGATATTTTCTATAAACGTTCAAATAACTCATTGAATTAAAGTTACTCATTTCATTGCCTCTAGAATTCGAATACTTTTATTAAATTTAAATAATGACGATAAAACACTAACCTCTTTCTGTGACTGTTTTTGTTTATTTCATGTTCAAAATTTCAAAACAGCAGAAGCAGAAAGAAAATGCAGCAGCAGATCTAATGCTTTGTTGGTTGCATAAATTATTTTGACAGTCTAAATTTTGGCGAATACGCCTTTCCCATTCTAGTTGCCTACAGTCACAAAATTAAATGGTTGTATAGTTATTAGGAATAAAAGGAAATGATATTTAAACCCCAATATCTTTTTGTAAGATGATGAATAGACTTTTGTGTATTTAAACTCTGTAATAATGTGTTATTTATCATGTAAATTGTATTTGACAAATATTTATATTTATGATTTTATTTTGACTGAATCGTGTGAAATTAGCTACATAACCTGCTCATAGGCGGAGGTGTTTGTAAAATATTTTATTTAATTATATTTCTTTGTAAATATGATGCCGAATTAAGTCCGTAAATTAGTTTAATAATAAGATGGTTAAATTAAGTTAACGTGTTCTTTGACTTCTACTTTTTTAAAAGGATTTACTTGAAAAACACTATTTGTATATTATATATACCTAGTAATTATGCGACCAGTAATGCTAGAAATCTGTCACCTTTAGATGGAGTATAATAATTATGACCAGTAGGTATTTAGAATAGGATGGCGCATTCGCCAAAATGTATACTGTCAAAATAACAAAATTTTGAAAATAATTAAAATGATTATTTCTAGACTTGATTATTCCCCATATTAGCACTTACATTTATGTAAATATTAATAAAAATGAAAAAAAGAGATTTTTTCTCATCAGAGCTTTTTCAAGTTTGACTGTGGCAAAGATAGAAGAATAAAAATAAAAAAAGACTGTGTGTGTACTCTGTACGCACGTAAGAAGTTATACTTCTATTATATAATTTTAACGAAATAAATATACTAAACAGTTTATTTGTATTTTATTTAAATATTAAACTAATTTTAATGCTTACGTACCACTTTCAAAAACTTTTTATTAAAACAATACCAAAAATTAAAAAAAAAATGAATCGTCCGGATTCGAACCCTGGACCTCTCGATCTGTGGTAAAATCCTCTACCAACGAAGCTATCATCGCTCTGTATACGTGACATCTCGGGCATAATTACAAATCACGGTGACAAATGGATCAATGAAGTGTAAAGATGTCGATTCGCTAATCTGAGACACAACACTACAATCACAATAAACAAGCACGAGGAGCACTCCTAAATCATGATTTGGGAGTGCTCCTCGAACATTCAACGTGTCTTGGTTTGTTTATTTCTATACAGGGTGTTTCATTAATAATTGTCCATATAGTAACTGGAGAAACCTTAAGACAAAATACGAAGATTTAACCTAAAACACTTAAATAAAATGTGGTTCCTTTCTGAGTTACAGGGTGTTTTATCTAAAAATTTAAAAACTATTTTTGCTCAGCATTTTAAAACTATTTGATGTATCCTCCTCGACACCGTAAGGTACAAGAGGACGGCTTAAGTAAGTAGTAAGTTGATGTATCCTTTTCATGCTTGGTAGAAAGTATAGGTACTACTGTACAAACTACTAAATTATGTTAAACAAACGTTTCTGGCTATTACCAGAGGCGTGCGACGGGCGAAAGTGAACGGTTGACCCTTTCCAAATTCTACGCCACTGGCGGAATTGCTATTTTAATTCAATTTTTGAATTCTCCAATACTTTTTATCAAAATAATATACTCTTCATTCGTAACGATAAAGTCATTAGTTTTCGAGATCTTTGAAGTTAAAAATGAAACGACACGGTCATTTTGATTAATGTATTGTGTCGCTTCATTTTTAATTTCATATATCTCGAAAACTAATCATTTTATCGTTACGAATGAGGAGTATATTATTTACACAAAAAGTATTGGAAAATCAAAAAATTACACTAAAATAGCAATTTTGTCAGTGGCGTAGAATTTGGGAAAAGTCAACCTGCCACTATCCCCTGTCGTACGCCTCTGGTAGTAGCTAGAAACGTTCATTTATCTTAATTTAGTAGGGTGTACAGTACCTACACTTTCTGCCAAGTATTATAAGGATACGCCAAATAGTTTTAAAGTACTGGGTACAAATAATTTTTAAATTTTAATCATATGAATCATATCAAAAATAACTGTGCCGTTTCATATTTAACTTCAAATATTTCGAAAACTAATGACTTTATCGTTACCAATGAAGAGTATATTATTTACGTAGAAAGTATTGGAGAATCTAAAAATGGCACTAAAATAGTAATTCCTCCAGTGGCGTAGAATTTGAGAAGGGTCAACCATTCACCATACCTTGTCGTACGCCACTGGTAGTAGCTAGAAACGCTTGTTTATCATAATTTAGTAGGGTGTATAGTAGTCGCACTTTCTGCCAAATATGAAAAGGATATGTCGAACAGTTTTAAAATGCTGAGCAAAAATAGTTTTTAAATTTTTAGATAAAACACCCTGTAACTCAGTAAGGAACCATATTTTATTTAAGTGTTTTAGGTTAAATCTTCGTATTTTGTACTAAGTTTTCTCCAGTTACTATATGGACAATTATTAATGAAACACCCTGTATAGTGCATTTTTATTGTGATTGTAGTGTAGACAGTTGTGTCTCAGATTAGGAATCGACATAATAGATACTTATTATCTTACTCCCGAGGAAGACAAATCCAAAGACACAAAAATTATAATAAATAATATATTTACTAAAAACACTAATATATTATTTTCATACCTTATTTGCGCTGATCATACATAAATTGAAAGGTTAGCAACGAACTCCATACTGTCTGTGTGCGCATGCGCCCAGAATATAAAAATTCACTCTCAATCGCGCCTAAAGAAGTATAACTTCAAAAATATAAACGTAGATAGAGCAGCTAGATCAGTATACTTCAAACTATGCTTCTTTCGAACACTTACAACATTTTTTTCCCTAATGACTGAAGCTAAGGTCTACAATTTACCAAACTATTTACAAAACAAAATAAAAAGTGCTGGTTTTAAAATATCGGCCCTTTTTGGTGGTAAAAGAGGCATTGAAGAGGGTTTGAATGAACTGAGCTAGAGAGATAGATTTAAAGAGGTTCCACTGTGACCTTTTCAGATCTATGGTCCTCTCGCCCTAGCTAGATAACATTCTCTAGCCTGACCCTTTTTAAAAAGTCTAATAGCTTCGAGACTGAACCTTCCATGTAGCTATTTTCCGTTGGATTTTCTTCTCCTAATACAAAGAACCGCACATTTGCCAGACTGACATAGAATGTTCTCTGCTGTTTCTTTTTCCAGGTGACAGAATCTGCAAAGGTCATCATCTGGCAATCCCATCAGCTTTAAGTGCCTATTAACCTTACAGTGTCCTATTAGCAGACCTACTATGGCTTTGACTGTTTTCCTGTCTTTGCTTATTAGGTCTGCCATAAATTTTGGTGAATTTTCTGTAATGAACTGTTTCGCCTGTCTTTATCCTGGTGAATTCTTCCACTATTCCAAAGATTTATGATCTACCCACTTTTTTGTAGTCGTTTTTGTTACTGCCTTTGCAACGCCGCAGAAGAGTTCCGGTTCAAGGAATGGCATTGATGAGCCTTGTTTGGCCATTTCATCTGCTTAGTTTATTTAGGACACACACGCAATGCCATACTAGCTCAAAATTGACCTCTACAGAAATGAGTGCCTTAAGCGCTGCTTGACTATCTCTGAAGATGGCAACTGAAGGGAACGTTCTGTGTGGTATGAACTGAGCTAAGTAGGTAATACAGGGTGATTGATTAGTACGGTAAAGCTCAATAGATCCGCTGTAATAGATAGCAATCAAAGTTAAAAACAAAAATTTTAGCCACCTTTGAGCTTCACATAACAAAATTAGTTAGAATGTTACAGGTTGTTCGATAACACAGTGGCAGACCAAACTTATGTTTTTTTTTTAAATGGAACACCATATAATTTATTTTACATTCGAAATCCTGTGAACTTCTCCATCACAAAAATGTAGTTTGTTATGTTATACAGGGTATTTACAAAGTTATAACCAATTTTATATGAAAATCATAACAAGTTCAACTCCCTGTATAAATAAAAATAAACAAAACAGCAATAATTTATTAATGCCATATTTTTTTAAGTATTGTCAAAATTTTCAAGAATGATTGATATTGCTGATTTTCTTTATATCAAATACAGGGTGAGTCAAAACGCAAGTACATTATTTTCTCAGTAATTTTAAATGGAACACCCTGTATTTTATATCACTATTGAAAAGTACCATTACCGTACTTTAATTTTTAGATAACATTCCCTATGTCTATTTTATTAGTTTTCGAGATATTTTCATTTTTCAATTGACAAGTAGCGAGGCCACCCAAATCACCAGAATTTAATAAACTGGACTGATTTTTTCTGAGTTACGTTAATAATGAAGTTTATAAAATACCACCAACAACAAGGGATGAGATGAAAAATAGAATACAAAGTGTATTTCGATGTGTATTTTACAAATGCTTCGTAGAGTAAGTAGCTCATTCAATGATCGTTTTTAGGCGCGCATAAATGTGTTAGGAGGTAATTTTGAACACCTTATGTAATTAAATATTAAAAATATTTTATTAAAAGTAGCTTCTAATTTTTTCAAACATGTTTTTTTGCAAAATGTATTACTGATAAATTATTTTTCGTTCTTTATTTGTTACATTGTTACATTTACATACAAAAGCAGTGTTTAATTGTCTTCAAAAAATGTTGTATTTTGTCTTTGTGTGTTTTTTTAATTTATTACTAATTTTCTTTCTTTATTTGTTACATTTACATAAAAAAGTAGTTTTTAATTGTTTCAAAAATGTTGCAAGTTGTGGTTGTGTTTTTTTTGTAAAATGTATTACTAATAAATTATTTTTATTTCTTTATTTGCTACATTGTTACATTGATTACCGGATTGATAATCAGTAATGGTCAATTGTTAAATCAGTCATGGCTTACTTAAAATTTAGATAAATTTAGACACCTAAAATAATTTGCTCTGAAAAATGAAAATATCTCGAAAACTAATAAATTTAGACATAGGGAATGTTATCTAAAAATTAAAGTACGGTAATGGTACTTTTCAATAGTGATATAAAATACAGGGTGTTCCATTTAAAATTACTGAGAAAATAATGTACTTACGTTTTGACTCACCCTGTATTTGATATAAAGAAAATTAGCAATATCAATCATTCTTGAAAATTTTGACAATACGTAAAAAATATGGCATTAATAAACCATTGCTGTTTTGGTTTATATTTGTTTATAGAGGGAGTTGAACTTGTTACAATTTTCATATAAAATTGGTTACAACTTTGTAAATACCCTGTATAACATAACAAACCTTTATATTTTTGTGATGGAGAAGTTAACAGGATTTCGAATTTAAAATAAAATATAGGGTGTTCCATTTAAAAAAAAAACATAAGTTTGTTCTGCCACTGTGTTATCGAACAACCTGTAACATTCTAACTAATTTTGTAATGTGAAGCTCAAAGGTGGCTAAAATTTTTGTTATTAACTTTTATTGCTATCTATTACTATAGCGGATCTATTGAGCTTTACCCTACTAATCAATCACCCTGTATACGTTTCAAAAATGTGAACGTTTCGGAAACGTTGAAACGTGATAACTTCAATAATAATAACTAACTTTCATCAAAGTTAATAGCGGTATCAGTATTTTCTTCTTCGAGGTTAATAATATTGCTTACAGAATTGAAAAACGCCAATGCATGCAAAAATCTACATTTACAGGCTATTTGCTATCTGTAGAAGAGTGCAAAATGATATTAAACATAATTTTTACTAGTAGTCCTGTCGCCAGGGGGGGTACAACGGCCTCGTTAATTCAGATGGACTTACTCAAGTTTTTTTTATGTATTTTGACCCGAAGAACACGAATTTTTTGGGTAACAGTTGATCCGGATGTCGATAAGATTGTTATAGACCAAGAACTTGAGGAATCAAATAACAGCGATTTTTGGCAAAACAAAACAATATTTTGTATTTTTTGGGCCATTTTAAGTAAAAAATATTTCTACAAGTTTTTTCGTAGGATGCACAGTTTTCGAGATAAACGCGGTTGAACTTTAAAAAAATCGAAAAATTGCAATTTTTGAACCCGAATAACTTTTGATTAAAAAATAAAATAGCAAGTCTGCTTACCGCATTTGAAAGTTTAAGTCAAATTATATCGGTTTTGATTATTTGCATTGGTAAAAATTTATTTTTTTATTGTTTAACAAAGCTATAAACACGTAGGGTTTCCCGTGCTTTTACATGCGTTTTAACGCATGTAACATAGAAATAGTCTTGATTGCACTAGTACCTATTCTACCTACTCGTTCGATTTTAAATGAGAAATCATAGAAACATCACTCACGCACTAGTTGTTTGTAGCTTTGTTTAACAATAACACAATAAATTTTTAGCAATGCAAATAATCAAAACCGACATAATTTGACTTGAACTTTCAAAGGCGCTAAGCAGAATTGCTATTTTATTTTTTAATCAAAAGTTATTCGGGTTTAAAAATTGCAGTTTTTCGATTTTTTGAAAGTTCAACCGCGTTTATCTCGAAAACTGTGCATCCTACTAAAAAACTTGTAGAAATATTTTTTGCTTAAAATGACCCAAAAAATACAAAATATTGTTTTGTTTTGCCAAAAATCGCTGTTATTTGATTCCTCAAGTTCTTGGTCTATAACAATCTTATCGACATCCGGATCAACTGTTACCCAAAAAATTCGTGTTCTACGGGTCAAAATACATAAAAAAAACTTGGGTAAGTCCATCTGAATTAACGAGGCCGTTGTACCCCCCCTGGCGACAGGACTATAGCATTTATGCAATAAACCATATAATCCTGTATTTTGCTTACCTTATAAGCTTCTTAACAACTGTAATAGTGCCCCATCTAGGAATATTTTTGTTCTTTTAACTAATAAAAACAATTTTTATGTAATTTATGTATTTAACAAAAAGTATCACAGCGTTTTCTTTATACATAAAAAAATATCTACTCCTAATCATATAAAAATTTAGTCTCTCTCCAATTGTGGTGCCAGAATTTGGTCTAGTATTGTATTACTTACGAAGGAAGGTCCTGACGAAATACCCACAGAATTGTTACAACTATTAGATAATGAGAGTGTTCAATTTGCACATGTCAAAAATAGTATTATATTTTTTACTGTGTTACATCTCTTACTACAACCCTTAACTTTAAATAATTACAAAGCCAACCCTGTTCAATAGTACCATTTCATTACAGACAGTTCTACAGGCAGACAATTATACTTGGACACTTGGATTCGGAACAGAGGAAATCTCTCTCTCTCTCTTCTCTACGATCTTCCGACGGATCAAGTCGGTACCGCTTATCTCTTGACGGTACAGCCTACAGCCTTTCTTTTGGACCGAAACAAACAATGAAAAGTCGTGCACGAACAGTAATTCGGGAGTGACGCCATACACGATTTCGCAACAGTCAAAACGCGAGACACGTGGTACGGAAACAGTCAACTCGTATGTGACCGGCTTCAGTGTTCCGGACAAGGTTTCACAACTTGGTAAGACTCTCTATCTACATATCAATATTGTCTGTATAAAACCTTTATACTCCCACTTGAACTGGTAAACTAGCAATCCTCATACAGTCCAACTCTCTGAGAGTATAATCATACTCTCACATATGTACAAGTTATCGTACAGAGAGTGTTGAGATTATCTATCACCCCCTTCTTTAACAAGATATACACCAGCGTTAAATTACCAGACAACTGGTTAGAATCAATATTTGTAACTATTCCCAAGAAAAGGAATACTAGACAGTGTAGCGACTATTTAATGAGTCACACATTCAAAATTTTTAAGAAAATATTGCCTTCTCGCATATACAATCTTTGTGAGGGGATAACTGGTGATGAACAAACAAAAGGAATTACTAAGAATAATCAAAGAAAGAAAAATACAACTTGGGCCATGTGTTAAAAGGGGAAAGATATGAACTACTTCAAATCATATTAGAAGTTAAAGTACAGGGCAAAAGATCAGCAGGAAGACGTCAGAACTCGTAGCAGAAAGACCTGAGAAGATGGTTTGACCGCTCATCTGCAAAAATTTTTCGTGCGGCAGTTTCCAAAACTGCAATTGCCATATTACGACGTAATAAGAAGAAGATGGTAGTAAAAGTTAGATGCTACCTTTTATCTTGAAACTTACTACCATACCAACACTTAAAACGACCACCAGCTCTATCAATGGCTTCATAAATGTTGAGAGCCTCACCGTTGGGAATACCATACCCTTTACTCAAACCGTGTGGGTTCGACGGTGTCACGCAATCTTGTTTGGACTCCTTCCTCAACACTTTATCCACCTCAACCGAAGAGAAAAAAGCAACAGATTGAGGCAAATCGTGTACTCCGAGTTGGTACGCACAGAAAACTCTTGTCAAAAGATTAGTAGTATGCAGAGCCAGAGCAGCTTGGTACCTATGTTCTTCTGGAACCAAATAACGTACTTCATCGTGAAAACTTAAACAAAACCTTATGTTCTTTCCCATTATCCACTTCATGCATACCAACATGAGGTGCAAAAAATCGGCAGCACCGCTTTGGACCACACAGTTCACACGTGTCGGTAAATATTGATCTTCTGACTTGGTTTTCTGCTCAATAGACCGTGTAAAAATGGTGTCTCTGGTCGATCACTATTAGCGATTTCTTCCAGTCTGTTGAACATAGCTGACTCAGTACCTCCGGTCCATTTGGATTTAAGAAACATAGCATCTACAGTCTTTCCACACGCTTTAGCGATCTCAAACGCTTGCCACTTCGTGTAAGGTTTATCCACGAACTCCAAGACGTGTTCCTTCCTCAAATAATAAATCTTCTTGTCTGTACAGGATTATCAGCATCCAAAATAAGAGCAAAACATATTCATTTAATTTTTAAATGTCTTACAAAACAAACGTCACGTTTGTTAATTAATTAAGGTGACACCGATTACTCAACACAAGTGCACTTGTTTCAATAACGCTTTGTCTGCTATTCAATATTATTCTTAATTCACGGCCAGTCCGTGTCAGCATTAAAAACACCAACACTTTTCTAGTTTATTTATAGATACAGCAAAGCATCGCTGATCATTCTTTTATTATTCTTTTATCAATTATCATTTGTGATTAAGATTATCATTATACAGTTAGACCGCCAAGCCAGCAAACTCATTACAGATATTTAGAAGTGATCAATAAATATAGTATGAATAAATAGTGTTATACCAAATCAACCCTCTCCTCAGGATAACTACCCCGTAACGTATGAACTTCTATTATATGCCTTTGTCAACGCAAACAACTTCTGCGTCGTATTTCTAGATTCAGCTTCAGACATGGTAGGATTAAACTGCTTCATAGCTTACTTTGGTCATGTGGTACGTAAATATGATCTGGAGAAGCTATTGCAGGGGATGGTGCAAGGAGCGACAGCCCGGAGATCCCAACAAGGTATGTGGACCACATTACAAAAGAACTCGGAGCTGCACTAAACCTTTACTTCAGGAGTTGCAGAGGATAGAGAAAGACGGAGACATATTAAGAGAAATCATTAGAAATTCAAGGTGGTATGATGTCCGCATCGGAAGACCGACTAGGAAGAAGTTTCTGATTGACAGTTCTGTAAATGCGGTACAAATTCATCACATTATGGTAGTAAAAGCTAGATGTTACCTTTTATCTTGAAACTTACTACCATACCAACACTTAAAACGACCACCAGCTCTATCAATGGCTTCATAAATGTTCAGAGCCTCACCGTTCGGAATGCCATACCCTTTACTCAAACCGTGTGGGTTCGACGGTGTCACGCAATCTTGTTTGGACTCCTTCCTCAACACTTTATCCACCTCAACCGAAGAGAAAAAAGCAACAGATTGAGGCAAATCGTGTACTCCGAGTTGGTACGCACAGAAAGCTCTTGTCAGAAGATTAGTAGTATGCAGAGCAAGTGCAGCTTGGTACCTATGTTCTTCTGGAACCAAATAACGTACCTCGTCATGAAAACTTAAACAAAATCTTATGTTATCTCCCATTATCCACTTCATGCATACCAACATGAGGTGCAAAAAATCGGCAGCACCGCTTTGGACGACCCAATTCACACGTGTCGGTAAATATTGATCTTCAGACTTGGTTTTCGGTTCTAGAGCTCTACTCAATCGACCGTGCAAAAATGGAGTCTCTGGTCGATCGCTATTAGCTATTTCCTCCAGTCTGTTGAACATGGCTGACTCCGTACCTCCGGTCCATTTGGACTTAAGAAACATAGCATCTACAGTCTTTCCACACGCTTTAGCGATCTCAAACGCTTGCCACTTCGTGTAAGGCTTATCCACAAACTCCAAGACGTGTTCCTTCCTCAAATAATAAATCTTCTTGCCTTTGGTCAACGCGAACATCTTCTGCGCCTTACTCCTAGCTTCAGCTTCAGACATGGTGGGATTGAACTGCTTCAGTAAGCGTTCTGCGAAGCTCTGTCCAGCACCGTATATCCTAGCGTAGTTTATGACTTTGGCGTGATCCCTGCTGATGCCGACAGCTTTGGCGGTTACACTGTGCATGTCTGTTCCAGATGATTTGCTACCGCTCAGAGTCATCCAACCGAACGGCGTCGCTCCATGCGTCTTGGCGTAACTGGCATCCCCTACGATAGACGCTATCCATAGTTCTTGCGAATCCACGTCGGCTCCTACGATGTTGTAGCCGGGAGGAGCTTGGACCATAGCTCGCAGTTCCGAGCCGATTCGGTCAGACTGAGCGTTTGAAGCTGTCATCCATGTTGGTTCTACCGCTCTTCGGGTTAAGGTTCCGCTTACCACCACTTGAGGCAGGATAGTTCCGAAAGTATAACCTAAAAAATGCAAATTTTATTTAATATGATATTTATGATGACAAAAATAGTATAGAAAGCGATGTAAAGGGTTATATTTGACCCCCCTGTAAACTGCTTTATTTACAGAATTAGAAAAAAATGTAAAATACAAAAGTTATTCGATTTCAAAATTATAATTTTTTGACATATATATCGTACTAGTGACGTCATCCATCTGGGCGTGATGACGTAATCGAAAAAACCTTCTTACATCAAAAATCCTTTTTACATAAATATCATCCTCTTGTCTCAATGCGATAGAGTGAGTAGTTTTCAAGTTATTTGCGTTTAAAGGTAATGGATTCAATAAGATTATGCATTTTAAACATTAAATCAGATTATGCGTTTAAAATACACATAATCTTATTGAATCCATTACCTATAAACGCAAATAACTTGAAAAATACTTATTCTATCGCAATAAGACATGCGATGAAATGAGAAGGATGATATTTACGTAAAAAGTAACAAAAAATAAAAAACTTGCTGAAATGATTATTATGACAGTGGCGTAGATTGTGAGGGGGGAAAGGGGGCGAAAAGGAAGCATATATCCCTATAGCACGCCTCTGGCAACAGCTGAAAACTATCTTTTAATGCTAGTTACAGTATCCGAATATGTGTAAACTGTTTGTCAAGTTTGAACAAAAAATATCGGAAGGTGTTAAAACAATGGACTAAAATCAATATTTGTAATAAAACACTCTGTATCTCGGTAAGGAAGAATATTTTATTTAAGTGTTTTAGAAATCTTCCTATTTTGTGCTAAGGTTTCTTCAGTTACGACATGGACAATTATTAATGAAACGTAGTAGTTTTCTCTCGATCAACACTAGTGTTGCATCCAACCATTTTTGTTTTATGTATGTTTTGCTCTTTTTTTCCTAGGTGTATTCTTGCTCTATTTGTATATATCTGTTGTGAATAAATAGTTGGTACTCATTGTAAAAGCTCCTTTAAACCTTAGTGTTTAAATATCCCTCTCCCACCTCTTTTATTACAAGTACGGGTAGATATCCTCATATATTGTATTTAGAACCAGCACCTATAGTAGTAAAGGCACTATCTTTGTTAGGATGATCTTTATGACCGTCCTATTGTCATGTTGTGATAGCTATTATCTCAACAGGAATGGACGCTGATTCTAGAACAGTCAGACCCACCATGGGTTGTAGATCCAATGACGATGAATACAACTCACCCTGAAGATACTCACCTTTTGCACGTAGATACTTCGGCAAATTCTCCTCCGCCAACCAAACCACCATCTGATCCAGTATCCTGCTCCTATTGTTCCGCCAATACGACAGTTTCTTCGCTATTTCGAGCACTTGCTCTGCACTTTCGGTATCACCCACTAAAACATTTTCAGAAAATTTGTTCAGGAAGTCTTTGGCCAGCGGATTTCCCACGTTATAAGAAGGACCATCTTTGTGTGGCAGCTTGAAGAACCAACAGCAGTTCTCCACTTCTGTACTGCACCAAATGCCGGTACCTTTGTATAAACCGTCGGTTTTGTCTTTCTTTAATCTGCTGTAGTATTCTTTCCTCGATAGATTGTCCTGGACTTGCTGGCACAAGTTGGCCATTGCTAAAGCAGCGTTATCACCGTCTTTACTTATCAATAAAGGACATTTCTCTAATAACTGCTTCAGAGGAAGGTTTGTTGACATATCTGTATCGTCTGTGAAGGGTATTAAGAATCCCCAGCCCTTTTCTCGCAAATAGTGTAATGGGTACCCTTCCCAAGTTAGACACAACAGTTTTGGTGTGATCTGCATTGACGTGCTTATCAAATTAGGTCCAGGAACCCAATGAGATGACGAATCGGGCTTTTTACATAATTTTCGGTACCAATTAGGATACCCCAACAAGACGCTTTTAACTGCAGGTAAATTATCCTTTGTGGTCCACAACTTTTGAAACTTCGCCTCTAGAGGATCTTCCTCTTCATCATCGTCATTTTTTTTAATCCCTTTCACTTTTTCCGGTGATGATTGCTCCAAATCCTTTTTCCTTGGCGCTTTGGTAGCTTTCATCTTGATCTCTTTGATGCTCCAATCTTGATCCCACAGCCATAAATCTTCCTTGTACTTTTCGTTATGTAACAGCTGGCAGGCTTGGTTCGCTCTGTCGGCTAGTAAAATTTTTCCTTCGTTTTCTAGGTCTTCATAAGCTTGTTCGGAGTCTTCGATATATCTTGTCCAGTTAGAGTTTACTGGAAGATAGGCGATACTTAGCTCCAGCATACCTAAAAAAATCAACAGTTAAATCTGTAAAAAAAAAGTGTTAAAAGGCGGCAAAATAGAGTACAAGCAATAAAAAAATGTTGAATATAATGGTAAGCCCGAAAACGGGACAATGACAATAAAAAAGACTTGAAAAATCGACCAAAAGGCTAATAAAGTTATCACAAGGAAAAATTCCTGTACTGGCTGTATACCATAAATCACAAAAAATAAAAACCTTATTTTGTAAAAGATATATTTAAAATCCCTAAAAAGGGCTGTATCACAACAAAACGTTTTCAGAATCAATATTCCATCATCAGTGTTATCACCTAAAATAAGTATAAATCTATAAGTAAAACAAACGTGAGGTTAAATTTTGACAAAGGTAAAAAAGTTAATAGATAGTTATACTTACAGGTTTACATGCTTTAAGCCACCAAAATGTACGGATAAAAACCCTTAAATTGATTTTAAACAGTTGGGTTTACATTATATTATCCGATTTTAAAGGATGCTAAAAATATTTCCAGATTAATGGTCATGTGATGCCAGGGGTTAATCTGGAAATATTTTTAACATCCTTTAAAATCGGATAATATAATGTAACCCCAACTGTTTAAAATCAATTTAAGGGTTTTTACCAGTACATTTTGGTGGCTTAAAGCATGTAAACCTGTAAGTATAACTATCTATTCACTTTTTTACCTTTGTCAAAATTTAACCTCACGTTTGTTTTACTTATAGATTTATACTTATTTTAGGTGATAAAACTGATGATGGAATATTGACTCCGAAGACGTTTTGTTGTGATACAGCCCTTTTTAGGGATTTTAAATATACCTTTGACAAGATAAGGTTTTTATTTTTTGCTAATAAAGTGACGGAAAAGAATAGAAATTATATAAAAGCGCGAATGAAGCCTTAAAAAGAGTAAAAAGGGACAAAATGAGCTAAAAACGTAGAAAAAGGCACTGGAAATTGACGAAAGGTACTTAAACAATATAAAAAAGCGCTTTAAATATATTTAAAAGGCGACAGAATAGTTTAAAAAACGACGAACTAGTATTGTCATTTCTAAACCTTAAAATACTATTGAGCGTACACAAAAAGCTTTGAAAAACATCCAAAGTGACTAAATTGTACCAAAAACGACGAAAAGCACGGTAGAATGTTACATAAAATTTAGAAAGCGTAAAAGCAACAAAAAAATCTTTGAAAAGCATTTAAAATGACTAAATGGTACCAAAAACGACGAAAGGCACGGTAGAATGCTAGATACATGTAACTTAAAAAACATTGTAAAAGCAACAAAAAAGCTTTTAAACGCATTCAAAAGCTTTGAAAATCATTCAAAAACTTTAAAAAGTATTTAATGTTATTTAATATGTAGTACCAAATAAAACGAAAAGCACGATAGAATGCGACATAAAACGTATGTCCAGGATTATCAGCATCCAAAATAAGAGCAAGACATATTCATTTAATTTTTAAATGTCTTACAAAAACGTTTGTTGTTAAATAATTAGGTGACACCGATTACTCAACATAAGTGCACTAGTTTCAATAACGCTTTGTCAGCTATTCAATATTATTCTTAATTCACGTCCAGGCCGTGTCAGCATTAAAAACATCAACACTTTTCTAGTTTATTTATAGATACAAAAAAGCATCGCGGATCATTCTTTTATCAATTATCATTCGTGATTCAAATACCTTATTAGATAGTTAGACCTCAAACGCACCAACTAGTTACTGTGGTATTTAGAGTTGGTAAATAAATAAGTATTCAGCAAATAGTGTCTATTTCATCAGCCCCTATCATAGGGGGTAATTACCCCAACTAACATAGGACGTTCCTGAGGGTGGAGTACCACCATACTTAGAAAGCATTGTAAAATCAACAAAAAATATTTTAAAAGCATTCAAAAGCTTTTAAAAGTTTTGAAAAGTATTCAAAGTGACTATAAATAGTACCAAAAATGACGAAAAGAACGGTAGAATGCAACATAAAACTTGGAAAGCATTGTAAAAGCAACAAAAAATATTTTAAAAGCATTCAAAAGCTTTTAAAACCTTTTAAAAGCTTTGAAAAGTATTCAAAGTGACTAAATAGTACCAAAAACAATGAGAGGCACGGTAGAATACTACATAAAACTTAGAAAGCATTATAAAAGCAACAAATAAGCTTTGAAAAGCATTCAAAATGACTAAATTGTACCAAAAATACCACAGTAGAATGCTGCATAAAACTTTGAAAGCATTGTAAAAGTAATAAAAAAGCTTTTAAAAGCATTCAAAAGCTTTGAGAAGAATTCAAAAGCTCTGAAAAACATAAAAAACATACATAAAATTTAGAAAGCATTTTAAAAGCTACAAACCATCTTCGAAAAGCATTCAGAAGCTTTAAAAAGAGCTGAATTCGCGAATAAGCGATGAAAAATAGAGCAAAAGTACCCAAAGTGCAAAAAACGTGAAAAAGAGCAAAAATCGTATAAGAACTGAAAAATTTAATTCTTCTTTAAAGATTTTCACATCAAACACTTCGATAACTAAAAACTATTTAAAAAATTACCTGCCAAAGTGACAGGATGTGGAAATCTCTCCAAAAACATAGGAAACAAGTGCTGCAGTATTTCATACGTAGCCATAACATCTTTTGAACAGTATTCCATGACTGTCTGAAAATTGTCATGGACATCCTTCATAGTACCATCTACGAATATATCTCTTGAATCTTTTTTGAGGTTTTTACTACAGTATAATTTATATACATCCACTAAATTGTTCAAAGAGCTAGTGTTCTTCCACGCTTCATCTTCATCGTGGAATTTTTGAGACTTCATTATCTAAAAAATGACAAGAATAAATATTAAATTTTAATCATGTGAACCCATCCATAGAAAAACACATGCATTACAGTTTTTCTCTCCTTTCTAAACATCAGGTATACATTGTTCTACAGTTTTTTTCCACAGACCTACAATTTTCTTATTGCTGTACACTTTCTCCTCTATGCATTTATTGTAACAGATTATTTGTTAGCACCAAATTACTGGGCCGGATAGCTCAAGCGGTAGGATGTCTAACTTCCAAGCAGAAGGTCAGGGATCAAATCCCAGTGCCAGCGAGAATATCTAGATATTTTTAAAAATGCCTAAAGGCCCCAGGTCGACACAGCCTGAATAAAATGAGTACCTTGGGTAAAACCAGGGGTAATAATATGCAGTTGAAATGTAGCACTGGTGCTGTTACCTTCCTTGTATACCGTAGGTCTTAAAGATAGCAGACTACCCTGCTATAATCCTAAAGCTGCATCAGCAGTATAAAAGGGAGACTATTATTAGTATAATAATGTCGACATGATCAATCAAAAAAGAAGATGTATTTCGTGATTTTTCTACTGACATTATTGGGTGTGAATCTGCCTTTTGAATCTACTCCTCTTGGTTTAAAAACAGGGTATAGAAGAAGTAAGGTATAGTTTAAAGTTTAAAGTATGAGTTGAAAATTTGCAACAGCGTCATAAAGCAAGTTTTGGACAAAACAATACAATTTATATTATATACTTACTGTTCTTTGATAGCTAGTCAAGCCTCCTACACAAATATGAAGACTCATTGTATCAATGAACCTCGTACCAGTTTTATTAATCCAATACTGCTCCTTTATCCTTGCACGGTCAAAGGAAACATTGTGACCAATCACAACCTTGGGCTTCTTTTGATGTTTTGATAACTTCAAGCCAGTTTCTTGAGATTCACTTTCTAAAGGTAAGAGTGAGTTAATAGAGTACTGGTGCGACGTTACTGGCCTCGTAATGCCGTCTAGAACACAAGGATTGACCCACCCGTACCACGCTTTGTTACTTACTGCAGTTGCTAGAGTTGGTGCTTTCCCAGCCGTCATACACACCTGAAAATCAATGACAAAATTCATAAAACTGCCAAATTGTTACTGAATTTAAAAACTAAATCAATACTAGTAACACATATTTAGTAAAATTTCTTCTTTAGGTGTTAACAAAGGATCTGGACCAGTTGGTCTATTTACTTTATTAATAAAAAATGCTCCTTTTATGCTCCTCAGTATACTCATAGACCAGTAAGGATCTGTTTTTAGGTGGATGTGAGAGGTGACATTCAGATTGTTGCGGATAAAGTTAGGTGATAACTTCGTTAATAATAAGTGATTTATGCTCCTTCTCAAATATGCCCGGAACATTAATAAAAAAAATAAAATATTTAAAAATTTCAAAAAATTTCGTTTTTTTTTCTACATTTTTTGCTTATAACTTAAAAACTATTCATTTTAGAACAAAGTCCTATAGGAATAAAACAAAGATAATTAAATTTTCTATCAGCTGCGATTGGTTAAAAATGTCTTAATTTATCACTCTTGCTTCAAAATAGGAATAAATATAAAATAAGGGGGCAAAACAAGCCTGTCCTTATTCAATGATTTTCCATCACTTAGGTTACACTTGGAACCTTCCTAATTCGCTTAGAAAATTTTTGTAATGTGCGAAAACCGTACACCAAATTTCATTAAAATTGACTTACTAGATTTTGCATAACAATTTTGCAATCTAAATTTTTTTTTAAAAATTAAAATTTTTTAAAATCTTGCACAACAAAAACTAGAACACACAAAGATTTGTCAATTTTTTTACATATAAAGAAGTACTCCACCTATCTAACGCACTTTACAGAATTGAAATCGGATTGTTTAAGCAGCCTCAGCAATGTTTTAAAGTTATAAATAATGTTTTGGCTTATAAACAAATTAGTGCTGTGGCCAGGAGGGGGTGCTACGGGCTCCTTTATTTAGATGGACTTACCCAAGTTTTTTTTATGTATTTTGACCCGTAGAACACGAATTTTTTGGGTAACAGTTGATCCGGATGTTGATAAGATTGTTATAAACAAAAAACTTAAGGAATTACATAAAATCGATTTTTCGGTTTATTTTTTTATAAAATAAAACATTTTTTTGTATTACTTGGGTAATTCTAAGCAAAAAATGTTCTTACAAGTTTTTTCGTAGGATGCATAGTTTTCGAGATAAACGTGGTGAAACTTTCAAAAAATCGAGAAATTGCAATTTTTGAACGCGAATAACGTTGGATTAAAAAATAAAATAGCAATTCTGCTGACAGCATTTGAAAGTTTAAGTCATACCGGTTTTAATTATTTGCATTGCTAAAAATTAATTTTTTTATTATTAAACAAAGCTATTTGTTTATAAACTAAAAAATTGTTTATAAATTTAAATATTGCTGGGGCCCCTTAAATAATCCGATTTTAATTCTGTAAAGTGTATTATATAGGTAGAGCACCTCTTTATATGTAAAAAAATTAGCCAACTTCTAAATGGTCTACTTTTTGTTCAGAAAGATTTTAAAAAATTTGAACTTTTTTAAAAACATTTAGATTGCAAATTTATTAAGCAAAATTTATTACGTCGATTTTAATGAAATTTGGTACACGATATAAGTATGTTATAAACAATTTCCTAAGCGAATTACTAAGGTTCTAAGTGCCACCAAAGTGGTTAAAAAATATTGAATAACAACAGACTTATTTTGCCCCCTTATTTTGTATTTATTGCTATATTGCAGAAAAGGTAATACCTTAAGACAGCGTTTCCCAACCTGTGGGGCGCGCCCCCCTGGGGGGGGGCGCGCTTTTAGTAATGGGGGGGCGTGAGCATATAAAAAAATACACTAACATCATTAACTAATTTACTAAAATCGAAGCAAAACAAAACTCTGACAAAATAAAAAATAAAATACACATGAACACTGAATAGGAGTTATAATCATAAAGAGCACTCAATACTAAAAAGTAAGATTTTACTGTTTTTTGTCAAAATTATTGAACGAGGGGGGGCGCGGCGAAAATAATTATGGAAGATTGGGTCGCAAAGGGTAAAAGGTTGAGAAACGCTGCCTTAAGACATTTTTTACCAGTCGTACATCATACAAAATTCAATTATCTTTATTTTATTTCTCTACGACTTTTTTCCAAAACGAATCGTTTTAAAGCTATAAGCAAAGAAAGCAGAAAAAAATCGATGTTTTTCGAAATTTTTAAATATTTTAATTTTTTTATTAATGTTCTGGGCATATTTGAGAAGGAGCATAAGTCAATTATTATTACTGAAGGTGTCACCTAACTTTATCTGCAAAAATCCGAATGCCACCTCTCACATTAAAAAATAGACGTTTTTTCGCAGATCCTAACTGGTCTATCAGTGCAATCCCCAAAGTATTCAGTATACTCAGTGCAATCCCAAAAGTATTTGAAAGTCTGATGTGACAATCTAACCCCGCTATTTGAACCCCTACTAGTCCAACAACAGTTTGTAATTGGGCTTTGCCCGTTCGTAAATAAATAAAAAAACGCAATGTTTTGTACATTCGAAATTTTGTACAGTAGATTATGTGATACTCAGAATTGAAAGAGCACACATTTAATTTTTAACAGTATTTAAATAAAATTTGTCCTACCTCAACATCAAAGACGATCGCCTCCTCCAAAGGAAAAGCTACAGCCTGCGGTTCACATTCCGGTACATATCTGGTCCAACCAGGTTGCATTAACCAAGAATCAGGTGGAAGCGGACAGTACTCTAACAATTGTAATGTAAGATCTCTGTATGGTTTAGCTTGACTCTCTCCAATAATTCTGAAGTGATCTGCTATATTTTTCCCTTCCAAAGGTGGAATTTTATAATCAACGTCTTTTTGAAAGTCTTCTGCGTTTGTATTCATTTCTCTTGATACCAGATCTTGCTGACATTTCTTAATAATCTGTGGATCGCTCGTATCCTTGAAGCCCTCTATAAATACTTGATCGTAAATAGTTTTCGACAACATTTGTATGTTTAGTTTATTTGTACGAGGACCATATACCTTTTCTGAATGGGGTCTTGACTTTGGAAGATCCTGAATAACAAACTTTGGTTTTTGCGGATTGGGCATGAAAACCTTTTTCTTCGAACTAGGTAGAAATTCTCTGTATGTTAATTTTTGAATTAGAGTTGGAAATCTTTTAGGACATAAGTAATGTCTTTGCTTATTAAACGACCACATATTTTGTACTTCGTTCTTTTCAACGTTCTTGGTGTGTTTCTTTTATTACAGGTAGCAACCATGCCACAAAATAGTAATTAGTATTTTCAATTCAAAAATATAAATTTGAAATTATTTTTAAATACAAAAATTAGGTTATAGTACTTTTATTCTTCTTGTTTCTTTTATATACAGTTGACACATGATTGACACTGACGTTTATTTAAATCTAACTTCACATCGGTCTGAGTGAAGATTTTTGTCGGAGTTGTCTGCAGGTGATTCTTTGTAAAACGGTAAATCTTCTGCAAATTTATAATTTATATTATTTTATTTGAATATTTGTAACGTTCTAGTTGTTTGCTATTAGTGTTTGTCGGTGTTATTTACAGATTATCAAAGAAAATCTTCCAAATTGTACCAGTAACCTCAAATTGTCATAGTTACATAACAAACTTTTATTTTTTGGTTTTAGGGTAACAATGGGGCACGGATTCGGTCAATTGTACAAACTGCGAGGTATTATTACCTACAAAATCTCCCACTTCGAACAAAAAGCCTTTACTGGAATGATATCGCATGGAGTTCCAAACACCATCAGAAGAATACTAGACCAGGTTCTCTACGTTGTGCCCCGTAAGTATAAGTTCATAAATTGGTATAAGGCTACAAAACTTAATGTATTTGGTCCATTTGACATTGTTTCTTTCTTTTACAGCACTTGGAATTGGATATATAGTGTATGATCAAGTTGAAAAGGAACACCACAGATTGATGTTGAAAAATCCAGCTGATTATGAAAATGATAAGTGAATAAAGTGATAGTCTTCAATTGTAGGTTAAGTTAACAGTAAAAAACTATTAAAATCCAACAGTGTTTTATTTTATTATAAAAATCCAAGTTACAAAAAAGAAATTATAAAATTTTTGATAGACCAGTGTGAAGTTAGGAACGAAATTATTTTAATAGTGAAGGCGTTTAATCTTATTTCTTTATAAAGAAACCATACTTTAAGTTTACTTATTAAAATTATTCACATGATAATTTGTTTTCTAACTTATTTTTTATCAATCATCTGCACCTAGAAATTATTTGTAAAATCTGAGCCTGTTAATTATGCAACCAGTAATACGCCACTACATCTTAAATAAGTGTTGGTCATCAGTCTATTTTACGACCAGTAGGTATCTAGAATAGGGTTGCGCTTTCGGCAAAATTTAGACTGTCAAAATAAATTATGCAACCAGTAACAGATTACGTCGACGATTTTATAATTATTTTTATTTAAATTTTAGATCTTCCACACAAAATTCTTCTATTTGGAAATATTTTATATTTAGTGTAGTTCTTTTAGACTTCATTAATTCTAATTTAAGCTTTAAAATTTTAATTACGTTTTGGTCCATAGAAATAAATGAAAATATAAATTAGTGAATTTATTAAGGTATTGTGGAACTGAAATATAGTTTAATATTTTTTATTTTGTTTGAATGTATTTTGATTAATGATTTAGCAGAGTATATCTGTAAAGGTATATTTAAAACTTATCTAGTCATCTAAGGTAAACTTTTGATAATTTCCTGTTCAAAAGTTGATCCTTTATAGATTTTGCTTTACTTTCCCACCTTATATTCTTCTGTTGGCCACAAGGTTTTTTTTTGGCAGATTTAATTTATTCACTAATAGTTATACAATATCCCTGGCACAATAACAGTGAAAGAAGCAGACAAGAACAAGAAAACTAGTAAAAAGGAACAAGCGAAGGAGTACCAGGAACAAATATAATCAGAGATAATAGAAGAAAATCGTGAGAACAACAAAGTAAGACAATTCTTTAATGAAAATTCAGAGATCAAGGACGGGTTACATGCCGCACAAGATCGAGAACGATATCGGCAAATTGTTATATGGAAGCTACCCACGCCTAAAAATTTGGGCACGGTACTTAAAGAAGAAGAAGGACGGGTGCCAAGCCAAAATAGGAAACTTCCTTAAAAACGACATCAAACAGCTTATTAATTACTCTTATTACCGATAAAAAATAAACCCTAAAAACCTACTATCAACCTTCTTCTTGCAGTACCGTCTCCTATTGGAGGTTGGCTACCATCACAGCAATCTTAACTTTGTTGGCTGCAGTTCTGAACAACTGTATTGAGCTGCACCCATACCACTCCCTTAAATTTCGCACCCAGGAAATCCTCCTACGTTCCACATTTCTCTTTCCCGAGATTTTTCCTTGGATTATGAGTCTTAACAGAGAGTATAGGTACTTTTCTCCTCTCATTATGTGGCCTAGATATTCCAGTTTTTTCGTTTGTATGGTTTTTATGACTTCGCATTCCTTCCCCATCTTCAGCAAAACATCTTGATTTGTTACTCTCTCTGTCCATGGTATTTTCCACATTCTCCTGTAGCACCACATCTCGAATGTCTCAATGTTTATCTTTTTCAGTGTCCAAGCTTCCATGACGTACAGCAGAACGGAGAAAACATAGCACCTTAACATTCTCGTTCTTAAGTTTATATTTATGTCCTGGCTGTATAGGAACTTTTTCATTTTGACAAAATGATTGTCTCGCTATCTCTATTCGCCTCTTAATTTCTCTTGTCTGGTCATTAGTATCAGTGAACCAAACCCCTAAATATTTGTAGGACGTAACTCTTTCAACTGGCTGATTATTTATGGTTAAATTCACATTGGTGTATAGCTTCTTTGTTACAATCATGAATTTAGTCTTTTTGATGTTCAGTTTTAGACCATACTTATTGGTATGAGTGTTTATGTTTTCCATCAAATGCTGTACATTTGCTAGGTTATCTGTTACTATTAGCGTGCCATCAGCGTATCGTATATTGTTAATTAACTCTCCCTTAATGTTCATACCAATGTTTTGCTCTAGGAGCGCTTCCTGACATATTGTTTCGCTATATACCTATATTGAATAGTAGTGGAGAAAGCACACAACCCTGACGCACACCTCGACGAATCTCAATTTCTTCGGTTAACTCATCAACCTTGATTTTTGCTGTTTGTCCCCAGTACAACCTGGATATGATGTTAATGTCGCGACTGTCGATGTTTTTGCTTCCTAGAGGTCTTGGTTTACATCCAAACACCTTTGCATTAACACACTCAGACCAAACAAAGCTTCCCGTGTTTCCCAGTCTACTATCAACCGTTAAACAAGAAATCTAGCAGAAGTACACGCAACATAGAAGTGCATACAGCTGAAATAGAAAACCAATACCCAACATATGAAGAATAAGTAACCCAGGCCATTTAAAAATTTATCAATAGTAGACCGGGACACTATACTATTCACAATATGGAAAAACTAGATATTCACACAAAAGATAATGGAAAATGCTGGGAGTCTGATCATGAGCTTCATCGGAAGCCCATAGTTTTAAAAAGGAATTTAGTAGAGTATGAAGGGATAGACTGTGGACGGCAATGCAAGAACTTGGCTTTCCAAAAAGAACTAGTCAATTTGATACGGATATGTATGGAAGCGTTATGATATAAGGTGAGTGTTGGACAATTCGAAATAAACAATGAACTAAAACAGGTAATAGATGCACTTTCATTACAACTCTTCAACTTAGTTCGACTAAACTTACTGTCGACATGTAACGATATGATGCCACGGCAAGCGATGAGCTGGTCTACCAGAGACGACCGTAGAAGTGTCCGTGTTGGCTCATTGCTTCTTCACAGCACCGCTGGGGGAAACCGAAGGAGTAGTGACATCGAGAGGATATTTAAGAAGAGCCAGGAGAATGAGAAAATCAGTTGTTGCTAACGTGTTGAATTAGCAATAGCTCGATTGCAGATATGCACCGTATTTGAGGTGGAACTCTGCCTAGGCGGACGCCACCGTAGTGACGTGGCGTCCAGCGTAACCGTTACCGCAGTAGGCGGTAGTAGCGAGGAACTAGTGACTGCGTGTCGCTGTTCAACCGTGCCGCATTGAAGTGAAATGCGGTGTCTCCGTGTCGGGATATATGGCTATGTTGATTTAACGCAGCGAGATTGTTATTGTATATATTGTATTGTTTATCGTATCATTTGAATATTACGTAAGAAGTATAATATTGCTTTTCATTTGCAGAAGATAGAAACATATGTTATTTTATTCATTTTAAACTGTATATAATTATCTTGGATATATTTACTTTATTTTTTAACCTGTGTTTTACCGAGTCTGTCGTCTTGAAAGAGCTACCCGTTACAGACATTTGCAGATGATATCGATCTAATAGGAAACACCAGATTAAGAATGAAGGAGACTTTCGTCAGGTTAGAGAAGGAAGCAGAGAAGTGGGGCTCCTAATCAATGAAAACAAAACTAAATATCAGTAGGTATATAAGCCGCAATAACCGTCACAGAGACAGAATTGGACAGATCCAAAGTTAAAGTCAGCACCATCGATGACTTTAACTTTGAGCGTGTTAAAGAATTTAAGTATCTTGGAACAACAATAACTGAAGACAATAACGGATCGCAAGAATTAAAAAATAGGATACAAGCCGGCAACAGATGTCTTCATGCCTTCCAAAACCTTATTAAATCGAAACAACTAACAAGGCATACAAAGATACAACTATATAAAACAATCATACGATAGGTAGAGATGTATGGTAATAAAACATGGACGATAACAAACGCAAACGAAGAGCGACTACGTGTTTGGAAAAGAAAAATCCTAAGGAATATTTTTGGACCCGTGCTTGATAGAGCAGCAGGACAATATGGACAAGAAATAACAAAGAGCTCGAAGAACTATATCAAGCAAGACGCTAGCATAATAAAAGAAATAACGTCCTGAAGGCTTCAATGGGCAGGAGACCTCAAAGATATTGGCATAGGAATAGGACCACATCCCAGGCAACCAAGTGACGTCATATAACGTTGAGGAAACGTCAGTTTTTGGTTGAATATAACACGTGTTTGAACACTACGTCATATAGACGTCTTTTGTAGGTGATTTTAAATACGTAAGATTAATGACGTTAAAATTACGTTTAAAAAACGTTTTAATTTCAGACAGCCTAAGTCTGACGTCACAAAATTGGGAGGAGCTTGCTTGTTTGTATTGACTCCAAACAATTTCGTTTAGGTATAGATAACGCTAAATGTTCATGATAAATTTCTCATTTATTGTTTACGTGGTTTGTGCCTTGTGTGATAAAATAAGACTTTTCATTTAGATATTTAGTTGACGAAACGTGTAAATTAAGCGATTTTTATGTGTTTTGCTCAGTGAGTTAGTTTAATGCAGTAATTCTTCTTGACAACTATTTGAGGTTATGTTTATTTGATTTTAATTAAGCGTTAAATGAAGCTATTAAGACAGCGTTAAATTAAGATATTAGTATGCTGGATAACTTGTTAATAAAGTATTTATTAGTTTCATATATATGTTGTTTCAGTTTTGACACAGTAAGTAGGTATATATAACTAGTGAAAATTCTAAAATGTGAGGGCTGGTACAATCATGCAGAATCAATGATGCTTCTAGCCTAGCGCACAAGCGATCTTAAACAAGTGGTAGTACTTATATCTTCGACACATGGGACGTAGGCCTATAGGTTTCATGTTATGTACCTATTTTTTATACTATTTTGAAACATCTGAAAGAGGTCACTTTTTGAAAGTATTAAAGACGTGATTTTACCGACGTGAAAAAAACGTAGATACGATTACGTTTTAAAATCGTCACAATTATGACGTCAAATCGATGAGACAAATACACGTGATTTTCAACGTCAGTACTACGTCATAAAAACACGTTAATTGGTCATTTTTATGACGTGTTATCTACGTTATAAAAACGTCGTTTGGTTGCCTGGGATGGACGACCTCGATTAGGGGGTGAGATAGTATTATAGCAGGGCGTGGAGAATTGGATGAAGATTGCTCAAGACAAAGAGGAATTTCAAGACAATTCTTTTCATTTTCCTCTTCTTGTAATTAAATTTCGACTATAAAATCTGCACATAGTCTTTTCTTAATATAGCTAGCACATTTAATAAGGACAAGAGTTTAAAAAAAGAATCAAACACAAAAATGTATCTTTTATTATAGCACACAAAGTATTTTTTAAACTACAAATATACAATTTTAACTTGAGAAAATATATATAATAAAATTGTCTAGCAAAATGGTTGTTACTCTAATGCAGAATTTCAAAACAACTTGATATATTTCAATAGTCGAAAGAGTTTTCCTGGATAAAGTAGAGATATTTTTATAAAATACAGTCGAAGACCAGCTCAAACTGTTTTGGTAAAAAAACTGCTACTTTTGAGTTTACTTAGAACAATTTGTTAATTTTAGATTGATTGTCCTTATTTTTTTTATTGAAAATTGCTGTTTCGTGTATTTATATAATTTTTGGGCCAGTTCGTGACATTCTTTGAACATTTCCCCTCGTTTTTATCTTATTCTGCACTTTATGTAGATAACAACCGCTTTGTATGAACTAAAAACATAATCTTTGGTTTAACATCAACAGATCCATAACAGTTTATACATAAAAAATCATTTTGGCACGTTTTGTGAGTATTCCTAAGTGTTTCACGATGAGAGAACCAATCCCAGTCTTGCGAGGCACATATTTTTACGTAACCTTACGATTTCCCAGTAGACGTCGTGAGCTGAAACAGAGAGAGGAAAAAATGCAGTGAGTATTATAGTATAGTCCATTTACTCACGGTTAGGGTGTTCAGAAAAAGCCAAAGTTTAAAAATGTTGATCTTTCCGGTTGTTTTCTGGTGATGGGTAGCCTATAAACCCTCAATTTCAAATTTCAGCCCAAAATGTTAACCCTAACCCTTGTACCAAGCCCCCCAAAAATTTTTTTGGGTTTTTCAAAGACTTTTAATTATTTTTCTCTTCCCTTTTATTGATCTTACCGGTTGTTTTCTGGTGATGGGTAGCCTAGAAACCCTCAATTTCAAATTTCAGCCCAAAATGTTAACCCTAACCCTTGCTCCAAGTCCCCCAAAAAATTTTTTATTAGGTTTTTCAAAGATTTTTAATTATTTTTAATCTATAACTTTTTTTATGACAACAAACAAGTAAATTCAGTTTTAAAATTTATTTTACATATACATTCAGAAAAAAATAATAGGTCATGATTACAAGTTTACTATGGGGATTAAAATATAATAAATATTACCCATTTTCACGTTTATTGGTCTTTCTCAAGATATCTTGAGTACCTAACATAAAATTATTAATCTCGTTAAAAAAAATAACACATTTTTCTAACTATGTACTTAACTTAACCACCTGAATATAAAGGAATTCGCAAAGTTGTTACAAATTGATTTAAAATGAAAATAGTAACTACATGAGTAAAACTTTGTTTAAATATTAATCAAAGTATAACGAAAATAATTTTCTCAAGATATCTTGAGAAAGACCAATAAACGTGAAAAATAGGTAATATTTACTATATTTTAATCCGCAAGCTTACAAAAAGTCATAGTTTTAAAAAACTTTGTTTTAAAAAATCTGTTAAAAAAAAGAATGTGTGTGTACTTTGTACGCACGTAAGAAGTTATACTTCTATTATATAATTTCTTAAAAATAAATATACTTTAAACCGTTTGTTTTAATATTTTTTAAACACCAAACTAATTTTGTGATTACCGCTTTCAAAAAAAAAAAAAATAAAAAAAAAGTATAGGTTTGCTCCGGATTCGAACTCAAGACCTATCGATCTCTGGCCGATTGCTATATACCAAATACGCTACGAGGACTGTGTCTGTATCGGTTCGGACGTACCTAATGACAATTCACGGTAACAAACAGCCAAGGTTGAAGTATCATAAATATACAATAAAATGTTTTAATAATACTCATCTTACTCCTGAGGAAGACAAATCCAAAGACACAAAAATTATAATAAATATATTTACTAAAAACACTAATATATTCTTTTCACACCTTTTCTTGCACTGATATATTTATACATAACTTGAAAGATAGCAACTAAACGCCATACTGTCTGTGTGCGCATGCGCGCAGTATTATGAATTTTTACTCTCAATCCCAAAATAAATATTTTTGGGGGGCTTGGGACAAGCGTTAGGGTTAAAATTTTGGGCTAAAATTTAAAATGAGAGTTTATAGGCTGCCCATCACCAGAAAACAGCCGGAGAGATCAACATTTTTAAACTTTGGTTTTTTTCGGAACACCCTATTCACGGATTTTGCTCCGAATTTTAAAGAACCGCTTGGACGGGCATCAAATTTGGCATACACATAGCTAACATATCAAAGAAAAAAGTGATGTTATGCCGATAACATCAAATTCTAAGTAACTTTTGTTCTATAGAGCTTTTTCACTAAGTTAATACTTTTACAGTTATTTGCAAGTACATATGTTAATTTTTCTACAAAAAAGAAACACGTTTTTAGACGGGTTTTTGCAAATAACTCAAAAAGTAAGGGTTTTATCGAAAAAACATTCTTAGCAAAAATATAGCTTGTAAAAAAGTGAAAAAAAAATGAAATAAGTCTGTAGTCCCAGTAGAAGCAAAGTTATAGCTCATGAAAAGCAGGTTCTTATTCGTCAAATTCCAAATCGAATATGTATTTCACCGTGAAATAACAAAAAAAATGAAGCACTTTTCGGGGAAAACTCACCACAACTTTTTTAAAGTTTTTCATGAGCTATAACACTGCTTCTACTGGGTCTACAGATCTAATTCATTTCTTTTTTCACTATTTTACAAGCTATACTTTTGCTAAGAATATTTTTTAGACAAAATCCTTACTTTTTGAGTTATTTGCCAAAAACCGTCTAAAAATGTGTGTTTTTTTTGTTGAAAAATGAACATATTCAATCGCAAATAACTTGAAAAGTATTGACTTAGTGAAAAAATTCCATAAAACAAAAGTTGCTTATAATTAGTCAGTTTACTCACTTCCAGACTTATTTTGAACGTATTTTTTTACCCACGAGAACGGGTGGTACTCACCCACAGGGCAAAATCACACATCGGCACAATCTCTCTTTTTTCTTTGACATAATATGTGTTTACCAAATTACCAAGCGGTTCTGTAAGATTCGGAGCAAAAACCGTGAGTAAATGGACTAAAATGCAGCGGGTATTATTATTACGTGTGTCAATTGGATAAATGAACCAATTAGGGTTCATGTCATTAAGGTAATTTGGTTTGAGGATGCCGTTAGAGATAACGAGCTTAATCGGATGAATACCGAGATGTTGTTAGGTATATATGTATGTATATTCTCCAACTAAATTAGATTTACTGGGTTGACTAAGTGAGATGAGTAGGCCAATATGCGTCATTTTCTTGACAGATAGAACAATTTATCGGACGCTAACGAACAGAATGATTAAAAAAACCATGAATAATGAATAGAAACGAACAACGAATTAACTTTACTGATCATTAGGTTTTTTTGCAGTAAAAACATTTTTTTGAGAGAAAAGTATAGAGACTCAGTAAATAATTATGTACTTGTCAGTACTAACTTCCAGAGAAAATATATCTATAAAGGAACGTGAAAAGTACCGAGAACCAACGAAGCCAATCAAATTGACCACATCCTCGTCTTAAAAAAAGGGCAATAGACAATAGACAGAGGCAAAATGGACAAATAGTCGAATTAAAAAATGGAATGTTGAGTTTGAAACAAAAGAACTAACATGACTATATACAGAACATTAATAATTAGACCCGTAGTAACCTATTGTTGAGTAATGACAAAAAAGACGAAGCGCAACTCAAGACACTCGAGAAAAAGATACTGAGAAAAGAATATGGCCAAGTGCAAGAAGAAGATGCCACATGGCGAATCAGGACAAACGACGAGATTAACGAATTAAGTGAGGGGCACGATATTGTAAGATTTGAGAAAATCAGAGACTGTTGTGGCTGAGACATATCCAGTGACAAGAAGATACAAAATCAACAAAGAAAATATTACAATGGAAGCCGATAGGAAGACCCAGAAGAGATGGTTGGATGACGTGGAAGACATGAAAACTAGGAATGTAAGACAATGAAGGAGAATGACACAAGGGAGGTCCGAATGGAACGATATAGTCGGTCAGATAAAAATCCATCAAGGGTTATGATGTAAAAAGAAGAAGAAGAATCAGGAAAAGCATGAAACTTTGTGGTACGCTGCCAATACATAAAAATTATATTAACATCATTTTGAACAATAATAACAGACCATTATGTGTAAAAATAACTGTCTACAAACAAATAACCTATAATCTACCAGAACAACACAATACAAGTAAAAGCAGAAGATGAACTAACTGACAAACTGACCCAATTAAAGCTGGCAATGGGTTAAGCAGGGGGGATTCCCTGACTCCTATACTGCCCTACTAAGAAAGAACCTCGTATCTCCACTATAGCTAGTTTTGAGAAAAACGCGAATAGTCATTTTTGGCGTTTACGGGGAAACTGTTTCCTTTCATAAAATATTTAGAAATGTAAAATACGGGGTTTCCTCTATGTGAATATGTTATATAAATCATAATTATTCATATGGTGCAAATATCTCAAATTTTGAAATTTTGGAGATACGGGGTTCTTTCTTAGTAGGGCAGTATATTGTTCAACCTGATCATGGATGAAATAATAAAAAAAGTAAGAACTAAAAAAGGATACCAAATGGGAGAAAAACAACTTAAAATAATCTGCTATGCGGACGATGCAATACTAATCTCTCAAAGTGAAAATGATTTACAACGTATGCTGCACCAATTTAACATAACCGCCAGAAAATTTAGCACGTTAATTTCCCCCAAAAAGACAAAATGCATGGTTATAACACCAAATCCAATAAGATGTAAATTGGAGCTAGAGGGTCAGATAATAGAACAAGTGATGGAATTTAAATATCTAGGCATCACACTATCTAAAGTATAATTCAATAAGCGATGCAGGGCATATAAACAACGATAAATTTAGCAGATAATTGTTAAAGATGTTCCAAATGAATCTACTCGTTCCGACAAGTAACAGTATAATTATGACACTTTATTAATTTTTTTCTTTTCCCAACTATTAGTGTTTATTGCATAGTAAATAAATTATTGTTATCACTGAACACATAGTAAGTGAAAAAATGATCCGATTTATAAAATTAATGAATATTTTATGCATACATGCAAGTAACAGTTCTTCAAAAATATATAAAAACTAACCAAAATGTCCATCTTTATTTCGTTACTGCCGACGTCGTCGGCAGCTCATACAGGTTCGGACAAGATTAGTAGGTATTATTTCGGTATTAAAATTTTGTAATTTGAATCAATTTGTTAGTAAATTTTTAGTGGTCTTGATGGTTAAAGTACAATAAATTATATTTATGCTGTTAATGTTAAATTAGCAATTATTTGTTGTGCGATTTAAAACTATTTAAGTATATATTTTTATTTGTATAACGACCCTATCTATACGTGATTGTGATTACTGTAACAGTAACCACGTATTATTTCATCACAGATATTGAAACCAAAAATGTCATCCACTAATTCTGCTGATGAATTGGTTGAAAATACATGGAGTCCTCCTCGAAAACGCAGTAAAAGAAGCCCTCTTAGCGTTGAAGTTAAAGAAATAATTTTAAATGTTTTTAAATGTGAAAGACAAGAAAATCCCGGGATAGTGGTTGAAGATATTTGTGAAAAAAGTGGCCAATAAAGTTGAAGTTTGTGATAGAAGTGTGTTTACGGTGATCAAGGAATACAAAACGAATCATCAATTCGCTGAACCTTAGGGCTTGTTTATATGCAGGCGGTTTGCCAACGTCGACGTCGCGGTTTACCTGAAAAACCCAACCGCCGCGGTTCAAGTTAACATAGAAACAAATGCAACCGCTCATCATCGTACATAATATACCAGCGTTTAAACAGGTTAATCGCGACATTTACGTTGGCAAACCGCCCTACCTAAACAAGGCCTTAAACCTATGACTTGCATGCCTCATTGCTTGACTTTACGTTTACTTCTGATGACATATTTATAGTAATATGCATTCCCCAAAATTTTCAAATTTAGATAAGTTAACAGTCACGAGTCACGACATATTAATAATTAATTATATATGAATATAATATATAGGGTGTCCCAAAAGTAGCGGAACGGTCGAATATTTTGCGAAATAAACATCGGATTGAAAAACTGAAAAATACGTATTCAATAATTTTCAAAAATCTATCCAGTGACACCAAACACCAACCCCCACTACACCCGCTGGAGGTGGGGTGGGGGGTAACTTTAAAATCTCAAATGGAAACCCCCAGTTTTTCTTGCAGATTTGGATTCGTTACGTAAAAGTAAGTAACTTACGTTACATATTAGTATGTACATAAAATTGTTGGCAAAAAAATAAATTCTTGGGTTTTTCGCCTGTATAAATGGTTCCTATTATCGGATATCAACTAAAACAATCAGGTTCTTTGTCGAGCACTTTTGCAAAATTAAAATATAAATTTCGTATTTTAAAGATTATATATATTCTGACTAAACAAAAAGATAATCCTAAACGCGGCCCTGTTGAGGCCTACACGTGGTAATGTTTACACCGCCCTGCATCGCTTATTGAATTATACTTTAGCTACGTAAATCTCAAAATAGCAGTGGAAGATCAAGTGAATAGAGCAAACAGAGCCGCAGGTTGCCTGAATAAATCAATATGGAGAAATAGAAAAAAAAATGAACGATAGAATTTACAAAACAGCCATCAGACCAATAATGATATACTCGGCAAAAACACGACCTGACACAGACAAGACAAAAAGACTGCTAGCAACAGAAAAGATAAAAACCCTTCGAAAAATCGATGGTAAGACACTATGGGATAGAGCTACAGTCCCTGGCCATATTATTATGACCACCTATGAATTTTTATAAAAATAAACTATTTCACAAGTACATTTTGTTTAAAAATGATTTTTAAATTTAATTTTGTTATGTAACGTTAATAATATACATTAACTATAATATATTTAATAATAAATAGCAGTAAAATATTTGAAAATGTTACATATTTATATATTTTTTAATATTTTGTTGAATTATTGACCTTAATCCTATAGAAAATTTTTGGGAGCTTTTAAAATGAGAAATTTCCAGTGAAAAGGTCACCAACAAATTTGTTTTGACTAAAGAACTAATAATCATTGGAACCACAATGACAAATTGAAGCAAAGTGAATTTAACTGCATTCAAAGTATGCCAAGACGGGTACTAGCGGTAATCATAGCATAGTTAAAGGGGGCTCAACAAAATATGAAAAAACTATAAATATGTAATATTTTTAAATGTTTTATTGCTGTTTAATATTAAATATATTATATATAACAATAAAACATGTAAAAATAGCCCATATTTATATATTTTTTAATATTTTGTTGAGCCCCCTTTAACTTTGATTATTGTTAGTACCGGTCTGACATATTTCGAATGCAGTTAAATTCACTTTGCTTCAATTTGTCATTGTGTTTTCAATGATATATTAATTCTTCAATCAAAACAATTTTGTTTTGTGACCTTTTCATTGGAAATTTCTGGTTTTAAAAGGTCTCAAATATGTTTTATGTGATTAAGGTGAGCAATTCAACAAAATATTCTAAAATATATAAATATGTAATATTTTCAAATATTCTATTGCTGATAATTATTAAATATATTATAGTTAATGTACAACATTAACATTACGTAACAATATTAAATTTAAAAATAATTAAAAAAATAAAAATAAAAATGTGTACCATTTTTATTCAGTTGCAATGCGAAGGCAAAACAATCTTATTTTTCACTTGGAATACGGAGCGCATTACAGCACTCTGAATCGTCGATTTTCGACTCTTGTTGGAGGCCTCTCCGAGGATATAATTTTTAAACAAAATGTATTTAGGGGAATAGTTGATTTTTATAAAAATTCATAGGTGGTCATAATAATATGGCCAGGGACTGTAGAAATACAGATATACGACGGAGATGCAAGGCGGAGAACATTAATACCTGGGTAAAAAACAGAAGAGTAGAATGGAATGACCACATAAGCCGAATGACAACAAATAGGGTAGTCAGGACAGCGAGAGACGGTTCCCCAATACGAAGACGATCAGGGGAAGACCACGAAAACGATGGAACGACACTTACTAGAGACACATTGAAAAAACAGACAGAGTCATGTCTATACAAAAAGAAGAAGAAGAAACAAAACTATTAAACAAATAAATAAAATATTATAACTGTTTAAAACTTACCGGAACTTTTGACCAAGCCTCCTTCGATGTACTTGAGGTAGTTTAAAAAATCACAGACTGCAATTATCTATATTAACAGAAAAAAAAAACAGAGTTGATAACCTTTGTTGTTAAATATAAATTAATATCAAGAGATTAAGTGTGCCTTACCCTATTCCGACAAATTTGCGATATGTTGTACCAGTCGTCGGTTTCTCCAATACTCATTCGATAAAAACATAACCTTGGGACTTCCAGCAAGGCACATTTTCTGAAAATATAGAAATGGTAATTCGTTTAGTTTGTGTTTGTACGAGTTATATCAATAAAAATAAAATAACGATTACTGCCTTGAGAAAATTACGATGAATTGTTGTGTTGGTGGTGAGAATTTATTGAAAGCACAGAAACTTTTCTTTTTCATTTATTAGAACTACATACATATACAGAAACGCAAAACGGGGTGAAACGACGACAAAATCTTGCCAGTCAATGAGAGTAAGAATAGGATATTACCTCCGAATTTTATCCTACTGCATGGATTTTAATAAAATTTTGGGAATAGCCTCTACTTATTTCCTAATTCAAAATCTACCCTATACCGATGTACGCTTCTATCTTGGAGGTGGTTCTTACCCCTTCTCGGGGCGGAAAATTTTTTGGTCAAAATAACCACGAAAGTGGCTAGAGAACCTAATTCTAAGCAAAAACTGTTCTATAATTTTTTTTTAAACTCAATACATTTTGAGTTGTTCGTGGTTGAAAATTTGCCATTTTCATTGAAAAATGTCACCTTTTCGGACGGTTTTTTGCGAATACCTTAGAAACTATGCAGCTAACGAAAAAAACTATATAAAACGTTTTTGTAGCTTATGATCAAACAGATTCGTTTTTCATAAATCTAGTTATAATACAAAAAGAGATAGGGGTAGGACGTAGGTGAAAAGAGATTTTTTTTGTGCATGCTCCAATCGTTGTGTTCAACTTAAAATAACAGAGAATTGGTCGATTTTAGATGTATAATGCTACAAAAAAATTTTGTAGTGCTTGAAAAGACCTTTAAAAGATATGGTGCAAAAAAATTGATGACTAATTTATTTTAAGATAAAATGCGAAGTATATTTAACACCTCATCCACCAGATTTAAATACATCATTTTACTTCTACAATACCTTTCATCATAGTGTTATTTCTATGTTCAAAAAATTGGACGGGTTTAAAATGCAAAGTTTTTGAAAAAAAAAAAGATCAAATTATAGAAAGCATTTTTAAATTTCCTTATTTTCCATGTAACTCGAAAATGATAAAGAGATGCAGTAATGAAAGAAAAAACAAAATTTTTACCTGAAAAAAACCCTACATTTTTGTGCTGTATCTTTTTTCGTATCTCTTATCATTTTCGAGTAACATGGAGGAAAAGGAAGATTTTTAAGAAAATTTGAAAATGCGCTCTATAATTTGGTCTTTTTTTTTTCAAAAACCATTTATTTTAAACTCGTCCAACTTTTTTAACATAGAAATAAAACTTCAATAAAAGGTATTGTAGAAGGAAAACAATGCATTTCAATTCTGGTGGATGAGGGGTTAAAATATGCTTCTCATTTGTAGCATTATATCCCTAAAATCGACAATTTCTCTGTTATTTTAAGAGGCTACAGTAGCGATCAACAGGTAGCAACAAACGCGTTCCAAGATTGCGGCTCTAATTTTGAATATTTTGTCGAGATATTTGGCACACATATTCGTAATATAATAAAAAATGGCGGTACAGAGCCCAATTTCAGAAATATGTTAGTACGTGGAAATTACTCTATAACTAAATAAAATATTGAAAAAAGGAGCCTGTACCGCCATTAAGAAGAAAAAAAAACTTTCTTCAAATAAACTTTTTTTATCCAATGCCTAGATTTTGTGTAATCTTGGAACTACTAAATTTTTTTATTTCTAACAAGAAATCGAACATTTTGACAAACCTGCTTCAAATTTTCTCTAATCTGTTCTGTCATCTTTATCGATATCTGTTCAGTGCAGTAGTGCGTTAATTTAAGAATTTGTTTTTGTTGTTTCATAGGAAAGTAGGGTTTATTGATAGTTAATTTATTATATATTTGTTGTTGTATAAGTTGTTGGCCTCTTTGAAAGAATAGATTGTTGTTAATTGTGAGATTTAGTTATATGTAGGTAGGTAAGTATATTTTACGCAAAAATATTTCGAATTCTAATGCGAGTATACAAAGTTTTAGGAGGATTTTTTATTCTAAAAATATTATCAATAGTTTAACAAAATGGAAAAAGTAAATCAAACGAAAAATAAAGTGAAACCTTCCAAGAAAAAGTCCATTAAAAATTGTGCCAAAATTATGCGAAAATCGAAATTTGTTTCGCTTCACAACAAAAAATGATTATTTATTATTGTTTTATTATTAGATATTTCATGCAAATACCTTTCTAAATACCTATTTTAATAAAATAATAAAATTTTCACCCATTTTGGTTTATTTTTATAAATATCTATTTATTAATAATAAAATCGTTTTGTATTACTTCCATTTAGCGCGACTATGGTATTGTTAAAATATTAATCTTAGATAATGTCAAAGATTACCACTGTTGCCAAAGTTTATGATACTATCTTCCGAAGTTATATTTTGTTGCTATCTGTTGATCGCTACTGTTTACTCTTAAGTTGAATAAACCGATTTGAGCATGCACCAAAAAGAAAAATCTTTTTCCACCTACCATATCTCTTTTTGTATTATAACTAGAAGATTCATGATGAAACGGATCTCTTTGATTTTTCATAAGCTACGAAAACCTTTTATAGTTTTTTTCGTTAGATGCATAATTTTTAAGGTATTTACAAAAAAACGTCCGAAAAGGTGTCATTTTTCAATGAAAATGGCAAATTTTCAACCACGAATAACGCAAAAAGTATTTAAAAAAAAATATAAAACAATTTTTGCTTATAATTAGGTTCCCTAGCCACTTCCGTGGTTATTTTGGCCAAAAAATTTTCCATCCCGGAAAAGAGGTGAGAACCACCCCCAATATAAAAGCGCACATCGGCATAGGGCATAAGAATATAGGGTAGATTTTGTTTCTTGAGCTATTCCCTATTTACAGTGAAAATATCAAGAACAGAGCAAATATGTAACAGAATTGAAGTAGAACGTCCAATAAAAAAAATGGAAAAGAGAGCCCTGCAGTGATACGGGCATGTAAAAAGATGCCAGAGCACAGATGGCCGAAAAGAATATTGGACTGGGACCCTCCGGGAACAAGATGGAGAGGAAGACCTGCTATGAGATGAAAAACTTACATAGAAAATGCTATGATAGATAGAGACCTCAGAATAGAGTGCTGTCGAGGACGAAAACCTCTAACTCATAATAGGAAAAAGCCGAAGAAGAGATAATTATTTACTAAAGTCGATAAAACCAAAAATTAACAAGTTTTATAAATATCAGTGAAATGAACTAAGAAATCACGTCATCAATATCTAGTTTTCTCATATGAGTAATCCAAAGATGATACATGCACCGCTAAACTTAAAATATCGATGCAATTTCTTGGGAATGTCAAACAAAATACTTACTTCGGAAACATGGCTTTGGTTTTGTCGCCCACGGCCTCGATGAGAATGGTACCAGATTCTACAGCATGCACGACACGATGAGATAGTTCTTTATTGTTGAAGTTTAAACATAAACCGATGTCTTCCTCGTAAATTCGCTGAATGAACGGGTCACGTTTCTCCAGAACTGGTTTCTGTCGCCATAAGAGGAATTCTTTGTGAATCACTGGGTCGACCTAAGACATGGATTACGTAAACGTCACTAAAATTGCATTAAAAGTAACAGTAAATTATGTAGTAATGTAGTAATCCACAATGAAATTAAATCCCTGTAGATGACTGTTTACCATAAAGCAAAAAAATTACTAAAATCCTTTATAAAAGGTTTATTTTATTAAAATCCCTTAAAGGGCTACATCACCGAATGTTTTCGGAATAACAAGTCCATCATCAGTGCTTTTTATAGGTTAAAGAACATGCATGAGCCACCAATATATATGTGAGTGAAAACGCTGTAAATATGAAAATGTTTTAAAGGCGTCCTGAAAGGACATGGTACATGAAGAACTTCTTTCATGAACCCTACTTAAGTATTACTGTAACCTCATAATTTTCTGACTTATAGTGTTGCAAAAAAAAATGAATTTGGGATAAACAAATTAAATAACTTTTAAACTATTTGACCAATTGATTTGAAATTTAAAATATAATTTAAGCACAAGAAGTCTCAGCATTTCGTGTAATAAGAAGGTTTTAGCTTAATTTTTAAATAAGGTATGAACATTTATAAAATCTCAAAATGTATGACTTATTTTGCAATTTTCTAAGCAATAAATAAGGATAGACACATTCAGCGAACGCCATATTGAAGTTTTTTATACGATTTATGAGTTTCTTATTCTCAAATTTGTTTAGAATGCTTCACTTTTTAGTAATAGACGAAAAAAGCGAAAATTTACCGTTTTTTGATCTTCATTTGTTTATAGCTATGTATATCATCAAAATCGGTTGCAGGAAACATATAAGTTATTATTATAAATGTCCATATTATTCAAAAAAATTGGTTTCGGCCTGGAGAAGGTTGTGTCACCAACAGGATATTTTGTTCCTTATTTTCTGTACAATGACAGAAGCAACACAAAAAAGAATCCAAGCATTAGAACTCTGGTGCTACCGAAAATGCTCAGAATATCGTACATGAGCCACACGACAAATGCGGAAGTCCTGCGTAGGATAAACAAGGAAAGAGAGCTTATGCTTATGATGATAAAAGAACGGAAAACACAATATTTTGGTCACATCGTAAAAAATCAAAAGTATGAACTGCTCCACATATAATCGAAGGAAAAATCAATAGCAAAAGAGGACCAGGAAAAGACGCAACTCTTGGCTTAAAAACCTACGACATTGGACGAATATGACCTCCATAGAACTATTCAGGGTGACTACAAATAAGGTTAAATGGGCAAATGTAATGGCCAACGTCCTTAAGAGCACGGCAACGTAAGAAGAAGATATCTACAAACTGCGATGATCTACAACACCAGCTTGAGGAAGAGAAAGAGAGAGGAATACATAAATAAAAACATGACGTACTACGTATGTGATTATGCGAAAAATAAGAGAACAAAGAAGTACAGCTCCATAATATCAAAGTACTGAATTATTTAGTTATTAAATCACTTGCATTATTCGACTTGACATTGAGAATACCATTCCATGAAGCTAATTTACATATTTTTTAAATCGATACAAAAAAATGTGACGATTCTAAATAGATAGACGATTCTCTCAGTTGGTTTCCTGGAATTTGTACGTATAATTTAATTTGTTTATTAATGATATTATCGTTCTTCACGATTTATGGAAATGTTTTTCAATGTACAGAGTTAATTGCAAAAGCAAGCATCTGACAGATTGAAAATTATAAGGTTTCAGTATACTCACAATCAGAATAGAACTATATTTCAGTTTTCGATAAAAACGTGACATCATAAAAAGAGGCGCAAACAAGAAAAATGCTCGTCTTCTTCTTCTTCTTCTTTTATATAGGCAATACTGTCTATTTTCCTTTAACGATGCCTTTTATTCTGCTCCTAAATTAGAGGATATTAGAGGTATTAGAGGATATGTTAATTCCACTCTTCTTTTCTGTTTTTTACCCAGGTATTTATATTGTCTACCCTACATATGCATATTTCCTTATCCTGTCCTGCAGTCCTTTTCCAGCAATCTTTCTTAAGATTTTCATTTCGTTGGTCTCCAGATGTCTTTATGTTTTGCTTGTGTTTGGTCTTGTTTCGGCCGTGTAAGTCATAACATAATATTCCACTTTGTTTCCACCTTTAGGTGTTCGTTTTTCCACATTTTGTCGTTTAGTCATGCGGCCGTTCTACTGGCTTTAATTATTTGGTCTCTTCTCTTCTTCGATATTGTTGTCGGCTGATACATTCATTCACAGGTATTTGAAAGTCATTACTTGTTGTATAATTTGATTGTCTAACTCCAATTAGCATCTTATTGGTTCTTTGGCTATTGTGACCAATGCTTTGATCTACGGCAAATGCTTTGGTCTCGTTTACAAAACATGTTTATAACATTAATGTCGTAATATATCGTACTATCAAAATATCAGCTCAAACAAGTTTAGTAATTGCCAAAGAACCAATAAGATGCAAATTGGAGTTAGACAATCAAATAATTATACAACAAGTAATGATTTTCAAATCCCTGGGAATTAATCTATCAGCCGACAACAATATTGAAGAAGAGGTAAGAGACCAAATAATTAAAGCCAGTAGAACGACCGGATGCCTAAACGATACAATTTGGAAAAACAAACACCTAAGAGTGGAAACAAAGGACCGAATATAATATAAGTCAGTTATTAGGCCAGTTATGACTTACACGGCCGAAACAAGACCAGATACAAGCAAAACACGAAGACATCTGGAGATCAACGAAATGAAGATCTTAAGAAGGATTGCTGGAAAAAGACTACATGACAGGGTAAGAAGTGAGGAAATCAGGCGCATATGTAGGGTAGATAATATAAATACCTGGGTAACGAACAGAAAAGTGGAATCAACACACAAGCAGGATTCTGAATCAAGGAGAGTAAGAATAGCCAGGGACAAGTCACCGTTAGGCAGAAATAGGATGCTCAAGAAAAAGATGGAATGGTAATTTAAGGACAGAATTAAAGTCACAAAGTTGAAGAAAAACAGGCAGTACTGCCTATGTATATAAAAGAAAAAGGATATATCGTACTAAAACCTCAAACTACTGTAAATATACGAAAAACGTAGATTTGCAATTTTTTATAGTAAAATTAGCTCAATTAATTTAAATATCGTATCAAAAAATCCAGTGTTGTAAAAATAAAAAAATAAAGAACTTTCTTACCTCCAAGCCGTCTTTGCTTTCAATTTCCGAAGTAATATGTACCACTTCCTTCACTGGAGAATCCGGAGGAGAGTTTTCTCTGCCGTATTTAAGATTAAAGTGTGATGGGGATCTACGATGCTTTTTGAACAATACCACACCTGAAACGAAGAAAATAAATCATTTATCGTCAATATTTTTGAATTTATTCAAAGAGGTGTCAGACACTACCACCGAAACTTTAAAATTGCCCTAGAACGTACTTTAAAACAGTTCATTGGGACCATAAAGGGATAAGTGTCGACGAGAATAAACTTCACCACCTGAGTTATGCTGATGACATGACATAGTTTTGATAAAAGACGTTAGAAGATATTAGAAAAACTAGAAAGAGCCTGCAGGGACATCGTTTTAAAAATAAATATCCCAAAAAAATACATGCCCAACCTTGTGCCCAGTAACATATTAAAAATTCAGAAAGACGAAGTAGACCTTGTTGATAAATACATATACCTGCCTTAAATGACAACCAAACAGGTGATGTATCAAGAACAATAGCACATGGATGGGCAGCATATGGGCACTCTCAAAAACGTATTTAAAGACTATTTCTATCAATGCGTTCTTCCAGTAATGACTTATGGTGCGGAAACACTATCCCTAACAAAAAACATTGCTTCAAAACTAAGAATAACACAAACAAGGATGGAGCTTTCAATGACAGGAGTCATATTGTGGAGATAGCTTACAGATTGAAATGGAGATGGGCTGGTCACGTGGTAAGGATGAAGGGTGGAAGATGGGCACGCAAGTTAACTGAATGGAGATCAAGAACAGATAAACGAAACATCGGAAGATTAGCTATACGATGGCAAGATGACCTGCGAAAGATGACGAAAAATTGGATCCATACTGAATAACACCATGAACTCTCCTTGGTATATCCTCAACAAAGACCTACATTTGGAACTCTGTATAGTTACGATTAAAGAAGAAATTCTGAGTACTTTTCAAATAAGCCCTGTATTGTTCGTTTTAAGCTGTCTCCTATATTTATCAAACATTGTTTTAAAGTTAGCAACTTGCGATACATAAATAAACTGCGTTAAGCGTTTCGGTCACGCCTGATGATCAATATTCAAAACAACCCCTAAACTAGAGCAAACATGCAAACTTTTCCCTAGAAATTTTGATGGTTCTTTCCGTGAACTAAATAAATCGCTCGTTTTGTAGAATTGTCGTCACCAAGTCGATAATGTCCATCCTTCATACCACTTCATACGATTATTCAGTTAATTTATTATTTATGTATAAAGCGGAATCGTTTTGAAATTAAAGAGAAAAGAGTTTTTTTATTTTTATATACATTTATATAATAATTCTTCGAAGAGTTATTTACACAAGCACTTAAAAACTGTAGGTATTACAGAAGGGACCAAGATAAATGGTGAAAATATAAATATAACATTTGTTATGCCGACGATACAGTCATTATCACTGAAAGTGAGAAAGACCTGCAGACGCTACTAAACCCAATTTATGATACTGGGGAACAGTTTGGTTTAACAATAAACATAAAGAAAACAAAAACCATGGTGATCAGCAAGAGGGGTAAAGTCATAACAGGGATCCAGATAAATAATGAAGATATCCAAAAAGTGGACAACATGAAATAATTAGGAGTGTGGATTACGGGGTCAACTATTTTCAATGGGAAATAAGCCACCATTTTACCAAAAAAACTAATTTTATTAACGTTTCGACGCCCGAGTCATAAACGTTAATAAAACCTTTTTTTTGGTAAAATTGTGGTTTATTTCCCATTGAAAATAGTTGATTATAAAAATGCCACAAGGAAATAGCTTCAGAACAACATGGATTACGGAAGATCTAAATCCAAAATAAGAAATTCGATCAAGAGCAGCCTTGTTGAAAATAAGGAAATTTCTGAGTAACCAAAGACTCAATCTGCAAATCCGATATCGGATGGTAAAATGTTATATCTATTCTATTCTTCTTTATGGTGTCGAACCTTGGACTGTTAATGTTGACTTAATGAGAAAGCTAGAAGCTTTTGAGATGTGGCTTTTCAGAAGAACTTTGAAGAACTGTTGCACGGAATGGGAAGAGACAGAGAACTTTTGACCACCATTAGAAGGAGAAAGACACTATATTTGGGGCACATACTTAGTAATGGTAAGTACGAGTTGTTGCAGCTGATTATGAAGGGTAATATCGAAGGAAAAAGGGATCCTGGTAGAAGACAAATATCCTGGCTGAAAAATATTCGCCACTGGACCGGGTTGAACACACAGACGCTTTCGAGAAAAGCAGAAGATAGAGACGAATTTGCAATGGTTAGAGCCAACCTTCCTTAGTGGAATCGGCATTAGAAGAAGAAGAATCTACAAATTGCTAAGTATTTAAAGTATTTTTGGCGTTTTAATTTCAATTCTAGTTTTCTTTCCTTTCCTAATATGTTATATAGTCGATTCACTAATCGTCTTATTAGTTTTCATGTTATTTTTAGATTTTCTTTTGCTTCTTATTCTTCCTCAGCTTTTACCTTTTCCTTAATCTTCTTTGCCACTCATTTCTGCCTATCGTATCTTCTTCACCTAAATCTTTATCTCTCATAATCTTTGAAACACAGTGCTTCCATTTTCTTCTCGGTTTTCTTTTACCTCTCTTTCTCTCTTCAAAAACCCTTTAACAATAGAGAAATATTTTTAATCTTCTTCTTTTAGTGCCGACTCAACTAATGAATGTTGGCTATAACCATTACAAATTCGTCTTTATCTTCTGCTTTTCTTAAAAGCGTCTGTGTGTTTAACCCGGTCCAGTCGCGAATGTTTTTCAGCCAGGATATTTGTAATCTACCAGGACCCCTTTTTCCTTCGATTTTACCCTTCATAATAAACTGCAACATCTCGTACTTATCATTTCTAAGTATCTGCCCTAAATATGCTGTCTATCGCCTTTTAATGGTGGTCAAAAGTTCTCTGTCTCTTCTCATTCTGTGCAACACCATTTCGTCCGTAAAAACCACATCTCAAAAGCTTCCAGCTTTCTCATAAGTCAACATTAACAGTCCAGACTTCGACACCATAAAGAAGAATAGAGTGGTTATAGAGTGGAGTCTGTGGTTATCAGAAATTTCCTCATCAAAAAGGCTGCTCTTAATTGCTCTATTCTTGATCAAATTTCTGATTTCGGATTTAGATCTTCCGTAATCCGGACTCCTAAGTATTTCATTTTGTCCACTTGTTCAATATCTTCATTTTGGATCTGGATTCTTGTAATGACTTTAATATAATGTTTTAAGAGATAGTTTAAATGAATTAAGAGAACAATTTAAGACTTACCAAGGTGTGGGGTTTTCACTACAAAAATTTATAAATTTAGGTCACCAGCCATTTCGACGATAAACTGAGAAATGTCTGAAATCATGGGTGTTTGACAATATATAGGTTAAGATACTAATTGAAAAGCCTTCCAAAGGGTTACCTTCTCAAGAAAAGGATTATAGCTCGAGGTAATTACCCACACGTATTTAATTATAGAGGGGAGATTGATCGAGTGTAAGTATACCATTCTTCCCACTAGACTAAACAATAAAATTCAAGGGCTAGCACAGATGTGTACAGTTCGGATCAAAATGTTAAATTTAAGAAAAATGAACATGCCACGACTGAACTGAATAGTTTTTCTTGTAGAGACAATTTCCAATTTAGAACAGGTCTCAGAGAAACATTTTATTAGATTCTAACTCACCTGGTTCGTCTTTGCCGTTGCCTATTTGAGGATGAAGGTGTGGATTTGGAGAGCTGGGAGTCGAAGTGAGAACTAGAGTTTTTAAGGCAGCTACTTCGGCAGTCAGAACGTCGACCTTCATCTGACTTTCCCTTAACGCCTTTTCTGCAGCTGCTTGTTTTTCGTTTGCTTCTCGAACCATCGTGTGCGCTTCCTGCAACAAGAATAATCAATTAGCCTTTATTTGTCCACTGCTGAACGTAGGCCTCCCGTAAAATGTTCCTCCTATCTCTGTCTTAAGTGAGGAAAATATAGTTAGAAACAAATATAAAACAGTGTTAATCAAGATATTGTCGTTGACCGATTATTATATCTAGATCTAGTATAAAAATATTGTTCTCTGATCTTTAACTGTCAAACAAACGCTATGTGTCAATCGACTCTGGTATTTTATTATCATATACCACTTGACTAACCTGGATACAGTTGTAAGAAATCTACAGACGGCACTGGATATGATAGAAGAATGTAAGTATCTGATGGAAAAATAGCAATAAATAAAAAGTAAAAAAATTCAAGCGATTATCTTCAAAAAGAGAAAAGATAACCCAGAAGAATAGCAAGCAGTGCAAGACAGGCCCATCGAATGGCAAAACCAAGTAAATACCTAGGAGTGACAATAGAACAAAGTCTAACATTCACACCACAGAGAACTTGCAGGAAAAAGAGGCAAATTAGCTATGAAAACAAAATTAAGACTAAACAGAGTCATACTACCAATTATTACATAATATGTACCAAAGATAGAATAAATCAGAGAATTCGAATTATTTACTTTGCACAAAGAATTTGATTTTAAGTTTTTTTGCACCAAGAATTTTAAGATAAACATTACGAAAGTATTTTTAATTTTCAATTTTCATACAAAAAAGCGATGTTTGCACAATCCTCTGATTTCTATTTCTGATTCTGTTTACGTAATTTTCGCTGGGTTGAGGTCATGTAAAGTCAAGATTAAGAACAACTTTGATAATAGAGAATAATAAAATTTTGTAACATATGATGAGTCGCGATGCCAAATTTTATTAACATTGGCAAACTATACATAGTACGCAATAACAAGTATTATAATAAGCTCGTTTTATTATGTGTTAATATTTTTTACGCGGATTCTGTATTTGTGAATAAGGAGTAGGTATTATGGAACTGATAATAGTGATAATAGAAATACTTCAGAAGTAGAATAGACAACTATCTTACATGTCGTATTCTATAATTGGTTAATCCACTATGCGTCTTTTTATAAATATATTGTTGTGATCTTATTTATTTATATGTGATGATATTCTTATATGTAATTTAATTTAATTAATGCATTAATGATAATCTAATTAATCAACCAGATCACATACCAATATGTTTTCAATCTCAGGGCGAATTATAAAATTACTTACTTACTTTCGTGACTTCTAAGTATTTCTCAGTGGTTCCTAATCGGGATAGGAAAAAAATAAAATAATACACACATATGGATTACAATTATAAATCAAAATTTTGTTTATTTTATATAAATGGCAATTACTGCTTAATATTTGTTAGATCTTATATTTATTTAATACAAAAATTTAAAAATGGGAATCTTATTTCCTTTTGGTTTCCAATTTAAAACTTTTATTAATAATGAAACTATTAGGATTTATTAGCAACAAATTGATTTAAGTTTGATGAAAATCTTCTGATATTAGCGATTATGTTCTTCAATTTTTAATGTGGTATTTAATACAAAAACCCATACATTCATGTCTTGACAAATGAGACTGACCTTTATCTGGTGAACTGCGAATGTCCTCACACAAAACCCGTTTCCTCCTACCCTTGGTTGCGATGAAAAACTCGTCCTGGCCTCCAGTAATGTTCTCCTTTGAAAACTACCTCGTATCGCTCTCGTTCCTGCTTTTCTCGTGATGTCGTGTTCTACCTTTTTCGAACCACTTCAATCAGCCACCGGGATACTCTTTGCTCAAGGAGATTCTTTTCTCTCGACTCGGCCTACCTCTCGTTCCGATGGGTACTCAACACTCACGGACCTATACCGGCGTTTTCACTCTTCGTACACTACCGTCCACCACTGGACTTAACCTCTCCACTGCTCAAAACATCTCTCATCCTCATTCATTTCCCTACTTTCTCAATATCCCCTCCAGATTCAAAAATCAACATTCCACCACAAATTTTAATTCGCCGTATTCCTCAATACCAACTTTTAATCTTTCTAAATATGTTTAATGGATTTCAAGAATAAATAATAATTTCCCAATTTAAACTTACTTTCTACTTTTTACAAAACTTAATGACCTATTATCTATTTCACTGAGTCTTATTTAGCGTAGGCTAATGATCGAATCTTCCGCGAAACACTATAATGGTCCGCGTCACTCAACTTGTTTATCTTAGGCGCATTGTTACCGAGTTTCGTACACTTCTTCGAATCACTTTCTTAAAAACTAAATATAATAATTTGTTGTATACAGGTTGTTCTAAATTTACATGCCCGTGGTTGAGAAAATTGAAGATCTTTTATATTAATTTGAATTTTGCTTATAATTATAAAATTTTAATTCTCATATCAAATAGAAATATAACAATATGTATATAAAAAAAAAATTATTATTATATAATGTGCCACATTTATATTAAGAAATATATGAGAAGAAATCCACAATCCTTGATTTGTACTCTATTTACATTCATTTCTTTCAACGGTTAAATTTGGAAAATTTACTACTGATTTGGTACTCTACTCTTAGTTCTTTAATTGCTCTGAATATTATTTCTCTTATACTTACAAAGTCGTAGGCTGCCTTGTAGTCTATAAAGTATCTATGCCATATTCCAGTGTTTTATTAATTGGTTTCAGGTCTGCAATCTGATCAATTGTCATTTACTACCTCTGAAACCAGCCCGGTATTTCCCTATTATTCGTTCTGCATATTGTGCCATATGGTGACATAGTATAGTGAAGAAGAATATTTTATACGCTGCATTTAGGGTCGATTTCTAATACCTGCGTTAATCTATGGCTCAGTTGACCGAGGTTCACCGGTGAACTTCGGTTTTGTTTGGAATGCATTTCTCATTGTTAGTGCACGTTCTACAGCTTTCGAGAAATGCCAATAGATGGCAAAAGGTAAAAAACTATCGCCATTTTGTACGACCTTTTTAATAATATGGTGGCTTATTTCCCATTATAAATAGTTAAAATTGTAAAAATGCCACAAGAAAATAGCTTCAGAACAACTTTTTTATGCTGTTTTTGAATAAAGTTACATTTAAGTATAGGTATTTATAGCCAAATAGTCATTTTAATAATTATAAATAAATGTAATAAAAACAAAAATAATGTTATCGTTTTTCGTTAGGCTTAATATAATAAGATAAGTTATATTTATATTATGACAGTGTTTCGTGTTAATACAACGCATGCGTAATCCATGAAATCATCTGAACTGGGTTCAGAAATCTTTGAACGGCCGAATTCCAGTGTTCAGGTTGAACGTAGTTTAAACTGCAATCGGTTGAACGTGAATTGAGAAAGACGATTTTGACTTTAAACTGACGTTCACTAAAGTTCAGGTTATACTGTAGTTGAATTCGATAGGAGAAATTTACCCTTAGAAGCGTAATTCCTCTGTGGTGAGAGCTCTCAAACATATCTCCTTTTTGTGTATGCCGCAAAGTATTCCCATAGATAGATAGAAGTATTAGATAGATATAGAAGTAGATAGAAGTATTCCAACATTCCAATCACTGGCTTTGAAAGTCAGAAGAGATGGACAACTTACGGAGTGAAGTTCCATTAAGCAGTATGTTGTTTAATTTAATCATAGATGAAATCATCAAAAGCTTTAACAAAGAACGAGAATACAAATAAAGACCAAAGAATGAAGATAGTTTACAACGACTCTTGAACTGTTAAAGATATACATCTTGTAGATGCCAGATAATCTTCACCTGAAACTGAAGCCATTTGTATTGGAGGGACAAAGCAGTCCATTACATTAGACTACGGGGTAGAGATTAAACACTGTGATGAATACAACTACCTGGGCATGAAGACATCTCACGATGGAACACTCGATGCTGCGACAGAAACATACAGGGTGAGGGTAGAAAAGCCATATCGATGATGAACGGCATTCTGTGGGACCAAACAATATCTAAAGTGAACAAACAGTTCATATACAAAACCATACTTAAAAGTATAATCACATATTATGAGAGTGAAGTTTGGCCAATGAAACAAAGAACAAAGAAAATGTTACTAGGAATATAGATGGACTTCTGGGGAAGAACAGCAGGCAAATCAAGTAGAGATCGGATACCAAATGAGAGAATACGAGAAATGATGTGAATTACGCATACAATAATTGATGGCATAAAAACAAAACAACTAATATGGTACGGCCATGTACAGAGAATGCCAAACGATAGTATCCCTAAACAGATTTTGACGTGGACACCAAAAGGGAGAAGGAAAAAAGAAAAAAGGAAGGCCGAGAAGAAGCTGGAGGGAGGGAATTGAAAAAGAACTAGAGGACAGAGAAATCCGGAAAGAAATGTTATTGATAACTAACGTTTATTATTTATGTAATAATTTAACTACAAATAAATGAAATATTGCGAATTTTGATCGATAATATAAAAAAATGAATCTCATCGACGCTGTGGAATGCACTCTGGTTGTAGCCACGAAGAAGCATTACCAGATTCCTAAAGCGCATTCAGTCGAAACCATTTCCTCATTTTCTCCGGTACTTACACCGATTCAAGATCTGAACTTGAATAATCGACGGATCTACATCTTTAGATTAACCTCTACGGATCCCATTAGTTCATTCCATTATGACCCGATCGAAAAACGGTGTAATCGTCGTGTTTCTGTGAGAAGGTGTGTGAGAGGAATGTGGTAATAGGCATGCATGTCAAGGATGCGAGTTCTAGTGTGCAGGACTCCATGTCAAATTGAAGCCATTCATCATATTCACGGCTTCACGAACAACAGGTTAAATCGTTTCTTATACTACACATTAAATATTTTTTTTCACGGTAATGATACGTTATTTGAGTGGATTTTTCTTGGAATTGGAATGAACCAACGCTGATGATATACAGACGACAAATTAATAAGTAACGTGAACTGAAGCGAAGGAATACTTATGTATTTCTGGAAAATATAGGTTACTACACTAGCGTAGTAAAATTGTATAAAAAAGTGGCAAGAAACCAGATCGGAGATAGATCTTTAAAATTATATGGTCGCCAAAAAGAAAGCGAAAGTAGCAGTAGCAAAAGCTAAAGCAGAAGCGTATTCAAACTTATACGATCAACTTGATACCAGGGAAGGCGAAACAAAGATATATAAAATAGCCAAACAGAGAGCAAAGAAAGCAAGAAATTTTACTAAAAAGGGGTAGTTCCCTGGATTGGCTGTATACCTTATAGTTAAACAAACTGGAACATGAAGTAAAAACATGAACATGAAGTGGAAATTCACTGATGATGGACCGATAGGTTTGAAAACGTTCTGATGAACTCATTTTATTGAATCCATTGGGATTCTAAAAAAAATTTTTAGTAAATATACCTTTTACATAGAAGTGGTTTTTACTTCATGTTCCAGTTTGTTCAAAAAATTTTAATCAGATTAGATGTATCCGAGATGAAAATAACAAAATATTAATTCACGAAAAGGATGTCAAAAAGAGATGGAGAAAGTATTTTGACAGTTTATTAAATGAAGAATTTGAGAGACAGCCTGTGGAGTTAACGGAGACAGTAACAGCAATGGTTACCAGAATAACAAACGAGGAAGTGGCTCAAGCGCTTCAAAAAATAAATAAAGGAAAAGTAGTCGGACCAGATGATATTCCTGGGGAAGTATGGAGAGCATTGGGAGAGACAGGAATAAGTTGGCTAGCAGGTCTATTAATAGAATTATGGAAGTTGGACAAATGCCAGACGAATGGAGAAGCAGTATATTAGTACCTGTCTACAAAAACAAGGGAGAGATACAACAATGTACAAACTACAGGGCTATAAAACTACTTAGCCACACCATGAAAATATGGGAGAGAGTAATTGATAGACGGATACGTGAAGAAACAGAAATATCCGATAATCAATTTAGCTTTATGCAGGGCAGATCAACAACAGATGCAATTTTTATTGTAGGGCAACTGATAGAAAAATACAGGAATAAAGAGACCAACGCTCATATGGTATTCATTGATCTTGAGAAAGCATATGATAGAGTTCCTTGAGAGATTCTGTGGTGGGCACTCAATAAGAAAGGAGTCCCTGCCGAATATGTAAAGATTGTGAGAGATATGTATGAGGGAGTAACGACTAGTGTAAGGACAAGTGTGGGAGATACTGATAAGTTTCAGGTGAAAGTAGGATTGCACCAAGACTCGGTGCTTAGTCCTTATTTATTCTCATTAGTTTTGGACCAGATAACAGCGAAACTACGGGGTAGTATTCCATGGTGCCTAATGTATGCTGATGATGTAGTGTTAATAGGAAATAGTGAAAGAGACTTAGAACAAAAACTGGAACAGTGGAGACAAACTCTGGAGGATAAAGGTTTAAAACTTAGTAGGACAAAAACAGAGTATTTGGAATGTTCACTTAAAGATGGAGTTACTGGAGAACATAATAAGTTGTCCTGCGTCTTTGACTTTTGTTTTATTTCTTACCCAATTGTTTTGCTTTTTGTCTGTCAATTTTACTCCTAACATTGCTCTATCCATGGCTCTTTGTGTCTTCATTATTTTATCCATGTTTGCCTTGGTCCATGTCCATGTTTGGCATGCGTATGTGAGAATTGGGAGTATGCACTGGTCAAACACTCTAGTTTTTAAGTATTGTTGTAATTTTTTATTATTTAGGACCCATTTTAATTTTCCAAATCCTGCCCAGTTTAATTATAGCCAGGCTAAAATGAGCTTCGCAGGTCTTAACGCTAGACAAACAGAAAATAGGTGGAATAGCACGATACAACAATGGAGACCATGAACAGGAAAGAGAGCAAGAGGACGACCCCAGATGAGATGGGGAGACGACATTAAAAAGATAGGAGGAACGCACTGGAAACAGAAAGCACTAAACAGAAGCGAATGGAGGAAACTGGGGGAAGCCTATGTTCAAAATTGGACGAATTAAAGGGCAAAAGAAGAATGTTATATTATGTTATATTTTTAACATTAATGTTCTATATATTTTTTGGGTTTTTTGACAAAAAATTATGTTTTTAGCTGCTTGTTTAGTCCAAAATAACATTTGTTCGCTAGCACTATCCTTAGTTTTACTTCTTCGGATGTGTTATTATCGCTTTTTATGAGAGAACCCAGCTTATTGTTTCAATTGATTTGTTTATATACATATTATATATATTTTTTTTGATACGCAATTATTTCTCATCATCTTTGTTGTGAAGTACTAATCATAACAATATAATTATCTTCCACTGATGATGGTTATCTATATATCTATTTTGATTTTATTCATAAGCCTGAACACTCTGTTAATAGCGTTTTATAATATTTAATGTAAATTTTATGTTCAAGTACTGATAAGATGGTCCGTGGATAAGTTGAGTTTCTTTTTAAAAATGAAACAAATTCTTGTTAAAAATGTAGAATTTTTTACTAAGGATTAGGCGCAAAATCTTGGCCGAATGCTATTTAAATGCATTCATTTTTTCGAATCCTGAGAAAACTAATAGATATTATTGAAAAATTTAAACGCAGAATGAAAGATTACATTATCACCGAGGGCCTAAAGTCTATTAAAATAAACAAAAATTTATTTTGAATGAAATATTTGAAATTTAACATCACACTAAATTTTCTCTTTTATTTTCACCCCTGTAACTTATTAAAATAAACATTATAGAAGTTTTCAGGGACTTTCGGCCCTCGGTAATAAATGCAATCTTTCATTCTGCGTTTAAATTTTTCAAAAATACCGACTTAGTTTTCTCAGGATTCGAAAAAAAATAATGCATTTCAATAGCATTGGACCAATATTTTGCGTCTATGCCCTTAATGTATATTACACTGAAAAAATTGAAAATCGCGTCACACTATAAAACCAAAATCGGAAAATGAACAAACAACACACTACATCACATCTACAGAATGTTTTCACTAATGATAATGATCAATTAAGTTATTTCCGGGTTGAATAATTTTGGTTTTTGAAAAACCATTATTTTGACGACGTTTCGTCAAAGTCACACTTGCCATTGTCAAGCCAAATTAGTTCTGTTTCTTCCTGATGGTCAATGAGAATTGTTCAGAACTGTTTTATTTCAGATTTTGTAGTGATAATGTTGTTGTTGATAACAGCCGCATGACACATGACACGCCGTAGTTTTCTCAAAAGCATAGAAACGGGAGATTCGTGGCCGTTGGGACCCACTTCTTTTTAATATTATGGCAGCCAACGTGTTCAGGCGGTTTACTGTAAAGAGACCGAACTCATTAGACCGAAAAGCACTTTACCGAAACCTCACTATACCGAACAGCAAAGACCGAAAAGCAGTTCTTTTTACTTGTTGCAGTAGAAGAGATAAGACTAATGTAATTACAACTAAATGTTATTTGGATGGTTATTATAAACAGTTAAAATGGTGTTAACGTCATTCTACCCTTAATTTATTTTTACCTTCACTAATTTGTTTAACGGATGAAAATTTTTTCATATCAGACTGTACAGAGTAACAATTTACACAGTCTATAATATAAAATAGTACAAAAAAAATATAATAAACAAAAAGACATATATACAAAATCTTACCATAATTTACTACAATCTTTTTTAATTTATGTACCATTTCGGTCTAATGCTGTTCGGTCTAGTGAGGTTTCGGTAAAGTGCTTTTCGGTCTAATGAGTTCGGTCTACTGCTTTCGGTCTAATGATTTCGGTCTAATTGTCGTGTACCGTTCAGGCAAATAGTAGCAATCTTTAAAATGTTTTAAACTTTAAAACAATTTTTACTTCCCTGCAATCCCTAAATAAATCAAATACCATTTTTCTATATTGATACAAAAGAAACTATTTCGCCAAGATTTCTAATATCAGTTTCCGTGACATACTTACGAAGTAGTGAAAATTATCACAAAATAAACATAAAAACGAAAAAACCTACTTATCAGTCATTCTGCCTTGTTTGTTTGTATACATTTAAGGAGTGTTTGTAAACCTAGTAGATTTTTAACAGCGATATCTTTCGCAATTTCCTTTTTGGTTAATATTGATCATGTTGGTGTGTATTTATCATAACTAAACTTTTCAATTGGTGGTCGCGAACTATACAACTTAAGAGGAAACAGTAGCAATCAACAGGTAGCAAAAACGCGTTCCAAGATTGCGGCTGTAATTTTGAATATTTTCTCGAGATATTTGGCACACGTATTCGTAATATAATAAAGAATGGCGGTACAGAGCCCAATTTGAAAAATATATTAATATGTGGAAATTACTCTGTAATTAAATACAATATTAAAAAAACGAGCCTGTACCGCCATTAAGAAGAACAAAAAAATACACTTTCTTCAAATAAACTTTTTATCCGATGCCTAGATTTTGTGTCATTTTGGAACTAGTACTAAAATTTTTTATTTCATTAGTAGTTCCAAAATGACACAAAATCTAGGCATCGGATAAAGAAGTTTATTTGAAGAAAGTGTATTTTTTGTTTTTCTTAATAGCGGTACAGGCTCGTCTTTTAATATTGTATTTAATTACAGAGTAATTTCCACATATTAATATATTTTCAAATTGGGCTCTGTACCGCCATTCTTTATTATATTACGAATACGTGTGCCAAATATCTGGAAAGAATATTCAAAATTACAGCCGCAATCTTGGAACGCGTTTTCGCTACCTGTTGATCGCTACTGCTTCCTCTTAAGGTATTTTAAGTTACTGAGAATGAATGACAGATCGAAAAACTAAAAAATATGTGCTCAATATTTTTTAAAAATCTAGCGAATGATACCAAACACGGCTTCCCACGGAGAGGGGTGGGGGGTAAATTAATTTAATATTTTAAATACGAATCCCGCGATATTTCGCGAAATGAACATTAAATCGAAAAACTGTAAAATACACATATTCAATATTTTTAAAAAATCTATCGAATGGCACCAAACACGACCCCCCACGGAGGTGAGGTGGGGGGGGGGGGGAATTACTTTAAAATCTTAAATAGGAGCCCCCATTTTTTATTGCAGATTTGGATTCCTTACGTAAAAATAAGTAACTTTTATTCGAAACATTTTTTCGAATTATGGATAGATGGCGTTATAATCGGAAAAAACGATTGTTGGAAATGGAAAATTAAATTAGAAAATGGCAAGCGCCCACTAAAATGGAAAACTGTACTTAACTTTTTTTAGTTTTAGGACATACTCTTCATAACCCAATAGGTCCCCATCACGCTCGAGTGACTGCACATTTAGCATACTTTTTTTTCCTTTGGAGTAGTATGACTACGGATAAAAAAGTATGCTAAATGTGCAGTCACTCGAGCGTGATGGGGACCTATAATTATAATAAAAAATTTGAACTTTTTTAAAAACATTTACATTGCAAATGTATTATGCAAAATCTATTGGGTCGATTTTAATGAAATTTTGTAGACCATTTAAGTAAGTTATAAGAATTTTCTAAGTGAATTACTAAGGTTCTAAGTGCCACCAAAGTGGTTAAGAAACATTGAATAACAACAGGCGTATTTTGCTCCCTTATTTTGTATTTATTGCTATATTGCGGAAAAGGTAATACCTTAAGACATTTTTGAAAAGGTATATCATACAAAACTGAATTATCTTTATTTTATTTCTCTACGACTTTGTTCCAAAACGAACCGTTTTAAAGTTATAAGCAAAGAAAGCAGAAAAAAATCGATGTTATTCGAAATTTTTAAATATTTTAATTTTTTTATTAATGTTCCGGGCATATTTGAGAAGGAGCATAAATGAATTATTATTACTGAAGGTGTCACCTAACTTTATCTGCAAAAATCCGAATGCCACCTCTCACATCCAAAAATACACGTTTTTTTACAGATTAGTCTTGGTCTATAATGATATTAAAATATATCCGAACTGAACTGTTTTTTTTTCAAAATTCATATAACTGTGGTAAAAATGGTCACCCTATATATATTATATTCCAAAGAAAAACAAATTCACGGTATTGCCGACAAGATATTTGCAAAACACCGCTATTACTTGACTTTTTCCTTTTTCCATTACGACGAGAAAGTAATAATGGCATACGTTTTGATTGTAAACATGTTCATTAAAAACTTTCGCCGTAGAGAACTCTTAATTAAAACTAAAATAATTATCTATTTATCGTCGTTACGCTTAATTTCGTTTTAAAGAAGATTGCTAGCTTTCTTGTTAATCAGATATTGACTTCTTGAAGGTGTGAAGAGCTCGAAGCGTTTCAAATAATATTTCAAAATTCCAAGAGACGAAAATCGATTACAAAAACTACATATACATAATTATATTAAGTAAGTAATGAAATGAGAGACGTTCTCACTATCATTTATTTACATAGGACGATCGGTTTCGCTGTCTACAGTTTGCACAGCATCATCAGGTCTACGGTAGAAGTAAATTACATGATGCCGGTATAAGGAATGATTTCAGTAGTGTACACTGTCTTACTCTTGCTCAATTATTGCTAAAAGGAGTTATGGTAGCTAGGATGGATATAGCTGCTTTAAATAGTATATTGACAGGATCTTGAGGGTAGGGGGTGTTAATTAATACCAAGATCCTGCCAACGTACTAGTTAAAGCCGCTATATCCATCCTAGCCACCATAACTCCTTTTAGCAATAATTGAGCAGGAGTATGACAGTATTTACCTACTACTGAAATCGTTCCTAATACCGACATCATGTAATTTACTTCTACCGTAGACCTGATGATGCTGTGCAAACTGTAGACAGCGAAACCGATCGTCCTATGTAAATAAATGATTGTGAGAAGGTCTGTTATTTCATTACTTACTTAGTATGGAGCCACACGTGCAACCCATTCAATTTTTTTATAATTGTATACAGGGTGTCCCAAAAGTAGTGGAACGGTCGAATATTTCGCGAACTAAACATCGGATCGAAAAACTGAAAAATACGTGTTCAATCATTTTCAAAAATCTATCCAATGACACCAAACACCAACCCCCACTACACCCCCTGGAGGTGGGGTGGAGTGTAACTTTAAAATCTCAAATGGAAACCCCTAGTTTTTCTTGCAGATTTTGATTCGTTACGTAAAAATAAGCAACTTTTATTCAAGACATTTTTTCGAACTGTGGATAGATGGCGCTATAATTGAGAAAAACGATTTATCCTGATACCATAGGTAAATTATAGAAACGGTCTAATATCTCGAGAAATACACTTCCAAATGAGAAACCAAAAAAAAAGGTTTTTAATACTTTTCGGAAACCTATCGAATAACACTAAACATGACCCTCCAACCCACCCCCTGGAGGTGGGGTGGGGGTAACTTTAAAATCTTTAATAGCAACCCCCACTTTTTATTACAGATTCGGATTCGTCATGAAAAATTAAGCAACATTTATTCAAAACATTTTTTAGAATTGTTGATAGATGGCGCTTTAATTGTAAAAATACGATTTATTAGCGCCATCTATCAGCAATTTTAAAAAATGTTTCGAATAAATGTTGCTTAATTTTTCATGACGAATTCGAATCTGCAATAAAAAGTGGGGGTTGCTATTTAAGATTTTAAATTTACCCCCCACCCCGTCTCCAGGGGGTGGGATGGAGGGTCATTTTTGGTGTTTATCGATAGGTTTTCGAAAAATATTAAAAACCTGTTTTTTGGTTTCTCATTTGAAGTGTATTTCTCGAGAAATTTGACCGTTTCTATAATTTACCTATGGTATCAGGATAAATTGTTTTTCCCAATTATAGCGCCATCTATCCACAGTTCGAAAAAATGTCTTGAATAAAAGTTGCTTACTTTTACGTAACGAATCCAAATCTGCAAGAAAAACTAGGGGTTTCCATTTGAGATTTTAAAGTTACCCCCCACCCCACCTCCAGGGGGTGTAGTGGGGATTGGTGTTTGGTGTCATTGGATAGATTTTTGAAAATGATTGAACACGTATTTTTCAGTTTTTCGATCCGATGTTTAGTTCGCGAAATATTCTACCGTTCCACTACTTTTGGGACACACTATATATTATACAGGGCGAGTTTTTAGTGCGACATTGGTGGATAATTCCATCATGGTACAGAGGATCCAAGAAAAAATGTATTGGGAATGTAAAGTAAGGGGGAAGTTAAATCCAGGAAAATTTTGAACATCCTATTAATTTAACAACATTATCTATATTTTTTATAAATTTTAAACCATTTAAAGAGTTTTTACCCTAATATCTTGGTGGCTCAGGCATGCTGTCCTGAAATAAAACCTGATGATGGAATTGTAATTCCAAAAACGTTTGTTTTGATGTAGCCCTTTTTAGGGATTTTATAAATATATCTTTTACAAATAAATTTAGACAAGGATGCGTGTTGTCACCTGACTTATTTAACATTTATGGTGAACATGTCATGAGGATGGTTTTAGAAGGATGGGCCGGTGGAGTAACAGCAGCTGGTAGGAAAATCTCCAATTTAAGATTTGCTGATGACACTACACTTATAGCAGAAAATGAGCAAGAAATGTTTGATCTCCTGCGACGAGTTGAGTACGAAAGCAATAAAGTTGGTCTAAAAATCAATAAAGCTAAGACAAAAATAATGGTGGTCGACAGATTTGACACTATTCAACTGACTAACATGTTACAAGAATGCCAGATAGTAAACACCTTTGTTTATCTCGGGTCTAGTATAACTAAAGATGGTAACTGTGAAGCAGAAGTTCGGAGACGTATTGGTATGGCAAAAAATGCGATGAGTCGCCAAACTAAAATTTGGAAAGACAGATCTATCTCTCAAAATGTCAAGATGAGACTGGTGAGTGCCCTGGTATTCTCAATATTTCTATACGGAGCAGAGACTTGGGCTGTTCGCGCATGCGAGCGCCAAAAAATTGATGCCTTTGAGATGTGGTGCTGGAGAAGAATGCTGCGCATACCTTGTACAGCTCATAGGACAAACGTTTCCATTCTAAACCAACTCAAGATTAAAAACAGGCTGTCCACAATATGTCTGCAAGGAATTCTGCAATTCTTTGGTCACGTGGTTCGCAGAGGTGACGACAGTTTAGAGAGATTAATTGTTTCTAGAAACGTTCCGGGGAGAAGATCAAGAGAACGATCACCAACTAGATGGTCCGACCAAATAAAGAATTCAGCTGGAAACTCATTCTGCGAAGCTCTTAGAGCAGTTGGAAGATAGAGACCAATGGAGCATTGTTAGGAATCTTGGAAGAAATCACGATCCTCAGTAATGGGGAAACAACAAGAGAAAGAGAGAAATACATTTAACCATTTTTTGTTTCATGGTATACAGCCAGCTACATTAATTTATGTTTCTCGTAGATTTTTAAGTAAAAAATATTATTTTTGAAATCATCAAGTGCCTAAATTTCAGGTTCAAAGCTTCTTCTATCCCTTCCCTACGAATATTTTGGGCTTATTTTATTTTAAAACACTGTTCATCATATTTTAAATCAATTAATTTAATTTGGATTCTGAGTACCTGTAATTTTTTTGCTAACACACTAATTATAAGTGACATTTATGAGAAAAAGTTGTTTATACTATTTACACCTTATTTGGCTTTTTTAATATTTAGTAACATAATTGTGTCAGTCCCTCCCGCTATTATGACAATTATTGATAATTAAAAACACAAATTTAATATTTTGCGGCTTCCTCTAAGCAGATTGAGAAGATGAAAAGATAAATCTAATCGGCAATCGAAAGGTTAGATTAAATTTGAGAGCTTTGCCCAGAGAAACCCCCTGAGGTTTTTCCAGACCGGCTTCCATCTCTTCCATTTTTACACATTAAATTAATGGAGGCCCCTCACTGAGATTCAACTAATTTAATCAATGAATGCACTCAACTTACATATTCGTTATCTGTAGTGAACCTTTCCAGCTCTAATTGCAATTCCTGAAGGCTGAAACTCAAGCCTTTCGTCAATCTCTTTTTCGGGTGATAGAGAGCCATTAAAACAAACAACACAGACTAAAATTAAACACTAAAAACACATTAAAACACAAACGGACTAAAATTATAGGAAGAACACGTCATACAATTAAAGGAAGCCTCTGAAACGCCTCAACCACCGCGTAAAACTAACTTGAAGTGGAGATTATGTTATGAATTACTGAAAATAGCGGAAATGAAACCAACAGTATTAACTAACGATAAATGAATTATTAATATTATTTTGTTAACTTAAGAAATCCTAATATCGTACACCAGTTTATAGCCCAGTAAAGAAGAAACAACAGCTGCAAAAATCTTATATAGGTTCTTGAAGGTTCTAAAAGGTATATTATAGATGGCTAATGACAAATCTTTCAAGACGTGAAGCTGAGTTTGCTTTGTTTGTTTAACAATCATTAAATGTGAAAAAATCGTTTTTACCTATTCGCGGTGTGCAAGTACTTGGAAGGGAAACGAGAAACGACCGTGCGCGAGTCGCGGAGAAATATTGCAACTATCTTAAATAATTCATATTGTCAATTGAAATTGTCAAATTGACGTATATTTGTCATTGAAGCAGAAAAATTATATATTGCTCCACAATATTGATATGATATGCAATTATTATATAAAGGTAAATTTAATTAATTGTATTTTGCTTGCAGTACTGCATTTTAATAACTAATTTTATTTAATTGATGGATTCGACCGTTACTTGATGGAAGTTCATTTTATCTAATAATAAAACACTGAAAACGTTTGTTTTCTATACTTCTACAGAATTTATTATAACTAAGTGACTACAGCTGTTTCGGCAGAGTGCCTTTCTCAAGTGATATAGTTTACAATGTGTTTGCCTTTTTAAGTCTTCAACTGAAGAGGTTGAGGAGTGGGGAGCTGTTTATCTCGAGTTGGTCATTCAGAATTATATCTGTATTTTTCAGTTTATTAATTTCCATAGATTCTAAAAAGATAGCTTAAAGAACAGAAATACCTCAACATTATGAACCCACAACCTCCTAAAGTATACTCTTTTATTAAACTACACAAACCTGACCACCCAATAAGACCTGTAGTTTCTTTTCATACAGCTCCGTCATATAAACTTTCAAAAAAACTGTCAGATATTATTACAGAATACACTAAATTTTCACCTAAATTCACCGTAAAAAATACACTAGAACTAGTTAATAAAATACAACATTTTCAATTGCCCAACAACTCCAGACTAATTTCATTTGACGTAAAAAATCTTTTTCTTAGTGTTCCTCCTACAGAAACTTTTGTTTTAGTTAAGAATCTTTTAGACCATAATAGTACAAATCCGATCATTGCATCTGAAATTTTACACCTTCTTGAAATTTGCATAAATCAAGACTATTTTGAATTCAATAATCAAATATACACAAACAACAGTGCAGGACTTATTATGGGTAATCCTCTAAGCCCATTGCTATCAGATATATTTATGAACCAACTTGAAACAACAATTTCTAAACATCCCGTATTTAAACAGTTCTTATATTGGTGGATATACGTGGATGATATACTAGTATGCTTTACAGGAACTAACAGACAACTTGACCAATTTCTATCATATATTAATTCACTTCTTAATAATATTGAGTTTACAATAGAAACAGAACAGAATAACTCCATAAACTTTCTAGATGTAACGATTTCCAGACTACGCAACAAACATGAGTTCTCCGTATATCATAAACCTACCCATACTGACACAACTATACACAATTCATCATCCCATCCTACACAACACAAATTAGCAGCCTACCATAGCATGATACATAGACTGACAGAAATTCCCATGACAAAAAATAACTTCGAGATAGAACTAAACATCATTAAACAAATAGCAGTAAACAACGGCTATAACGAACAAACAGTAAACAAAATTTTAAACCAAAACCTCCATAAGAAAGCCCTGAAATTAGTGTATCCACCACCACAGAAAGAACCCAGTACCTTCTGCTCTCTCACATATACTGGCAAGATAACAACAAAAATAGCCAGATACATAAAAAAGAAAGGAATAACACCAGCTTTCAGAACTAACAACAACTTAAGCAAATATATTAAGAACAATAAAATCCGAAAGAGAAAGCAACTACAGAGTGGTGTGTACAAACTAACGTGTGGTGACTGTCCGAAAACGTACATCGGTCAAACTGGCAGAACTTTTGACAAACCGATAGCAGAACACAAAAGGGCATTCAACAATAGAAAAACAGACACTTCTACATACGCACTTCACCTTCTAGACCATAATCATTCTTTCAATGAAGAGTTTCAAATTCTGCATATTCAAAATAAAGGCCTTAACCTATCTTTTTTAGAATCTATGGAAATTAATAAACTGAAAAATACAGATATAATTCTGAATGACCAACTCGAGACAAACAGCTCCCCACTCCTCAACCTCTTCAGTTGAAGACTTAAAAAAGGCAAACACATTGTAAACTATATCACTTGAGAAAGGCACTCTGCCGAAACAGCTGTAGTCACTTAGTTATAATAAATTCTGTGGAAGTATAGAAAACAAACGTTTTCAGTGTTTTATTATTAGATAATTTTATTTACTACATACAATTGTTTACGTTTGCATAACATAACCTGTATCTTATTTTTTCTTATTATTTTTTTGGACTATGGCCTTGACAATTATCCAGCAACCAGGACTAATATAATTGGCCAATATAATTAAAAGTGCGAATAAAAGTACAGAGCGTAGAAATAGAGGTCGCTTTGCCGAACTTGCACGGTCCCAATACAAAGTTTCTGATACAATTTAGAGAAAAATATTTGAGATAATTACAAAAAAAAAGAATGTGTGTGTACTGTGTACGCACGTAAGAAGTTATACTTGTATTATATGATTTCAACGAAATAAATACACTTTCAACAGGTTATTTGTATTTAAAGATTAAACTAATTTTTACTTACTACTTTCCAAAAATTTTGACTAAAATAATACTAAAAATAAAAAAAAAGTTAGATAGCACACGGAATTGAACCAGGGACCTCTCGATCTCCGGTCGAACGCGCTACCACCGAGCCAAACTCCCTTTGCTTTGACAGCTTACAAGATTTCTCATACATACTGACAAATTCAATAGACCAAAAGTGAGGTATAAAAATACTTTAAAATTTAAAGTAAATATACTTATTATTATTATAAAGATAGGAGAATAGATGGAGATGCATGCAGTAGAATTAGGGCTGGATGGATGAAGTGGAAGGAAGCGAGTGGTGTCTTGTGTGACAGAAAAGTTCCAATGAAGCTGAAAGGAAAATTGAAAATTCTATAAAACAGCCAAAAGACCGGCTATGATGTACGGAACTGAATGTTGGGCAGTGAAAAAGAAAGAGGAACAACTAATGCATGTAGCGGAGATGAGAATGCTTAGATGGATGAGTGGAGTGACAAGAAAGGATAAAATTAAAAATGAGTATATTAGGGGAAGTCTAGGTGTGGCACCAATTGATGCCAAAATGAGAGAGCATAGGTTGAGATGGTTTGGTCATGTTCAACGTCGAGACGTTAATCACCCAATACGAAGAATAGCTAAAGTGCAGATTCCTGGAAGGAGTAGGAGAGGAAGACCAAAGAAGACGTGGGGGGAGACGATTAGGCAGGACATGTCGGTAAAGGGGATTAATATTGATATGACCCAGGATAGAATTGTGTGGAGAAATGCAATTAGGGACGCCGACCCCGCATAGGGATTAGGCAAAGAGAATGATGATGATGATACTTATTATAATTATAAAATATTTTATTCCCGAGGAAGACAACTCCACAGACACAAAAATTATAATAAATAATACATTTACTAAAAACACTAATATATTATTTTAATGACTTATTTGCGCTGATACATACATAAAATGAAAGATTAGCAACGAACTACATACTGTCTGTCTGCGCATGCGCCAGGCAAGTATAAAATTTCACCCTCGATCGTAAACAAGTATAACTTCAAAAACACTTATTTTTGCAATAATTTATGTAAGTCGACTTTATATTTGTCCCTTCGTGGGACGACGTTGTATTTGTGCACTAATTTGCAATATGTCAACAAGAACGGCATGCCAAAGATGTGACAAATTTGCATGCAAGGATCATCTCAGGGATATTTGCACTGAATGTTTGACAGACTAAAATTGTGCCACTTTTACCATTTAATAGTTTTGTTCTTTTTTTCAATTTTTAGTTCTATTCTTCATTATGATGAAACCTAGAAGACCTAGAAGAAATGGGTACAAGAGACTGGAGAGGACAAGTACAGGACCGCAAAAAGTGGAAGAAATTAGTCAAGACTATCGAAGCCAAGGGCCTCTAAGGCCTGTAGGGCTGTTATATATTCTTCATTATTCATCCCTATTGGTCATTCTAGAAGTTCAAAGATAAAAAATATTTGTGTTTTTTACTAAATTGAGCTATTTTCATTTACTTGCGAATAAAGACCCGAAAAATCATGACCTCGTTTTTAATTTTACCACTGTCAAAATGAGAAAAACCAAGGAACAAAACATATCTAATATCAAAGTACGGACATAAATAAACATGTTATTAACCATTAATTTGTTAATTTTGTCAAAATCCGGTATTATACGACAAAAAACTATTGGTCTACAATCGTAGACCGCGCAAATAAGCTCGTCAGCAATAACCGCGAGCCTAACGTAGGGTTAATAAACATTTTTGGAAAGTAGTAAGCAAAAATTAGTTTAATCTTTAAATAAAATACAAATAACCTGTTGAAAGTATATTAATTTCGTTGATATCATATAATAGAAGTATAACTTCTTACATGCGTACAAAGTACACACAAATTCTTTTTTTTTCAATTTTCTGATAAGATATAATATTTTTAACTTAAAGACAAAAATTCTAAAAATTAGCAATGTTTCAATGAAATTGTTGGTAATAAAAATATACGAAAAAACTTTGGATACATAAATGTTATTATTCTACCCATACAAATCTGAAATAAATGTTATACAGTAGTTACAGTGTCTGTCAAAAAACTTAACATTTTTGCTCATTTTCCTGGGCTATATTAGTAAAGAAGGATGTTTGGTAGAGTCGAAAAAAAGGAAGACCACTTTTTGTTCTCTGCTGTTTAAGTATATTTTCAATTTATACCTATGGGTTAATAAATTGTATCTAGGTGTAGAATATCCTTAATATAATTAATTTTACTGTGCAATATGTACTACTCACTACTCTGCAAAATGTTTATTTTATCATTACATATTTGGTTCTCACAAAATTATATGATTAATTTTAGAATTTTTTAAAGACTTTATGAACTTTTACACCTTTTCTGTTTTTTTTTCTGTTAATTGTGTATTTTCTATTTGTCAATGCGCGTCTTTTTTCTTTGAATGGTCGTTTTTGTTGTTTCTGTAGGTGTTTCTCGTAGTAGGTCTAGGTATTAACTTTTATCTTGTACATACTTAGGAGCTTGTATAAAATATTGTTGGTCTTAAAATTAATAAAAGCAAGACGAAAATAATGGTAATAGACAGATTCAACACTATTCAGCTCAGTAACCACTTTAGTCCAGGGTAATAAGGTTTTTTCCATGACACTTGAACAGCCAGGGTACTGAAGCGTTTTTTCGATAGGTAATACCTATAAGAGCAAATTGTAACTATTTCCTGCGTAGCATCTGGCGGTCATTTTTATTTATAAACAATTAAGTGTCAAAAAATGGCATTTTTCACTTTTTTTTCAAATCAATGGAAAACAGGGAACCTTATGGTTTTTTAGTACAAATATCTTCGAGATTACTGAAACTGCTTTAAAATAACGTATTACAAAGTTTGATATACTCATTTATTGTTAATATAATTGCGAAAAAAGGTCGGAAATGCAAAAAAAAATATTTTCGCAATAACTGTTGTAAAAATTAGTGCACAGCTTTGAAATTTTTGTCAAATAAGGGTTCTTTGGTGCTTAATATGTCATAAAAATTTCAAAGCGATTCATTCGATTGTTTAAATTTTATTCAAATTGTTTATCCCAGAGAGAATTTTTGTTGCAATAACATAAGTCAGAAAAATATGACGTTAGAACCATTCCACAGATGTCAAATGAAAGAGCATGAGCTATATTTTCAACTTGGTTTAAAAAAAGTGAATAAAAAATGCATTTATTAGTAATAAATAATTATGCAAAAGTATCGTAAATCTTTCCTTATAAACTTTTTATTTTGTTCTATAAGAAATTATATATATTTATTACAATTTTTTATCGATTATGATATAAATAACATTACCTGGTAGTTGTGCACTTAAATCAGGGTAAAAAAGTTAATTTTTTTGGAAAAAGTTATTCAAAAAGTTTATAATGAAAAATTGACGATCCTTTTGCATAATTATTTATTACTAATAAATGCATTTTTTATTCACTTTTTTAAACCATGTTGAAAATGTAGCTCATGCTCTTTCATTTGACACCTGTGGAATGGTTCTAACGTCATTTTTTTCTGACTTAGTTATCGCAAAAAAAATGCTCTCTGGGATAAACAATTTGAATAAAATTTAAACATTTGAATGGATCACTTTGCAATTATTTTTATCACATATTAAGCACCAAAGAACCCTCATTTGACAAAAATTTCAAATCTGTACACTAATTTTTACAACAGTTATTGCGAAAATAATTTTTCCACCTACCTCTATCGAAAGTATACTTTTCCGGGCCTGATTGTAGGGAGGAAAAGTAAAAGTGACGTCATGGTATTTCATTCATGAAATATAACTTATTGACGCCCTGTACAATATCTATTTTCTATTAAGTAAGTACCTATGTATACATTTTAACGTTTATTTATAAAAACCCTGTATTTTGCAGAATGGTAAAAAACAGTAAATTGTTATTCTGATTTAACAATGTTTACATTAATAATTTGACTTATATTTGACAGTTGACAGGTATATTGTACCTACTTGTTAGTTTTAGTTTTAAGAAATTTTGATGGTTAGTTACATAAATAAATTAAGTAAAAATGAAAAATGACCTGTTATTTGAGGAAGGTGGAAAAACCATATGTATAACATGGGAGTAAAGTGCCTTTTCCTCCCTTGAATGATTACTGCCCTCCGCTACGCGTCGGGCAGTAAACTTCATTCTCGGGAGGAAAAGTAACACTTTCCTCCCTTGTTATACAAATAGCTATTTTTTGCAATTCCGACCATTTTTCGCAATTATATTAACAATAAATGAGTATATCAAACTTTGTAATACGTCATTTTAAAGCTTTTTCTATAATCTCGAAGATATTTGTACTAAAAAATCATAAGTTTCACTGTTTTCCGTTGATTTGAAAAAAAAAGGGGAAAATGGCATTTTTTGACAGTTAATTGTTTATAAATAAAAATGGCCGCCAGATCCTACGCAGGAAATAATTACAATATGTTCCTATGGGTATTACCTGTCGAAAAAACGGTTCAGTACAACTGTACCCTGGCTGCTGAAGCGTCACGAACAGGGTATATTTTTGTTTTATTACCCTGGCCTACTTGTAAAAAATACCAGATAGTAGATAGCTTCAACTATCTATTCAATACAAAGTTTGGAAAGACAGATCTATCTCTAAAAAAAAGAATGTGTGTGTACTTTGTAGTAATACGCACGCAAGAAGTTATACTTCTATTATATGATTTTAACGAAATTAACATACTTTAAACAGTTTATTTATATTTTATTTAAATATTAAACTCTATTAAACTTTAAATAAAATGTATAAAAAAAATAAAAAAAAGAAAAATTGGCTCGGGGATCGAACCCGCTTATTTTAGGGTGATTTGGATGGAAATTAAAGCGCCGTAGCACTTAGCTACGCCCGTCATGTTGGAAGACAGACCAACTGAACGTTTTAAACTTTTTGACAGTTCTTAATTTAATCAAATTATCTGATTTTTGTGGAATTAAAATATTAAAATACAACAAAACATAAAGTAAGAAAACAATATATTATACGAAGGTTGGTAGACATTTTGTTGGTAATCAAATTATGTAAATCAAAGCATTACCTACAAGGTAGGTACTTACATTTTACATTTTACAAATAGGTACCTATGCAATTTTTTATTACAATACTGAAACATTTACAATTACATACCTGTTACTTTTAAAAACTATTTAAAAATTCACTACAATTATAAACTTGCTTTTGTTTTTGTCCTCACAACAATAAAAACTAATATACACAACATTTGTTTATGCATAACCGACATATTGAACAACTGTTGACAGGTCATTGTAATTACCCAATCAGAGCACGATTAACGTTTAAGCTGCGCCCAGGACAAAGACTTTTGATGAATTCGCGCACATAATATACATTTACTCCCAACGCGCCTAAAAAAGTATAAATGCAATAATCAAGATGATATTGTTGAATGCACTTGCATTATCAATATTTCTATACGGGACAGAAACTTGTGACTGTTCGCGCACGAGAACACCAAAAATTGATGTTCTTGAGACATGGTGTTGGACAAGAATGCTGCGTATACCTAGAACAGCTTATTGGACATACGTCTCCATTCTTAACCCACGTGACATTACAAAAAAGGCAGTCCACAACATGTCTACAGCGAATACTCAGTTCTTTGGTCAGGTGGTTAGTCGAGGTGAAGATTATTTAGAGAGATTAATTGTTTCTGGAAACGTTCCGAGGAGAAGACCAAGAGGACAGTTGCCAAGCAGTTGGTCCAACCAAATTCATAATTCAGTGGGCCAGTCATTCTGCAAAACCCTTGGAGAAGCTGAAGATAGAGATCAATGGAGAAAATTTGTTATGGGTATTGGAGGAAATCATGATCCTTAGTAATGGGAAAAAGACAAGAGAAAGAGAAAGATAGAGAGAGAGAGAGAGAGAGAGAGAGAGAGAGAGAGAGAGAGAGAGAGAGAGAGAGAGAGAGAGAGAGAGAGAGAGCGAAAGAGAGAGAAAGAGAGAGAGTAAGAGAGAGGCTATTTCAACTTAAATAAATCAAAAGATCCTCGTAAAAGCTTATCATTTGTGTATCGCTGTGTAGTTTTTAATGAACAACAATATCTACAAGCACGTTTATATTTAAGTATTATAACACAGTACGATTGCCCAATAGCTGCCTAGTATTATTATAAATGTCCTCCAAAGAAATAACTTACATAATTCATGTATATATTACAAAAAATCGTGATGATGTGTGAAAATCGTCGAGTTATTGCCAAATCTGATATGCTAATTAATCTAATAAAGCCACTTTCCTTCATTTCTAGCGGTTTAAAAAGAGATAATGACCCGCTGTGGGTAAAGTAACAGAAAATTCTCACAAATTATGCGAAAAGAAGATAATTTTTCGCTCGCGTACGTACAGTTATTTCAGCGAGTTTAACTGTGTTGAGCTAATCTAACTGAACTGGATTCCGCGGATCGGATGGGTTATTATTATTAGCTAAAATTTCTTCTTCACTGTAGTTTTATAATATACAAGGATGCATTAAAAAGGGGATAAGATTTGAAAATTTTGAAATTTTCGATTAGTTTGATTATTTTAAATGAAAGTATATAACTTCAAGAACACTCTATCAAAATTCCAGATTCTTCTTCTTTAGGTGCCGTGTCTGTATTCAGACGTTGGCCGTCATCATGTTTACAATTTCCTGAAATCTCTCTCTATCGGCTGCTGCGCGAAATAATTCTTCTGCTATGCAGCCACACCATTGTCTAATATTACGCAGCCATGAAAGTTTCTTTCGACCAATCCATCTCTTTCCCTCCACTTTTCCTTGTATTATAAGGCGAAGCAGATGGTATTTAGGTCCTCTAATTATATGGCCGAAGTATTCTGTTTTTCTCCTCTTTATGATGCTTATGAGCAGACGTTCTGAATTCAGCATTTGAAGAACATCTTCATTGGAAGTGTGCGAAACCCACGATATCTTTAGGATTCGTCGATAGCACCACAATTCGAATGCTTCTATTTTGTTTAGCATTGTGGTTTTTAACGTCCATGTCTCACAACCATACAATAGGATAGACCACACGTAACATTTCAGCACCTTCTTTCGAATATTCATCGACAGGTTTCTGTTGCATAAAACTGGTTTCCAGGTCATGAAAGCCTTCCGTGATATTTCGATCCTAGTTGTTATCTCTTCATCAGAGTCACAATTTACATTTAACCAGCTGCCAAGGTACTTGAAATGATTTACCCGTTCTAACTCCTCTCCATCAAGAGAAAGCTGACCTTGATCTATATTTAATCTTTCCAACTGCCATCCACTTTGTTTTTGAAATGTTGATTTTAAGGCCTCTCCGACAACTTGCTTCACTGACTAGATTTAGTAGTGTCTGAAGATCTTGTAAATTTTCAACAAGAATGGCTGTATCGTCAGCGTATCTAATATTGTTGATTACTTCTCCGCCTAGCCTTACTCCCTCTTGTCTGTCATCCAAAGCCCCCCTAAAGAGTTCTTCAGAGTACAGATTAAAAAGGGTGGGTGATAAAACACAACCTTGTCGTACTCCACGTTTTATCGGCAGTTTTTCAGTACGACTGTCCCCAATTTGTATAGAGGCTACTTGATTGTAATATAAAAGTATTTCAGCAGTCTTATATCGTAGTGGTCAAGTCCTGCTGCCTGCAGGCAATCGAAAAGTGTATCATGTTGTACTCGGTCGAATGCCTTCTCGAAGTCGATGAAACAAACATAAACGTTCTTTCGGAATTCACAACTTTTTTGTAATAGAACGCGTATACAAAATAGTGCTTCTCTAGTTCCTAGACCATTTCTAAATCCAAATTGCTTATTACCCATTCTAGTTTCGCACAGAAGGAATACTCGGTTTTGTATAATACATAAAAGTCTCTTAAGTGTGTGACTCATCAAACTGATTAGTCTAAAATCGCTGCATTTGGTGGGCCTGCTTTTCTTTGGTAATGTTATAAACAGTGACTCCAACCAGTCATCTGGTATTTTTCCTTCGTTGTAAATTTTGTTAAAGAAAGTAGTCAAGTAAGTAATGTTTTCCTCATCTACAATTTTAAGTAGCTCAACAGGGATTTGATTTGGTCCAGGTGCTTTATTGTTTTTGGCTTGTTGTATTGCTTTTATGACTTCTGACTTCAGTATGCTGGGACCTCTGTCTAATTGGTTGTCACGGGTAGTATTTGGACCATTTTCTCGAGAAGCATCGTCAAAAAGGTCACTGATGTGTCTCTCCCATTCTTTGCACTGTTGTTCAGTTGTTCGTGATCACAAATTTTTCCGTCTGCGGTTTTAACTACGTGAGCATTTTTCTGTTTTCTAATTCCGGAGGTATATTTAAGTTTCTTGTGGAGGTTGAAACTGTCATGTTTTTTTTGGAGGTCTTCTATTTCTTTACATGAATTCTCGAGCAAGGATTCTTTGGCCTGTTTAATTTTTCTTTTTATGAGTTTGTTGATTTCACGGTATTTGATAATATTTCTATTTTTGTATTTTCGTCGAACTTCCATCAGGTCTAGAATTTCTTGGTTCATCCAGTCATTTTTTGTCAACATTGTAGGCATTTTTAAAGATTCCCTTACGTCCTCTAAAATCGAGTTTTGAATATCGTACCAACATTTGTTAATAGTTTTTTCAGAAAATTTCAGATTGATCGGAGCAAAATTACCCAAAATACAGCATGTTGCATATTCCTACGTACAAGTCACTTTGCAACAGTTTCGCACCAGCGCGCTTGAGCGTAGTGAGAAACGTTCAACAGATGTTCCTCTTGTATTTTGTAAATTACTCCGCGATTCAAAAACATATTCCGGTTTGCATCACTTTACGATTTGACAGAAAAAAAAAAAGAAATTGAAAACAAAAGTTGCCAAAACTTTAACTGCGTTTTTCTCAAAATTGCCTTTTTCAAAGGCGGTGGATATTGTAACTCAAAAACTACTTAACCGATCTATCTGAAATTTTGCATAGATTTTCTTTAGGCATTGCGTGAGGTAACGGTGTCGAGATATTTTTTTATTTTATGCTTATTTTCTGTTTAACAATAATAAATTATGTTGATTTTCAATTTTCACCCTTTTTACAAATTTCGTTATTTTGACTTTTGAGTCATACTAAAAACTCGAAACTCATTAAAACTAAAAAATTCGACAGCGTTACCTCGAGAAACTCATAAGCTAACAAAATATTTTTGGATTTTCTGTTTCACATGATCCAATGACGAGTTCTGATGTCCAAAACTATGTGGGACAAAGTATAGAGCTGCTAGAAGGTAAGGAAAAGAGAGGACGAGGAAAACAGTGGAGAAGATGGAAGGACGGTGTGGAAGATGAACTATGAACGGGGAAAAAGAGTTAGGAAAAAGCGAGCAGAAGAAGGACCATTAAATGAAAAATATATCCACGATCATATTTATACTTTGCTACATTAGTTGTTGTTATTCATTAGAACGAACAACTTTCCATATTATTAGACAAGGCGGAAACGGCGGGTTTGTTGGGAAAAATATTCCCATGAGATATTTTTGCATAATCACATTCGTGAGACATCCCAGAATAAGGTTCAAGAAGTCGCCCACGAGAAAAGTGGGCCAATTTTTTTTTAACAATTTTTTTTTAATCAAATTGCAAAAATCAATATTTTTGGCCCGGACTATTTTTTTTAGGTTTTTTGGACCATTATGGACAAAAAAGGTCTCCTATAATTTTTCTCTAAAGTTGATATTTTTCGAGTTATAAGCAAGTTAAAATTTGAAAAACGCGAAAATGGCAATTTTTAAGACTTAATAACTCGGTGAAAAATTATTATTTTGAAAGTCAGAAAGTGACTAAATCAAAGTTTAAAGTCGCCGTTACATGATCCTGAAGAAATCTGTGTCATTAATTTACTACTAAGCTGTTATTTTTAATTAATAACAATGAGTGGTTACATCGTATTGACGCTGCTGTAAATGTGAGTGCGAGTAAGATGCACAATTGGACTGCTGGAATGGCTTCTCTCTCGCACTCAGCATTTACAGCCCCGCACACGTGCATGACGCGTATTATTATTACTTAAAAATAGCAGCTTAGTAATAAAATAACGACAAAAATTTCTTCAGGATCTTGTAGGGGGGGCTTTAAACTTTAATTTAGTCATATATTGACTTTCATAATAATAGCTTTTAACCGAGTTATTAAGCCTTGAAAATCGCCATTTTTCGTTTTTTTCAATATTAAATTGCTTATAAGTCGAAAACGATCAACTTTAGAGAAAAATTATAAGAGACCTTTTTTGTCCAGAATGGTCCAAAAAATTAAAGAAAAAATTGTTCAGGCCAAAAATATTAATTCTGGCAATTTGATTAAAAAAAAATTGTTGAAAAAAAATTGGCCCACTTTTCACGTGGGCGACTTCTTGAACCTTATTCTGGGATGTCTCACGAATGTGATTATGCAAAAAAATTTCATGGGAATATTTTTCCCTTCGAACCCGCCGTTTTCGCCTTGTCTATATGTACTGTTATGATCTGCTTTCTATTACTTTGATATTAATTATTATTTATTTGATTAATTATTTAATTGTCGCAAATCATACATAAAAATTAATAAAAATTCTCAGGGTGCCTTTTTGTCATAAAGAAATAATTAAATTATCTTAGGTTATACTTATCCTTTCTCGTGGCTTCAGTATCTCTTAGTTGATCCTTATCGGGATAAAAATAGGAAAAGGGAATAAATAGAAATATGTACCATAAATAAACACATACAAATACCTTTATTATCAAAAGCAATGCTCTGTAAATTTATCAATTAAATTCTGTGGGCATAATTGTCCAAAAGAAACCTTTATCATATAAATTAATCTAATTAAAAAAAAATATTTATTGCTTTGTTCTTGATACCATTAATAAAACAAGTTAAACAAACAAATTTGGTATTCGCAAAATTACTTATACTTCCTATTAAATTTTTGAAATGTTGGAATCTTAAATGCATATGCTTTTGCGTAAAAAAATTAACTTCTGATTATAAATAAAATCTATCACATAGGTTATTGACTGACCTTTTTGATTCACACACAATGATGTCTCCTCTTGACCCAAACAGCTTCTCCTTGTTGATTATGTTAGGCTACCAATCAAAGCCCTCTCCGTTCTCAGCAAACAATCCAACAGCATACCAGCAACTATTTCTCCAAAACACCAGCCAGGCTTCCTTTGACCAGGACTCGTTCAATAAACTCCAAATCTCTCTCCACTCTTTCTCTCAACAATAATCTCCTGAGACCCAAGTATCTTTTTTACTTGGTGTCACAAATAATCTTAATAACGATAATTCTTGTAACTTACTCTCTTGGACTTTACAGAATCAAAGAGGTATTTCTTCTCGATTTGATTTTCTCTCGTTCCACTTTTCAGCTACTCTCACTATCAACACAACCACTAGTACTTGCTTCTGAACTACTCACGAAAACTTTTGACTGCTCCTCTCGGCTGCCGGTAACACACTAATCTTTTCTTTTCCAAACTGTCTCAACATTCAAACAAAACTTTCCCCATTCCAAATTGCCAAGCCAATCAGAAACATTTCTCTCTCCACCTTCCTCTGGTTCATTCGAAAAATCCAGTCATTCTTTCAAACATTACTTCTACTCAAAACTTATGACTTTTCGGAAATTATCTAAATATTCCTGTCATTAAACAAACATATTTAAAATTCCAATTTTCTTTACCTCTACTTTTCTAGAAACTAATAATTACATCTACCTGTGGTTTTACCTTTCCCGTAAACAATCTTTTTAAAATTATAATCCTAAATAAATGTTCGTTTCACTTTTTATTTACACAAATGTTTTTAATTCTTCCTGGAAAAATTCATTAAGGAGAAACCACCTTGCGTGAAAGCTAACTTCTAATAAATATTTACAAATCAATATACAGGGTGTATCAAATTTATGTGCCCGCGTTATATTAAAAAAATTAAATTTTTATTCTATCTTTGATTGTCAAATGGATACACAATAGTACATAATGCCCGTTTATTAATTCGCATTCGTTACGTCTTGTGAAATTACTAGAAGAATTTTCTGGAGCTAAAACAAATCTAAATTTGGATTCACTTCTATGGTATACGAACTGAACCAATATTAAATAACGGAGCCATATTATAGACCCCAAAATACCTTTAGAATTTTAGAATGTCCCAACTGTAAGTTTGGTGGAAAAACTCAGGAATACTTCAGCAGATATATCCGTACGGATATATTCTCTCATGGTCCAGGGCGCATCTGTTTTGAGATGGATAATATTTGAATTATCCTCCCACTCAAAATGGTCCGGAACATTATTTAAATTTTTAAATAATCAAAATGTCAAAATATGAAGGAAAAATTCGATTTTTTATTGGTTTTTTTGATTAGGTATAACTTTAAAACTATTCATTTCTGAGAAAAGTTGTACTGACATAAAAGTTGCATAATTAAATTTCCTACAATATAGAATTGGTTACAAATTTAAAAAATAGTCACCCTTGTTGCAAAATAGCAACAATTGCGAAAAAACCATACAAAAACAAGTATTCGCATTTTACGTTTTTCAACAATTTATGCTACACTTAGGACCTTCATGTCCTACCCAGAAAAACTTTATCATTAAGATCGGTTTAATAGATTTTGCAAAATAAATTTTGCAATCTAGCTTTCGCAAAAAAAATTATAAGATAGATAATTATTAAACAGATAGAAAGTTGAATTTTTGTTGCTTATAGAAGTGTACTGTAGCTTTCATTTGCAATTTGCAAAATTAAAATCGATTAATTACCACGGCGTCAGGAAATTTTTTAAATAAACATTAATTTTTGGTGCTACGCGCACGACAGCGGTGTTCGATTCACACAAGTTGATTTCCACAAAATTTGTTCCAATCTTTATAATATATTATTTTCTTACTCTATATTTTGTTGTATTTTAATTCCACAAAAATCAAACTAATTTTATTATTGTTTGTGAAATATTGTTTAAACAATTGCATATGTTTAAAAATAATAAACTTTTATTTTCTAAGTTAAAATATATGAACAAAGAAAGTTTTTGCTAAAAAAGTGTTATTTCAAAGGATAGAGTATGTGTTTTTATTTTGCAAATAAACAAATTTATTTATATCGAAATTTAATAAAAATTAAAATGTATCAATCATTATCAAAGGTCATTGGAATGCCCAATCAGAGCAAACTACCCGCTGTCCTGCACGTAGCACCAAAAATTAATGTTTATTTAAAAAAATTCCTGACGCCGTGGTAAATAATCGATTTTAATTTTGCAAATTGCAAATGAAAGGTACAGTACACTTCTATACGCAAAAAAATTTCAACTTGCTGTCTGCTTTATTTTCAGTCCTGTAACATTTTGAAAAAATGAATTTTTTTGCGAAAGCTGGATTGCAAAATTTATTTTGCAAAATCTATTTAACCAATCTTAATGAAATTTACAGTATTGTTTTACTGTATCATAAAGTTTTTTTGGGTGAAATATGAAGGTCCTAAGTGTAGCATAAATGGTTGAAAAACGTAAAATGCGAATACTTGTTTTTGTAGGGTTTTTTCGAAATTATTGCTATTTTGCAACAAGGGTGACTATTTTTTAAATTTTTAACCAATTCTATATTGTAGGAAATTTAATTACGCAACTTTTATGTCAGTACAACTTTTCTCGGAAATGAATACTTTTAAAGTTATAATCAAAAAACGAAGAAAAAAATCGAATTTTTCCTTTATTTTTTGACATTTTAATTATTTAAACAATGTTCCGGGCCTTTTTGAGAGGGAGGATAACTCAAATATTATTATTTGAGTTATTTTCAAGCAATTTCTGCAAAAAAATTTGTGTCACCTCTCAACGTCCAAATGTACTAATATTTTTACAGATGCGCCCTGGTCTATTAGTTTTAGTTATAGTTATGCTATATTTTTCATACCATTTCTAAAATTTCCCAATTCTTCTTATACCTACTATTTCTGTCATTTCTCCTTTGTCCATTTCCTCTTCTAACTCTTATATCTGATTTTGGTTGTTTGTTCCCTTAGTTCATGTATTTTAATTATTTCTTATTCTTGTCTTCTGTGCTTTTTGTTTCTATTTCTTTGCTTGCTGTTAAAAAATGTAGTTTCCACTACAAAAAAATGTAGTTCAAAAAAATTTGAGTCACCTCTCAACGTCCAAATGTACTAATATTTTTACAGATGCGCCCTGGTCTATCAGACATTAGCTGATTTTTTTAACAAAGTAAGCCACTGTAAACGTTCTAAATTCTTCTATTTATTAATCAAAACTGACTTTTATACTACAAACAATTTCTTACGAAATCGTCAACAGGAAAATACCTTATGTGGAAAATAGATCAAAGGAAACGAAGAAGTTGATTAATTACTTAGTAAAAAATTGGCAAACCCTTCCCATGCCTTAAACAACTTTATAGACTGTCAAAAAATGTGTAAAAAGAAAATTTCTTATCTCATTCTCTGTTTGAAAATAATTTCTAGCACGTTTTCATTTTATATTGTATTTTATTTGTCGTTTGTCGGGGTGGTAATATTATTCTATAATATAGTATAGATCAACTTTGCAAATAGTACTATCCACCATACAGGATTATGGTTTAAAGATCTCGTAAAATCTAGGCGTAGAGAGGCTACCATTATATGTATTAATATCACTACTTCCTTTCTTCCACGATTATCTTCTTATATAAACAAAATCTTAAGCAATTCAAAATTAATAAAGACACGATTTCAAGCTGCCCATATAAACATTTTCCACATTTCGCAGAACAATGGTAATTCCTTAATAAGATTATTCAACGAGTATTGTTGTATGCAAAGTACCAACACGAAAATCGCGATCAATGACATTCACAACATTTAATGCGGTTTCACCTTCTTCGGGCGCATACACATCTATTCTCGAGAAAGTCCATTCTTCGTATAGTACCGGCCGATTGCATGGTACCGAGTACCGGCCAGTACCACCATGAACCATGAGTACCACTGGTATTGGTTGGTACTTGGAAAACATCGCTACAACGCGCTGCAGATACAACACCGCTAACGACAAGATTAAATTACGAGTAGACATTGCAACCTTTCTCGAGCTTCACTTCAATGACTATTAATGAGGATATTCCTTGAAAACAGAAACCATCAAAATTGATTAGTTTGGAAGAAAAATTTTCACGACATGGAAATGAGCGATCGGTATTTTATGTTTGTTATCAAAGGAAATGTTTACTTTATCGAATTTTCTCGACAAAACCAAGGACAAGATCGTTATTATACTAACGATTAATTTACGGTAATATTAGCATCAAGAAACTAAAAATAAATTTGTCAAAGCTACATTAAAAGTTTTTTTTTTACCTAAACTACAATTTATTATACTCCATTTAGAAATACACGATAACAGAGTTTGTATAACAGACGATTACAATGGTCTTTTATAGTATGGCATAGTTAGACCCAAACTCAGACATCCAAAGTGAAAGTAATCCTCCAACACCAAATTGTTCTATATGGTCCATATAATGTTCAGAAAAAAGTCACACCATTTTGAGCGTCGGGTTTGGGGGGGAGAGCGGGGAGAAATCTGCAAATTCGTAGTTTTTTACGTTTTTTGTCAATATTTCTAAAACTAAGCGGTTTAGCATGAACAACCTTCTACACAAAATTATTCTACATTAAATTTGAAATAAAAAAGGCCCTATGCATAACCCTTCTAAAATGAACGGTTCCAAAGTAAAAGTTTTTCTTCAACACCAAATTGTTCTATATGGTCCACATATTGTTCAGTAAAAAGAAAAGTTACACCATTCTGGGCGTCCGGTTTGGGGGGGGGGGAGATGGGGGAGAAGTCGGTAAATTAGTAGTTTTTTTACGTTTTTCGTCAATATTTCTAAAACTATGCTTTAGCGTAAGGAATGTCCTATAGAAAAATGTTCTACATAAAATTTAAAACAAAAAGGATTGTACACATAATTGTTATAAAGTCAACGGTTCCACAGTTACGGAGGGTGAAAAGTAGAGGTTTTCGATACTTTTTATATTTACCGATTTCTCCCCCCTCCCCCCCCCCAAACCCGACGCTCAAAATGGTGTGACTTTTTCTGAATATTATGTGGACCATATAGAACAATTTGGTGTTGGAGGATAACTTTCACTTTGGATGTCTGGGTTTTTGGTACAGTTATATCATAAATATTGCCCAAAAAATATAAAAAGTATCAAAAACCTCGACTTTTCACCCTCCGTAACTCTGGAACCGTTGATTTTATAAAAATTATGTATAGAACATTTTTTGTTTTGAATTTCATGTAGAACTTTTTTGTATATAACATTGTTTACGCTAAAGCATAGTTCTAGAAATATTGACGAAAAACTTAAAAAAACTACTAATTTACCGGTTTCTCTCCCATCTCCCTCCCAAACCGGACGCTCAAACTCAAAATGGTGTAACTTTTTACTGAACCATATGTGGACCATATAGAACATTTTGGTATTGGAAGAAAACTTTTACTTTGGATGTTTGGGTTAGGCATTTTTTTGGACCAGTTATACTATACTACCTCCGTAACTTTGGAACCAATTATTTTAGAAAGATTATGCATAGGGCCTTTTTTATTTCAAATTTAATGTAGAACAATTTTGTATAGAAGGTTGTTCATGTTAAACCGCATAGTTTTAGAAATATTGGCGAAAAACTTAAAAAACTACGAATTTACCGATTTCTTCCCCCTCTCCCCCCCAAACCCGACGCTCAAAATGGTGTGACTTTTTTCTGGACATTGTGTGGACCTTATAGAACAATTTGGTGTTAAAGGATAACTTTCACTTTGGATGTCTGGGTTATGCCATCTTTTGGATCAACTATACTATACTATTAGAGGACTGTTCAAAACAGAAAAAATATAAATATAGATACTTTCTACACTCAATGTTGTATAAAAATTTATAAAAATAGTATGACTATCTCTACATTTTCGGTGCTTCTCTAATTGTTTAGCTTAATAGTCCAGGGCGGATCTGTTTTGAGATGGACGTTGAGAGGTGACTCTAATTCTTTTGCAGAAATTGCTTGGAATTAACCCGTATAATAATAATTGAGTTATCCTCCCACTCAAAAAGGTCCGGAACATTGTTTAAATAATCAAAATGTCAAAAATTGAAGGAAAAATTCGATTTTTTTCTTCGTTTTTTGATTATAACTTTAAAAGTATTCATTTCCGAGAAAAGTTGTACTAACATAAAAGCTGCGTAATTAAATCTCCTACAATAATTTTTACCCTTGTTGCAAAATAGCAATATAATTGCGAAAAAAACATAAAAAAAGTATTCGCATTTTACGTTTTTGCTACATTTCTGCCATTTCTGCTATACTTGGGACTTTCATATTTCACCCAGAAAAACTTTATGATATGATAAAACAATACTGTAATAGTTATTTTCCTAACAAGTGCAGAAAGTCATTCTTTTCCGCACGCGATTGCAGTTTGTCGAACGACGCGAAGCGGGAGTTCGGCAAGCAGTCGAGTGCGGAAAGAGACTTTCTGCAAGGAACAATATTTTTTCTAAGAGTCTTTAAAAAATTACCAAATCTTAATCAATTAATTTAATTAATATGAAAATACATACCTACACAAATTAATTCTTTGACAAGGTTGTCAAAACCAAACTTTCAATATAATTAGTTAGCATGACGACGATCTTGGTTTCCATGACGATGATTCAAAACGACTGTTATTGTCTACCGATTTGACTTTCGAATATTATGTCAATAGTACATTGTTTACCGGGTAGGAAAAGCTTAACATTCCTGGGCGACTGTGAAGATTGCTAAGTCGAGGCGCAAGCCGAGACTTAGCAACACAGAGTCCAGGAATGTGGCTTTTCCTACGAGGTAAACATACTATTTTTCCGCAAATCGTTTAAAATTCGACAGATATTGATTGATTTAAAAAAAACGCGATAATTTTATTCCCAAATAAATGGTGCTTTGAAATTCCTAATAAAATTACTTGGGTTACTATGGAAACGTATTGAGGTTGAATTGTCAAACTTGACGCTTATAAATTTAATTGCTGGTGTTCTCGAAAGTAAAATGATAAGTGATGATGAAATTTCCATTCCTGGGACTCCTCCAGAGCTGGTTGAGGCAGTGAATACTGCTTCATTAGAATTATTGCCAAAGAAATCAAGAGAAAAGTACGAAAATGCATACAGACGTTTTATGGATTATTAATAATTTTCTATCATTTATGTAGAACACTAACAACTGTACGGAAATATCATTGTAAGGAAATGACATTTCCTTACAGTAAGGAAGTCCTGACTTTTTCTTCAAGAAATTTTGACAGGAATGTCAAAATTTCCTGGCGATTTGCGGAAAAATAATGTTATTTCATCGAATTGTCGCGTTAATTTCATTAAAACAGGAACACAATAAGATATATTTGAAATAAATTAGTAAATAATATGTAAATATTAGTTTATTGCATGTATTATAATTACTTTAAGGCCATATTAACATATCTAAATTAACACGCGTGCGGAAAAGTAAAAACCGCGTGCTGAAAAGTAACACGCGTGCGGAAAAGTGTGCGGAAAAGTGAAACTTTCTAAACTAAAATGCGTGCGCGAAAGTAGACATTTTTGCACGCTCGTAGAAAAATTTAGTTACGATCGCTTCAATAGATTTTGCAACATAAATTTTACAATGCAGCTTTCGCAAAAAAATTCATTTTTTTTTTCAAAATCTTGCAGGACTGAAAATAAAGCGGATAGCAAGTTAATTTTTTTTACAAATAGAAGAATACTGTACCTTTCATTTGCAATTTGCAAAATTAAAATCGGTTAACTACCACGCGGCGTCAGGAATTTTTTTTAATTAACATTAGTTTTTGGTGCTACGTGCAGGACAGCGGTGTTCGATTCACACAAGTTGATTTCTACCAAAATTTCTTCCAATCTTCATCTAATATATTATTTTCTTACTCTATATTTTGTTGCATGTTCATATTTTAATTCCACAAAAATCAAACTAATTTGATTATTGTTTGTGAAAAATTGTTTTAAACAATTGCATATGTTTAAAAATAATACACTTTTATTTTCTAAGTTAAAATATATTAACAAAAAAAGTTTTTGCTAAAAAAGTGTTATTTCAAAGGACAGAGTATGTGTTTTAATTTTGCAATAAACAAATTTATTGATTTGCTTCGAAATGTACTAAATATTAAAATTTATCAATCATTATCAAAGGTCATTGGAATGCCCAATCAGAGCGAACGTATCCGTTGTCCTGCGCGTAGCACCAAAAAATGTTTATTTAAATGCACCAATGTTTATTTAAAAAAATTCCTTACGCCGTGGTAGTTAACCGATTTTAATTTTGAAAATTGCAAATGAAAGGTACAGTATTCTTTTATATGTAAAAAAATATGTAAAAAAATCATTTTTTAAAGTTAATTGTGGCTTATTTCCCATTTAGAATATTAAATCATTGATTGATCGATTATATTTACTTTTTCTTAAGATTTAGTTTACTGTCATTCAATATCAAATAAACTTTAGATTGAACAACTTCATATCGTGAGATTATACATTTTTCTTAGACACAATAAATCATTGATTGATTAAATTTACTTTTTTTAAAATACTCTTAATACAAACTACAACCATCTCGTATCCAAATGTTTCGAGTGCATACGCAATACGATTATTTCAACGTTTTCAGTTCTGCCAACCTTTTATTTGAACCGCGCACCATACTTCTCGGCCCTGACAATCCTTCTAGGGCCAACGCCTTCTATGATCATAATGTAAGGTGTAGTAACGAACCAAGAATGTTTGTGTGCAGGTTGCACAATGGCTGGTATGGTATTGGTATGTACTCAACTTAGATTGAGACATACGATATTGCAAAACAAACAGATGAAAGCATCTCTGAGAACGAACAATATAACAATAAGATTTGTACACTAAGAAAAAGGTACACCAAGAAAAAAGCTTTTTCCTCGTATTCTTGGCGGAAAACACAATCTTCTACATTAACTAACAAATCCACAAACTGGTATATATTTAAATTTTAAATCTTAAACTTTAAATCATCACAAAATTGCTTTTCTAAATCCTGGGTCTATTGACAATAGGGTTTGATATCATTGATTTTAGTTTTCGACTAATTTTTGTGTAATGTGGTTTGCCTATCACCTCCATTGACCACATACGTGAATACATTTTTATAACTACAACATCTAGTTTATTTTATTTTAATTGATTATTTATCACAGTGGAGTGATTGTTGTTACTTTTCTTAATTTAACAAGCTTTACACCATAGTCTTCAAAACTGACAGGTTAATTTTTCAACTTCCTGTGGAACTGTCACTTCTGTCATGTCATCGTTCAAGAGTCCCCATAACATCGTCACTTGCCACCAGACAGTCAATATGTGAACAAGTCGATTTAGACCTCAGATGGTACCTAGAGGATATTGATATTACATGGAATATTTTTAACATCCATGTTTAAGTTCACATATTTCATCTATGTTTCCTTGACGGATCACTTTTAAAGGGTTTTTACCCATATATTTTTATAATATTGTATTTTGGTGGTTAGCACGCTAGATCCCGTGAGTATAACCTACAACTTTTCTTAAAACCGTAGTCAAAATTTTAAAAACTTTGCATTATCTTATCAGGTTATATTTATTTTAGGTAAGCACTGATGATGATTGGTCATCCAATCGAAAACTAGTTCTGTGATGTAGCCCCTTTTAGGGATTTTTAAATATATACCTTTTGTCGTTTTTTTACTATTTTTTCATTATTCCATTCATTGTATCTTGGAAACTATTATTGGCTCCGTGCGTCTCCCCTCTACGTACAGTCACGTGATACGCTGTCAGATTTTGTAAGGACGTTTTAACATTGAGTCTTATGGGATTATTTTGTTAAACTTGAATATTTTATTTTGTAGTGATAATAACCGAATACAATTGCTAGAATTCATTAGTTATTAATTTATACTGTAATTTATAGTGCAACAAAATATTTTCTTTTTCGTTAATAAATATTTATTGACATAAACTGCGATAGTGAGGTTATGCATACAAAATCAAACTGATAATCAATATTGGAAAGTGAAGAATTTAGAGTGCGTTTTTATTTTCTGTTTATATTAATACATAATATCACTAGCGTGACACGACATTTTTTTAAATGTCTCATTTAAACATACACAAAGCGTCCTTATAAAATTTCAAAAAACCGCCACCATGAGCAGGTCGGTCGATTTTGCTTTGACACTTTGTTAACGCTCGGAGCGAATAGAACTCTTTAGTTCTACCCAATGAACTGTCAATACGGATGGAATGGCCATGTCCCATTCAAATAGTGAAGCAAGATTGACACCAACATACAAGAGAGAGGTCCTAGAGAGAGACAGACAAGGTGGTGGAGAATTTGACAGGCCGTGTAATTTGAGTTGCCTATATAAATGGACCCGATTGAATCAGTATTTACAGTTCGTTGAATATTTTAACTTATATTTTAACTTGGCTAAGGCCTAATGCTGATTGGCAGTACATATTTCAAAATTTAACCACTTTTTTGTATTTAGGGGATAAATACAGTACACAGTGCCATACTTGGTGTTTAGATACTTTTCAGAATTGTTATTTGTATTTATCAAAACAAATACCTACTTTCCTAAAGTATTTGGGAGTTAAATAATTTTAAAACTATTTAAATACTAAATTAGTGACTGTTTTATACAAAGTGAAGAAGTCCTTGATTATGTTTTTATGTTACTTTTATATTTAGACTTTTATATTTCCCCGATTTAAGTTATTATAGGTAACTCAAATTACACGGCCTGTCAAAGTTTCCACCACCTTGTCTGTCTCTCTTTAGGACCTCTCTCTTGTATCGTGGCTGCATTAGTTGTCTTTGTGCCTATTCCATCCGTATTGACAGTTCATTGGTTCTACCACGTTTTGTACATTTACCTGTTAGGTAAATCTTTTTCCGTTTTTGGTTTCAAATGTTACACCATGTAATTAATAATCAATTATATCAACGATTTATTAATGTTGTATGGTTTTTCCCAGGCGGAGAAACCAATTTTTTTTAAACCGGCAAATTAAAACATTATAATATTATAACATTATTAATGTTATAACTATTGCATAATAATATCCTGTTTACTCTATTAAAAATAATATTTATATTTGAGAATTATTGATGTTGTTAAACGAAATTATATAGTATACGGTGGCCTTTCATAGCCAGTATATTTGGTATACAGATAAGAATGTTTTATAAAGATAACATTACTAAATAGAAGAGACGATTTAATCGCCATTATCCACAAAAATGAAGAAATACGTGTAGGGCAGTCAATGAGGGTATGTGGCTCCGAATTCCATCCTACTATATAGATTTACGTGATATTTTCACAGTAAGTAGGGAATAGCCCAAGAAACAAAGTCTACCCTATGCCGACGTGTGCTTTTGTCTTGGGGGCGGTTCCCACCCCTTCTCGAGGTGGAAATTTTTTTGCTTAAATAACTACGGAAGTTGCTAGAGAACCTAATACTAAGCAAAAATTGTTCTACAATTTTTTTTTCGAAAATTCAATACTTTTTGAGTTATTCCTGGTTGAAAATTGGCCATTTTCATTGAAACGTAACACATTTTCAAACGGTTTTTTGCGAATACCTTAAAAACTATGCATCTAACCAAAAAAACCATATAAAACATTTTTGTAGCTTATAAAACAACAAAGAGACTATTTCCTTTATGAATCTTCTAGTTATAACACAAAAAGAGATATGGTACATGAAAAAAACTTGTTTTCTTGGTGCATGCTTAAATCAGTGTATTTAACTTGAAATAACAGAGAAACGGTCGATTTTAGGTGTATAATGCTACCAATAACTTTTGTTGTGCTTGAAAAGACCTTTAAAATAAGCAATATTAAATGTCGATTACATTAAAACTATGCGAGATAAACTGTAAAAAATTTGATGACTAACGTATTTTAAGAAAAAAATTAGAAGTATATTTAACCCCTCATCCGCAAGAATTTAAATGCATCGTTTTCCTTCTACAATACATTTTACTATAGTGTTCTTTTTATGTTCAAAAAGTTGGGCGGGGTTAAAATGAATGGTTTTTGAAAAAAAGAAGATCAAATTATTGAGTGCATTTTTAAATTTTCTTAAAAATCTTCCTATTTCTCCATGTAACTCGAAAATGATAAGAGATGCCAAAAAAAAAAGATGCCATACAAAAATGTAGGTTTCTTCTACATAAACATTTTGATTTTATTTTTTATAACAGTATCTCTTATCATTTTCAAGTTACATGGAGAAAAAGGAAAATTTTTAAGAAAATTTAAATATGCGCTCTATAATTTGATCTTATTTTTTTTTCAAAAACCATTCATTTTAAACCCGCTCAACTTTTTGAACATAAAAATAACACTGTAGTAAAATGTATTGTAGAAGGAAAACGATGCATTTAAATTCTTGTGGATGAGGGGTTAAATATACTTCTCAATTTTTTTCTTAAAATTCGTTAGTCATCAATTTTTTGCAGCATATCTCGCTTAGTTTGAATGTAATCGACATTTAATATTGCTTATTTGAAAGGACTTTTCAAGCACAATAAAAGGTATTGGTAGTATTATACACCTAAAATCGACCGTTTCTCTGTTATTTCAAGTTGAATACACTGATTTGAGCATGCACCAAAAAAACAAACTCTTTTTACCTACTATATCTCTTTTTGTGTTATAACTAGAAGATTGAAGAAGGAACGAATCTCTTTGTTTTTTATGAGCTACAAAAATGTTTTATATAATTTTTTTAGTTAGATGCATTGTTTTTAATGTATTCGCAAAAAACCGTTTGAAAAGGTGTTATATTTCAATGAAAATGGCCAATTTTCAACCACGAATAACTCAAAAAGTATTGAGTTTTCGAAAAAAAAAATAATAGAACAGTTTTTGCTTAGAATCATAGCAACTTCCGTAGTTGTTTAACCAAAAAATTTTCCACCCCCGAGAAGGGGTGGGAACCGCCCCCAAGACAAAAGCACACATCGGCATAGGTAGACTTTGAATAAGGAGATATTTTCAGGCTATTCCTAAAATTTCATTAAAATCCATGCAGTAGGAGAGAATTCGGAGGTAATAACCTGTTCTTGCTCTCATTGACTTCCCTAGTGATAAATTGATATTTTTAATTAAACAACGTTAGTAGTTAATTGATAATAACTTAGTTACAAATATTAAACTTTTAAATGATCTAATTCTTGCAAGTGAATCTTTGGCTTTAAAAACAGATGCTAAAGTGTTACGTTCTCTTATAAGGAATAGAAGCATGGACTTAAAGAATAGATTCATTAACAAACTGAAGTGTTTGAAATGTGGTGCCTGCTCGGAATGGAGGGGCAGAGTCAGAACTGATGAAGTATTAAGCAGAGTCGGCCTCCTGGATAGGTAACTTTTTGGTTATGTAGAAAGTAAGAAGACTGCATAATTTAGGGCACATATTACGAGGAGAACGATACACTTTTCAGCAACTAGTACTAGAAGGAAAGATTAGAAAGGAAAGGAAAGAGGGTGTAAGAGAGATTTAGAACGTAAAAAGATGTGATGGCTGCGTAATATTCTCCAATGGACAGAAATTCACAGTAAAATGCTTCGTAATGTTGCAAATAATAGAATAATTTAATCTAACAGAGTATCTCTGACAAGACAATGTACGGTGGACGCCTACGCAATAATTCACGCACATTAAGAAGAAGAATAATCCGGAACAGAGTATTAAATAACATAAGAAGACGAACAAAAATCTAAAAACACTCATGGGCTATAATATACCGGAACCAATACAAATACACACATTAATGTACGCAGGCGACCTAGTTCTTTTAGCAGATAGCTATGAAAAACTGAAGAGATTGACAGGGTTTTGAACAAGTGACGAAAGAAGGAGATAGAAAATAAGAAGATGGAAACGAAGAGAAAAGCAAGATAATACTTAATAAATAATAAAAACAAAACATAAGCATAACAAAACAATCAAAATCAAGGACAAAGTACAAAAAATTTAAAACATTTTCACACAATTTTTCCGGATATGGGACAATTGATCCGGTCTTGATGAAGGGTCCTTTAAGCTATGAGCACGATTGAGCCGGGAGCATATTTAATCCTCACAATGGAGGCGACGCAATCATACCCAGGGATTAGGGACCATCTGACTTAGTTCGGTGCAATCATATCCTCAGATGAAATCGACACAATCGTCCCGTACCGGTTGTTAGTCCTGTCGCCAGGGGGGGGGGTACAATGGCCTCCTTAATTCAGATGGACTTACCCAAGTTTTTTTTATGTATTTTGACCCGTAGAACACGAATTTTTTGGGTAACAGTTGATCCGGATGTCGATAAGTTTGTTATAAACAAAGAACTTGAGGAATTACATAAGAGCGATTTTTCGCAAAACAAAACATTTTTTTGTATTTTTTGGGTGATTCTCAGCAAAAAATGGTTTTACAAGTTTTTTCGTAGGGTGCATAGTTTTAGAGATAAACGCGAACTTTCAAAAAATCGAAAAAGTGCAATTTTTGAACCCGAATAACTTTTAATTAAAAAATAAAATAGCAATTCTGCTTATTGCATTTAAAAGTTCAAGTCAAATTCTATCGGTCTTGATTATTTGCATTGCTAAAAATTAAGTTTTTATTTGTTAAACAAAGCCATAAACACATAGTGTTTCCCGTGCCAATGCATGCGTTTTAATGTACGTAATCTACGTAGAAATTGTCTGTATGCACCTACTCGTTTGATTTCAAATGGGAAATGCATTGAAAACATCATTTAATCACTTTGTGTTTATAGCTTTGTTTAACAATAAAAAAATTAATTTTTAGCAATGAAAGTAATCAAAACCGATAGAATTTGACTTGAACTTTCAAATGTGGTAAGCAGAATTGCTATTTTATTTTTCAATCAAAAGTTATTCAGGTTCAAAAATTGCAATTTTTCGATTTTTTGAAAGTTCAACCGCGTTTATGTCGAAAACTATGCGTCCTACGAAAAAACTTGTAAAAACATTTTTTGCTAAGAATGACCCAAAAAGTACAAAACAGTGTTTTGTTTTACGAAAAATCGCTGTTATGTGATTCCTCAAGTCTTTGTTTATAACAATCTTATCGACATCCGGATCGACTGTTACTCAAAAAATTCGTGTTCTACGGGTCAAAATACATAAAAAAAAACTTGGTTAAGTGCATCTGAATTAAGGAGGCCGTTATACCCCCACTGGCGACAGGACTATGTTCCATCTGATAACACAATCGAGTAAAGTGTTGACATTGTGGGAAACAATCAGGAAACAAAAATAAAAGCTATGGAAATAAAGTACATGTTAAAAAACACTTCACTAGACATTGTCTAGAGTCTAGAGTTTGTAGTTAAATAAAAATTGTCAGGTAAGCGGTAAATGATCGTTCCGTGCAAATAGACACGTTGATAATTTATGCAAAAGTGTGAATTTTCTCGTTAATGGCTAATACACGTGACGCATTTTAAAATATTTAACATAGGTAATCGTCCAAAACCGCATTTTTTACACTTGCACGTAATTTGACGCGTGATTAGACTTAGTTCTTCGTGTTAATGCTTAACTTTTACTTTTATTCATTAATGCGCTTTACATTTCTATGCTGAATAGAATATTTTGTGGACGTGTGTGATGCAGAACGGTTTTTTGCATACAAATATACACCTTTCTATTAAATTAACTCATTTGGAAATCATAGTTAGCACTCTAATCAATCTTAGCTTAATAAAAGCTGGTATAAAATTCAACACACAAAATGAGTGTAATCGAGTACTACACAAAACGTAGTAATGTTACTTTTAACTGCATTAAGCGCATATCTATGATTCTTCCGTTTTCTTCTTAAGTGCCTTCTCAAAACCCTCTCTGTCTTGAGCTGATGCTGCATAAGAACAAACGAAAACGTGCTTGTTGATGAACTAATAAACAGACAATATCAAACGGATGTCGTAGCACTACAAGAAACTAAACTAACTTATACCATCAACATCAAGTTTTCAGGATACAACATCTACAGGAACGACCACAGAGCAAATTCAGGAGGAACTGCTATCCTAGTGAGAAAAGGAAACACTATGGAAGAAACAACATAGTCCAGGGAAATAAGATTTTTCTAGTGACACATCACCTCCAGGCCGAAACCAAATTTTTTGAGTAGTTTGAACATCTATATTAATAACCTTTATGCTTCATGCAGCCGATTTTGATGATATACATAGTTATAAACAAATGAAGATCATAAAACGGTAAATTTTCGCTTTTTTCGTCTATAACCAAAGAGTTAAGGCTATGGGTACATAATTCGCAAATATTTTACGTGTATCCCTACTTTTTCTGTCTTTACACGGCAAATTACGTGTAGTAAAATTCACACTTGTGTGGATATGTAAACATTACTAGAATGTCATTCTACTTGAAAATGTCATCATTAATTTAAAGAGATGGGTTTTGAATGTTCTTGGATAACTGTTATTTTTATAATTGCAAATTATTAATTCAATTAATAAATGTGATAATTTTTTCACTAACTATGTATTCAGTGATTGTAATAATTTATTTGTACAACAAAGACTAATACTCAATCAAGAAAAGAGGAAAAGTGTTAAAGTGATTTTTTAATAATATAGGTATTGTTATGGAACGCTTACAATTTTGAACACATTTAGCAACAAAATACTTGGATTACAGAATATATTATCCTGATATATTCTCTGCTTGGATCTTCCACAAATAATACACAGTAAATAACTTTTTATTAAGTTCACGTCTTAAATCAATTATTTATCAAATACATTATATATCAATAATATTTAATCAATAACTCAACATATTCCCGATGCAATGTCAAATATTTAAAATTGTCACTGATTGTCAGTATCTATTTGAAAAATTTAAACACAGAATGAAAGACTAAATTATTACCGAGGGCCGAAAGTCCCTTAGAATAAATAAAAAGTTTATTTCGAATGATATATTTGAAATTAAAAATCACACTAAATTTTCTCTTAGTTTTTCACCCCTGTAACTTATTAAAATAAACATTATAGAAGTTCTCAGGGACTTTCGGCCCTCGCTAATAACGTAATCTTTCATTCTGTGTTTAAATTTTTCAAAAATACTTATTAGTTTTCTCAGGATTCGAAAAAAATGAATCCCCATTTGAATGGCATTGCAGCCGAAAATACGTACCGATCCTCTTAAGCATTTTAAACAAATTTGAGAGTGACTAACTCATAAATCGTCTAAAAGATTTCAATATGGCGTTCGCTGAATATATCTATCCTTATATGGTAATAATAAATTTTGAGTTTCTATAAATATTCATAACTTATGTAAAAATTAACTTAAAACCTTCTTATTACACGAATTACTGGGACTTTGGTGCTTAAATTATATTTTAAATTTCAAAGCAATTGGTCAAATAGTTTAAAAGTTATTTAATTTGTTTATCCCAAATTCATTTTTTTGCAACGCTATAAGTCAGAAAATAATGAAGTTGCACTAATACTTTGGATAGTTTATGAAAGAAGAACATTTGTACTATTAATTTAATTTAAAAAAAATGACAAAAAATATTTCTAAATACTGCAAAAGTATTTTGCAAAAACATGTGAATTGCTTTGAAATTTAGGGTATGATTTAAGCGCCAGAAGTCTCAGCATTCCGTGTAATAAGAACGTTCAAAGTTAATTATTACATAAGTTATGAATATTTATAAAAACTCAAAATTAATGATTTATTTTGCAATTTTCTAAGCAACCAATATAGATAGACATATTCAGCGAAAGCCATATTGAAGTTTTTTATACGATTTATGAGTTTAAAATACTTAACTTTTTGGTTATAGCCGAAAAAAGCGAAAATTTACCGTTTTTTGATCTTCATTTTTGTTTCTAGCTATGTATATCATCAAAATCGGCTGCAGGAAACATATAGGTTATTAACAATAGATGTCCATACTACTCAAAAAATTTGGTTTCGGCCTGGAGGGGGTTGTGTCACCAACAGGATATTTTTTTCCTTATTTCTCTGAACTAAAGGCGCGTTTTCACGGTACACTTTGGATGATCATCCCGGATGAATCATCCAAAGTGAAAAATAAATAAATCGTGTAAACTATTAATCATCGAAAATGATCATTCAAAATGAATATTGAACGAAGTTGAACCGAGTTCTACTTTTGTTCACTTTAGAGGATGCATCGCGGATGAATCATCCAAAGTGAACCATGTAAACATGCTTTTATGGCTGTGTCATCGGCAGTGACTAGTGAAAGGCGGCAACAGGTCCACGTGGATATTTATTGTCGTGTTTAAAGTGCGTAGTTGTTGTGTTTGTACGTTTTTAGATGGTTTTTTAACATGTCTTGATTTTCTGTAGACCATTCCTGTAACAAAAACGTTGACGCCCCCATTTTGTAGCGTCGATTTATCCACGGCCTTACCCACCAACGTCGTTTTTTCTAATCTTCTGTTTTTCAAGTGCATGTCGTAAGTTCATATAAAAGACATTCAGTTATTATGCCAATTCCAGCACGTACAACTTCAGTTGGCGCCATTTGTAAGTGAACAGACTAATTCAGTCTTGGTGATCCATGTAAACGAAAATTACTTTCATCGTCGCAATCACTTTGGATGATTCATCCGGGATGATCATCCAAAGTGTACCGTGAAAACGCGCCTTAACAATAAAAGTCCAGATGAGACAAGATGAAATAAGGATCACTTCAGCATATGGAAGATAAATAGATCCTTCAAACCACGACTACCTAGATGCGTTCCTTAACATAAAAGAACCATCCATAATAATAAGAGACCTAAACCCCAGATCCTCTGACTGAAACGATGGAGACACAAATACAAACTGAAAATTATTAAATACTTTCCAGGAAATGTTCTACCAAACCATTTGGATATAGTACTGGCTAAAAACCTAGGACTACAAACAGATTTCCAAACCTTAAACGAAGAATCAGGAGACCCATACTCCTAGAAATAGGCACCTGGGAAGATATCAAATGACTAGTGAGCGTAAGAATTGGAAACATTCCTACATTCAACAATCCACAAGAAATAGAGGAAAAAGTCCTAAACCTCGAAAACATCATAAAAGAAGTACTAATAAATAGCACTAGGTACTGTAAAAGAATGTAAAATTCACATGGGAAGATTTAGAGACAATGGTCAGGAACTAAAAGAAATGATAAAAAAAAAGAACAGTGCCAAAAAGAGAGCCAGAAGAAGATCTTCGGGACAAGATCTTCTTCTGCAATCGGGAGAATCGACAAGCCAAACAAACATTAATAGAACATAAAAGCCAAAAGTGGGACAGTTACGTACAAGAAATGGTATAAGGACACCAAAAACCTCATTCCCCACTGCACTGAGGAGGTGATGAGAGTGAGTCTTTAGAGAGAGTGTACACTGAAACATCAACAAGACGACGACACAGACTGTATCGAAGAAGTTGAAGAAACAGAACTAAAAACTCTCTAAGAACAAGAAGAAACAATAATCAATCCCACATCACCCAGAGAAATAAGTTATCTGATCAGAAAAAGTTCATCAAGGAAAGCACCTGGCCCAGAAGAAATCAGAATTATCTTTCTGAAAATCTTGCCATATATGCCAAAAAATCATCATTTAAAAATAAAAATCCTGTTTCGGGGGATTTGTCTCCAAAATCGCCCATTTTCGAAAAAATGAATTTAGTCCATAATTTTGCCCCTCACTGTATATTTATGTAAATTTTTCCAAATGATTAAAAAATTCGTCTTAAAACGTGCCTGTGTTGATGTCTCGATCCCGTTAAAGTTACTCGCTGTTGCACTTAAAATAAATTAATTGAATAGACCAAACTCGTTCTCAGTCTCAGCCTATCCTCTCTTCTTCGTCCTCACCTCTTGGACATTCCATCTACATTCACTACCACTACCAATGGGTCGATAAACTCTTATGAATGCTCGCTCTTCGCGATCGCGGGAGCAAACTATAATAGGCCAAGCTCTGGGTGAAACGCAGGACGATTTCAGGATATAATTCAGGAATTTTTTGAAACCTATCAGGCGTTGTAAAGGACTATGTCAGGAATATCTTCTATGTACTAAAATGCATGTAACACCTAATTTTGGGTGCCTATTTTTTATAACGTTTTAAGTTGGGAAATTTGCAATTTTTAGAGATTTTTAATTTTGCTGCTTAAGATATTAATTTTAGAGAAAACTTTAAAATAGAAAATGGTAGGGGATTAAAAACCTACAATTTGAGGTATGACAAGTTTAATTTCGTTAATTTGTTATTGCAAAACAGATCGCGAAAGGTCCAAAATGGACGTTTTTTGAAATTGCATCATTTATTGTAAAAAACAACTTATTTTATTCTTTGAGGCTTTAAAGTGAAGATATTGCAATTCCAAAAATAAAAAAAGAATGTGTGTGTACCTTGTACGCACGTAAGAAGTTATACTTCTATTATATGATTTCAGCGAAATAAAATACTTTTAACAGTTTATTTTTATTTTATTAAATATTAAACTGATTTTAATAGTTACTTACCACTTTCCAAAAATCCAAAAATTAAAAAAAAAGACAGCAATTGTCCGCATTTGAACCCGGGACCTCTCGATCCGTAGGCGAATGCTGTACCAATGAGGCTACGATTGCTACGAAGGCATTGTTTTGACGGTTTCTCGGACATTATGACAAACCACGGTAACAGATAGACGAAGTGAGTATAAAATAAAAATGTTTTAATTAACAAAGACACAAAAATTATAATAAATATAATTACTAAAAACACTAATATATTTTTTCCACACCTTTTTTGGACTGATACATGTAACTTAAAAGATTTATCAACGAACAACATACTGTCCCTGTGCGCATGCGCGCAGAATAATAAAAATTCACTCCCTATCGCGCCTAAAGAAGTATAACTTAAAAAAAAATTGGTTAATTTGCTGCTTAGATATTATAAATTGTTTATTCCGAGAGGTCAAATGTCGAAAGCTATAACTTTTTGAAAAAAAAATCGTAGAGAGTTAATCCTGGATAAATTCTCTTCCTAAAAAGACTTATATTTTCATATTCTGATATAAATAAATGCGTAAAACATTTTTCAACCCCTTATTTCGGGTTTAAAAAAAAGGGTTCAGAGTTACGGACCTACGATACCAAATAGGTATCGGAGCCGCTGCAGCTCTAAATGTGTATAACGAAATTTGACCCCTTTTTCCAAATTCGAGATGAAGGGTTGAAAAATGTTTTACATTTATTTATATCAGAATATGAAAATATAAGTCTTCAGGAAGAAAATTGATCCAGGATTATCTCTACAATTTTTTTTCAAAAAGTTATACGTTCGACATTTGACCTCTCGGGATAAACAATTTATAATATCTAAGCAAGAAATTAACCAGTCGTGCTTTACAATTTTTTTTATGTTTGGAATTGAAAGATCTTCACTATAAAGCTTTAAAGAATGAAGAAAAATTATCTTTACAATAAATAATGCAATTGCAAAAAACGGCCATTTTGGACCTTTTGCGATCTGTTTTGCAATAACAAATTAACGAAATTAACTTTGTCATAGTTCAAATTGTAGGTTTTTTAATTCCCTACAATTTTCTATTTGAAAGTTTTTCTCTAAAATACTTAAATATCCTAATCTGCAGAATTAATAAAAAAATATGAAAAAAATATTTTTAAGAAACGCTTTTATTTAGTTACGAGTGACTAAAATTAAACATATTTTAAAAAAATCAACTAAAAAGCAAAAAATAAAAAAAAATTGAAAAACCTAACACTCTAACACGTTCGTCAAAGAAAAGCGTGGTGCGTCTTCATCGAATAAACGGTTTTCGCACCACGTTTTTTAGTTCAGGAACCGAAGCTCTTCACCTTGCAATTTTTACAAAATGGATTGATTTGCTTGAAAATTTGAGAATAAGTAGTGGATAGTCCAAGGATCAAAATCTTTATGATTCCGAAAGGCGCTTTTACCATAGAGGTGGTTGCCACCCCATCTCGGGGGGTGGAAATTTTTTATTATATTTTGATCGCAAAAGTTGATAAAAACATTCATTTTAAGCAAAAAATGTTCTATACATTTTTTTGATAAAATTAACAGTTTTCGATTTATTCGCTACCAAAGTGTTAGTTTTACATCGAAAAAATCAATGGTTTTCGATATTATACTCATTTACGATTCACTCAATTTTTGCCGTAGAAAAAATGTTTTCAAACTAAGTTCTTGGGAATTAAATAACCTACAATTTCATATTTAAACATTTTTTTGTATCTCTGATGCTAATCTTTCTATTTTGAAGAAAATGGCATCTTTTACCAAATACCAAATATTCGTTATTCGTTTTCAACTCCAGTTTTTTAAAAAATTAATCATTCTAAGCCAGTTAAACTTCTGGAATCTATTAATGATGCAAAATAACTAAAGAAGAATAAATAAGGTCAATGACTAAAAACGCCGCTAACTTACATTATTATGCTTCCAATTGGATTTCTCTTTTTTTTTCAAAAAAATATAATGATTTTTTAACCGTAACTTTTTTATTTTTTATCCTAGAAAGTTTGTTAAAAAATAATTTTGTAGGTTTTTATAAGATCTAAATGGCTATTAATATTAAATCCTTTTAAAATCCTCAGTCGCAAAAAGAGGTGACTTTGAAAGGGTTGGTAAAGGTGGTTTTTGCAAGTTATTACAAGTTTTAATTGTCAATAGCTCACTCAATTTTTGCTGCAAAATTTTTATTTTCTAACCTTGTTCTTGGAAATTTAATAACTTACAATTTTATATTGAAATATTCTTTCGTATCTCTGATGCTAATCTTTCTATTATGAAGCAAAAGGCATTTTTTACCAAACTACAAAAATTCGTTATTCGCTTTTAACTCCATTTTTTTAAAAACGAATCATTGCAAGCCGGTCAAACCTCTAGAACCTATTAATAATACATAAGTAAAGAAGACCAAATAAGGTCAATGAATAATTTTAATTAGGGAGGTGATTAGGAGGAAGTTTTCGATCACTTTTTCGCTGAAAAAAATAGGGACTGATATTCTTTTTATTATAAGTCACTTAATTTTTGAGCTAGAGACTACTTTTTTATTTCAGGAGATAGATATTTTTAAATACATTAAATTAGTTTGAACAAGTTATCCTCGAAAAAATGCATAGTTTTCTCGTCTTTTGACTTTAAAACTACAATATTTAGCATTTGACGAAGAAGAGCAACATATAATAAAGTATAGCTCGATTACTATTGGTCTTAAAGAAAATTAATAAAAACGGTTTTGCTTATTTTTTTAAAAGGTACATTTTTGTTAAGCAAAGTTCTTTTGATAAAACGAAAACTTCTTGAGTTATTAGCAGAAAACTGATTCAAAACATTGATTTTTTTTTATATAAAACTAAGACTTTCGATAGCGAATAAATCGAAAACTATTAATTTTATCAAAAAAATGTATAGAACGTTTTTTGCTTAGAATGAATGTTTTTACCAACTTTTGCTGTCAAAATAAAATAAAAAATTTCCAACCCCGACATGGGATGGCAACCACCCCCGTGGTAAAAGCGCCTTTCGGTCTCATATAGATTTTGATCCTTGGATTATCCATTACTTATTCTCAAATTTTCAAGCAAATCGACCCATTCTGTAAAAATTGCGAGGTTTTGTCCTATTTTAAGCTTGATTACTTGGACTATTTCTTAACGAATGTGTTTTTCAATTTTTTTATTTTTTGTTGATCAGTTGATTTTTTTATAATATGTTTAATTTTAGTCACTCGTAACTAAAGAAAAGCGTTTCTTAAAAATATTCTTTTCATATTTTTTTATTTTTTACTTTTTAGTCTTACACTTTTCAAACATTAAAATATATCGTCATGTTTATTAAAATATGTATAAAACATAATTATGATGTACAAACATGAAAAGTAGTCGGAATCGGCAAAAAATTTGAAACTTTATTGTTTATTTATGAAGCATAACGTAAACAATTAACGTAAAAAGTGAAATTATGTATAGTTCATATAATTAGCTACAATCTGTAAAAGTTTCAAGTTTCTTCATTGTAAAAAACAGGAAAATTTAAGCATTTTCCGTTAAAATCGTTTTTTTATTTAAACAATTAATAAACAAAAAATTTTTATTGACTATTCGTGTATTGTTCCCGCGAATGCATATGTCTGCAAATTTTTAGTCATTTCCATTGAAGAAAAGGTAGTCAAATTAACGTCCAAAGATTTGACCCAAACAATTGAACTAAAAAAAAAGCGTTTAATAATTAATTAATACGACAAAACGAATTCTAATGTTAATTGTAGCACAAAACGTCTCTACCAGTGGTTTTTCTAAGACTACGACAAAAACACGAATTTTTTGAATTCGAGTTTTGGTTGAAGTTTTGTTTCGTATTGTATTGAGATTTGACACGAATAAACGCCGATTTATATATGTATAAACAAATATATGAGCGTTTAAAACTTGAAAATTTATTGTTTATTTATGAAGCATAACGTAAACAATTAACGTAAAAAGTGAAATTATGTATAGTTCATATCATTAGCTACAATCCGTAAAAGTTTCAAGTTTATACATTGTAAAAAACAAGAGAATTTAAGCATTTTCCAATAAAATCGTTTTTTTATTTAAACAATTAATAAAACATAAAAAAAAATTTTATTGACTATTCGTGTATTGTTCCCGCGAATGCATATGTCTGCAAATTTTCATTCATTTGCATTGAAGAAAAGTCAGTCAAATTAACGTTTAAAGATTTGATGCAAACTATTGAAGTAAAGAAAAGCGTTTAAAAAATTTCTAAAAATTGCAAATTTTTAAACTTAAAAACGGCTTAAATAAATAGGCACCCAAAAATTAGGTGTTACATTTTAGTAGAAGTTTTTCCTGATATCGTCCTTTACAACGCCTGATAGGTTTCAAAAATTCCTGAATTCTTACACGTATTTTCAATCAGAGCCTGGACTATAAATACGCTAATGGCCCTGCTGGCTATATTCACGCCAGGGTTGAGTCGGTTGAGAACCTCAAATTAAAATGGTTAGAGCAATTAGGGACGAAAGAGCTCGAACTTTGTTCGAGTTTTCTTTTCGACTTGTGTTTGAGTACCGAGAAACTTTATCTGAGCAATTAATTTGGTTTGCTGATCGGTTCACGCAATTATAAAAACATACAATGTGATTTTTATGATTTTTCGGTACAAAACTAGAATATTAATAGCCCGAAATCCAATATTCCAATATCCAGGACGAGAACAAGGAAATGGTTTGATAAGGTGTGCCAAGAAAAACTACAAAACATATCGAAAAAGCGAAACATGAGAAAAACTATTGAAAACATCTACCAAAACAACAAAATGGAAATCAGAATAGATGGTGTACGATAACTTGTACATAGGTGAGATTGTGAATACAATCTTAGGATTGGACTGTATGAGGGATTGCTAGTTTACTGGTTCAAATGGGAGTATATAGGTTTTATACAGACAATATTGATATGTAGGTAAGAGTCTTACCAAGTTGTGAAGCTTTGTTGAACACTAGAGCCGGTCACACACACGAGTTGACTGTTCTCGTTCCACGTGCCTCGCGTTTTTACTGCTACGAAATTGTGTATGGCGTCACTCCAGAATTAACTGTTCGTTACCGACTTTTGATTGTTCGTTTCAACCCAAAAGAAATGCTGTACCCTCAAGAGATGAGCGGTACCGACTTGATCCGTCGAAAGATCGTAAAGAAAAATAAAGAGGTTGCACCCTCGTGGCGGGTGGTACGTGTTGACCGTTTTACCGGTGTAGGAGAAGAGGGAAATTCTCAATCGCAAATTGTCCAAATAGTGTCTATCTGTAAGGGTGAGGAGAGAGGGTAAGAAATAGGAGGGATGAAATGGTACTATTGAACAGGGCTGGCATGAGATCTATTTAAAGTTAAGGGTTTTAGTAAGAGACTAAACACAGTAAAAAATACAATAATATTTTTGACATGTGAAAATTGAACAGATGGACAACTTACAGAACCTATAGACATAGACAACGGAATAGGACAGAGGAACTCATTGAGCCCTATTCTCTTTAATTTAATCATGGATGAAATCATCAAAAGCGTCAACAAAGGAAGAGGATACAGAATGGGAAACAAAGAAGTAAAAATGCTCTGTTACGCAGACGACGCTATATTGATAGCCCAAGATGAACATGGTTTGCGAAGGGTAGTCCACAGATTTAACATAAGAGCAATATAATTAATATAATAAATTCATATCAGAAGACTAAAACAATAATAATCAGCAAAGAACCAATCAGATGTAAAATATAAATTGATGGCATGAGTATTAAACAAGTAATGGAAATAAAATACCTTGGAATTACACTGTCTAGCTACGGATACCTGGACAAAGAAGTGAGAAATCCAGTACAAAAAGCAAACAGACTGGCAGGATGTCTTAATAACACTATATTGCGAAACCGAAATATTAACACTGAGATGGAGTCAAGAATGCACAAAGCAAATTTTATAAAACAAAGCAACAACACAAAGATTACTGGAAACGGCAGAGGTGAGAATGCTGAGAAGAATTGCTGGAAATACGTTGATAGATCGAAAGAGGACTGAAGACATTAGAAGAAAATAGACAGTAAATAGAAAAAAATAATGAAACAGTCACATAAGCAGAATGAAAGACACCCGTGTGGTCAAAATAGCAAGAGATAAATCACCAATAGGTAGAAGAAGTTTCTGCCAGAATTGCTTATAAGGAGGAAGAAGAAGAAGAAGAAGAAAAAAAGAATTTGTGTGTACTTTGTACGCACGTAAGAAGTTATACTTCTATTATATGATATCAATGAAATAAATATACTTTCAACAGGTTATTTGTATTTTATTTAAAAATTAAACTAATTTTTGCTTACTACTTTCCAAAAATGCTCATTAAAACAATACCAAAAATAAAAAAAAAATAGAAAATACACGGATTCGAACCGCGGACCTCTCGATCTCCAGTCGAATGCTCTACCACTGAGCTATACTCCCCTTGTTTTTACGGATTACAAGATTTCCAGACATAGTGACAAATCAAATGAAGTATAAAAACAGTTTAAATATTACTTACTATCTTATTCCCGAGGAAGACAAATCCAAAGACACAAAAATCCATACTGTCTGCGTGCGCATGCGCACAGAATAATAAAAATTCACTCACAATCGCGCCTAAAGAAATATAACTTCAAAAACTATAAAAATCATACCCCGGTTCTTTTGAGAAAAGCGTTCTCAGTGCTCGTTTTTAATTCTTCTTACAAGTGGATGTGTTTATTTCATTTTTACAATTAACAGTAAATATTATAAAAAAACTTGTTGCTTCAAAGAAAAAAACTTTTGAACATTTTTTTAAATGTTTTTTAATTGGCTAATTATTTCAGACTTCTGGGAATCTTATATGTATATATTTACAAGGGAATTTGTTTTGATTGTTATACAGCGGATGTACAACATCCTTATTTATTATCTGTTAGTGACCCGCCTGATATTAAGTTTTCCGGGGACTTTTTCAAAAATAGACATATTTATAAATTATTATCTAATCATTATTTTCTAATACGAGAACATTATAACAGAGCAGAGAATTGGGTAATAAACAAACGAAACAGGTCCAAAATTACATCAACCAAAATGGAGTTCATGAAAAGAAGCTGTAGAGTAAGAAGATTGAACTATATTAAAAATGAGGTGATGTAAAAAGAGACTTGTAAGACTGGTATGGGAGGAGATTTCTACAGGTAAAAGACCACTCGGACGTCCCAGAATGCGATGGAGATATAACATCCAAGCAGATCTCCGGAAAATGAACATTCCATTTGACCATAGGTTGATGGAAGACCGAAAAAATTGGAAAAAAGCTGCACAGTCAGCCAGGACCCACCCAGGGTTGTAGCGGTACGTGATCATGATGCTTCAGCCTTAAGTTTCCAACTGCGGACATAGGGCTCCCCCAATTCAATCCAGTGTTTTCTATTTTGCGCCACTTCCTTCCAGTTGGTCCTCCAATCTTCTTCATCTCTCAAGCCCATCTCATTTGTGGCCTTCCTCTGCTTCTTCTTCCTAATCATGGTCTCTATTGTTGTATTTCGTGGTTCGAACAAGACATACTAGCTACATTGAAGAAAATATTTAATTTGGTATGGAAAAGATTTCTGATTGGAGCCCACTACACAAGAGAAAAGGACGGGAAGGAGAAATAAAATGGAAATATGTAAAAACCTTTTTTTATTGCTTTCTAGTTCGTAATTTCGAAGTAATAAAACGTTTTTTATAATCGACTATCAAGAAACTTTTTGGTAAAAATAGAACGACAAAAATTACAGGGGTGCGGCTCGAATTGTTAATTTTTAATATTTAATAAAGAAATATGTCTGTCGAGTAAAAAATATAATATACAGAGCATTAATAAGAAATAAATATTATGCTTTGTCGATATGTTACAATTTTTGTCGCTATCTAATACACTTATTAGAACGAAATCGGGCACTGAAAAAGAATTATATGTGACTAAACACTTACTTGAAATAAACTAGCAGTCAGATCCTCCAACTCGGACTCTACGTCTTGCCGTATCCTGCTCAGCCTGCTCAACTCCTGGTCCCGCAGCTTTAACACCTGGTTAGCTTCCATGAGTTCACTCTGCAACCGCAAAAAACATTGTTCTTTCGTCTCGGTCACGCCGTTAGTCCAACTACTACTACTAGCCGCACTCCTGTTATCACTGTCATGGTTTTTGTCACTGTCTAAACCTAACTCTTCAGAGTATTTTTCACTATACACGGAACTGTCTGAGCTGTTTCTGTGCATCACACCCAAATGTCTGACTTTATCAGTGATGGTGGAAATGTCCGAAAAACAACCGAAGGTACCGGGGGCATGGTCGTTGAAGAGGTTACGGGTGACGTGGTCTTTGATTGTTATGTCTGGTTCGTCTACATCGTCTTCGTCATCCGTGGTGTAGGATTCGTCCCCTGTTGTACCTGTAAAAGAAGATTAAGGTACAACTTGGCAAATTTCACTTTGTTGTTGAGATACGCAAAGAAACAACGGAAATAGTGCTATGACTGTTTTAGTTATTGAAATATTAGCTGTAAAAGAAGATCCCATACAAGCCTCACAAGATCTGCACCATCATATGGATAACATACTCAGTGATTGGTACACAAGATGGCGAACAAAAATAAGCAAAACAAAATCAACTCAAACATTTACTAACTGCCACTATACATGCCCACCTGTAATAACAGACAATGTAAGAGTACACCCATACCTCGCTATACGGTCGCTATTTTTACGGCATTTCGCTATAATTAAAAAATATTTATGCATACCTACATACACATATTTTATGTAACACGAAGTTGTTTGTATGTATTTTATGTATGTATTTGTATGTATTTTTGTTTTACGTAAAATAAAATGCCTTTTGAATGATAAACCATGTTACATATTTAAAAAAATTTGGAACCGATCCCATTGAATTTGTATGAATTTGTATTAGAATACTTGATTCGTTATAGGGCTTTTCGCTTTACGGCCAAGTTTCGTGGAACGTATCTAGGCCGTAAAGCGAGGTATGGGTGTACTAACAGTAACAGACGCTAGATACCTTGGCGTCTCACGTCTCACTTGGAAGAAACATATCTAGACCAAAAGAAGACAGCTCAACTTAAAATTCCTTCAAATGTATTGGCACCTTGGATGCAAATCGAAATTCAACATCCAGAACCAAAAGTCTTCTATACAAAGCCATACTAAAACCTATTTGGTACTAAAGTCTACACGTATGGAGCTGTGCAAAGCCAACGTCGCTGAAGATTATCCAAAGATTTCAGTCTAAAGTTCTAAGATCGATAGTGGATGCACCATGGTACGTAAGTAATTAAACACTTCACTACGACTTAAACCATTACTTTCATCAGAGAAGAAATCCATCGAGCCACAGAGTCACAAAATGAACTTACCATTCACCACGAAAAGGAGTTAGTAAGGGTATTATTCAACAATGGTCCAATAGAACCTGGCCCCAAGACCTACTTCAAAACTAAAACAAAAATAGAATAGGGTGAGACTTCATTGGATGTCTCTCCTTCACGTCCAAAACCAATAACACATTTACTTAATACTCTGTACTCTGTAATGATGTAGATTTTAAATAAATATAGTTGAATAATAGTTGAATATAATGAAATTCCTTTAAGCCTTAAAACGAAAGTATACAATCAATGTGTTTTTCCAGTCATTACGTAGCAAGGGTGTCAAAGCTTAGAAGATCCAATCTAGGAATAAGTCTGGTAGGAAAGAATTACCAGTAGTCCAGGAACCAAAGCTTTTCACCTCGCAATTTTTACAGAATGGATCGATTTGCTTGAAAATTTGAGAATAAGTAGTGGATAGTCGATGGATGAAAATCTATATGATGCCGACAGGCGCTTTTACCATCGGGGTGGTTGCCACCCCATCTCGGGGGTGGAAATTTTTAATTATATTTTGACCGCAAAAGTTAATAAAAACATTCATTCTAAGCAAAAAATATTCTATACCTTTTTTTGATAAAATTAATAGTTTTTGATTTATTCGCTATCGAAAGTGTTAGTTTTATATGTATCTAAAAATCAATGTTTTTCTACGGTATACTCATTTATGATTCACTCAATTTTTGCTGTAGAACAAATTTTATCAAACCAAGTTCTTGGGAATTAAATTACCTACAATTTCATATTTAAACCATTTTTTCGTATCTCTGATGCTAATCTTTCTATTCTGAAGAAAATGACATTTTTTACCAAATTGCAAACATTCGTTATTCGTTTTAAACTTCAGTTTTTTAAAAACTAATCATTCTAAGCCAGTCAAACTTCTAGAATCTATTAATAATACATACATAGAGAAGAATAAATAAGGCCAATGACTAAAAACACCGCTAACTTATATTATTATGCTTCCAATTGGATTTATCTTTTTTTTTTCAAAAAAATTTATTGATTTTTTAACTGTAACTCTTTTATATTTTATCTTAGAAGTTCGTTAAAAAAATTTTTGTAGGTTTTTACGAGATCTATAAGGTTATTAATATTAAATCCTTTTAAAATGCTCAGTCACAAAAAGAGGTGACATTGAAAGGGTTGGTAAAGGTGGTTTTTGCATGATATTACAAGTTTTAATTGTCAATAGCTCACTCAATTTTTGCCGTAAAAAAATTTTTGCATACCAAGTTCTTGAGAATTAAATAAAATAAAATTTCATATTGAATTATTTTTTCGTATCTCTGATTCTAATCTTTCTATTGTGAAGGAAAGGGCATTTTTTACCAAACTACAAAAACTCATTCTACAAAAACTAATCATTCTAAGCCGATCAAACTTCTAGAACCTTAACAATACATAAATCAAGAAAACCAAATCAGGTCAATGACAAATTTTAATTAGGGTGGTGATTAGGGGGTTGTTTACGATCACTTTTTTGCTGAAAAAAATAGGGACTGACTATCTTTTCATTATAAGTCACTTAATATTTTTAGCTAGAGATTTTTTTCTGGAGATACATATTTTTAAATACTTTAAATTAGTTTCAACAAGTTATCGTCGAAAAATGCATAGTTTTCCCGTCCTTTGACTTTGAAACTACAATATTTAGCGTTTGACGAAGAATAGCTAACATATAATAAAGTATAGCTCGATTACTGTGGGTCTTAAAGAAAATAAAGAAAAGGTTTTGTTTATTTTTTCAAAAGGTACATTTTTGTTAAGTAAAGTTGTTTTGATAAAACGAAAACTTTTTGAGTTATTAGCAGAAAACTGATTAAAAACATTGATTTTTCGATATAAAACTTAACACTTTCGATAGCGAATAAATCGAAAACTATTAATTTTATCAAAAAAATGTATCGAACGTTTTTTGCTTATAATGAATGTTTTTACCAACTCTTGTGGTCAAAATATAATAAAAATTTTCACCCCCGAGATGGGGTGGCAACCACCCCCATGGTAAAAGCGCCTTTCGGCATCATATAGACTTTGATCCTTGTACTATACACTACTTATTCTCAAATTTTTAAGCAAATCGATCCATTCTGTAAAAATTGCGAGGTTTTGTCCTATTTTAAGCTTCATTACTTGGACTACAGATTAATATGGAGTTTCGCCGGACATATAGCGAGACTGCAGGATGATAGGTGGACAAGAAGACTGTTAGAATGGAGACCTCGCATGGACAAGAGAAGCAGAGGCAGACCATCAACACGCTGGACACTTGAGCAGACGACATAAAAAGAATAGATGGTAGATTGATGCAATTAACACAAGATCGAACTTCCTGGAGACGTGCTGAGGAGGCTTATGTCCAGCAGCGGACAAGAGAAGAAGCTGAATGATGATGATGAGTTATGTAAGACAAAAAGTTCGAATAAAAATAGCTTCAGAACAACAAAAAGTTCGAATATTCTAATCTATTTCTTACCTGTCGAACCTGTTCTTCTATGCTCTGTCACCATTTTGGCCATGCTTCTCACGTTGTTAGGTACTATCAACAGACCATCGTTCAACGTACCCTTCTTGGTAGTGGGTGAACTTGATGGTGATTTCTCTAGTTCACCTTTCATGACTGTAACAAAAACACCCAATACTTACAAAAGGAACCATAATGTATCATTTTCTTTAATCAAATGTTAGTCAAGCAGATTTAATTTTTGTTACGACAAGAAACAATGCCAAAGACCGAGAAACAATTTTGATGCTACAAATAAGAAATGTCAAAAGTGTTTTTTAACTAAAAATAAACAAACCGAGTGACAATTAAATGCCATTTTGTACACTATTTGGCAAATATATTTTCTTCTTCTTCGCGTGACTTCTTACGCTTTTCAGTGTCAGATTGTGTATTTTGAGTTTTGTACTTAAGTCTGTATACGCTGTGAGCTCGTACGTAGAGGGGATATTTACAAATTCGTGAACGCCAGTAGTGACATGTTTGTAAACGTTTACTGGAAATTTTACATAAATGTCAAAGTGATTAATTTAAAATTAAAAACATTAATTATAAACAATATTAGTTGGTCAAAGCTGTGGTATATATTTTTACCTTAAATATACTTACGTTTTAAATACTGAATTTAAGTTTTTTTAATATTCCGTAATATCTAATTATAAATAATCTATTATAATCTTAGCGCCATCTACACGATTATTGTCAAAGTATCCGAAGTAAGAAATTGATATTTTATCAATAGAACGTCAAAATGATTAGAAAAATCTTAAAAAAATCGATTACAATTTAATTACTTTTTTGCGTTGTAAATATTAAGCGATAACAATTAAATAATAAATTTAAAAATTACCGGTAAAAGTTGGATTAGTAACCGCTAGGAGCGACACCAGCGAAGCTCACAGCCTATACGAATATTCGGCAATGATTTCTGTTAAATTTAATTTTAAAACTAGAACATAATGGTTACCTTAAACGTTAAAATGGTCATATTAACTAGTTAAATACACAGTATAGTAGTGTGAAATTTCATATTGTAAGACCAGGTATTATGGGGCAAAGCTGAATATGAGAAAATGCACAGGGAATGCTATTTTTGTTAAAAAAAAAATGAAAAAAGAAGAAAAAAGAATGTGTGTGCACTTTGTACGCACGTAAGAAGTTATAATTCTATACGCTTCTATTATTACGATTTCAACGAAATTAATATACTTAACAGGTTATTTGTATTTTATTTAAATATTAAACTAACTTTCTTTACCTACCACTTTTAAATTTTTTTTATTAAAACGATACCAAAAATATAAAAAAAATATGAATCGTCCATACTGACAAATTTAATAGACCAAGTGAAGTATACAAAAATACTTTAAATACGCTTACTATTATTATAAAATATCTTATTCCCGAGGAAGACAAATCCAAAGACACAAAAATTATAATAAAATAAATAATACATTTACTAAGAACACTAATATATTATCCTTTTATACGCTCTGAGCTTCGCTGGTGGCGCTCCTGGCGGATTACTAATTCAACTTTCACCGGTAATTTTTAAATTTATTATTTAATTGTTATCGCTTAATATTTACAACGCAAAAAATTAATTAAATTGTAATCGATTTTTTTAAGATTTTGCTAATCATTTTGACGTTCTATTGATAAAATATGAATTTCTTACTTCGGATACTTTCACAATTATCGTGTAGATGGCGCTAAGATGCGTCATCATTTAAAGCATACGAAATAAGTCGGAAATTTACTAAACGCAACGGCAAGTGAATATTATTCCGATCACGGGTTATAGTATAAAATTTGACGTTCTCAAATAAATAAAATGTCAAACTTAAGTTTTGCTTTAAAATTTTGGTGCATAATTACAGCTACATTTGAAGTAGCTTAATAAATTATTTTATTATCATTGATTAATAAATAAATAAACAATTTATAAAAAAATTCGATAACATATTTTCTTTTTGTTATTTTATTCACTTTGGCGGAACCTTAAACACAAGCATTTAACTGTGTCAACAATGAGGTTAGCTTTGTACGTTGTCAAAATTTATCGTAAAATAACATAAACTTATTACAAAATTTCTAACTCCAATATAAAATTAGTTGTGAAAACAACTGTTTGTATACTACAAAAAACTTCAAAATGCAAAAATTCGACAAAATAACAGCAAAAAATTCAACAAACTGACAGCCACAAAAGTAAACAAACCAAAACGTCAGAAATTGTACTTAAAATATGTGAAGACATCCCCAATCGTCTTTCTTTGTACCTATCTCTTTTCAATGCACTGAGTCTAAATCGTTCATAAAAATAACATGTGTTTTTACTTAATAACAGGCGGCTGCTGGTTTGTCATTAATTTCATGCGTGGAAGAGAATGATGCTAAATAAAAAGTATGTGTTTTATCTCGCCAGGTATTAATGACGCACGGGTAAAGACTCGCGGACTCAACTGTATCTTGAAAGATTAGCAACGAAATACATACTGTCTGTGTGGGCATGCGCCCGGCATTATAAAATTTCACTCTCGATCGTAAAGAAGTATAACTTCGAAAACAATAATCAGGCTCATAGTAAGTTATGGGTTATAACAGTTCGTTGGTTATAACTTATAACACAAAAATATGACAATTCATTCATTAGACATTAGACGTGTTTGAAAGAAAAAAAATTACACAGGATATTGAGCCCAATAAGTGAAAATAACAACTAGCGAATAGGGTAGAGAGATTTGAATACATATTTAAAAACTATATTTTAGAAGAGTAAACCAAGTATCCGGGAGGAAATACAGAAAAGACTAATGCAAGAAATCGTTCCATGCATGCCCTCGCATGTTCCAACTCAGAGGCAAGAATAGGTATATCCAAAGCATATAAATTAAGCACTTATAAAACTGTAATAAGACCAATAGTTACGTATGCCTCAGAAACCAGGACTATGAAATAAACTGAGCCAATATTGTTATAAGTGTATGGGAAAGAAAGATATTCGAAGGATATTTAGGGGAAAACGATTAACAATCAGTGGACACGAAGAACAAACAAAGAGCTAGAAGAATTATATAAATAAAAGAGCCTAATATAATTGCAGTAGTAAGAGCACAAATTATTTAGATGGTTAAAACATGTCCAAAGAATGACCCAAGTTAGAATACCAAAAATCTAGTTAGTACTACCTACCAGAGCCGGCGATAACAGGCCAGCAAGGGATGCATTGCAGGTGGGCACCTTTGTTTTGGGGGCGCCAAAATGATCTTTTTTTCTGCTGGTGTTATATAAAATACTAATTTAAAAAACCGAAGGGCGCCTATGTTAGTTTTGTAAGTGAGCAGCTTATACCTTACGGCCGGGACTGAGTACATACTCCAATACTTGGTAAAAAGAGAAAAGGAAAGCCAGGACCTGATGGGGCTATGAAAGTAATGACAATCATAAAAATAATCTAAATGTAGTTTACCATAATATAACATTAGGATAAACCAATACGTAAAATTTCGTATAGACAGACAAAAAACTGTTCAATATTCAAACCGAACGTTTTTAGCACCTAATTATACAAATTATGGACTGGTAATTTGAATGTTATGACTGTAACAAGATTAAAATTTACAAATTCCTGGTGTTTTACGCAAAATGTGAGATAAGCGATGGCGATTAAGAGGCTAGGAACTGTTTATGGATACTAAAAAACTAATTTAGCAACGCCATTGGCCATTAACGATATGACTAGCGGAATGAGTATGTTTCGAGTGTATTTACCTACGACATAATATATCCTTAACGATAAACCATTGTAATTTAGATTTAAAATTCCTAATTACGAATCAAAGAAGTACAGGCGGCCTTGGAAAACGACACAATATGCAAATGTTGTAGTGTACTGAACGTCGTACAATCTATGTAGGTGTATGTACACAACCAAACATATTATGGAATCACCATGTTTTCTTCTTCATGTGCCGTGCTCGATAATCGAGCGTTGGCTATCAAATTGGCTATAGTAATTTTGTTGAGGGCAGCTCGGAAAAGGGATGCAGAGGATCTGTTAAACCATTATCTCAGGTTTTTAAGACATGACTTTCTTCTTCGACCTGGCCCTCTTCTTCGTCTACCTTGCCTTGTATTAAGAAATGGAGTATATCTATTATCTATAAGTATCTCTATGGATGGCGCAAGCATGACCAAAATATTCAAGTTTTTTCAATATTATTCAAGCGATTTTTAACTGTTCTTACGACTTTCGTAAGTTTTCCCATTCGATGCAAAACAACTTCGCTACGATCTCTAACCACCCAACTTATTCGTAGGATTCTCCGATACACCCAGATTTTAAAGGCTTCGGTTCCTTGAGAAGTGTATGCGTTAAAGTCTAACCTTCGACACCATACAAAAGACTAGAGAACACATAACATCTCGCTAATCTAATTTTCAGACTAAAAGTAATATTGTTTCCACATAACAGTTTCTTCATATTAAAGAATGCAGCTCTGGCCTTCTCTATATGTATTCTAATTTCTTTGCTCATGTCCCAGTCACCATGTAGGTAGCTCAAACCAATATTCATTTCTTTTGAAAAAAAAACATCGCACGGCTAGTACAAGTTTCTCTTGAAGAATGGAACAATCTACCACAACAAAATGTTGATAATTTGATTAGGAGCGTACCCACGCAAAGTGAGGCTTGCATAAGTAGACCAGGGCGCATCTGTAAAAATATTAGTACATTTGGACGTTGAGAGGTGACTCATATTTTTTGCAGAAATTGCTTGAAAATAACTCATATAATAATATTTGAGTTATCCTCCCACCACTCAAAAAGGTCCGGAGCATTGTTTAAATAATCAAAATGTCAAAAAATTGAGGAAAAATTCGATTTTTTTTATTTGTGTTTTGATTATAACTTTAAAAGTATTCATTTCCGAGAAAAGTTGCACTGACATAAAAGTTGCGTAATTAAATTTCCTACGATATAGGATTAGCTTCTTCTTCTTCATGTGCCATCTCCTCTAAGAAGGTTGGCAACCATCACGGCAATTCGCACTTTCGATACCGCTGCTCTAAAGAGATCAGCAGAAGTTCAGTTAAACCAAGCTCTCAAATTGTTTAACCGGGAGATGCGTCTTCTTCCGCGATGGATTAGCTACAAATTTTAAAAATTGTCACCCTTGTTGCAAAATAGCAATAATTGCGAAAAAAAACATAAAAAAACAAGTATTTGCATTTTACCTTTTTCAGCCATTTATGCTACACTTAGGTCCTTCATATTTCACCCCGAAAAACTTTATGATATGATAAAATAATACTATAAATTTCATTAAGATCGGCTTAATAGATTTTGCAAAATAAATTTTGCAATCCAGCTTTCACAAAAAAATTTATTTTTTCAAAATGTTGCAGGACTGAAAATAAAGCAGACAGCAAGTTGAATTTTTTTTACTTATAGAAGAATACTGTACCTTTCATTTGCAATTTGCAAAATTAAAATCGGTTAAGTACCGCGGCGTCAGGAATTTTTTTAAATAAACATTAATTTTTGGTGCTACGCGCAGGACAGCGGATACGTTTGCTCTGATTGGGCATTCCAATGACCTTTGATAATGATTGATAAATTTTAATTTTTAGTACATTTCGATATAAATAAATAAATTTGTTTATTGCAAAATAAAAACACATACTTTGTCCTATAAAATTACACTTTTTTTTAGCAAAATCTTTCTTTGTTCATATATTTTAACTTAAAGAATAAAAGTTTATTATTTTTAAACATATGCAATTATTGTTTAAACAGTATTTCACTAACAATAATCAAATTAGTTTGATTTTTGTGGAATCAATATAGGTACATTTAAAATACAACAAAATATAGAGTGAGAAAATAATATATTAGATAAAGATTGGAAGAAATTTTGGTGGAAATCAACTTGTGTGAATCGAACACCGCTGGCTGTCCTGTGCGTAGCAAAAAAAATTAATGTTTATTTAAAAAAATTCCAGACGCCGTGGTAGTTAAACGATTTTAATTTTACAAATTGCAAATGAAAGATACAGTACTCTTCTATGTGTAAAAAAAATTTCAACTTGACATCTGCTTTATTTTCAGTCCTGCAACATTTTGAAAAAATGAATATTTTTTGCACAAGCTAGATTTCAAAATTTATTTTGCAAAATCTATTGAACCGATCTTAATGAAATTGACAGTATTGTTTTATTATATCATAACGTTTTTCTGGGTAAAATATGAACGTCCCAAGTTTAGCATAAATGGTTGAAAAACGTAAAATGCAAATACTTGTTTTTTTTTATGTTTTTTTCGCAATTATTGCTATTTTGCAATAAGCGTGACAATTTTCAAAATTTTTAACCAATCCTATATTATACGAAATTTAATTGCGCAACTATTATGTCGCTACAACTTTTCTCGGAAATGAATACTTTTAAAGTTATAATCATAAACGAAGAAAAAAATCGAATTTTTCCTTCATTTTTTGACATTTTGATTATTTTTAAACAATGTTCCGGACCTTTTTGAGTGTGGGGAGGATAACTCAATTATTATTATATGAGTTAATTCCAAGCAATTTCTGCAAAAAAATATGAGTTACCTCTCAACGTCCATCTCAAAACAGATAGGCCCTGTACTAAAGGGCCAGGAGAGGTAACACTGACTAGATACTGAAAAAAAAAAACTGAAAAAACAAATAAATAAAAACAATTGAAATATTCGTTTTGCACTGAAATTTTTTATGCTATTTTGTTTTAATTTGTTATTTAAATATTGTATTGTTTTATTTAATTGTTAGATATGTATTGCTGATTAAATTGCTTGTAAATAAATATTATTTGACTTCGTATGTTGTTTTTTTAATTCTCTTGAAATAGTAAGACATAATATCAGAGGATTCCAAATAAGTTTGGTTTGGTTTAAATTCCTTGGAATATCTTATTTTTTATACATTATACACAAAAATTATAACAGAAAAACATTTGCAAATTAATTATAGCGCAAAATACAGTAAAAAATATAGCCTCTTTATAATTCTTTACATTGTTAAAATACAAACATAAAAATTCTCTCACCTTTGAACTTCTGACACAAATCCCAACACTATAAACACCAAGACAGTCAAGAAATTCCAGCTAAATTATTAATTTAGAACATAACCGTTGATTTTCCGTAATAAATATCACAAACGACACTTTTTTTAATTAACAAAAGAAAATGTTTATCATTGTCACAACAATGTTATTGATAGAAACCAATCACGGACGTTTTAAATGTCTAGAATTAACATTCAATACACTCTCCTCCTCTCACGAGTTATTGCTAACTAAATAAAATAGCAGCAGAAGCAGAATCACAAACTGAAAACACGCGCTGCAGCAGCTACAGAACGCTTTCATCTCGAGACAGCAATTTGGGGTCCTTGCTTCAAACGTGTATAGCCGATGCTAGTCGAAGCCTCACACGCGTCAGTTTGAAATATGAAATTTTAAGTACATTTTTAAGAGTGTAGTTTTTAGGCAATTTTTCGCAAATAGTTCAAAGAGTAAGTATTCGATCGATAAGAATATTGTTAGCAAAAATGTATCTAGCTTATAAAAAAAAGTGAAACAAAAATGAAGTATATCGATTCAGTAAAAGAAAACTTGTAGCTCATGAAAAGTTTTTCTTATACGTTAAATTCCAAATCGAATATTTCAACGTGAAATAACCAAAAAATGAAATACTGTTCGGGGAAACTCATTAGAACTTTTTTAAAGTGTTTAAAAGATTATTTTTTACAAAAGTTTCTATCATCAAAACTAAGCCAGTTACGCTCAAAATACAGTTAATCCCATTTTTTGGTAAAAAATTGTGAAAATCTCCCCCTATTTAGCACCTCAAATGAAACTAATCAATATCGCCTTACAAATTACCTAACTTTTTTATACGACCTGTAAGTTTCACCGGTTCAAAGTGCTTATATTATTTTTAAAAGGGTTCTAGTTTAAGGGCTTGAACGAATCACTAATCACGAGTATATGCAAATTTTAAACAGCCATGTCTGAATCAATTTTTGTCTTACAGAAAAACAAAATAAAGCCAAAATATTTATAAAACAAGACCTATCTACATTTCTTTACTCTTTGAGATTTTTCGTATCACTAATACTTTTTAAGTTATTTTGAAAAAAAGGCATTTTTAAAAAATGCAATACTTTTAAATTTTTTCAAAAATAAGAACTTCGAACCGGTCAAACTTACAGATCATATAAACAATAAATATTTAAAGTAAATGGTAAAGGGTTTGGCCCATCAAGATTCACGGTTATATGTTGATGGTCATATAATTCAAAGAATACCCACTTTTAAATATCTTGGTTGCCATATTACTGAACAACTAGATCCAGATAAAGAGATAAAATGTAGAATCGAGATAGCCCGCACGACATTTTTAAAAATGAGGTCATTCTTCTGTAATGATAACTTGCAACTTCAACTTCGAAAGCGCATGATTAAATGTTACATTTGGTCAGTCCTCTTGTATAGTGTCGAAGCATGGACATTAAAAATATCCACCATTAATCGTTTGGAGGCCTTTGAAATGTGGCTGCACAGACGTACACTGAAAATACCATGGACGGCTATGCTGACAAATGTGGCAGTCCTTAAGAGAGCAAATGCTGCCCGCGAGCTGCTTAATAACATCAAATATAGAAAGATGGCCTATTTTGGACACGTAGTAAGGGGAGACCGGTATAATATTCTTCAACTTATTATGATAGGTAAAATCGAAGGACGCAGAGGAATTGGTAGAAAGCAAGCCTCTTGGTTGAAGAATGTCCAGGAGTGGACAGGAATAAAAAAAGCAGAACAACTATTTAGAATAGCTCGAGACAGAGACAGTTTCGCCATGTTAATCGCCAACGTCAAGGAGACTTGATAGGGCACGTTAAGAAGAAGAAGGTAAAGCGCTAATGATAAATTTTATTTGGGGTGCGAAATAGGGGCAGATTTTCACAAGGGCAGCAAGCACCTCTACCGGTTTCGAAACTTATTAGTCTCTCATCAGGAGGCACATATGCTGCTCTCTCTGATCCAACCAAAACAAACCCCGGCGTGCAGTCACGGATTGCAACGAACGAAATGGCATAGATGCCCTAGCGACAACTGCTAGCAAGAGACTAAGTTTTCACTCTAATGGCATATAAAACAACATAATGTTACTCTACATCCCACCAGACTGAAAACAATGGGAACCTTCTCTGGTTACACCTCCGAGGCGTCTACAATTTGCAAGCCATACGGATGCTGAGACTAAGGAAGATGAGGGAATTTTACAATTTATAATTCACGTCCCATAAAAATGAAAGTATTTCAAACTGTATACGAGCCGGTGCTACTCTACGATAGTGAAAAGTGGACAGTGAACGACAACATCCGTAGTAAAATTCAAGCATGCAAAATGCGATATTTACGTGCGGTATCCGGGGTGACCAGACGTGATCGTATAAGAAATGAAGACATACGTGAAAGGTGCGGTATTGGAAGGACCTTAGACAAACTTGAAACGAAACAGTTATCATGGTTCGGACATATGGCGAGAATCAGTGAAGGTAGAACTGTAAAGAGGGTATGGAAAGCGGCATCCGACAATACACGACGAAGAGGCAGGCCAGCAAGAACGTGGAACGCAAATATTGGAAAGGCTTGCGTAAAAAGAAATATTGGGTGGAGAGAAGCAGAAAGACTAGCTACTGACCGAAAGGCATGGAGACGTCTGATTTCTCCACTTACCTCGACACCGTAACAAGAGGACGGCTTAAGTAAGTAAGTAGAATATTCCACAGGATGACGCAAACTTTGAGAAAAAATCACAGTTTGATTGGTACACCCGGTATACAATGAAAATTTACCTGTCTAGCAACAATATTATTATAGCGATATTGTCAAAGAATAAGGCTATAACATAACATATTAAAAAAATCACTTAAATCGGACAACAGGTTTAGGAAATTCTAGACATAAAAAAATGACCAATTTTTACGATGGTGCGTTAATTTCTTGGAGTAGTGTATATTAGATGAAATTATATGTTTTAAGTACATATGTACATATATCCATAAATTAATATTAATCCATTGAACCCGCGCATATAATAAAATAATGTATATCCGCATAAGCACGACAACGCGCCTAGTTGTCATCGGCTATAAACAGCTTATGATCAGGATCCTAAAATTGCTGTCCCGAGATGCGTACCCTCCTGCGATGAGACTGGAATTCAGTACGAATCCTTTGTTTTCGATTATTCGACGCTCTATAGTGGACCAGCGCGAGAGTTGGCTGAAATCGACGCGGAACAGACACACGCTTGGCTGGGCGACTAGACAGAGAACCGAATTCGACAATTCGGAGCTTAAAAAATAGAACTTTGTAACTTTCCCACACATCTATGGATTTCCTGCTATGCGAGCCTGCCGCGTTGCCGTATTTTCAAATTGTCTTAAGATAAAATACTTTTGAGAGAAAGTTAATAAAATGCTAATAAACGTAAATTCTTGTGTTTATTTTTTTTTGTATTGTTCTGAGTTTCTGAAGCTGTTTTCTTGTAATTAAGCATTTTTGCCACAATTTTACTTTAAAATAAGTTTATTCGACGTTTTGATTTTCAATACATTAAACAAATTTTGTTTATGTATCTTGGTAAAAAAATTCTTCTAAAAATTTAATTTAAACTGATTCATTCGTATTCGCGGTGTGCAAGTACTTGGAAGGGAAACGAGAAATGACCGTGCGCGAGTCGTGGAGAAATATTGCAACTATCTTAAATAATTCATATTGTCAATTGAAATTGTCAAATTGACGTATATTTCATACCTTCTGTCATTGAAGCAGAAAAATTATATATTGCTCCCATAGAGTTAAATATTAGCATAGAGAGAGTGTCATTCAGAGCGAAGTGACGACACCATCTTTTTTATTTGGATTAGTGCTGTTTCACTCTTACGCATAGTAAAGCTGCTACAGTTGTCCTCCTCTTCCGTGCCTATATTCACAGTGAATGTCATTATAGATTCTCGCTACAATGTGTTAGAAGGAGATGCAGCAAACCAGTCCCTGAGATCTTGTCGTCAGGAAGCGCGGAAGGTAGGCTCCCTCTATGTTAATATATACCTCTATGATTGCTCCACAATATCGATATGATATGCAATTATTATATAAAGGTAAATTTAATTAATTGTATTTTGCTTGCAGTACTGCATTTTAATAACTAATTTTATTTACTACATACAATTGTTTACGTTTGCATAACATAACCTGCAACTTATTTTTTCTTCTTATTATTTTTTTGGACTATGGCCTTGACAATTATCCAGTAACCAGGACTAATATAATTGGCCAATATAATTAAAAGTGCGAATAAAAGTACAGAGCGTAGAAATAGGGGTCGCTTTGCCGAACTTGCACGGTCCCAATAGCCAATTCAGACATATTATGCAATTTAAAGTAGATAGATAACTTTAAAATGATATTGCCGATATTTATGAGTTACTCTGATGGCCGCATATATTGAGCAGACATCATCTACATATCTCTAACATTCCAAAAAAAAAAACCTTCACTGCGCCCATAATATGGCACATATTTATTGATTTTACGAGGATACATGATAAGTTAACCAAGTTATGCGATATTTTTCTTCTTCTTCTTGATATGCCTATCCGTGATGAATGTTGGCGATCATCATTTTATCTGCAGCAAAGCGAAAATGCTGTACAGATGTTGTGTTGAACCAGGTTATAAGGTTCTTTAACCAAAATGTTCTTCTTTTTCCTGGACCTCGCTTTCCAAATATTTTTCCTTGCAGGATGGCTTGTAGGAAGACATATCTGGATCCATTTCGCATAATGTGTATAAGTATTCCAACTTTCGAGATTTGATGGTAGTTAGTACCTCTCGGTTCTTCCCCATTCTTCTAAGGACCTCCTCATTTGTGACCCGATCAGTCCACGGGATTTTAAGAATTCTCCGATATAGCCACATCTCAAATGCTTCCAATTTTCGGCACATATCTTCGTTCAAGGTCCATGATTCAACACCATAAAAAAGGACAGAGAAGACGTAGCATCTCAGCATTCTTACTTTTATGCCAAGAGAAAGGTTGAAAAAGGCCCCCATACGGTTGAAGATTGGTCTAGCTTTTCCGATGCGCGCTCTTATCTCTTGGTTGTTGGTCCATTCTTAATTTATTATGGTGCCGAGATAGTTGTAGTGCGTCATTCTTTCTACAAGGGTTTGGTTAATGTAGAGTTGACCTTCTGTTATCTTCTTATTGCTACGGATCATAAGCTTTGTCTTCTTTACGTTTATATTGAGTCCATATTGTTGACTGTAATATGTGATTTTAATCAGAGGACTTGTAGGTTGTAGGTCTTCTAGGTTGTCCGCAAATACTATGGTGTCATCTGACAAAATGTAGCCCTGCCTCACTCCACGCATGATTTTCATATATTCCGTGTATTCACCTTCAACTCTGAGGTTTGTACTCTGATTCCAGTAAAGGTTTCTAATTATTTTCAGATCTTGGTTGTTAATTCCTGCTTCTTTTAGTATTTGCATCATCTTGGCGTGCTGTACTCGATCAATAGTCTGGGCAGATTTATCGGAGAATAGGCCATTTTTGGGAAAAGTTATTTACCAGCAATTTTATTGCTGAAATCGAATCTTATGATTGTATATATTAATAATATAGATATGCAAAGTCCGCAGATAGTGTGCTACTTTTTTTATAAACAAAATGGCGTCCGAAAATCGTATTTTTTCAATTTTTGCTCTATAACTCCAAAGATTTTAACTTTACACCAAAAACACCCAAATAAAAATTCACCGTAATTAAATTCTACATTGAGACGTGTTTTTCTCGATTTACTTTGACGAAAATTTTCCCTGGAAAATGCGGGTTTTTCCAACAAAATCTTTAATTTTCAACTAAAATTTTAGGTAAGTAAATGTTTATCAATAATTAAATAACTTGGTAATATAAAAGCTCTTTTCCTATAGATTATAATTCCAGAGGCAGATATAAATTAAATGAACAGTTTAGCAACAATTGAATTGTTAATTAAAAATTTACGATCGCTATAATAACCACAATAATTATGATACATAAGAATATCTATGATTTTTGCATAAAAAGACACTGTACCTATCTAATGTACTTTACAAAATTGAAATTGGATTATTTATGCGGCCTCAGGAATATTTTAAAATTATAAACAATTTTTGGCTTATAAACAAATAGAATATCTCGGGAAATATTAAATTAAATTTATTCATGAAAACGGTCTTTGAAAAAAAGCGGCAGGACGCTTCTTTCAAAAGAAAAAGCGTTTAATTGTGAAGAGTGGTTCCTGAGATACAACCGGTCAAAGGTGACCGGCATTTACGGAAAAAATATAAACAATAGGATCATAACTTTTAAACCATCACCTTTTTATTTTTTTTCCTCTTTCTCCACACCAATTTTCATATCTTTAAAATACTCATAATATATATTATTATAATAAAAACTATCGATATTACGGGCGAAAATTGCCAAAAATAGCAAAATTTCAATCAAAAATTAGGTTGGAGAAAATGTAATCTCAAAGTTCAAAATCGGTATAAGTTAAAAAAATACATTTTCTCGACTTCCCATGGAGCAATTTTCTTTCAATTCTTTTTTTGTTCCCAAGTAACTCGAGTAGAGCCATCTAACTAACGCATTATTAAATGTCAAAATTGCTTTTGTTTTGTTATAATAAACTAATTTATTTATTATAACAAAAATTATTAATTTGTTTAAATAAAGATTATTTCAATAATTATACAGCTTTGAAATGAGAATATTTGTATTTTTAACGTTAAAAGGTACACTTGTAGTAAGTTTGTCTAAAGAAAATCTAGAACTGGAACAAATATGTAGTTTTCTTTTTTTATAAATAAATTAATCTATTATAACAAAACAAAAGCAAGTTTGACATTTAATAATGCATTAGAATGAAGAAAATTGCTCCATTTGAAGCCGAGAAAATGTATTTTTTTAACGTATACCGATTTTGAACTTTGAGATTACATTTTCTCCAACCTAATTTTCTATTGGAATTTTGCTATTTTTGTCAATTTTCACTCGTAATTTCGATAGTTTTTATTATAATAATATATGTTATCAGTATTTTAAAGATATGAAAATCGGTGTGGAGAAAGAGGACAAAAATAAAAAGGTGAAGGTTTGACAATTATGATCCCATTGTTTGTATCTTTGCCGTAAATGCCGGTCAACTTTGACCTGTTGTATCTCAGGAACCACTCATCACAATTAAACGTTTTTGTTGATTTAATTTGATATTTCCCGAGATTTTCTATTTGTTTATAAGCCAAAAAATTGTTTATAATTTTAAAATATTCCTAAAATAGTCCAATTTCAATTTTGTAAAGTACATTAGATAGGTACAGTGTCTTTTTATACAAAAATCATAGTTATTCTTATGTATCATAATTATCGTGGTTATTATAGCGACCGTAAATTTTAAATTAACAATTCAATTGTTGCTAAACTGTTCATTCAATTTCCATCGACTTCTGGAATTATAATCTATACGTAAAGAGCTTTTATATTACCAAGTTATTTAATTATTGATAAATAATTACTTATCTAAAATTTTAGTTGAAAATTAAAGATTTTGTTGGAAAAACCCGCATTTTCCGAGGACAATTTTCGTCGAAGTAAATCGGGAAAAACACGTCTCAATGTATAATTGAATTACGGTGAATTTTTATTTAGGTGTTTTTGGTGTAAAGTTAAAATATTTGGAGTTATAGAGCAAAAATTGAAAAAAACAAGATTTTCAGGCGCCATTTTGTTTATAAAAAAAGTGGCACACTATCTGCAGACTTTGCGTACCTATATTATTAATATATAGAATCATAAGATTCGATTCCAGCAATAAAATTGCTGGTAAATAACTTTTCCTTGTATTTTGCTAATTAGCCCAGAGTACAAACGGTTTCTCGTTATCAACCAGACATGCGTATACGTCGAAATTGACGTCTGCATCTCTGGAATAAGACTTCTATTGAAAACAAAGCATCTCTCGTACCAAGAGCATTTATGAATCCGAACTGGTTGGGTGGAAATTTGGCTTTCACATAGCTTGTAAATTCTCGTATGGATTATCTTCAGGAACAATATGCGTCATTGGTGTTAGGAAATGCATAGGAGTGAGTTTTCAGGAATAATTCTTGTTCTTGGGAAGCAAAGTAACACAGAAACGTTTTATAATTATATTTTTTGTATAATTACACACCAATTCCCTTGATCGTAATAACTTTTAACAATTTCAACATTTTTTACATTTCTACATAACTCCTCTAATTCATTTTCAACAAATACGTGATAAAATCGCAGGAAAGTTTTAGATTCTTCTTTCTCTTTCTTTAACTTCCACGGTACCAATAGGTCCTCATGTTTGAACTGGGTTCTGTTAACGTGTACCGGCAAGCTTACACTATCTGATATAGCAACTTCTTCATTTTCCGTCTTTGCAACTATCCTGCTATTTTCCTTGCGGTTTTTCCGGTCTTGTTTAATGTAAGTCGTTTTTTCTTTGTCTTTGCACTGATCTTTTGCCCAAACATAAATTAAGGCTCTGCCGCCCAGTTTTAAGATACGGACTATTTCCCGAATGGCTCGAATACGCCTTTCCTGAAAACAAACAATCAAGAAAATTGTAAGGAAAAACCAACACCCCTTCAATGTGATTAATGATCTAAATTAGGCAAAAATACATACACGCACGTGATATGATGGTTGTATATAACGAAGGCGGTTTGAAGACTCATGAGATTAATGGTTTACAGCAGGCAATAACAAATACACACAGGTGACATGATGGTTGCATACACTACAGAAGGAATACACTTATAACATTATATTTAAGAAAAGGGGGAAAGGTTTGCCTTGAAATTTTTTGCAATTTTCGATCTTATTTTAAATGAACGTAAATATGTTCAAGAATACTCTCTGAAAATTTCAGACTGATCAGAGCAAAATTACCGGAAATACAGCATGATGAATATCCCTACCTCCAACTCACTCTAAAGCAGCTTCGCGCCAGCACGCTTGAGCGTAGTAAGAAACGTTTAGCAGCAACTACCCTTCTCTTTTGTAAATTACTCCGCGATTCCAAAACATATTCAGGTGGCATCACTTTACGATTTGGCATACAAAAAAGATATTGAAAATAAAAGTTTTAAACGCGTTTTTCTCAAAACTGCCTTTTTCATAGGCAGTGGACATTGTAACTCAAAAACTACTTGACCGATCCATTTGAAATTTTGCATAGATTTTCTTTAGACATGTCCTGAGGTAACGCTCTTGAGATATTTTTGTTTTATGCTTATTTTTTGTTTAACGATAAGAAATACAGTAGACTCTCTCTATATCGAACGCAGGTATTACGAGGTTTCGCTCATAACGAGGTAGTCTAGATGTCCCATGAAATTCCTATTAAACTATAACACCTCTATAACGAGGCATATTCGGTTATAACGAGGAAAAATGAAATCGAAGAATGTTTCTTTACCTGTTTTTGGCGTGGTGATGACCATAAATAAATACCATAACTGCCTGTATACAGGAATGCCCAACATATGTGTGCTTATTGAGACCAGTGCTGTAATAAAATCCATCGCCGGTAATAAACTTCTTCCTCCTTGTTTATCTATCGACCGATATTGAATATTGGAGGAAATTTACAATTTACGATGGCCAAATTTCATTGTTGAGGTCGACCACCGACACCTAATAAACTACGTAAGAGGCATCAAAACATTTCAGTGGTGGTGGTATGCACAATATTATTGTTGTCTGATATAACGAGATCCGCTTATAACGAGGTAATTAATCCACCATTTCAGTTCTCGTTATAGAGGGAGTCTACTGTATGTTGTTTTCACCATTTTTGTGAAAAAAATCGTTATTTGGACTTCTGAGTGATACCAAAAATTCAAAAATCATTAAAACTAAAAAACTCAACAGCCTTAGAGAAACTCATTAGCTAATAAAATCATTTTGAACTTTTTGTTTCACATGATCCAATGTTCTATGTTCACAACAAAATCCATTTTTTTTTGAGGTGTCTGTAAAATTTTGCCACCATTGGCTTGTTTTTCAATATTTTGCCTTGAATTTTTTGAGATATTCTTTAAATTGCACTGAATATGTTTATTTAATTTAAAAATAAAATAATTCTATCATAGTTTCAAAAAAAATTCACAGAATGTGCTTGAAATGTCAATTTCAAACCATACCCCCACCCCCTTAACCATGCACACTATAAGGATGAGATTTGACAAATAAAATAAATAGCATTAATTAAAAATAAGATAATGATTAAATTTAACAGAAAAATAATAAAAGTCGGCATATAAATTAAAGCCAAAATACTCTATTTCATCAACAACTTAAAACAATTTGAAACAACATTTGAAGAACAAAATATTTTTAAGTATGACTCAAGTAAAACGCAAATAAGGGACCTAAAGTGAAAGCCACAGTTAGGATGCAGTGTTGGTCTTACGACGCACAGCGATGCCGCTCGTGTCGGCACATTGGTAGGTGCGTGGTAGTTTGGCGATAGACTGAGAAATCACTGGTCCTGAAGAGCCGCTCAGGGCAAACCGGCAACGTGATCGGCCGTTCTCCCGTAAGAAATACATTGCTCTATGCTACCTGCACTGCATTCTAACTGTGGCTTTTAGTATAGTAAACTTATCTTTCATTTACATACCTCATTTGCTAAGTGGTGGATCACTGCAATACTTATAACTCCATCAGCAATGGCGTCCTTGAGTGGTAGCGTCAAACAGCTTGTTACAAATGATTCAAATCCTCTCTTTCTGCATATTTCTAACAAATTTGAGCTCATGTCACATCCAATCTGTAAAAGTAAAAAGAAATAAACATATGTATTATTGTAGAATTGTTTTTTTGGAAAAATTCAGAAAATAAATTTATATCAGAGACCACGAGATCATAGATTTTCTTCACCCTGTGTATGACCAAAAATTGTATAGAGTCTAATTTAGTTAATAAACAGTGCTTTTTCGGGGAAGCTGAAATCGTTAATGTGGTTTTCGTTAATGGGTTTTTTGGAAGGATTTACAGACAATGGTTTGAAAATATTGGAAAGTGCATGTTATTTCGGTTTGTGAACATCAATAGGATTTATGTAAATAATTCGTAGAAGGTTTAAACGATAAACAAATTTTACTGAGTTTAGAATGTAAGGCCTTTTGTTTAGTTTTTTGAAAAACGATAGTAATTTGATGTCTCTTAGAATTTTAACAAAATGGAAAGTTGGATACAAATTAAGTTGGTTTTCTTAGGAAAGGAAAGTATGGATGTTTTGGGTAGAGAGGTTGTTTTTGATTGGTAGAGAGAGATCGATGGAAGGGATGAGAATGTGGAGTCGGAATTTCAGAGAGAAAAGATAGACACTGTGTGATGAATATCGGGAGAGAGCAGTCCAGATTTTGAAAAGTGAGAAGTCAGTGTAAAGTGGTGAAATCGGCCTTTGCGAGTAGAATCAAGTTGAAACGAAATTGTTGACCGGTTGAGAAGTAAAATTTTCCTGTGTCCGAGAGATAATTCGAGCGAGTCCTGGTTTTGTTTGTTTTTGAAGCAGTTTGGACGAGAGGGACCTTTTCGCAACATCAAAAGAGTACATGTGGGAGAATCAAGGACAACGCAATCTGGGAAAAGAAGGAGTGAAGAAACAAAAAGGTTAGTCAAATCAATTGTCGAAACGGAGAGAGCTTGTTTATATCCACACCATATATGCTCATTTGTTTTTGTATTGAACAGTTCTATAACTCAGTTAGTAATTCCAACTTAAAGTAATCAATTCAAAAGGAGAAAAGTAAATTTTATTAAATGTAGTATGAATAAACAATAATTTATTTAAATAATTTTTTTTGTTAAAACAAGGAGACATCAGAATCAAAGCTTGATTTATTAAGTAAGACATTGTTGCAACAAATTTAGATTTTAGTATTTTTTCAAATCTTATTTATACAGCATATTGGATAAATAAATAATAGATTACATTTATATGATATTGAATGTGTTTAATTTCCCTGTTTTATCCTGGAAGGAGTAAGCAACTCGAGATACTAGAAGCCACAAATCAAAGGTATTGCATCGAATACAAAATTAGCCCTGAGAATAAAGTTTATTAGAAAATTTAATTTGAATTTGGTTTTGTTTTTACATAGGCAGAAAGTAAAATAATTGAGTAATTAATTAAATTAAGAATTTGCTAATCAATCTAATAAAAGAGATAAAGTGGAGCATAACAGCATAACAGTATGTAAGAGTCAAAATGAGAAGTACTAGATCCGAAAATCTAAAGACCTCTACTGTGGAACCAACCTCTGCTTACAACCTCAATCTCTGCTTTCTACAATTAACATAGCAAGAAGATGATGAATAAATCAGACAAAAGGGACTCTACAATATGCAGTTACCTCCCGTCCATCCATCTCAGTAAAAATTCCAACGAAAGTTGATTTCGTGTTTTTCACATAAGTTCGAAAGTTTTCCATAATCCCTTATGTGTGTTTCACCCTCTCAGGAATCTTCAGAGAGGCTATGTGATCTACTCTAAACCCAAAAGCAAACAAAACTGTCTATTTAAGCAGAATTATAAAAATAATTTGCATTTCAGACACTGCAGTGACATCTATTAAAAAAATGAGAAGTCCTAGATGCGAAAATCTAAAGATATGTAAGAGTCACATCCATAAAATACATTAAGAAACATTTACGAACAGAATATATTTCTAATTAATAATGTGAACATGATCTGTTTACCTTCAATAATATATTTTGTTCATGATCAAATATCAACAAATTTATACTTACATCAAAAATATTATTGTTCCTTCCAAGATATTTCCCATTTCCACAACCAACATCTACTAAAACAGAGCCAACGTCAAACGAATCAAGAAATTGCACCACATTGGGCCAAGGTTTATGCCTAGTGTCATCAAAATGATCTGCAATTTTTTCGTAAACCTTATGGACGTGTTCCTGTTCAAGTTGGGAAGCCACTTCATTTTTAATATCGACTTGGGGGAGCTTGGAGTCACATTTGGATCTAAATTTACATGTACATGGTCCTTGTAATATCTTTCTGAAGGTAAATGATACCCTTGTTCCTCTTTCCAAAGAATTGAAACCATTTTTCGTATGCACTATATCGAATTTTTTAGGCGTGATTCCATGTGTCCACTCATAACGGCTTTCTTTCGACATAACCGCTAAAGATCTTCGTGGTAATAGCACACAAACATGTGCATCATCTTTTTTAAATTCTATTATAACTGAAGATCCCAAAGATAGGGACATGATTGGATCTTCGAAAGCACTGTGGGTGTCTATATGGTGAGGGATGCCCTGGCCTGGTAGATAATGATTAACCGTCAACTGATCTGGGATAAAGCCTTTAAATTCTGTATTTTCTAGCCTTCTCCAAAAATTACATTCTTCTGGAATTTTATCTTCCAAAGGTTTATCCTTGTCTACGTTATTAATGTCATACCTGAACTCGTAACCAAAATGTTTAACCTGCCTGTGCTTCATTTGGCCGGTATCTTCAGCCTCAAAATTATTCAACTGTAGCAACAATCGTTCTTCTTCTGCAGAAATAAAATCGTGAATTATTACCAATCCTGGTATATTGTCATTCCATGTTCTATTTAACTCCACGTTTGGTAAAGCATCACAGTACAACAAATATATAGGTTTCGAATCTTGTGCAATCTTCAGGATTCCATTGTAATTATGATATGCATTCACAGCAGAGTCTTGTTCTTTGTACTGGAGAAAACAACATGATTTGCCAGGTACCAATAGAATGTTTGTTATAGTTCCATATTTTGAAAAGTGTTCAAATACTATTTCTTCAGTGAGTCCATTTATTAAGCCAGCATTAGCTAGGACCAATATCTAAAAAAATAGAAGTCATTGTACAAAAGTGGGTATACATATGAAATTAAATAATTCACTATAAATTCATAATAAATCACATAAAAAATACCTTAGTAGCATTATCTACAGAACATTGGGCCCCAACTTCCTTTTGAATTACATGTTGTAATTTTCTTAACTTCTTTTCAATTTTCTTGAGTCTTCCGGAACTTAAACCTTCAGTAGAGTTTTCCATTTGTGAATTTTATTTAAAAGCAGCGGTTTAATACATAATTTTATCTTAAAAATATATATATTTTCAGTAAAATTTATTTAAAAATTAATACGAATTTTTATTAGGTTAGGTATTTGACATTGACAGCTGTTCCAGCTAGCTACAATAGCTGCTCAGCTTAAACGAGTCCGGTCCATAGAGTTATATATTAGCATAGAGAGAGTGTCATTCAGAGCGAAGTGACGACACCATCTTTTTTATTTGGATTAGTGCTGTCTCACTCTTACGCATAGTAAAGCTGCTACAGTTGTCCTTCTCTTCCGTGCCTATCTTCACACTAAATGTCATCATAGATTTTCAATACAATGTGTTAGAAAGAGATGCAGCAAACCAGTCCATGAGATCTTGTCGTCAGGAAGCGCGGAAGATAGGCTCCCTCTATGTTAATATATACCTCTATGGTCCGGTCTTTCTATTTATTCCTCGCCTGTAAGTTCGGCAACCAATTTAACATCAAATGATTAAAAAAGATTTTTCCAGCTATTTTTTTCATTAAAAGAAAGCATATTAAAACACAGTTTAATCATTAGAACTTTATTGTCTTTATTTACATAATAACACACCATTAATTTATTGTTTTAATTAGTATAGTATTGTGTCTAATATTAATTGTTATGATGTGTTTGAATACCTGTAACTGGAAGTTGAAACGACTCTATTCTAGTAAAGGGTATATAACAAATTGTAGTCTTAATGAGTAATATATTCTTAAATACTGATTCATTAACAACGTGACCTTTAAATACGGAAAATAACTGCTACTTGTATGATTTACTTTTAGTATAAATGTTTTCACATATTTTTACTACTCGTATCTTATGTGTGTATCTGAGATGCATGCAGTAGAATTAGGGCTGGATGGATGAAGTGGAAAGAAGCTAGTGGTGTGTTGTGTGACAGAAAAATTCCAATGAAGCTGAAGGGAAAATTCTATAAAACAGCCATAAGACCGGCTATGATGTACGGAACTGAATGTTGGGCAGTGAAAAAGAAAGAGGAACAACGAATGCATGTGGCAGAAATGAGAATGCTTAGATGGATGAGTGGAGTGACAAGAAAGGATAAAATTAAAAATGAGTATATTAGGGGAAGTCTAGGTGTGGCACCAATTGATGCCAAAATGAGAGAGCATAGCTTGAGATGGTTTGGTCATGTTCAACGTCGAGACGCTAATCACCCAATACGAAGAATAGCTGAAGTGCAGATTCCTGGAAGGAGTAGGAGAGGAAGACCAAAGAAGACCTGGGGGGAGACGATTTGGCAGGTTGGTAAAGGGGATTAATATTGATATGACTCAAGATAGAATTGTATGGAGAAATGCAATTAGGGAAGCCGACCCCGCATAGGGATAAGGCAAAGTAGTCCAGGGCGGATCTGTTTTGAGATGGACGTTGAGAGGTGACTCAAATTTTTTTGCAGAAATTGCTTGAAAATAAATCAAATAATAATATTTGAGTTATCCTCCCTCTCAAAAAGGTCCGGAACATTGTTTAAATAATCAAAATGTCAAAAATTGAAGGAAAAATTCGATTTTTTTCTTCGTTTTTTGATTATAACTTTAAAAGTATTCATTTCCGAGAAAAGTTGCACTGACATAAAAGTTGCGTAATTAAATTTCGTACAATATAGAATTGGTTAAAAATTTAAAAAATAGTCACCCTAGTTGCAAAATAGCAATAATTGCGAAAAAACCATACAAAAACAAGTATTCGCATTTTACGTTTTTCAACCATTTATGATACACTTAGGACCTTCATATTTCACCCAGAACAACTTAATGATACAGTAAAACAATACTGTAAATTTCTTTAAGATCGGTTTAACAGATTTTGCAAAATAAATTTTGCAATCCAGCTTTCGCAAAAAAATTTAATTTTTTCAAAATGTTACAGGACTGAAAATAAAGCAGATGGCAAGTTAAAAATTTTTTTTGCTTATAGAAGTGTACTGTACCTTTCATTTGCAATTTTCAAAATTAAAATCGATTAATTACCACGGCGTCAGAAAATTTTTGAAATAAACAATAATTTTTGGTGCTACGCGCAGGACAGCGGTGTTCGATTCACACAAGTTGATTTCCACTAAAATGTCTTCCAATCTTTATCTAATATATTATTTTCTTACTCTATATTTTGTTGTATTTTAACATTTTAATTCCACAAAAATCAAACTAATTTTATTATTGTTTGTGAAATATTGTTTAAACAATTGCATATGTTTAAAAATAATAAACTTTTATTATTTAAGTTAAAATATATGAACAAAGAAAGTTTTTGCTAATAAAATTGTTATATCAAAGGATAGAGTATGTGTTTTTATTTTGCAATAAACAAATTTATTTATTTACATCGAAATGTAATAAAAATTAAAATGTATCAATAATTATCAAAGGTCATTGGAATGCCCAATCAGAGGAAACTATCCGCTGTCCTGCGCGTAGCACCAATAATTAATGTTTATTTAAAAAAATTCCTGACGCCGTGGTGTTAATCGATTTTAATTTTGTAAAATTGCGAATGAAAGGTACAGTACACTTCTATACGCAAAACAATTTTCAACTTGCTATCTGCTTTATTTTCAGTCCTGTAACATTTTGAAAAAATGAATTTTTTTTACGAAAGCTGGATTGCAAAATTTATTTTGCAAAATCTATTGAACCGATCTTAATGAAATTTACAGTATTGTTTTATTGTATCATAAAGTTTTTCAGGGTGAAATATGAAGGTCCTAAGTGTAGCATAAATGGTTGAAAAACGTAAAATACGAATACTTGTTTTTGTATGTTTTTTTCACAATAATTGCCATTTTGCAACAAGGGTGACTATTTTTTAAATTTTTAACCAATTCTATATTGTAGGAAATTTAATTACGCAACTTTTATGTTAGTACAACTTTTCTCGCAAATGAATACTTTTAAAGTTATAATTAAAAAACCAAGAAAAAAATCGAATTTTTCCTTAATTTTTTGACATTTTGATTATTTAAACAATGTTCCGGACCTTTTTGAGAGGGAGGATAACTCAAATATTATTATTTGATGTATTTTCAAGCAATTTCTGCAAAAAAATTTGAGTCACATCTCAACGTCCAAATGTACTAATATTTTTACAGATGCGCCCTGGTCTAAAGAGAGAATGATGATGTATCTTATTTGTGTACTACTGTTTCATAAGATGTCTTCATTCACCAGTTCTTCTTATGGTAACACTACAACCTGGGGTGGGTCTTCACTGCACAACTCACTTACATCTCGAACAGTCCATATAGTAAGTCAGTGGGTAGCCCAATTGTTCTTAAATCTGACCATGTTATCTGTCCATCACATTCGTGGACGTCTTAAGGGCGTTCCTCATGTCGGGGCTTCCTCCCAGATTAACTTGGTAAGGCTGTCTTAGGAATTCTATAGATATGGCCAGCCCATCTTAGACGTTTGGACTAAAACTCTTGGACTACATCGCTAGCTCTATATATCTATTTGAGTTTATACGGCATTGTTTAGTCATCTCACATTCGCCAATTCAAGTATATTGTTTTGAGCCTTGTTCTATTTTTCTTGTTCATTTTCAATATTATTTTCAAAGTCATTCACTCTGAAACAATTCGTTACGTTTATGGTACTCCCACAAATCATCATTTTTGATAGCTTAGGCAGTAGGATGTCTGACTTTCACGCAGATAGGCCAAGGATCGAATTCCAGCGCCAGCGAGATCGTCTAGACATTTTAAGAATGTCTATAGGCCAGTCGTCGCAGCCTGAAGTACCTTGGGTGAAACCAGGGGTAATAATAGGCGGTTGCAGCGTAGCACTGGCCCTGTTACCTTCCCTGTATACCGTAGGCCAGGGGTTACCAATTAGCGGACCGCGGTCCACATCCGGACCGTCAGCTACTTTTGTGCGGACCGTCATTAAATTCAGAATATAGCGTTTGGCAATTTTGAAAATGTTTGGCCATGAAATTGTATATTATGTTTGACTCAACTTATGTGTGCGAAGCCGCTTTATCAAGAATGAACTTTATTAAAAATTGGTACAGATCTCAGCTAATAGATGAATATCTCAACTCCCCAATGAGAATCAGTTGCACCAAACTCACTTCAAACTTCAGACAGGTTGTACATAATAAAAAATGTCATTTTTCTCACTTATAATTTAATTTTGTAAAGAATGACAAATTTTCTGATTCGGTTTTTTGTGGATTCCTGTTCAAAAATGTCTCCTTACACAAATCAGAAGGGGCCCGGGATGCCGGGCAAAACAATTTTTTTATACAAATTCAAAATTACCTTTTAGCCCCGAAAATTGTATTTAAAATAAGGTCTCTAGTAATTTTTTTCAAAAGTTGAAGGTTTTCAAGTTATGTTTAAAATCTGAAAAATGTGAAAATACCTACGCATTTTCGAGGTTTAAAAACTCATATATAAATTATTAGTTTTCAGGTTGCCAAGTGCATAAATTGAAGTTTATAAATTCAATTTCAACATTCTAACGAATAATTGGGACTTACCTACTTCAATATAGACCGTTGTTTTTAATTGTTAATTATGTGAGTCCACTCGACTTTTAAGTCGCCGCACATGGCAATTTATAGTGCGTCTCTGTCGCACTCATTATACATATTACACGTACTTATGCAAAAAATGCCCAACAAATACTTCACATTTATTAAAATTTTATAATTCATTATTAACATATTTTTTTTCTTAATTATTTATTTGTTTATTCAATTAATTATTGCCAATGTGCCAATTAAATACGCCAATAAAACCAAACGGTCGAAATTGAAATAAACCCCGATAACTCATCAGAATCTTGAAATTCAATGTTTAAACTTCAATTTAGGCACTTGACAACCGCAAAAATAATAATGTACACATGCATTTTCAAGCTTCGAAAATGCTTATTTTCGCATTTTTCTGTTTATAAATCGTTTTGAGAAAAATGACAGAAAATCTTTTTTGTTTAAGATGACCCAAAAATGCTAAAAACATATTTTCGGGAGCAAAAAAGGTGATGTTTTGGATTTATTAAAAAACTGTTAAAAACAATTTCTGCCTAAAAATTTCGCACTGCACCCTTCTGATTTGTTTACCGAATTGGTACAACCAGACAGGTAGTGTTAACTCCGGACCCCGGAAGTGTCATAGGTTTTCGAAACGGACCCTCAGGAAATATAATTGGTGACCCCTGCCGTAGGAACTAGAGAAAGCAAACTACCCTGCTATAATCCCAAAGTTGCGTTAGCCGTATAAAACGGGAGACTATTACTATCTTATGCAATTTACTATTTTTATGGGAAATAAGCCACCATTTTATTATAAAATGGGTTTATTTGACGTTTCGATTTCCACTTGATTTCCACTACGGAAATCGTTCTCAAAAAAATTATTCTGAAAAGATCTGGGAATATTTTATACCCCGATTTTTTAGGTTATTCATTTCTTTTCAAAAAATGAAATTTTGGCCTCGATCTTATGGACTATAGGAATCTGCGGTTGAAAAAAAGTTTAAAAACTATGTTTTTGCCCTACTAGGAGTATCAAATTCTCACTGTTTTTGCGTGTTAATTTGTTGCTGTAACCTATATCGAAGATATGATGTTTGAAAAAATTACATTTTTAATTTTGTTCATGGTTGTGTTGGGCCTTGAGAGGAGAAAAATCAAGCACAAAAAGAAATGTCTCATATTGAAGAAGCAGTTATTATCCGTACTTTTACAGAAACACTTCAAATATAACTAGATTGAAACATGTGTGCCTCATTCCTTAACATATGTACCATGTTACAGGTCAGCTGGCCCCCGTGTCTTTTCAGTCTTTTTATTATTTTTCATCATAGGGATTGTTGCGAATTTGAGCTAGCTTGCCTCTTATATACTTATGTATAACATTTAAAATTTAGTAGGGTTTCTTAGACATTATGTTACTTTCATCATAGGGATTGTTTTGAATTTGACTCTTTATACAGGGTGTAACAAAAATACAGGTCATAAATTTAGTCACATATTCTGGGACCAAAAATAGTTCGATTGAACCTAACTTACCTTAGTACAAATGTGCACATAAAAAAAGTTACAGCCCTTTGAAGTTACAAAATAAAAATCGATTTTTTCCAATATAGCGAAAACTATTCGAAATCTTTTATTGAAAATAGACATGTGGCATTCTTATGGTAGTAGTATCTTAAAAAAAAATTATAGTGAAATTTGGACACCCCATAAAAATTTTATAGGGGTTGTGTTCCTTTAAACCCCCCAAACTTTTGTGTACGTTCCAATTTAATTATTATTGTAGTACCATTAGGTAAACACACTATTTAAAAAACTTTTTTGCCTCTTAATACTTTATCGAAAAGTCAGTATTTATCGAGATATTTTGAATATTTGTCAAATCCACCACATATTTGTATATGGCAAAGTACGATTATGGAGACTTGGTAATTAACACGAAAATTTATTTATGATTTACATTTTTAGGTATATTTTGAACCATATTAAAAAAGAAGTAATATCTCGATAAAAAGTGCCTTCTCGAAAAAATAGAAAGAGGCAAAAAAGTTTTTAAAACACTGTGTTTAACCAATGGTACCGCAGTAAAAGTTTAATTGGAACATACACAAACATTTGGGGGGTTTAAAGGAACAAAACCCCCATAAAATTTTTATGTAAACATATTAAAAAAGAAGCCGCAACTCGATAAAAACTGCCTTATCAAAAAAATACTAGGAGGCAAAAAAGTTTTAGAAATATTGAATTTAACTAATGGTACCACAATAATAATTTAATTGGAACGTACACAAAAGTTTGGGGGGGTTTAAGGGAACAAAACCCCCATAAAATTTTTATGGGGTGCACAAATTTCACTATAATTCTGTTTTAAGATGTTCCTGCCATAAGAATTATACGTGTCCATTTTCAATAAAAAATCTCTAATAGTTTTCGATATATTCGAAAAAATCGATTTTCATTTTGTAAATTCAAAGGGCTGTAACTTTCTTTATGTGCATATTTGTACTAAGGTAAATTAGGTTCATTCGAACTATTTTTGGTCTCAGAATATGCGATTAAATTTATGACCTGTATTTTCGTTACACCCTGTATAACATTTAAAATTTAGCAGGGTTTGTTAAAAATTATGTTACTTTATGCAATTGTTGCTCTGAAATTTCTATACTTTGAAGTACGGAGGAAATAGAATAGGATTACGTTCCTTTGTTCATCTAAACAGTTTATGGTTACAATTAAAAAAAAATTGTTGTAAACGTTCTGAAATTTATAAATCATAAATTCTTTCTTACAAATAAGATTTATTCTGGAATTCTTTGTTCCCTACGTTTCGTCATCTACTGCAAGATGTGATATTTTGCAGTTGTCATAAATAAAAATTTTTTGACGGTTTCAATCTTATTGATTTTCCAATCTACCATCATTTAATAGTAGTAAGTTATATTTTCACAGTTTGATATGTCTTCGTATGCATTTTTGATCAAATTAACATATTTCCTTGGTTTAGCTAAGTTCAAATTAAATAAATTTTTATAGCACATCATAAAATTCATAAGAGATTTGTTTATGCTTTGTTGAATACGATGCCTGTCACATTACCAGAATAAAAAAAATTGCACAAAACTATACAAGAGTTTGGCCATTATTAGACAACCAAAATTACAAATGTGTCATTGCATTTTGGTTTATACACTGTGTCCACGGAAGGGTGCCCAAGAGGAAAAACTTTTTGAAGTTATACTTCTTTACGCGCGATATGAGGGTGAATTTTACCTTTGATCCCAGCGCAGTCGCATTACAACTTTGTTCTGATTGGATGTTCAAATGACATGACAAAAATTATCCAATATGGCAGCTGTGGGACTGTGGTTTGGTTATGTATGGTTGTTGCGTTTTAAAATTTGTAGGAAGAGAAACAACAAACAAAAAGTTAGTTAATGGTTATACTGCCTTTTTAAATAGTTTTCATATTATATTTTTGGACTTATTAACATAGAAGAGATGATTGTTGCATGCCAATGTGAAAGCCCATCAAACTGTGACTAGTATGAGTGCCGCAAAATTACTGATAAAAAACCTATTAGCTCGAAGGCGTAGAGAACTGTGGATAACAACAATCAACCAGGACGATCTACGATCTCGCTTATTCAAAGCTAAAGAATCTTACACTGGTAAGTGTTTTAAAAATAGTTGATCAAATTTTGTTATGATATTTGAACATAGCCACTTTGCACGATGCAAGTGATTGCGAAATTTATTAGTCGTTATACGGGCTCTGATTGGGTGTTGAAATGATATGTCAATAATAAATAATTGTTCAATATGAAGGTAAACAAATGTATAATATATTAGTTTTATTGTTGTGAGGACAGAAACAAAAAAGTTTATAATTGTAGTAATTTTTAAATAGTTTTTAAAGCAACAGCTACGTAATAATTGTAAATGTATCATAGGTACCTACCTATTTGAACCTACCAAAATACATAGTATGTAATACTTTTATTTACATAATTTGATTACCATCAAAATTTCTATCAATATTCACCTAATATATTGTTTTCTTACTTTATGTTTTGTTGTATTTTTTCAATTCTAAATCATTTCAATTCAAAATCAAAATAATTTGATTTACATAATTCAAAAATGTCAAAAGTTTAATCCGTTTAGTTAGTCGATCTTCGCACATAATGACACACTGTCTCCGTGGCGAAGCGTTTAATACGAGTGAACCCCAATACAACGCCAATACCAGCCGCGCTGGTAAGTTGGTTCGAATCCCAATAGAAACTTTTATTTTTTTATTTTTTTTTATACATTTTATGATTGTAAGTATATTTATTATATAATTTTATTTTCAGAAAATACGTATTTAGTTAAAAAATTTTCCGACAATTAATGTTGAGAAATCATTTGTGGCATTTTTAATGTGTTTGTGTGTGTGTATATTCTTTTATTATTTTAATTTTTGGCACTGTTTTAATAAAAATGTTTGAGAAGTAGTAAGTATAAATTAGTTTAATATTTAAATAAAATATAAATAAAAAGTATATTAATTTCGTTTATAATCATATAATCATATAATAGAAGTATAACTTCTTACGTGCGTACAAAGTACACACACATTCTTTTTTATTTTCCATTTTAGCGAAAAATGCCATTCTTGATAAAAAGTTTTGTTTGTTCGAAAACCCCATAAAACAAAATAAGATTTAAATTTTTCAAAACCTGCTTAATTTTGCAGCCAATTTTATGTAAATCTCTATAAATTTTTGCACTAAGTTCGAATTCGTAACAATAATATATGTAGTGTTTTAACAAGTTGGTGGAGGCTACGTCGAGCAGTTGTTTTTTATTTACTGTTATTTTTCCTATTATTCTTTATTATTGTTTTGTTATTGATATTAAAATTTGTTGTTTTCTTTTTAGGGGGTTTTAGAACAAGCAAAATATTTATTAAGAATGCCAGTTCACAAGATAAATTCTTTGTTGAACGCTTAACATTGTCGAAGAAAATGACAACCCACAAATTATTTATCGGAGTTTACAGTTACAAGAATGTCATTTTTCGCTAAAATTGAAAATAAAGTTTTTCCTCTTGGGCACCCCATCCGTGGACACAGTGTCTAAGGTTTGTTCTAACACAACGAGAAACCGTCCATGTAACGATCACCGTAACGATGCGCAGTAAACAGAATAACACATGAAACGTATTATTTCGTTCGCATGGAACCCATGGAACGTTAATAGGGATTTTCATCGATTGTCATTTGTTTCGAGCTTCTGTCATATGTTGTATAATCTGTGTATAATATTAATATACACGGATTATACGAAATTTGACAGAAGCTCGAAACAAATGACTGTGAATGAAAAGCCCTATTATATATAGGAACGTGATCGTTATATGACGGTTCTTTGTTGTGTTGGAACAAACCTATTGGCATCTCGTCCTATGCAATACGCCCTCTGATGGCTATTGCAGTAACCGAGCTAAGAGCCATTATTTATTTACTTTCCCGTTGAAGGCATATTGTCATTGGATACTTTGTTTGTTTAATCACGTTTAATTGACGCTATATATTACTTCATGACTAAACTGTAACATATTACTATAACTTCATGATCAAAAATAGAACATTAACAATAATAATTACAATCTTTGGTGTACACTAACCCAAGATATTTTTTTCTTATAAAGTTCACTAAAATATAATTAAATTAATAAAAACACAGATAAACGAACAAAACTAACTCAAAAACACATAAAACGAATGCAACATACAGTATGTAAACAATTACAATGGCTCTTAGCTCGGTTCAATTTGATACCACATTGGTGCTGCGATCTTAATCCGAATCGCCAATAAATAATAAGGGTATTATGCAATCAATATTACAAGGGTCTGTTCTCTGTATGGACTAATATAAATTTTAATCAATAATGGTTGGCATAAATGAAAACCTTATTAGGCAACCAACATTAGCAACAGTGTGTGTCTTCTATGAAAATTATTTTATTTTAAAGATTGCACAAATAAAGTAAATTCAAACAAACATTTCACGTTACAATAACTCTTCTTTTTTATATATCTTGGAGTTCATATAACTTTCAAGACAAAACACTCAAATTTTATATAAAATATGCAATTGTCCGACTTTCCTCTTCTTTCTTAGTAAGCTTTCAAATTCATATTACTGGTAAATCTTGGGTAGTCATTTTTCTCCATTTTTGGGCATGCATGTATTGAAACTATGCATGCATATACAACCACTGGAAATACTATACAGGGTGATTGATTATTAGGGTAAAGCTCAATAGATCCGCTATAGTAATAGATAGCAATAAAAGTTAATAACAAAAATTTTAGCCATCTTTGAGCTTCACATTACAAAATTAGTTAGAATGTTACAGGGTGTTCGATAACACAATGGCAGACCAAACTTATGTTTTTTAAATGGAACACCCTATATTTTATTTTAAATTCGAAGTCCTGTTAACTTCTCCATCACAAAAATATAAAGTTTTGTTATGTTATACAGGGTATTTACAAAGTTATAACCACTTTTATATGAAAATCGTAACAAGTTTAACTCCCTGTATAAATAAAAATAAGCAAAACAGCAACGGTTTATTAATACCATATTTTTTACGTATTGTCAAAATTTTCAAGAATTATTGATTGCTAATTTTCTCGATATCAAATACAGGGCGAGTCAAAACGCAAGTACATTATTTTTTCAGTAATTTTAAATGGAACACCCTGCATTTTATATCACTATTGAAAAGTACCATTACATACTTTAATTTTTAGATAACATTCCCTATGTCTAAATTTATTCGTTTTCGAGATATTTTCATTTTTAAGAGCAAATTATTTTAGGTGTCAAGGGCCGGTTGTTCGAACGCTAATCAACAATGATCATTATTAAATATTTAATTACTGTCACCAAAACTGTCAATGTCAACTTTGTTTGGGTTGCTGAAAACATAATTAATTACAATTATGAGATTTATTATTAATTATGTTAATAATTATTGTTATTTTAATTGATTATAGTCTCAGAATTGTAATTAATTATGTTTTAACAATTGACATTGACAGTAATTAATTATTTGATAATGATCATTGTTGATTAGCGTTCGAACAACCGGCCCTTAATTTATCTAAATTTTAAGTAAGCCATGGCTGAATTGACAATTGATGATTATTGATTATCAATCCGGTAATCAATGTAACAATGTAGCAAATAAAAAAAATTTATTAGTAATAAATTTTACAAAAAAACACACAAACACTACTTTTGTATGTAAATGTAACAATGTAACAAATAAAGAACGAAAAATAATTTATCAGTAGTACATTTTGCAAAAAAAACATGTTTGAAAAATTAGAAGCTACTTCTAATAAAATATTTTTAATATTTAATTACACAAGGTGTTCAAAATTACCTCCTAACACATTTATGCATGCCTAAAAACGATCATTGAATGAGCTACTTACTCTACGAAGCATTTTTAAATTAATACATCGAAATACACTTCGTATTCTATTTTTCATCTCATCCCTAGTTGTTAGAGGTATTTTATAAACTTCATTATTAACGTAACCCCAAAAAAATCAGTCCAGTTTATTAAATTCTAATGATTTTTTGTGGCCACGCTACTGGTCCATTGAAAAATGAAAATATCTCGAAAACTAATAAATTTAGACATAGGGAATGTTATCTAAAAATTAAAGTACGGTAATGGTACTTTTCAATAGTGATATAAAATACAGGGTGTTCCATTTAAAATTACTGAGAAAATAATGTACTTGCGTTTTGACTCACCCTGTATTTGATATAACGAAAAGTAGCAATATCAATCATTCTTGAAAATTTTGACAATACGTAAAAAAATATGGCATTAATAAACCATTGCTGTTTTGCTTAGTTTTATTTATACAGGGAGTTAAACTTGTTACGATTTTCATATTATAAAAGTGGTTATAACTTTGTAAATACCCTGTATAACATAACAAACCTTTATATTTTTGTGATGGAGAAGTTAACAGGATTTCGAATACAAAATAAAATATAGGGTGTTCCATTTAAAAAAACATAAGTTAGGTCTGCCACTGTGTTATCGAACACCCTGTAACATTCTAACTAATTTTGTAATGTGAAGCTCAAAAGTGGCTAAAATTTTTGTTATTAACTTTTATTGCTATCTATTACTATAGCGGAGCTATTAAGCTTTACTCTACTAATCAATCACCCTGTATGTTTCCTGCAGTCGACTTGTTAAACATAATTAGTTATTAACAGATTAAGGCCAAAAAACGGCTAAGTTTTGCTTTTTTCGTCTACCAGCAAAAGTTGGTGCATTTGAAACAAATTTAATTGTAAGAAACTTATAAGTCATATAAAAACGAATGAAGTAAAAGTCAGACTTACTCTCAATCTTTATTATAACTTCCGACGACCGGTTTCGCTCTTTAAAATTTGTAGAGCATCTTCAGGTCAAAGGTAACAAGTTACAAAATGCTACAAATAAAAACCAGAATTAGCACATTGTCTGGTTGTAAAAGATGCTAAAGATCCATATGATCAAGCCAATGTTGAATAACATACATAAAAGTAGCGAAATAGCATACCAATGCACATGCAAGCATTCATGGGGGTGGTGGTACAAAACTTCCCTCAAACGCAACAACATGCGCAGAAGTATGCTATATATAATCATGCAATCATAACGTGTCGTACTTACATTCGGATACAAGGTGCTATCAACTCAGTTTTCATTATCATGATGTTTCTTTTAAAGTTATGTTAACGGGATATGGTGGAATAGACGGACGATGCAGCAAAGGTAAACAAATCTATCCCTCAAGAACTCCTAAGTCCCATAGATTTGTTTACCTTTGCTGCATCGTCCGTCTATTCCACCATATCCCGTTAACATAACTTTAAAAGAAACATCATGATAATGAAAACTGAGTTGATAGCACCTTGTATCCGAATGTAAGTACGACACGTTATGATTGCATGATTATATATAGCATAACTTCTGCGCATGTTGTTGCGTTTGAGGGAAGTTTTGTACCACCACCCCCATGAATGCTTGCATGTGCATTGGTATGCTATTTCGCTACTTTTATGTATGTTATTCAACATTGGCTTGATCATATGGATCTTTAGCATCTTTTACAACCAGACAATGTGCTAATTCTGGTTTTTATTTGTAGCATTTTGTAACTTGTTACCTTTGACCTGAAGATGCTCTACAAATTTTAAAGAGCGAAACCGGTCGTCGGAAGTTATAATAAAGATTGAGAGTAAGTCTGACTTTTACTTCATTTAAAATGAACTCTCACATGCAACCCATTCAAGATTTCATATAAAAACCTTCAAAACGGCGGTTTTTTAAATGTATTTGTTGTTTAGAAAATTGCAAAATAAGTCAAAAATTTCGGTTTTTTTATAAATGTTAATAACTTTTTTAAAAATGATCTTTGAACCCTCATAATACATGGAATGTTGGGTCTCTCCCACAAACAGGGTATTTTTTTCTTATTTCTTTGGTCTAATACGTAAAAATTGTTGAAACCCCTTTTAGCGTTTTGTACGATAATTATTTATACACGTAAACGTGCTAAATTATGAAAATGCACAATTTGAGCAGAGTTAGTAATATACTTCTAACAATAATCAATAAATTTGGTTCATATACGATTGATGATTCAACTATAAATAGTAAAAACGATTATATATTTTTCGATAAGGTGATAAGTGATAATATGTGCGATATGTTGGTACATACATTGTCTTTATACTATAAATTAGTTATAAAATATATCGATATTAAAAAATATGGTAAAATGGAAACAGGGGGTATTGTACAGATAGACTTAAACCTAATTATTATCGAACAATCTTTGTGGAATTGGAGAGTTTCCCGCAGAGGCTGGTAGTGATCTCGAAGGTTTGTATTCAACGCGACGATAGACAACCTCTTCCTCTAGGTTTCCCATCCTCGTCATCTAATAAAAAAAGAAAACAATTAGTAGGTTCGTGAAAACTAAAAAAATCTACATAAAAAGCGAAAATATTTGTTGACGGTGCTGTGACAACCGACACCGTTGTGTGCGCGCAAAAATGTCACTCTGTATTGTCGATTCCGTCATTTTTATTGTGCATCAGAAATTTCTATGGATTTAAAACTTTGAAATAGGAGGAAGCAGTTAATGAAATATAATAAATGTTCTTCATTTTGCCGCTTCTCTCTGAATTTGACCATATTTTTATAATCAAACTCGTACTTCTCCAAAACTTCAGTCTCAGCAAGAAAATGTAGTGGTATTTCCTTTATAAATAGGCAATCAAGTGAACAGCGATGTAAAACGTGACAATCCACACGAAATCCTTCGTAAAACATAACATTTTACAAAAAAATGCGATCAAAACTCGATAGTTGGTGTTAAACTCGATGTAAGATGTTTTTGGGCGAGAACTGCGATTAAAATGCGCCGTAGAGGTTGACATTTGGCGAGAAATGCAATTAAAACTTGAGTTTTATAGTTAAACGCGACGGAAGACATTATATTTTGCTTGGAATGCGATTACAACGTGACTTATTATAAGAAACTAGTCAATTTACGTAAACTGTGACTAAATGTGTCATATTTAATGTGAAATGCGATGTAAAACGTGATATTTCATAAGAGATGCGTGGCAGATGTTGACATTTGGCGAAAAATGCGATTACAACTCGAGATTTAGTGTTAAACGCGACGGAAGACGTTATATTCGAAACGAGTCAATTTGCGTAAATTGTGTAAAGGTGTCATGTTTGATGTGAAATGCGATGTAAAACGTGATACTTGCTGTAAAATACGATGTAAAACGTGATATTTCATAAGAGATGCGCCGTAGAGGTACATTTGGCGAGAAACGCTATTAAAACTCGAGATTTGATGTTAAACGTGACGGAAGACGTTATATTTGGCTTGAAATGCGATTAAAACGTGACTTATTAAAAGAAACAAGATATTTTAAGTAACTGTAACTAAAAATATCATATTTGATGTGAAATCCAACTATTTATGATGAGTGTAGATACCACATTACACTCCAATTCAGTCAAAATGGGTATTCAGAACTCCCGGTTCATTAAATCGATGTAATATGATAAAAATCGTGTAAAAATACATATAAATGCAATCGATGAAGTGTTATCAGGCCATTGCTATCTAATTCTAATAAAAACTCACTAAAACCAGACAAAAAGCCACTCTACATCGTCTATAACTAATTAATACGCGCAAACTTCACTACTCTATGCTACTGCAAAGACTACAGTACAGTACGTTAACAAGAGTGTTTTTGGTAATTATAAAAATATAGTTTCTGGAACAGTATGTTACACAACATTCGATCTAAAAGAGAAATATGAAGATTTGGAGCAAAAAATATATAATAAATTTGATACAAAGTGATAAAAACGCTCTTATGCAATCACAAATACATACCAGTGATATTATGGCAGAACTGCAGTATAGGGCTTTTCATCGATTGTCATTTGTTTCGAGCTTCTGTCATGTGTCACATAATATTAATATATCTACGTCATACGTCTTTGGTTTGTATCATTGGTACATACCAATAACGTACGACGTAGATAAATTAATATTATGTGACACATGACAGAAGCTCGAAACAAATGACTGTGAATGAAAAGCCCTATTAATAAATCTGTAATCCAGTTGATTACCCAAGTTAGGCAATCAAACGTACATATGAGTGGCAATAGGGAACTTGCATAAAATTTTAAATTCGAAAAAAATGTTATAAATCACAACAGGACATAATTTAAAACATGTATCCAAGATAAAAAAAGTTGTTTTTGTGTTCCGTTTGGCCCCTAAAGACGATTCTAAATTCAAATTATTGCAGCTAGTCCAAAACGCGTCGTGACGTCATATGATTATATGTTTACATTCTGCACCAACAAAGTAAACAAAATTGTATAATAAACGTCAGTAGAAAATACGGTGATCGTTTGAACTATTTTAAATCCATAGAAAACTTGTACATTTAGAAAATGGCACTAAACAACACATATGGTGTTTTCTTTTATTTTCCATAGTAAAACTTCTTTCCTTTCCTTCAAAAACTGTATCAAACTCCAATCTCAACAAAGTGGTATATATTATTACAATGACATACGATAAATGTCATTAGAATATAAATATTTTTCCCTTATTCGGCGACGATGAGCTGGCTAAATACCCGAATAGATGGAGGCCAATAAACTAAAGAAGAAGAAAAGAATACACCTACATATAATCATAAATATAAATATAACCGTAAAGTTAAACTATGTGACGTCACGGGTCGTTTGAACTATTTTAAAATACAAAAGACTTTAAATTTGTATTTCTAAGTTATTATGAGTTTTTGAAGAGTAAAATTTTCGAAATCTCATTTTTAAACAAAACTGAACAATATTATGTAATAAAAAAATGTGCAAGTTCCCTATCCATCAACGTGATTGACGAAGTAAATTTGATTATAAATGAATAAAATTGAAATGATTATTATTTCATATTTCTATAACTACCAAATTCAAAAATATTTCTAGCAAAAGATCTTTGTAATTTATCAGGAAGCACACGTTTAATACATTGTAAAAACGTAACATAACAATTTTTTAATAACAAACTAATGAACAAGCCCTTGTATTAAAAATGTACTACAGTTGTTCATCGAAAATAGATAGAAAGTAACCATAAAAAAATTTGTTTTTCCTCTATATTACCCCAAAATTGTGGTTGATATCACTTTCTATCTGCTTCACCTACAATACAACCTACAAAGACCTTTTTTTCGTAATTTTTTAATTTTAAACAAACCTATTAGGCCTTTAGTAACTTTTTTTAAAGCTTTAACAATGAATTATCAAAATCTCTGGGATCTATGTCCATGAAAGCATGTAATAAAAACGAGGTTTTTTTATAACCAACACCTGTTATCAATTTGTTGTTATTATGCAGTTCACTACACTAATAAAAACATTACTTCCGGTTTACTGATATTATTTAAAGTGTATTTAAACGTAGATAACTGTATTTTTTATGAATTGTAAGTTATTTGAATGATGGATTAGTTTAAAAGAATTTTTTATGTAATAATTTTCGAAAACCCTTTTTCAAAGACGCTACTAAACATAAGCTTCCCTTATTACTGCCAATGTTAATAATCCTGGCGCTTATTGATACGTTGAAGGTTTTTGTTGAAGGAAGACTTTATATTTCTGCATTTCACTCTCCAGTCTAACCACACTGTCTCTAGTTCCCTTACTTCTACTCTTCTTATATTTCTTCAGAAATACTTATAATGACTTCTATTGATGTTCTAGTCATTTGACTTCACATTCTTTCGAAAACATTATATGGACAGTCATTCAGAAGTGAAATACGATTACCTGGAAGGTTGGTCTATATGAGTACATGTACAACAGCTCTACAGTCCTTGTAGGCCTCTGGGTTCAAAAAAAAAATGTTTATTTCCTTCCACTTTTTCACGTTCCTTGCTTTTCTCTTCACGATTTTCTTACACGATTTCTGAAGTCTTGCTTTACTGCTTCCAAACATTTGTTCTTTAGACGGCATCTTCTTTTTTCCCCATTTCTCTCTCCTTCAGTATTATTTTAATATTTCAGTTCTTTGGCATTCGTAGAATGTGACCAAGCCATCTAGCTCAGGCTCGTATTTTTGCCGTAATTCTTTTCCATTTGTTTAATTTTCCATGTTTAATTTTTCTGTTGTTTCTCCTAGAAATAAACCTTCTTTGTTTCTGCAATACTTTGTATGATTCTTTTTAGTTTCTCTGGATTTCTTAACTTTGTAATAGAAATTCTTTACCTCTTTGTTTATGTAGGCTTCTATGTTTTTCAATTGCTTTTCTAGCTGTTCTCTTTTCTTGTTTTGCCAATTCTTTTAACATCTCTTCTAGCAACATAGTTTTCGATCGTATTTTGGGTACTTTCTGTCTCTTTGTAGTTTTGCTCTATTTCCTATTGCCAAAACATTCTTACATTCTTCATCGAAACAGTATTGACGTCTCTTTAGGTATTGTCCTTTTCATGATCATTTTTCAGTGCGTAACAAATGATAGGAAAAGGGTAAGTCTGTGATAATACACATTTATGACATTTATTCTAACATGGCATTTTAGTTAAATCTGACAATCCGTCACATTTTATTTTCAATTTGGAATAAAAACAAATCAAATGTGTTTCTTGCATTTATAAAATGGTATTTTCTTTGATTTGTATAGTCTTATAAATTATACAGATTATATTTGTAATATTATTATCTAATTAAAAAAAAATATTTTTTATTATGGCGCCATCTATCGACAACTAAAATAACTAGAATAAATGTTATAAATGTCACCGACGAAATGTAATCACCCACGTGCCTTTTTTTCTGTCACATACAATTTAATGCGTTAGAAAGAAATCGAAAAACTGTGACGCACTGAAAGATGATCATGAGAAAAAGAATATATGTACTGTTTCTATATACTTTTTCGCTACCTCCGACATGGCTGTTCTTCTTCTATTTGCTGCTGGTCTATATGAATGCGAACTAGAAAAAACTATCCTAGGAAAATAACTTACAATTTCGACAGTAATATATTCATATTTAAAAACTGAAAATATGAAACGGAAGTAACGTTTTGTTAACATTTAGTAAAGAGTATTTTTTAGATAATAGTTCAATAGGATTAGGTATAAGGGTCAAAAATTATCCTCTATCCGTATACAAATGTCGTATATTGATTTTTATATGTGTTATTAAGAATTTCTTTTAGAAATTCTAGGATATTGTTTTTTTTTCGTTGATAAGACGTGTGTTTCCGTTCCTACTAAAATTTTGGAGTATCTGTGCACCATTTATGGTGATTTTGTTAAATTTAGGAACTGTAAATTTGACAGATAGTATATATTCATAATAAAAATGGAATATTTTGGTATACATCTCAAAATATTTATGTCATAGAGCCTTTTTTTCTTCTCTAGTGATATTAGTATCACATTTTCCTAGAAATTACATTTTTAAGAGATTTAGTAACGAAATAATTATATTATATATTGTGAATTGGTAATACTCTTTCTTAAATGTTTAAAGATGTTAGGAAGTTAGTCACTTACACCCGTCGAGCTGTTAAGACCTGTCATTTCACCTGTTTTTTCTGGATTCAACGGACAAACCAGATCTCCATAGTCGCCCTCTCCTTTCGACTTTTTTCTTTTTAAAGAAAACTGCGATTTCTTTGTTACCTAAAAAGTTCAATCAAAATTACGATCACTAAACCTATATTTTCAGCATTCTATATTTACTAAATTACTTCGAAACTATTTGGCACTAAGAAGTTTTATTTATTTAACATCTTCGTGGCCAGATAAAATACCCAGTGTTACATAATATGGTTGAACTCGAATTGAAGCGAGGATTCCAATAATAATACAGTATACAGAGTGTTGTGTTGAAAAACTCAAAGTGACTAATTATATGAGGAAAATGGTAGATCTGGCAACATTACAAGCATTAAATTTGAAATCTCCATATTGCAAAATATACGTATCCCGGTGTTTGGTGCACTCTGTATACATTTATTATTTATTTATTTATAACGGGTGATTCATTTAGAGGTACTTTTTTCAATAAGAAAAAACAATGAAAAAATTAATTTTATTTGAAAATCTTTATTATCATACAAAATAATCATTCTTTACAATTGAAGCGCTTATTGTATAAAGGGTATAAGTCCACAATATTTACTTTTGAGAAAAACGAAAAAAACTATTTAGTTTAGAAACTTGATGAACTATCAAATTTTGTTCTACAGATGAAATATAGAAGGAGACCAGTAGAGTGACATGCGATACAACAAACTTGGCTTTGAAAACGATTAAGGCCAAAAAGTAGTTTTTAAAGGATGGGACTTGATTCCTTTTTACAATCAATGAATAAAAGACGAAAAAGTGCTGCTTTTCTACAGTTAAATAATTTATTTATTTATAAAAAAAGGTTTATTATTACAAACAAGACCTAAAATACATCGTAAGACTAACTAAATCGAAGTAATAAAATAAACGACTCTGTAAACAAAATGCCACAAACGATGGAGGCGCAACAAGAATTATTGTATAAAGGTAATGAGTCCCGGACTAATTCCCTTTATACGCTCAACAAATATTTTATCGTGCGATTGTTCGCGTATGGTGAGAGATACAAATTTCCTTTCCGTCGACTAGACCTGGATCCCGCGTAAGAAAAAAAAGTTGATTAATAGCAAGCTGAAAATTTGTTAATAGCTTAACGGTGTCTAGTCGGACAAACATTGATGCACGGGAACACTGAAACAGGGGAAGTTTTAACGGTGGAGCATGATAAACGTGTCGTCCTGACAAGTTTATGATGGTGAAAAATAGCAAGTTGTTTTTAAATTTATTCAATAGCCAATGTTATATAATATGTTAAAAAATGTTTCTCCGACAAAAAGGTTGGGCATTTTAACGAGTCCGACACGTAGAACATGTTACATCACAGGAACTATGTTGGTGATGAATAGCAGTCTGATTTTTGCATGAGAGTTTAATAAAAGGTTAAAAAAGCAATTGGAAGTTCTGTCGGACAAAATGAATGGGAAATTTTCCTAGTCGGACATTCTAAACATGTAAGATATAGACAAAAATGTTGGTGATAAATAGCAAGCTAATTTTGATTTGTTAATGTACAAATTATATTTTGTAACGCAAAAAGTTATATGTCGGACAAAAAGTTTGGGCAAATCGAAGGAAATAAATAAAAAACATTTTTTCAGAATGACTTAGTCACATATTGATAAAGCTATTTTAGTTGTATATTATTATTTATATTCACATATTTGCATGTGCATATATATACATGCACACTCCAAAAACAGTGAGGTAAATATCAATGCATGTATATATTGCAAAACAATTATTTTTTTGGGTCGAGTTTGTTCTAGATATTCTCAAATTGACAATAAAAAATGTTAAAGAACATGTGAAAGCAATCTCTTAGGGTTTTCTAATTAGGCGCATCAGAAAGTACGGAAAATTTCCTACAAAAAACGTTGTATACATTTTTTTCCATACTCAAATCTTAACCCTGTAAACGACATTGAAAAATGTGAAGAGTCTAAAACTACGGTGCTTATAAGAATAGACGTAAATATGACACATTATGCTTAGAAGTATGTATTAGAAGGCTGCATTTGTCAGTGTGACACTTTGTGCTATACAAAGTAGTATTTGAAAGTACATGGTCTCTGAGTTTCTGTTTGCCACGTGTGTTGGAAATTAAAATTTATATTAACTATGGAGTGTTTTTGTGTCTATTTTTGAGTGTCAACAGTTTAAATTTTAAGTCGCCAAATCAAAAGTGAAACCATTCAACGGAACATTTTTGAGTAATTTTCGAACATTTTACAAAGTTAGTAAAATACTTGGTCATCAATTCAATGAGGTTCAGTTGCCAGATAATTGTGAAAGTTCTATTGAATATCATTCTTCGTGTTAGAATGCTTTGCTTGATTGAAAAAGGGTACCTAAATAAATTATTACTAAAATTGTATAACGTAATTTTTCTCAACTTTCTACAAATGAAATAATAATGTAATTAATATGTCACATGGCAAGAAATAATTTGCTGCCAAAATAAATCGATTAGTTTAAATTTGAAGTTACGATTGCAATTTATTATGAATTATTGTCAGAAGTGACAGTCTTTCTTAAATGGAAATGTAGACATAAGCGTAGACAAGGAATACAGTGCAAAAAGTCGATAGGTGGTCTATCTATCTCTTTTAACCAAGCGATCCCGCGCATGTGGCAGACAAAGATAGCTAGACCACTCAATCCATAATATAATTTGCCTGATTTACTATAAATGTATTACAGTGAGGTATCTAAATGATGTTGACATAAATCGACAGATATCGATTGTAATTGATTGCAGGTACTTTTGACATAGAATAATCACCCCTTATTGAAATTTCAAAAATTATTTTTTTAAATTGTCCGACTACAAAATCTACCCCTTATTTTTTTCCGACAACAGTCATTCTTGGTAAGGAATAATTTACTTAATTAAATTTCGTCTTTGTCGGAAAGCTATTTATCACCAGCATTTTTGTCTATATCTTACCTGTTTAGAATGTCCGACTACGAAAACTTCCCATTAATTTTGTCCGACTGAACTTCCAATTGCTTTTTTAACCTTTCATTAAACTCTCATGCAAAAATCAGACTGCTATTCATCACCAACATAATTCCTGTGATGTGACATGTTCTACGTGTCGGACTCGTTAAAATGCCCAACATTTTTATCGGACAAACATTTTCGCATATATTACATAACGTTGGCTATCGAATAAACTTAAAAACAACTTGCTATTTTTCACAATCATAAACTTGTCAGGACGACACGTTTATCAGGCTCCACAGTTAAAACTTCCCCTGTTCCAGTGTTCCCGTGCATCAAAGTTTGTCCGACTAGACACCGTTAAGCTATTAACAAATTTTCAGCTTGCTATTAATCAACTTTTCTTTCTTACGCGGGATCCAGGTCTAGACGTTAGTTTAACAAAATGTATATCTCACTTTAATTTCGTACAGAAGTGGATTTATTCCCTTTATACAATAAGCGATTCAATTACTTCTTATAGTTTCTTTTAAATGCTGGCCGTGACTGCGGTTAAGACGATTCATTCTGAAGTTCCAATTCCCGATGACGTGTTCCAGCATTTTGATTGGTATTTGACCAATGATTTAAGTAATATTGGCCTCCAATGTATCAATTGTTACCAGTTTATTCATGTAGACTTTGGACTTTAGGTAGCCCCAAAGGAAAAAGTCTAGAGGTGTAATGTCACAGGATGTAGGCGGTCAATACAGGAAAAATTTCGTATTTTAGACTTCTGAGTGATACCAAACATAAAAAATAAAAAAACTCGACGTTGTTACCTCATGAAACTCATAAGCTAATTAATTTTTATTGAATTTTTTGTTCCGTATGATCCAGTTAATGTGTTTATTTAATTTAAAAATAAAATAATTTTACCATAGCTTAAAAAAAATCACAAAAATGTGCTTGATATGTTGATTTCAAACCGTACCCCCCCCCCTTAAAAACAAGTACCTCTAAATGAATCACATACTACTATTTTATGAGATAAAATATACAAAAAAGAGTCCTTTACCTTTACCTTAAGTTTCAACGACGGAGTCAAAGGAACATACCCCATCGTCGATTCCGCTTCTCTTTTCTCTTGGATAATATCCTTACCCAGAAGTTCTTTGAAATGCGTATTGAGATGCCGCCTCAACAGAGTTTTGCCTGGAGGTATTGACAACAGCGCCGCCATTAAGTCGGCGTTAAATTTAGGTTCTAGCACCATGAGACCGCCGTGGACACCGGCCCCACGTAAATTGGGGGCGTATTCCGCCAGGTCGACCGCCCTCAACCATTCCATTACCCTAAAATTACAATGTTATATTAAAGTAAAAGGCATTAATATAAGTAAAGGGGCAATACCGTTACGGGACCAAAAAAATAAAATTTCGTAGATTTGGGGAAAAACGGAGTATTTTAACATAAAAAACGGGTCATTTTGACATATTTTTCCCCAGATCTAGGAAATTTTGAATAAAATATATATAAGTCCTTTCTGTTCATTTTACGACCTCCGAACTGCTCCTTGCGGTGTCACGTTTACAGCTACCAAACGGATGCCGTATGAGACGTTGGAAAGGGGAGGGAGAGGGTAAAGAGTACAATCTATATAAATAAAAATGAATGTTTGTATGTATGTATGTACCTTACAGACTCGCAAACTATGCATTTGATCATATGATGACCCTAATGAAAGTTGTTGTACATGAACCTGGGAAAGTTTCTGAGTTGGTATGGCCAAACTAAGTAAAAAGGGGGCTTGCCCCCCAAAATTATTTTTTATTTCTTTGGACAAACTGTTCTTTTTTAATTTTATACGATGTAGAACCAAAGATACATTCACCCCTAAATTTTCACTTTTCTATCACCAACCGTTATTTTTTAACAGACATCTAAATATTACCTCTTCTATATGAATAAAAATGAATGTTTGTATGTATGTATGTACCTTATATGTTGTTCTGAAGCTATTTTCTTGTGGCATTTTTATAATCAAGTATATTCAAATGGGAAATAAGCCACAATTTTACCTAAAAATGATTTTATTAACGTTTCGACGCCCAAGTCGGGTGTCGTTGTCAAAATACAAAATAATATTAAATTTAATATTATTTTGTATTTTGACAACGACACCCGACTTAAGCGTCGAAACGTTAATAAAATCATTTTTAGGTAAAATTGTGGCTTATTTCCCATTTGAATATACTTGATTATGTACATTATAGACTCGCAAACTATGCATTTGATCATATGATGACCTTAATGAAAGTTGTTGTACATGAAACTGGGAAGGTTTCTGAGTTGGCACGACCAAACTAAGTAAAAAGGCGGCTTGCCCCCCAATAATTATTTTTTATTTTTTTGGGCAAAGTGTTCTTTTTTAATTTTATATGATGTAGAACCAAAAGATACATTCAGTCCTAAAATTTAACTTTTCTATCACCAACCGATATTTTTTAATAGCCATTTAAATATTTAACATCTATATACATAAATATAAAATTCTCCGGTCGCAGTGTTTGTTGCCATACGCCTCCGAAACAAATTTCATCGAAGAAAAGTGCAACTGTTTAACTTTTGGACTTAAATTGGGCAAAATATGAATTTTTTAATTTTTCGAAACTTTCAAAAAATATCTCTAAACCGAACTTTTCTGACGAACGGCAAGCAGAACAAAAATTCTGAGCACACGAAAAGAATAAGGAGCAAATTATAAATTTTATTTATTTTTGTTTATTTTATTTTATTTAATTTTTTACATTTATTTTTTTTAATTTATTTATTTATTTTTTTATTTATTTATTTTTATTTACTTTTATTCAATTTTATGAAATTTTATTTAATTTTATTTCGATTAATCAACACCTATATAGTTGAACAACCCCGAAAAAATTATAAATACAGGGTTGTTTTGAATGTAAATAAAATAAAGCTGTTATATTCATTATAAGATAAACAAATTTAAGATTGTAACTGTTGCACTACAAATTTTATTTTGTTACTTCTAACTAAACTTTATTACTTCAAATATCATGTGTAATTCATTAAAAATAATAATAAAACCTCATTCACATCAATCATTTTTTGTTTATTAATTACGAATTCCTTTTGTTTATTTTAAGTTTATTGTATACAAAAATTTGTTTTTATCTATTGAGGCAGTACGAAATCTGCCTAGACCAGGGCGCATCTGTAAAAATATTAGTACATTTGGACGTTGAGAGGTGACTCAAATTTTTTTGCAGAAATTGCTTGAAAATAACTCAAATAATAATATTTGATTTATCCTCCCTCTCAAAAAGGTCCGGAACATTGTTTAAATAATTAAAATGTCAAAAAATGAAGGAAAATTCGATTTTTTTCTTGGTTTTTTGATTATAACTTTAAGAGTAATCATTTCCGAGAAAAGTTGTATTGACATAAAAGTTGTGTAATTAAATTTCCTACAATATAGAGTTGATTGAAAATTTAAAAAATAGTCACCCTTGTTGCAAAATAGCAATAATTGGGAAAAAACTATACAAAAACAAGTATCGGCATTTTACGTTTTTTAACCATTTATGCTAAACTTAGGACCTTCAAATTTCACCCAGAAAAACTATATGATACAATTAAACAATACTGTAAATTTCATTATGATCGGTTCAATACATTTTGCAAAATAAATTTTGCAATCCAGCTTTCGCGAAAAAAATTTTCAAACTGTTACAGGACTGAAAATAAAGCAGATAGCAAGTTGAAATTTTTTTTGCTTATAGAAGTGTACTTTACCTTTCATTTGCAATTTGCAAAACTAAAATCGATTAACCATCACGGCGTCAGGAATTTTTTTAAATAAACATTAATTATTGGTGTTTCGCGCAGGACACCGGATAGTTTGCTCTGATTGGGCATTCCAATGACCTTTGATAACTATTGATGCATTTTAATTTTTATTACATTTCGATATAAATAAATAAATTTGTTTATTGCAAAATAAAAACACATACTCTATCCTTTGAAATAACACTTCTTTTTTTAGCAAAAACTTTCTCTGTTCATATATTTTAACTTGAGAATAAAAGTTTATTATTTTTAAACATATACAATTGTTTAAACAATATTTCACAAACAATAATAAAATTAGTTTGATTTTTGGGAATTAAAATAATAAAATACAACAAAATATAGAGTAAGAAAATAATATATTAGATGAAAATTGGAAGAAATTTTGGTGGAAATCAACTTCATGTGAATCGAACACCGCTGTCCTGCGCGTAGCACCAATAATTAATGTTTATTTAAAAAAATTCCTGACGCCGTGGTAGTTAATCGATTTTAATTTTGCAAATTGCAAATGAAAGGTACAGTACACTTCTATATGCAAAAAAAATTTCAACTTGCTATCTGCTTTATTTTCAGTCCTGTAACATTTTGAAAAAATGAATTGCAGGCTGGATTGCAAAATTTATTTTGCAAAATCTATTGAACCGGTCTTAATGAAATTTACAGTATTGTTTTAATGTATCATAAAGTTTTTCTGGGTGAAATATGAAGGTCATAAGTGTAGCATAAATGGTCGAAAAACGTAAAATGCGAATACTTGATTTTGTATGGTTTTTTTCGCAATTATTGCTATTTTGCAACAAGGGTGACCATTTTTTCAACTTTAAACTAATTCTATATTGTAGAAAATTTAATTACGCAACTTTTATGTCAGTACATCTTTTCTGGAAAATGAATACTTTTAAAGTTATAATCAAAAAACGAAGAAAAAAATCGAATTTTTCCTTCATTTTTTGACATTTTAATTATTTAAACAATGTTCCGGACCTTTTTGAGAGGGAGGATAACTCAAATATTATTATCTGATTAATTTTCAAGCAATTTCTGCAAAAAAATTTGAGTCACCTCTCAACGTCCATCTCAAAACATATGGGCCCTGGACTAGCCGGGTCAGCTAGTTATATAATAAAATACAGCATGCTACCAAAAGGACCCATATACAATATACAAAAGCACTAAATTCTGTGCATTATTGTGTCTAAAATTTTAGTAAGAATGACTACTGGACATAAATCAACCTAAAGAATGTACAAACCACTTCTTTTACTATTTACATTCGAGAAGGATATATAGGTTGAGAGTGCCAAAAATCATCATTTTACATTGAGTGTCTTCATCACTCCAAAACTGTGTTTGATCTGCCACTGGCTGACGAGGCCCAAATAAATGCCGAACCAGGTCTTAGTGTGACCGTGTGGCATTATTTCAATTGGATAATTATTTAGTAACCTTATCAGATATTTCATGATTAAATCAATTCAATCCTTTTCTGCGCGTAGGTAGAAAAGTAAAAAAATAAGATGTGTAATGTTTGGGATATTATGCTATACAGCCTTGCGTGGTCAGCTAATGTTTTCCGACCTACTCACGTTTAACATTGAACTGTTAAAATAAGTACAACCGTACAACGTATCTCTGAGCAAAGAAAGAATTATTTTTATTACCTGTGCGTGGTCCATAGAGAAATTTGTTTAAATGTCGGCGGATCTGGGTCATCAGGCAAAGACCTCCTTTGCAAACACCCAGCCTCGTAATTATTCTCCCGTAATACTTGGATTCCTCTCTTAATACTGGCAACGTGTAGCATGGACGTGACGTGCAAGAGCGCCAAATCGTCCATGGTCAGTCTGTGAAGGACTCTGCCGTCTACCCTATTGATGAGGAAGTTTTCTTTGTGCTGCGGCAAGCCCGTATCGTCCAACCATCGCAAGACCCAAGCTGTATCCAGTTTTCCTAAAAAAAAAACGAGTAAATTAGTTGATATACACTATTAAGACGTTACGTTCTTTCTTCTCAATATGTTCTCTTGATAGACATTGATGAAAAGATTTTAGTATAGGAAAGCTTTGTGCAAGGTAGGAATGGTCATCACCAATGTGTTTTGGAATTGGAAAATTTCACATGTTAATTGTTAGGATATCCTCCTTATTCGCCAGATTTTGTTCCATCTGACGTTTATCTATACCTTCATCTCGAAAAATTCGTGACTGCAAAACGTTGTGGGTCAAATCTAGAGTTAATTTTTGCCGTATTTTCTACTGTTTTTCTCTATTCTGTTCTATTTTTAGCATTATTTTTTATGATTCTTAGATCTTCTTCTATCTGTCTCCTCAATGGTAACTTCAACATGCTTCTTGGTCTTTAAATTGGTGCATCTAGTCCATTTAAACTCATTATGAGATTTATATTTTCTCTTTTCAATATGTCTGAATGGTGGTGGACATCAGTTGTATATCAACGAAGGCTGTAGCCATCTCTGAAGTAGAGGAACGCTATTTTTAAAAAAGATTTTAGCATAAGACAGCTTTAGAATTGGAATATTTCATATGTTAATTGTAATATCCTTGATATTTGCCAGTTCTTGCTCCATCTGATATTTATTTACAAGTCTATTTTAGTATATTTTCTTCTATTATTTCCTATTTTTAGCACTATTATTCATGCTTCTTAGGTCTTCTTCCACTTACTTGATCTTTTACTTGGTGCATTAATATAATTTAATCCATTTGCGTTATTAAAAAGTTATTTTTTCTTTCCGCAACGTGTTCCCACTGCGGTAGGCATTGATTAAATATCATCGAAGGCTGTAGGAGTCTCAAAAGAGAAGAAAAAATATTTTTTTCACAAAAACTTTACTAATAGAAAGTTTTGTGTACAAGATAGGAAGACATGAATTTGTTGAATGTTCTTCATAAAGGCGTTTTGGAATTGCGAAATTTCTCGTGTTAATTGCCAGAACATCCTCCTTGTTCGCCAGATTTTACTCCGTCAGAGATTTATCAATATCTACATCTTCGAAGACCATAATTTTTTATTTAAAAATATTTTTGGGCCAAATCTAAAATTGATAGGCACAGAAACATATATTTGAAAAATTTTTCAGAATCTAAATTCAGAGGCTGATTTGAGTTAGTGGAAAAACATTAAATCAAGTGTGTTGAAGTAAAGAAATACTATATTAGAAAATATGTAAATTTCCACATTAAAAATACTAATTTTTCGATTAGAAATATTGTGAAGATTGTGTCACAGATTTCTTATTCTATCGACAACCACCACTATTTTAGTTGAACAAATTATTTGTTATATAGATTGTCTTAACTCATTATTTTATTCTGGGACACTACTAAAGGCAAATGAGGTAGGAACTTGACAAAAAATTCTACATCTTCGAAACCCTTTATTCATTGAAAGCTTTTCAACAATAAATAAAACAAAATCACAGCTAAATACAGACATAATCAATATATTAACAATCCACAACAGAAAATTCATGATATTTTTGCTGTTATAAGTAATTGTTTTCGGTATAATGTTCAAGACGCCTTTTGAAAGTACCAAAAGATGTTCCCTGTTGAATTTTTTTCGGCAAATGAACAAATTCTCGTTTACCTTCAAAAAAATTAAAAATCAGATGTGTCATAGGTTAAATATTTTTGATATTTTAACAGTTTTTTTCGCCCAGTCGAAAATTTTGTGGTTGAGAAATGAAGTGAAGATGATTTACAACGTATGCTCCACCAATTTAATATAACCACCAGAAAAAACGTGTTAATTGATATAACACCAATTATACTAAGATGTAAATTAGAGCTGAAGGGTCAGATAATAGAACAAGTGATGGGGTTTTAAATATCTAGGCATCAAATTATCTAGCTATGGAAAGCTCGAAACAGAAATGGAAGTTGTTCTGAAGCTATTTTCTTGTGGCATTTTTGTAATTAACTATTTTTAATGGGAAATAAGCCACAATTTTACTAAAAATAAATGATTTTATTAACGTTTCAGGTTAATCATCCAGAAATGGAAGATCAAGTGAATAGAGCAAACAGAGCCGCAGGTAGCCCAAATGAAACAATATGGAAAAAAAATAACGGGGAAGAAATGAAGGGCAGAATTTACCAAACAGTCAACAGAACAATAATGACAAACCTGGAAGAAATACGACCTGACACAAAGGTCAAAAAGAATGCTAGAAAAAGCAGAGATTAAAACCGTTCTAAAAGTCGATGGTAAGACACAAGAGTCATGAGACACAAGACAAGAGTCATGTCTATACAAAAAGAAGAAGAATACATACCTGCTTGTGATAAATAAAGATCACTGGATCCGTTAGCTTGGGTATCGATCAGCGCTAACTGCAATTTTTTCCTGTGCAGAGGGTTTTTAATATTGAGCTCCTTCTCGATTTCGCCGATAGAGGCCTCCTGAAGATGCTGCCCGTTCTGTACCCACCGTTTGGCTTCGGCCACGTAACTGTCCAGCCCCAGATCCTGCAACCAGTCGCATATGTTCTCCGTGTCCCATTCGCAGAAAGGTTTGTCTGGTCTAAAATGTAAGACAAAAAAAATGTGATAGTTGTTATAGTCAGGGATCCCAGGCCTATTTTCACCATTTACTACTAACAAGCTAATTTTTCGTGAGTAGCTTCATTTTAACGAGACGCCCAACTTTTTCCTCACAACAATTTCCATATGTGGTAGATAACAAAGATAACAGGGATAGTCCAGTAGGGTTAGACTGTTAGACGAATAACAGGCCTAACCTTGCATGCCGAGTTGCCTCAAATTTGATTTTTCTAATCTTTGGGGAGGGTCAATAGTACTGTAAATTTAAAATCTCAACTGAATTCCGCCGTTGCGGTAGCCGTCATTTTCATTTTAAACGGGAACCGTTTTTGCTCAATATAGGCTGTTGATTATGTTCAAAATAAGGGAGCTAAAAGGAACTACAACGTTAACGGGATTGTATTGTCTCTTATGGTCAATCTAACTCTAAATTTGAAAAAACCGTGGAGTGCTACCATTTAAGTGGGTGCGTTTTTGAGAAAGGGGTGAATTAGTCCCTAGGCACAGGGTGAATTAGGGTGAGTTCTATGCACTTTTGGTACAAACACGTCTACAGGAAAATTCTTCCAGGTTAAATTTACTATCGAAATATCACATTTTAAATTCCAAAATATTTTTTTTACAAAAATATACTCAAAAGAAAAGCAAGAAAAAAACACGAAAGAAAGAAATTTTGTTTTTTGCCCCATAACTTTTTTTCACAAAGATATAGGTATAGGCATTGCTTCAGCGAAAAATAACTTCCATCCTTCCTCTTTAAAATAACGTCTGGTAGAAGCCTCTAGGAGGTTAAGTTTCCGAAACTGGATTTTTCAAAGTTCGTCGCTCACAGCATTTTTGGGCAATTTTCCCCATTATTTCGCAAACATTGTTCTGTAACTTTTTTCTGCGCATTTCTAGGTATATGCAATGGTACATTTAGTAGGAAGCGAAGTCAATTGCCTTTAAAATGGTCTATTGTGTAAGGCCGTATGACTATTTTTAAGCTTTTTAAGTTATGCTTTTTCAAAGATTTCTACTTTTAATGATTTTTGATATTTTTTATGATTATTTTTTAAATTTTTCATTATTACTCTTTTTCTTGTACATTTAGGTATTATATACATTGTTAAAAAAAAAGAATATTTTCTTTACAAAATGCTGTATTGCAAAAAACTCTAGGACTATTTTTAAACAAGATATCCTTAGGATATCCAAGGGTATCCGTAAATTGAGAAAAATTTTAAAATTTTTTATTTTTTTCAATTAGAAGAATGTAACTGCATATTATAACATCATTTTTAATTACAAATAACTTTTCTTAATAATACTTTTCGATATTGTGAAATATAAAGGTACTTTACTATTGAGCGAAATTCATATTTTTTAACATACCTCGTACACTATTGATAAAATTTTATATCTGATTATTGCATCTTAGGTTTTAGACTATGCAGAGTGTTTTATAAAGAATAACTTTTTTTCATAACGTTAATAATAAAAAAGTTCTCCATGTGGTTCCAACTTAGTGGAACCTATTGCATGTGTATATTTAACACTTTGAAAAAGCATATCTTGTTTACAAATAGTCCTATAATTGTTTACAATACACCATTTTAAAGTAAAGAAAATAAGCTTTATTTTCTATTGCACAATATATACCTAAATATACAATAAAAAAAGTTACAATGAGAAATTTAAAAATAATCGTAAAATATATCAAAAATCATTAAAAGTATAAAACCTTGAAAAACCATATCTTGCTCAAAAATAGTTATACATCATTCTACGATAGACCTTTTTAAAGGTAATTGACTTCTCTTTCTATTAAATGTAACATTGCATATGCCTAAGTTTGCGTAAAAAAAATTACAGAATAATGTTTGCGAAGTAACAAGGAAAATGTCCCAAAATCGCTCTGAGTGGTGAACTTTGAAAAATCATATTTTGGAAACTGTAAATCATAGAGACTTCTACCGTACGTCATTTGAAAGAGAAATGATGGAAGTTTTTTTTCTCTGAACCAATGCCTATACCTATCTTCCCGTAGAAAAAAGTTATGGGACAAAAAACAAAATTGCTATATTTCGTGTTTTTTTCTTGCTTTTCTTTTGAATATATTTTTGTAAAAAAAGTAGTTTTGACTGTAAAATGTGATACTTCGATAGTAAATTTAACCTGGAACAATTTTTCTGTAGACGTATTTGCACCAAAAGTTCATAGAACAAACCTTAATTCGCCCTGTGCCTAGAGACTAATTCACCCCTTTCTCAAAAACGCACCCCTTTAAATGGTAGCATTCCGCGGTTTTTTCATATTTAGGGGTCCATTGACTATATGAAACAATAAAACCCTGTTAACGTTGAAGTTCCTATCTAAAATACATAATCAATAGCCTAATATCTCCGCCATTTTCAACTTCTCGACAAAAAGTATGAGAACTAAACTTGTTGAAAATGTGATTTTCTATAATTTTTTTCATTACAATTTTTTTCGTGCGGTCGATATTTTCAGAGTTATGGGGAAAATAATGACAGTTAGAGCATAATTATTGTATTATTTCGTTAACTCCATAACTCCGAAAATCTCGACCGCACGAAAAAAATTGTAATAAAAGAAATTATAGAATATTTTCAACAACATTTCAACACATTTTCAACAATTTTAGTTCTCATGCTTTTTGTCGAGAAGTTGAAAACGGCGGAGATATTGAGCAAAAACGGTTCCCGTTTAAAATGCAAATGACGGCTACCGCAACGGCGGAATTCAGTCGACATTTTAAATTTACACTACTATTGACCCTCCCTAAAGATTAGAAAAATAAAATTTGGGGCAGCTCGGCATGCAAGGTTAGGCCTGTTATTCGTCTAACCCGATTGGACTATCCCTGCTATCTTTGTTATCTACCACATACGAAAATTGTTGTAAGGAAAAAAGTTGGGCGTCTCGTCAAAATGAAGCTACTCACGAAAAATTAGCTTGTTAGTAGTAAGGTGAAAATAGGCCTGGGATCCCTGACTATTAAGTTTTTACACTAAAAAAAGTTTTCTGATAACTTTGTGCTAAATAGGCTCACTCCGTATTTTAAAGACATTCTAAATCCTTGGTTTTCTCGAAAGCGGCACCGACAAACTGCGACCGTAACACTGCGATGAATGACGTCATAAAAAACTGTACCACGCAAAATAATAGCGGTGGTTTCCAAGGATGCGTTGGAAGCCACCACTTGCTGAGTTTACACATTTCATTGCCGCAGTGAAGAACCTTGAGATTTTCACCGTAATCTGACGTCATTCATCGCAGTGTTACGGTCGCAGTTTGTCGATGCCGCTTTCGAGAAAACCAAGGCTTAAGTGACTACCAATGCGGCTTTCATGCTGGAAGGAAAACAATAGATAACATATTTACGATCCGACAAAAAATATTAGAAAAAAAAACAGGGAAATTAACCTGAGAGGTACACCAAATTTTCGTAGATTTCCAGCAAGCATATGATTCGATAAAAAGAAACAGTCTATGGCTAGCAATGCTAAAAATGGAAATAACCAAGAAAATTAGTGGAGCTAACTTAAATTTGCGTAGCAGACTCATATGCAAAAGTAAGGATAGGAAACAAAACATTGATGTCATTTAGTATAACATCAGGACAAGAAGACCCTTTAGCACCGTTGCGAATCGAGGATCAAAACTATTGTTGGCCTTTGCTAATGATCTAGATCTAGATGGAGCCGCTCATTCTACAAGAGACATAACTATTAATGACTACAACTTCGAAGTAGTAAAAGAGTTTAAATATGTGAATAAGGTAATCACAGATGACAACCACATAAAAAAATAGGTCTCAGCAAAGATAGCTGCGGGGAATAGAGCATTATACTCCCTTTCATCATTATTAAGATTTAAGAGCTAAATGACACTCTAAATTAACTTTTATAATGATGTAGCTTTCACTCTTTCACTAGACACACTTGTCACTAGACACTTTCACAATGGTGTAGCGCAGCCATATTGTCTTTTAAAAATATAAAAGATTTTAGATGTAATTTTATTAAGGTACTAGTACACTTTAGAAGACCAAAAATAAGCATTTTTTTATGATTTTTATTCTCAGAACCTTTATTAAAAATAAACATAATTTTTTTACATATTAATATCTAACTCTTAGAGAATACAAAAAATATATCTTTTTTCGTTTATGCACGTACACTAATATTGTAGAGGGCGCCAAAACTAGAGGCCTCAAAAAAAAGTAGTTCCGATGGCGGACAGTTAAATCGTACGGCATTTGAAAAAGGAAGGTTCCTTACGTGACATTTACCACCGTTAGTGAAAAATTCCGCAAAAAAAAGATTTTACGGAAATTTGAAAAATTTTTGTGAAAAAATTGCCCATTTTTCTTCAGTTTTTCATGGTTAAAAACATTTATTATCTATTTTTTGGTCAAATTGTGGTAAATTGTCACGTAAGAATCCTTCCTTTTTCAAATGCAGTACGATTTTTTTGTTCCAGATATCTCAATCCTGAGATTAACTGTCCGCCATCATTTTTCGAGGTCTCGATCATAAATGAAAAAAGATGTATTTTTTGTACTCTCTAAGCCCGGCCGCACATCAAAGAAACATGAAACGTAAATTACGTTTCATGGAAATAAACCACTGCTAAACAAATATATATCCGGCCATTTATGAGACTCTCCGAAAATAAAAATGTGTCATGAGTATGAATCACACTCGTTTCATTAGTAGGCGGACTTTGAGATTTTTTTAGCAGTGTTTTCTTTTCATGAAACATGTTTTTCGTTTCATGTTTCATGTTTTTCGTTTCATGTTTCTTTGGTGTGCGGCTTGGCTTAGAGTTAGATAATATTAATATGTAAAAAGTTTTATGTTCATTTTTAATAAAGGTTCTGAGAAAAAAATTCTTGGAAAAAATGATTAGTTTTGGTCTTATAAAGTGTACTAGCACCTTAATTGTCAAGGGTTTTTACACCCGAGGTGCCTGAGATCTGTGGCTTGGCCCAGTATCTATACATTTTAATGTTTAGCAATTGCTATTCTATGAAGGATTTATACCTATGGACGTAAGTTTTTTCAATCTTATTTTTATAAAAAAATCTCTTAACGTAAATGTCCTTTTAGGAAGCTCTGATAATGGCACGTGATGTGCTGAAAGTACTTATAGTCCTGTCGCCAGGGGGGGGGTACAACGGCCTCCTTAATTCAGATGGACTTACCCAAGTTTTTTTTATGTATTTTGACCCGTAGAACACGAATTTTTTGGGTAACAGTTGATCCGGATGTCGATAAGATTGTTATAAACAAAGAACTTGAGGAATTGCATAACAGCGATTTCTCGCAAAACAAAACATTTTTTTGTATTTTTTGGGTCATTTTAAGCAAAAAATGTACTTACAAGTTTTTTCATAGGATGCACAGTTTTCGAGATAAACGCGGTTGAACTTTAAAAAAATCAAAAAATTGCAATTTTTGAACCCGAATAACTTTTGACTAAAAAAGAAAATAGCAATTTTGCTTATCGTATTTGAAAGTTCAAGTCAAATTATATCGGTTTTGATTATTTGCATTGCTAAAAATTTATTTTTTTATTGTTAATCAAAGCTATAAACACATAGTGTTTGAGTGATGTTTTCAATGATCTCCCATTTAAATTCGAACGAGTAGGTAGAGTAGGTACAAGTGCAAGCGAGGCTATTTCTACGTAGCATGCGTTAAAACGCATGTATTTCCACGGGAAACACTATGTGTTTATAGCTTAGTTTAACAATAAAAAAATAAATTTTTAGCATTGCAAGTAATCAAAACCGATATAATTTGGCTTGAACTTTCAAATACGTTAAGCAGAATTGCTATTTTCTTTTTTAATCAAAAGTTATTCGGGTTCAAAAATGGCAATTTTTCGATTTTTTGAAAGTTTAACCGCGTTTATGTCGAAAACTATGCATCCTACGAAAAAACTTGTAAAAACATTTATTGCTTAGAATGACCCAAAAAATACAAAAAAATGTTTTGTTTTGCGAAAAACCGCTGTTATGTGATTCCTCAAGTTCTTTGTTTATAACAATCTTATCGACATCCGGATCGACTGTTACCCAAAAAATTCGTGTTCTACGGGTCAAAATACATAAAAAAAAACTTGGGTAAGTCCATCTGAATTAAGGAGGCCGTTGTACCCCCACTGGCGACAGGACTATTAGCTAATTAATAAAAAAAAAAATTTACACACTATCAATTTTTTTGAGAACATACACCTGTTTGTCGGTTTGACATATTTTAAATTAAGACAGTGAATGTCAATTATTCGCGCAGTTGTTAAATATGGAAATTAAACATGGACTCTACATCAGCAGGAAATAAATAAGCTGCTGGTATTTGAAAGGAAACTTCTCAGAATGATATTTGGCCCTCAAAGAGATGAATTGACAGGAGAGTGGATAAGGTGCCACAATGCTGAATTGGTAATTCTGTATGCAGCATGGTACTGAAAACATCATCAGACATATAAAAGCTAATTGGATAAGATGGGCAGACCATGTGTTAAGATCAGATAAAGACAGAGTGTTAAAGACAGTGTTTTTGAGAGACCAGACGGTAGATCAGTAGACCGGCCCAGAAAAAGATGGACGAATGATGTCGAAGCCGATTTACCTAGGATTGGGATAGAACGACTCACTTCGAGTTGTAAAGCCAATCAAGACAAGAAGAAAACTTTGAGGTACTTACTTTGGTACGATCTGTGGTTCGCTCCATCCTAGTCGAGCTGAAGCCGTGGCTCTGACCCCGCCACGCTGGAATTCGCTCAGACCGGGAATATCTTCCAGATTACCAGAGCCAGACCTTTTGATTTTCCCAAAAATCTTTTTGATTCCTTTGGATTTGTTAAAGGAGATATTGGGCGAGCCTGGCGATTCCATGGACCCATCTTCAATGACGACTTTCTCTGTCTCCGCTAAAATCATGACAAAAATTACGCTTTTTATTTAAAAACTTTTAAAAAGTAGGATCAACAGATGAGTATGATTTACTTTTCATGGTTTTTTAAAATAATAAATCGTTATATTCGATAATATCAGAAAAAAACATAAAAAATGCTGTAATATTGAAGGAAACTTAAAAATATAGGTTATGTTAGGTTATGTTCTACCATATTTATATTTAAGCCACCTGTAAATGTGGCAACCCTATCTTCTTACGTTTGATAACTTATTGTAAGAGCATATTCCTCTAAAATGGTAGAATGATTCGTTTAATTTATAAAAAGTAACATTTTAAGCATACCAAACAAGTTTTCTTCTTTTACATGAAAAGTAAAACACATAAAATGGTGCAAAACATCACACGATGAAGGTGATTGCTGATCTGCAAATATTCGATATACAATATCTTAAATTTTTCTGCCTGCTATAACCCTATCGTTTTATCATGACATCAGATCAATTAAGAGTGGTAAAATTGTCATTTTCATTATAATTTCACCATTTAAGTGCTGTTTATTACAAAATAATTGTCGTACATACTGAAACAGAGTCATTGAGTTAATAGATCCAAAAAGTTACAGGAATAGGGCTTATCAACGCTTCTCATTTGTTTCGGGCTTCTGTCATATGTTGTATAATCCGCGTATAATATTAATATACGACATATGACATAAGCCCAAAACAAATGAGAAGCGTTGATAAGCTCTATGGTTCAATATTATCAATGACACATCTGTTTTTGACAGATAACACATAAAATTAGTACCTCGACAGTGTTGCCACTCTGTCATGTATTAGTTCTTGTGAAATAGACACAGTGATGCCAGGAAGAAAAATTTAAGTATTACCTCTGAATAAAAATAAGCATATTATGCGTTAGTCTGTGAATTAAAGCGTATTTTTTTTTCATCAATGCTCAACGTAGGTGTTGATTGTACGTTATAAGTTAGTTTATAAGTCGCGAAAGTAGATCACATGACAAGAATTCAAGACATAGGTGAAACGAACGCAAAAGAAAGTGGCATCATCATAGGTTAAAAACGTGGGGAAATCCCCTGAGCTCGAGCAATAACGCCCAATTGGATTATACGGTTCAAAACCGATAGCACTGGTAACCATACCTCAAGACCTCAAGCTATAGTGGACAAGATGACAAAAGCAATGCTACGGTATTCAGCAATTTCTTCGCAGTCATTCTCAGTAAGCTTGTTAAAAAGTTGAAGTGCACCAATCAAAAAAGCTTAAATCCGTGGTGAAAATCAGCCATTTTGTGAACAGATTGTAAAATCGCATTAACACAAGACCAATTTTGTTAGACTTACGTTTAGTTCTTTCCTTGCAATGGGTTAAAAATATAGTTTTAGTACACAAATTATTTTTAGATTACTAAATGATTGAATGAAACTGTTAATTACAAGTTTGTAGTATGCAATGAGGTTGGGGTAACATGTTCTCAAAAGCATGATCGGTTTTTTGATTTTAGAGATTGTTTATATTGCTGAATTGTGCGGAAGAAGTCGTCAGTTTGTTGGTTTGTTTAGGATAAAATACATTTGAGCACTTCCAATCATGTTTAAATGTCTTCAAGAGGTATTTTTATAAAACAGTCTAATAATGGCTTATTAGGGTTAAGGGCACTTTAGCAGGAAAAATTGTTCTATATCGACAGCACAGCAATCCACTACCTTTTTAGATATGGCAACAGTGACGTCTGACGTTCAATCGCATCATAAACCACGCCCTTTTCAAGATGGCGTCAGACAAGAGAGCGGTAGACCACGCTCCAATGTGAACTTGTTATCCGTCAGTTGTCAAATCTTCTGTTTATCTTTAACCTGTCATTTTTGTAGCTAGCTAGCTTGTATCGTGACCTCCAGCTCAGTCTTGGCTATTTGATCACTGGAGCAATGTTTTTAACGCAAAACAAGTATTCCTATCAGAAAATTGCCAAATAACACCTCGTGTGATATACTAGATATTTTTGAAAAAATATTTCACGGTTAATCAACCTGTTTCAACTTCATTTAACATTTTGAAGTAACATTTGTTGTGCTGGGGTACTTTAACACGAAAAAATGTTCTATATCGATCGTACATCAATCTACTTCCTTAAATATGACAACAATGACGTCTGACGTTTAGTCGCATCATAAACCACGCCCTTTTCAAGATGGCGCATGACGTCATGGGTGGCAGATGTTCCAACGTGTTAATTATGATTATCTCATTAGCAAGCGTTTTTTTCATGATTTTGATACCTATTCTAATATCTCCGTAGGTTCAACTTTCCGCACAATTCATTGAGCAATTTAGAGATGGATTGAATGTTATTCACAAGTACTTACATTTTAGAACCTAGTTGTTTTTGATACGTTTTAGAGAGTAACGCAAAAATAAAGTCTTTGAAAATATTGCAAATTTCTCACATGACATGTTTCGTCATTATGGATAACTTAACAGATACCTAAAATTGGCATTGCAGATCCGCCTACTTCGCTGCTACATGTTTTCGGTCTTACTTTATTGCGTCGAGTCTTGGACTGTGAATAAAATGATCTAAATCGCCTTGAGGCTTTCTAAATGTGGTGCTGTAGAGGAATTTTAAAAGTTTCTTGGGCGGAGAAGATTCGAAACTCCACAATACTAGAATTATCTACACTGAGAATATACAAAAAGCATCAAGAAGAGAAAGCTGAAGTACATCGGACATGTAATAAGAGGTCCCAAATATAGGTTGCTACAAATGTTATACAAGAGAAAATAGCAAGCAAACGCAGTCCAGGACGAAGAAAGGTTTCATGGTTGAAGAACTTGCGAGATTGGTATGGTTTTGATACAAGCATGCTCTTTAAGGTGGCAGTGAATAAAATTTCGTTCTGAAAAGATATGGTATACCTTCTAGGGTTTTTGGCGATTTCTGGCACTACAGCTTTTAAAGACCTTTGTCTGTTATTATACTCTGGGCTAATTAGCAAAATTCACGGAAAAGTTATTTACCAGCAATTTTAGTTGCTGGTAAATGACGCCCCCAAATCGTGTTTTTTTCAATTATTGGTCTATAACTCCGAAGATTTTAACTTTACACCAAAAACACTCAAATAAAAATTCACCTCAATTTAATTCTACATAGGCATGTTTTTCCCGATTTGATCAGACGAAAATTTTCCTCGGAAAATGTGGGTTTTCCCAACAAAATCTCGAATTTCCAAATAAATTGTTTGGGAACGTAATTATTTATCAATAATTAAATAACTTGGTGAAATATAAGCTTTCTTGGTATAGATTATAACTGCAGAAGCCGGTAAAAATTAAACGAATATTTTAGCAACAATTCAATTAATTAACAATTTACAGTCGCAACAACAACCAAAATAATCATGACACATTGATCAAACTTAGAAAGATTATAAAGATGTGATGCCTATTTAATATTTTGTCGACAAAATATAAATTTTTCATTTTTTTGCATAATCTTCAAATGTTTAAAAAAAATAGTTAAAACAAATTAACATTTCTCAGAAATTGTTTATTATATTATAATTTTAAAAAATACTCAAAGTGCGTATTTCAAAGGTCTTGAAAATGATTGCTTTAAAATTTTTTTCCAGCCATTTGCAATAAATGCTATGAAACAGCAAAGTAAACATACGATTACTTCGTTGTTTATAATTTGTTTTAATTGTTTCAAAGCTTAAAAGTGAGTTTATGGTACAAACTAATTACTCTCAAAAAATATCAAATATTAGTTCAATGGTTATATTTTAATCAAAGATTAAAAATATTTTTTTTGTAATTGTTAGCGCAAAAGTAGGCTTGATACAGAGCCGGAGCTAAAATGTTCACTCGAAGCGACTGACACGCAGCATACATAATAATATGATTTTATTTATTAACTGTACGTCGCGCGACGGTCGTCGCTTCGAGTGAAAATTTTAGCTACGGTACTGTATTAGTCTACTTTCGCATGTGTACAAAAAAATATTTATAATCTTTAATTAAAATATAACCATTAAACTAATAATCGATATTTTTTGTAAGTAATTAGCTTGCACTTTAAACTCACTTTTACGCTTTGAAAAAATTAAAAAAAATTATAAACAGCGTAGTAATCGTATGTTTACTTTGCTGTTTCATAACTTTTTTGCAAATGGTTGCAAAAAAAGTTTTAAAGCATTCATTTTCAAGATCTTTGAAATACGCATTTTACCTATTTTTTAAAATTAGAATATAATAAAAACCTTCTGAGAAACGTTAATTTGTTTATTACTATTTTTTTAAACATTTAAAGTTTATTCAAAAAAGAATGTGTGTGTACTTTGTACGCACGTAAGAAGTTATACTTCTATTATATAATTTCAACGAAATACATATATTTAACAGTTACAATACAAACAATTAACAATAATTACCAAAAATTAACCAAACAATGCCAAATATTAAAAAAAAAAGAAAAAAGTATGAATCGTCCGGGATTTGAACCCGCAATCTCGCGATTTCTCGATCTCTGGTCCAATGCTCTACCAACCAGGCCATCAAGGCGCATGCTACTGACGTTTCAGATATACATAATTAACCATCACGGTGGCAAGTGAAATATAAAAATAGATGTTTTATTATTTTACGCCCAAGGAAGACAAATCCAAAGACACAAAATTATAATAAATAATACATTTACTAAAAAACACTAATATATTATTTTAATGGCTTATTTGCGCTGATACATAATTTGAAAGATTAGCAACTAAACGTCATACTGTCTGTGTGCGCATGCGCGCAGATTTATGAAAAAATTTACTCTCAATCGCGCCTAAAGAAGTATAACTTCAAAAATTAAAAATTTATATTTTGTCGACAAAATATTAAATAGGCATCTTATCTTTATAAGATTTCAAAGTTTGATCAGCGTATCCTAATTATTTTATTTACTATTACGAGCGTAAATTATTAATTAACAATTGAATTGTTGCTAAAATATTCGTTTAATTTTCACCGGCTTCTGGAACTATAATCTAAACCAAGAAAGCTTTTATGTCACCCAGTTATTTAATTATTGGTAGATAATTACCTATCTAAAACTTTATTTGAAATTTAAAGATTTTGTTGGGAAACCCGCATTTTCCGAGAAAAATTTTCGTCGGAGCAGATCGGGAAAAACATGTCTTTATGCAGAATTTAATTTCGGTGAATTTTTATTAGGGTGTTTTTGGTGTAAAGTTAAAATGTTCGGAGTTATGGAGCAAAAATTGAAAAAAAAAACACGATTTGGGGGCTCCGATAATCAGCCCAGACTATTAGGTTGCTGCGTGACGAAACGTCAGGAAGGAAGATTACTATGCTCCCTTTAAGGCAAGCATAGGAGACAGCAACCGAACGGGACCAAAAACTACGATATGGTGGATGCATAGCGAATATGATAAATCAAAAAACAAATATGGCGGCATTGCCAAAAGGGCATTCAATCGTATCTTCGTTGCTATTGATCCGATTGTAACGTACGAGACGTCAAATGAAAGGAGATTGGACGTAGAGGGTAACATGAAAAAAAAATAAACACGGGGAACTTCGAACAAACATTTTACCGTCACCTTAAAAACATATCAAAAACATCAAGGTTTTCTTCTTTAGCGCGACATTAACAACAGATGGTTAGTGTATTATGGCTGCGTTGGTGTCATGCTTAAAAACAGACCAAAGCTATCACCTAGATTCGGTACAGAGAAGCCCCTGTGCCTGCCCCCTACCAGAGAATAAAATCCCCTACCGAAGACTACTCCTTTTTTATTTCCGTTAGCTGCCGGGTTCGCGTTGTTGTCCACGCCGCCGCTGGCCGCGTTGCCGTTCACCAGGAACTGCTGACGCGGAAGGCTGCCGTAGTGGACGTCGATCTGCCGTTTGAAATTGGCGGGAGGAGTCTGCGAAAAAAAAAACGAAAAGGAACGATCTGAATAGACGAAAAGCACCTAAACTAAATTATAATAAAGACGAATAGTATAGTATCTTACCTTTGGTCTTTGATGGGCATCTGGATAAGACGCCGACATGTCTATCCTCCCTGAACTATTAGCTGCTATCGTCACCGGACTAGGAGATGGTGATACTCTATTCAGTCGCTACGATTAAACATGTATTAAATGTTAATACTGCTTTGAAGCTATTTTATGGGTTGTAATTAACCATACAGTTAAAAAAGCATGTTAATACTGCTCTAAAGCTATTTATCTCAATGTAATTATACATACTATGGAAAAAACATGTTAATACTGTTCTGAAGCAATTTCAGAAGTTATTTCTCTCATGGTTATTAAATATACCAGAGAAAAACATGTTAATACGGCTCTAAACCTATTTCTAAAGTTATCTCTCTCATTGTTATTAAATATACTAGGGAAAGCATGTTAATACTGCTCTGAAGCTATTTTTGAAGGTATTTCTCTCAGTGCTATTAAATATACTATTGTATACTTATTGTAATTCAATTTACTATGGAAAAACATGTTAATACTGCTCTGAAGCTATTTCTAAAGCTATTCTAGTCTTTGTAACCACATATAGAATAAAAACTCATGTTAATACTGCTCTGAAGCCATTTCTAAACTATTCTAGTGTTTGTAACCACATACACAATAAAAAAACATGTTAATACTACTCTGAAGCTATTTCTAAAGTTATTCCAGTCTTTGTAATCAAATAGAATAAAAATCATGTTAATACTGCTCTGAAGCTATTTCTGAAGTTATTTCCCTAGTTGTAATTATTAAATATACTACGAAAAAATTGCTAATGCTGCTCTGCTATTTCTAATGCTATTCTAGTACGCCAGTCAATGGGAGCAAAAATAGGATATTACCTCCGAATTCTATCCTACTGCATGGATTTTAATGAAATTTTGGGAATAACCTCTACTTATCTCCTAATTAAATGTCTACCCTATGCCGATGTGTGCCTTTATCTTGGGGGTGGTTCCCACCCCTTCTCGGGGTAGAACATTTCTTGGTTAAAATAACCACGGAAGTGGCTAGAGAATTTAATTGTAAGCAAACACTGTTCTATAATTTTTTTTTGAACACTCAATATTTTTGAAGTTATACTTCTTTACGCGCGATATGAGGGTGAATTTTTATATGTTAAAACCTACGATCCCGGCGTATGCGCATTATAACTTTGTTCTGATTGGATGTTCAAATGACATGTCAAAAATTATCCAATATGGCAGTTGTAGCGCAGCTGTGGTTTGGACGGTTGACGGTTTGGTTATGTATGGTTGTTGCGTTTTAAAATTTGTGGGAAGAGAAACAACAAAGGTTAGTTAATAGTTATACAGTGGAACCTCGATTATCCGTCAGGGCACCGGACCAAGGGTATGACGGATAATAGAAAAGACGGTTAACAGAACATTAAAAAAAAATTCATAGTATTATGGTGACACACTGAATTATGGTAACATACAGATATTGACTAATAATTATTGTGCTGTGCGTTTTTATTTTTGGCTTGCGATAAAAAAATAGAACTCTAAAAGCACGGTATCATCTATCATTACCTATTTAAATTTAATCCAGAGCCCTGGATAAGAACAAAAATTATTTACATAAAAAAATGCGGTGGTGGCATACCTGCACATGTACATTTCAACGAATTTCGTTTGGCTTATCGCAATGCTCAACAAAATATATTGATGACTAAATTTTTACTTATGTAGTCAATATAACTTATGTAGGTATGGACCCTGACGGTTAACAGAGGTGACGGTTAATAGAGAGATGGATAATCGAGGTTCCACTGTACTGCCTTTTTAAATAGTTTTCATATTATATTTTTGAAGTTATACTTCAAAATGTTCTAATTTATGTATGTATCAGTCCAGAAAAGGTGTGGAAAGAATATATTAGTGTTTTTAAATATATTTTTCTACAAACGTGTTAAAAATGCAATTTTTAGGACTCCATAGGAGCGTTAGAAATGCTACTTTAAGGCACTAGTGCTTTAAAATTTTTAAGGCACTGCAGTTAAAAGTGAATTGTCAAATTGTGAAACGTCAAAATATTTATATTTCATTTATTAACAATAATATTAATAATACAACTTGCACAATTTGAAAAAGGTGGTTTAAAAGGTTTTTTATTATAATTTTGTGTCTTTGGATTTGTCTTCCTTGGGCGTAAAATAATAAAACATCTATTTTTATATTTCACTTGCCACCGTGATGTATAATTATGTATATCTGAAAGGTAAGTAGCATGGGGCTTGATGGCCTTGTTGGTAGAGCATTGGACCAGAGATAAAAAAATTGCGAGATTACGGGTTCAAATCCCGGACGATTCATATTTTTTTCTTTTTTTTTTTTTAATATTTGGCATTTTTGTTTTGCAAGTTTTGGTTCATTTTTGGTAATTATTGTTAATTTTTTGTATTGTAACTGTTAAGTAGGTATATTTATTTCGATGAAATTATATTATAATAGAAGTATAACTTCTTACGTGCGTACAAAGTACACACACATTCTTTTTTTTTTAGTTATTCGTGGTTGAAAATTGGCCATTTTCATTGAAACATAACACCTTTTCGAACGGTTTTTTGCAAATATCTTAAAAACTATGCATCTAACTAAAAAACTATATAAAACATTTTTGTAGCTTATAAAAAAGCTAAAGAGACTAGTTCCTTCATAAATATTCTAGATCTAATATAAAAAGAGATACGGTAGGTGAAAATAGTTTGTTTTTTGGTGTATGCTCAAATCGTTGTATTCAACTTGAAATAACAGACAAACGGTCGATTTTAGGAGTATAATGTTACCAACACATTTTGTAGTGCTTAAAAAGATCTTTAAAATGAGCAATATTAAGGTATATTGCATTCAAACTAAGCGAGATATGCTGCAAAAAAATTGATAAATAATGTATTTTAAGAAAAAATGAGAAGTATATTTAACCTCTCATCCACCAGAATTTTAATGCATCATTTTACTTCTACAATACCTTTTATTATAGTATTATGGACGGGTTCAAAAAGTTGGATTGGTTTAAAATGAATGTGTTTTGAAAAAAAATAAGATCAATTTATAGAGCGCATTTTTAGATTTCCTTAAAAATCTTCTTTTTCTACATGTAACTTGAAAATGATAAGAGATACAATAATGAAATATAAAATAAAATTTTTACTCAACAAAATCCTACATTTTTGTGTGGTACCTTTTTTTTGTATCTCTTATCATTTTCGAGTTACATGGAGAAAAAGGAAATTTCTTAAGAAAATTTAAAAATGCGCTCTATAATTTGATCTTATTTTTTCAAAAACTATCCATTTTAAACCCGTATAACTTTTTGAACATAGATATAACACTAGAATAAAAAGTATTGTAGAAAGAAAACGATGCATTTAAATTCTGATGGATGAGGGGTTAAATGTACTTCACATTTTTTTTTAAATTCCGTTAGTCATCAATTTTTTTTACAGCATATCTCGCTTACTTTGAATGTAATCGACATTTAATGTGACTCATTCTAAAGGTCTTTTCAATCACTACAAAAGGTATTGGTAGCATTATACAACTAAAATCGACCGTTTCTCTTTTATTTCAAGTTGAATACACCGATTTCAGCATGCACCAAAAAAAACAAACTCTTCTCACCTACCATATCTCTTTTTGTAACTAGAAGATATATGAAGGAAAGAATCTCTTTGTTTTTTTATAAGCTACAAAAATGTTTTATATAGTTTTTTTCGTTAGATGCATTCGCAACAAACCACCCGAAAAGGTGTCATTTTTCAATGAAAACGGCCAATTTTCAACTACGAATAACTCGAGAGTAACGAAAAATTATTGAGTTTTCAAAAAAAATTATTGAACAGTTTTTGCTTAGAATTAGGTTCTCTAGCCACTTCCGTGGTTATGTTAACCAAAAAATTTTACACCTCCGAGAAGGGGTGGGAACCACCCCTAAGATAAAAGCGCACATCGACATAGGGTAGACTTTGTTTCTTGAGTTATTCTCTACTTATTGTGAAAATATCAAGTAAATCGATGTAGTAGGATGGAATTCGGAGCCAAATAACCTCATTGACTGCCCTATAGTCTTTGTAATCAAATATACATTCAAAAACGTGTTACATCTGCTTTGAAACTATTTCTAAGGCTATTTCAGTCTTTGTAGTTAAACACTCATTGAGAAAAACATGTTAATACTGGTCTGAAGCTATGTTACTCATTGTAATTAAATATACTATGGAAAGAAATGTTAAAACTGCTTTGAAACTATTTCTAGAGATATTTCAGTAGTTGTATTGAAACATACAATAAAAAACATGTTAATACTGCTCTGATGCTATCAAATATCTGCGTAGGATAATTTTCGTGCAATCGAAACGAATATTGGTACGAGTACTAAAGTTTTTCTGATTTCCCAACAGATGAATACATCTAACAAAAGTTTCTAAGATAATTTTCAGATCTATACTGACCTGGTTAGCACCATGTTGTACCGGCGTCGACGTAAGAGCCGGTTGAGAAGACATTCTTGGTATAATTGGTGGTTTCTTCGGGTCCGTGTTGTTATTGTAGTGTGTGTTACGCAATTCCAAGTTTTCGCGCTCTAGGGCGGCTTGCTGTAGCTTTAGCTCGCTCACTATCGACATCAATTCCAGTTTTTGAGTTTCTAAAGAGGACCTAGACAAGATTTCCTACAAACGAAGAAATAGTCGTCAATTACTTAGTCAACAAAATTACAAATCCATTAAAATATATCTCAAAATATTACACTTAATTATTGACAATTAAAAAAGAGGTGCGACAAGGATGTCTTTTGTTTCCATTACTGTTAAATATTTAGTATTTGACAAAAAATCTTATGTTTTAAGCAAACGAAAGAATAGCTACAGTTGATTCGCTCAGCTGATACACAACTGTCTAGTGAAGTTGGTAATTTATTTTTTGGGAAATTAGGTTGCTAGACGTGACTGGAAATTACTACAAAACCAAACATACCTGCTCATAGCCAACATACATACATAACCATAAACTTTACGCCAATGAATAATTATTCATTTACATCATTATAATGTATTGATGATAACAAATGAGAAAATTATTTATTGTACAAAATAAAAATATTTTGTAGAAATAAATTCCACAAAATTTTATGAGTTTAGTATACACTCCCACTATTTCCAATAATTCTTCTTTTTTTAATGAAAGATTGATTTGAGCAGTTAATAGTGTGAGGTATACCCTATTCCACGAACATACGCCTGTTTTGGATTACTTCGACAACGAATATTTTACTGTGCAAAATAAGAAGAACGAAAGTAAATTGCAAATTACATTGTTGTTTACTGGAATAATTATTAGCGCCATTTACTTTCGTACTTCTTATGTTGCACAGTCAAATATTCGTTGTCGAAGTAATCCAAAACAGGCGTATGTTCGTGGAATGGCCCATAGGAACTTTTGTGTTGTATGTTTCCTATTCCGAATATGTCAAAATGAATCTAGGCTGAGCGAATTCAGTATAAGATTTTCTATTTCGTAGATATTGATAATCAAAAAATTATATGTATGTATATATACAGAGTGAGTTTTATGTATGAAAACACTCAATTATCTCGAAAACGGCTTGCACGATTTTTATGGATTTTGGTAGATAGGGATTTTTTAATGCGGCCGATATTATAGTGCTAATTATATTGTTGTCATATTTTCCGTTTTTCTGCAAATCTAATGAACTTTCTTATTTCAAATGGAATACCCTGTATATTTTTTGTGTTATATTCCCTATACCTAAATGCCATAATTTCGGAGTTATTGCTACATTTATTTAAAAAAAAAATTAAACAAATTATAAAAATCAATTTTTTTTTGCCCGGGTAAACACTATTTTAGGTTGTTTGGATCATTGGGAACAAAAAAGATCTTTTGTAATTTTTCTCTAAACTGAAAAAACGAATAATGACTATTTTCAAGATTCAAGAACACAAATTAACAATATTATTTTTGAAACAGCGAAGTACCCAAATTCAAGCTCAAGCCTTATTTTATCAGCTACCGATAAGTAATTTAAGAGTGTTTCATTTTAAAATATTGATTTTTAGTTGTTAATGCAGCCCGATCGCCCGTCCTCTCATAATATGCACTTTATTAAAAATTAAAAAGAATATTTTAGAATAAAATGAGTCAAGAAATCTTATGGCAAGCTATTAGAAGAAAAGTTGTACTTGAATTTAGGTACTTTGTAATTTCAAAAATTATATTTTTTACTTGTGTTTTTGAACGTTGAAAATCGTCACTATTCGATTTTTTTTTCAGTTTTAAATTCTTTATTACTCGAAAACGATTAACTTTACAGAAAAATTACAAAAGACCTTTTTTGTTCCCAATGATCCAAAGAACCTAAAATAATGTCTACCCGGGCCGAAAAATGATTTTTTTAATTTGTTAAAATTTTTTTTTAATTAATGTAGCAATATCTCCGAAATTATGGCATTTATGTATAGGGAATGTAACATGAAAAATAATCAGTATTTCTTAAGGACTTCAAACGCAAAAAATATATAGGGTATTTCATTTGAAATAAGAAAGTTCAATAGATTTCAAAAAAAACGGAAGATCTGACAACAATGTAATTAGAATTATAATATCGACCGCATTAAAAAACCCCTACCTACCAAAATCTATAAAAATCGTGCAAGTCGTTTTCGAGATAATTGAGTGTTTCCATACATAAAACTCTGCATATACTTACCCTTTGCAATTTGTCTTCAGTCTCAGATAACTGTTGTTTTCGTTCGTACAGCATTTTTTCTAGGTCTGATATCTTGTCTGATTGAGCCTCGATTTGGTCCGATAATACTTGAACTTGTAGCTGAAGGTTATCTTTTTCATACTGAAGTTTTCTGAACTTTTCGTCCGTTTCGGCAGGCTAAAGAACATAAAAACCATTCAGTGATAGATTCGGGAATGTACTATATCGATTTTGTTTAGTACGTCACCAAAATTCGAGTTTTAATATACAGTGATGATCCAAAGTGTGAAATTACATGAAAAAAACATCTATATCAATTTAAATATGGAAGGTGTTGTTACGATAGCATTGCTACGCTAGTGATGATTCTTATGGCGCCCCCTATCGTCTGACGACACCAACCCTGTCTACAATCGATTATTCGAGAAGCGATATTGACGTCTGTTCCCCCAATAACGGCAATAGAAGTACATATTGCAAAACCTGACAGGTCTAGAGCGTTCGAGATTACAATGGAAATTTCGAGAACAGGACCGGAATGAATATAAATAGAGAATTTGTATTTTGCGATTCAGTCTGAGTTACAAATCTATTATATGTATTGTTAGTTAGGTAATATAAAATGTATTATGTATATAAATTGCTTTAGTATAAATGGTGTTAATATAAATAAATTAAAAATAAGTATAAATAAATTAAAATAAAAACTAAATAAAATAAATGGTAAAATTCATTAATAAATTAAAAGACTGTTAAAATCACTACAATATTCAGCACCAAATTCAAAATTGCTTAACAATCTGCACATCCATAATAAACAAGCTGAAAATGCGAGCATTATCATAATGAAAACTTTGTTTATTTACGTATTTAAATTAATAATATGGAAAATTGCTATTATGAAAAGTAGTGTAGAATTTTATGTTTTAATGTGCAATTATATCATTCTAATTTAAATGTTATGAACTATAAAGGTAGTTTACTCTTGATCGAAATTCATATTTTTTATATGCCTCGTATAAAATTAATAAAATTTTATATATGTTGGTTGCATCATAAATCTTAGAACATGAAGAGCTTTTTATGAAGAATAACTTTTCTTCGTCAAATTAAAAATAAAAGAGTTATAAATGAAAATGTTGTTGGTATCCATAATTTGGGAAAAATCTTCAAATATTTTTTTCCATTAGAAGGATGCAATTGCACATATCAGACCATAATTTTTATACCAAACAATATTATTTCATATACTGTCGGTTCGATAAACTCAGACACAACTGGCTAGTGATTTCAGTCAATATTTTTGCCACTTTGGCAAAAAAAAAATTACTAATTAGTTAATAATTACTAAATAATTAGTAATTTTGCTAATTTTGGCAAAATTCGCAAAAAAACAAAAAAATTACCTACTAAAATCACTAGCCAGTTGTGTCGAGTTTAGCGAACCGACTATACAGGGTGTCCAGAAACTCTACCGACAAACGAAGACAGGAGATTCCTCAGATAATTTTAAGAGAATATAACCAAATTCACCTAGTCCGAAAATGCTTCCTAAGGGAGCTAGAGCTCTTTGAAGATGGCGTCTTGTAATTCGTTTTTCTTAAATACCTCCAGAACGCTTTTAGCTAGAAAAACGAAAATTGGTACACATATTTATCTTCCAGAGATAAATCGATTCCATCCATGGTGACTTTCTAGTACCAGTCATAGGCGTCCGTTTTGGGTGGGGCAACGGTTATTTTATCGCATAACTTTTTTGTCTTTAACTTTTAAGCACTTTTGATACTGGATTATTAAATTGTGAGGTATTCTAGTACTAAAAGGTACTCTTGCTTAAAGTCGGTAAGACACACCGTTTTCTAGAAAAATCGATTTGAAAATTTTTCGTTTCCTGAATTTGAAAATTTTTTTTGAATTTTTGAAGATTAAAAAATAACTGTATTTTACCAACTTCAAGCAAGAGTAACTTTTAATACTAGAATACCTCATAATTTAATAATCTAGTGTCAAAAATTCTTAAAAATTAAAGACAAAAAAGGTATGCGATAAAATAACCGTTGACCTACCCAAAACGGACGCATATGACCGGTACTAGAAATTCACAATTAATAAAATCGATTCATCTCTGGAATATAAATAAATGTACCAATTTTCGTTTTTCTAAATAGCTTTTTTATTGAAATTTTTTTTTGATATTCAAACAACGAAAAATTTTCAAATCGATTTTTTCTAAAAAACGGTGTATCCTATCGACTTAAAGTAAAAGTACCTTTTAGTACTATAATACCTTACATTTTAATAATCCAGACTCAAAAGTGCTTAAAAATTGAAAACAAAAAAGTTATGCGATAATATAACTGATGCCCTACCCAAAACGGACGCCTATGACCGGTACTAGAAATTTGCAATTAATGGAATCGATTTATCCCTGGAAGATAAATATGTGTACCAATTTTCGTTCTTCTAAATAGAAGCGTTCTGGAGATATTTAAGAAAAACTAATTACCAGACGCCATCTTCAAATAGCTCTAGCTCCTTTAGGAAGCATTTTCGGACTAGATGAATTGGGTTAAATTCTCTTAAAATTCTCTGAGGAATCTCCTGTCTTCGTTTGTCGGTGGAGTTTCTGGACACCCTGTATTTTAATTTCATAACAAATGGAACAGTCCATTTATCATAAAGGGGAGGCCGTATACTCGTATAAACATTTTTAAAGCTGTTAATAAATTATTGCTTTTAAAATATACTCAAATTGTATTTTTGAACATCTTATTTATTTTATATAATAATTAAATTCACTATCAATAAATGTCATTGATGTTTTATTAATACTTAATTTAAAATTTAGTTTGACATTCACGAAGTGTCAAACTCAAATGTAAATAACCTATGCTTTGCTAAACAAATCGAAATTAAAAAAATAGCCTACTTACTAGCAACGATTTCAGCTGGACGTGTAGTGTGTCGGCAGAAAATAAAACGATTGTGACGTTACATTTTAGACTTTGAGGTCGATTATCTCGAAGACGGTTACAAATATCGAAATGCCGTTTTCAGATTTGGATTCAGAAGAAAAAACTACATAAGAATCCATCGATAAATCTGATCTGAGTATTGCAGGAGCGGCAACGCAATAACACACAGACTTTGCGAATTTATAAACGAAATGTTTTCGTTGAAAATAAACTATACAGTCTCAAGCTGTAGTGCTAATAATGAATATAAGCCCTTAAGTTAGTTGCAAAGGACTCTATAGACTATGTTAGTGGGTACATCAAACATTTTCCTGGTACCTTAGTGTAAGAAGGAGGTGGTGGAGCCCAATGATGGCTCCTTTCTCCATAATAACAACAAGGAGGAACAATCGGGGCCATATGGTACGAACAGCACTGCATTTCGTGCCTATATCTGCCAAAATCTCCGTAAATATCTGGATGACTGCCCCTCTCTGCAAACCGTTGATGCTGGTTTCTTTCCAAAGTAGGATTACTGCCGTACCTCTGAGGATCCAGCCTTTCGTGTCTTCTTTGGAAGCCATCGAAACAAAACTCATGCGGATTGCAACACCAACTTTGACACCCTCCACCTGTGAAGTCATCTAACCTTGGGGGACTCTTCAGAATGTGGGAACGTGATTTGTGGTCTCTTTCCGCTCTATTCTGGTGCACTTTCCTTCGATCCAGGCTCTCCGTGGTTGGTTTATCTTTGCGCGGCGTTTTCTCGCGCACCGGGCGGTTCAAGGGGGGTTTGGTACTGGGAATCTGTTCGACCTCTTCCATTTTGGGGGGCGGGCTTTCTGGGGGTTGCTTACGGATCCATTGGAAGTCGCTGTTGCAACGCGTGGAGCTATCTGTGTCGTACAAGAAAAGGTTTTAATACTTCGATGTAGATGTTTTGTAGTTAGTAGCGGCAGATCAAGGGAGTCTGGTGTTATTGGTAATATTATTGGTATTCTAAAAAGATTCTTATCAATGACTACTTATCGAGAGATTAAACGATTAATGGAGAATCCTACGCACACATCTTGAATAGTTAAATTTAAAAAAGAGGTTTGTTTTAGAAAGACAAGAAATCTCTCATCAAATCAATACAACACATATATAGTTCAGAGAAATAAGAAAAAAAATATCCTGTTGGTGACACAACCTACTCCAGGCCGAAACCAAATTTTTTTGAGTAGTATGGACATCTATATTAATCATGCCTATTCTGTAACTCATTTCGATGATAGAAGTCAGTAAAATCGAATAGAAGTGACCAAGTCGAATAGAAATAGTCCAAATCCGTATTCCATAACTACTTCGGAATCTCTACAATCGTAATGTGAATAGAAATCACTTCGACAGCATTTACCCTGTCGAGATGAGATTTCGATTATCGGAATTGTGGTTGACGCAAGCGCATTTTGTTTTGTTTTGACGTTTATATTTTATATATAAAAATAATTAATTACATACTACTTATTTATAATTATTTATAGTATTTGTACCTTTTTTTTAGCTGCTTAATTTTTAGTCTGTGGTGTTATTTGTTTAGAGAACTATATATATTTCATTTAGACATGTTGTACGAGTATGAATAATTGGACCTAACCTTATTTATTTGCTACTTGGCGTCTGAATGTTTCCCATTCACATTGTTGCCATATTTTGTTCGCATATTTCTTGTACAATTGCAATCAATGGTATAATGCACAAGAATAGCATACGATAGACTTCTTATGCGTTAATTGATAAATAAATATTATACCAGTATACTTGTATATTTATCAGTCAACGCTCATAGTCTGAACAAATTATAGAAAAGATGCCATTTTTGGGAAAAGCTGTTTAGCAGTTATTTCAACTGGAATCGAATCTTAAAGATTGCATATTATTAGTAATATCAATTTTAAATAATTTATTAATAATAATGAATTAATAACATCAATTTAAATATCTTTGATTTAAAAGCATTTATACTTCTTATCTTCACTTATCTTTTTTATTTATCAGTTTATCTTCTTTTTTATATCAATTTTAATTAAGTTTAATTTAAAACCATTTATCCTCTTTTGAGCTTTTTGCATCCAGTATTTACACGAATATTTTATTTACTTCTCAAAACTTTGAGGATAGTATGAAGAAAGTATGAAAACATTGAGGAAATGGCAACGGTGTCATATTTCAAGTAACAAAATAGATCACAGAACACAATTTCGCTGGTTACTGCGCGGTTGCCACCTCCTCAGAACCGCGTGAAATAGAAGTCAGGGATTTCGATTACGATACGAGTTACAGAATACCGATCCAAACACAAAAATGACGCGATAGATATCAAACATTCCGATTTTGGGTAATTACGATTCGACTTGGTCATTTCTATTCGATTTGTTCTTCTTCTTCTTCTTCCTTTATTGGGTTATATCCCTCGGGATAATTCGCCCAGCTTACACCAGGGAAATACTCTTGTCTTGCTCTGGGCAGTCGAATATTTCCAAATATATATGTTAAAGCCTCAATTTTTTTTTTTTTTTTTTTTTAATATATATTAGCAGGAACATCTTCGTATAGGGCCAGACAGTCCCTACAGGAAAGGCAATATTATACCATAAGGGTTAAGGCTTTTATCATTTGGAGGTCCAATATCTTTTTATATCTTTATCTTCTTAATTTTTTTAATTCAAATTTGGGAATTGATTAATTTATAAATTAAGTTTGGCTAAGTTAAGGAATTTAAGGATCAGGTTAATCCTACGTGGATTAAGGTTGGACATAAGTAGGCAAATTTCAATGGGAGTAGGGATATTTGTCTTGGCTAATTCTTTATATAGGTCAAAATTGGGTGACATATTTATAGGGCACTCAAAAATCAGATGATTTAAGGACCCAACTCGGCCACAGTCACAATATGGGTCATCTTTTACTCCTATCCTGAATAGGTGAACTGGAGTAGCACAATGACCTGTCCTCATTCTAATAATGGTGGTTATATGTCTTCTGTCTTGGTATGCAAAATTGTGGTACCAGGGGAGTTTATCTATCTGACCTACAATTTTAGAGTAAAATGAATTATTTCGATTTTTCCCCTGCCATTCTTGCTTCCACCGATTCCAGATGGAATGCTTGATGTCTGGTAGAAAGTTGGAATAGTGAAGAGTGATACCAGCAGCTACATTTAAGGTTCTACCTATATTAGCTAGTTTATCAGCCACCATGTTCCCTTTAATATTCGAGTGTCCTGGAATCCATGCCAGACTAATATTAACGTTATTTTCTTTCGCTTCAATGATGCCTCTCTTGGTCATGAACGATGAATGTTCTGTTTCCATAGAATAGGTTGATCTGCCTATTTTCTGTAAGGCACTTTTAGAGTCCGAGCAGATGATTGCTTGTTTAATCCCATTTTTCAAAATAATTTGGAGGGCATGATTAATTGCGACAATCTCAGCCGTACATATTTGGGTATACTTAGGTAGTTTACTGGTATAAGAATAGTTGATCTCTCGGCTAAAGACACCAAAGCCTGCTGATCCTTCATCATCAACCGAGCCGTCCGTGAAGAATTTGGTGTGACTAGGTTTATTTAGAATTATTTTTTGGAGTTGAACTGAGGCAAGTTCATCTGAACGATTAGATTGGATATTTATGATTGGAATTGTTGATAATTGATGGTCTAGTTCAAAGTTATGGCATGGGTATAAGTCACTTAAATATAAGTTGGGATAAGTACTTTTAAATTTGTTTTTTAAAAGCACTAGAAATGGAATACTTCTGTTTTTCCAATGATTTTGGTTCCTTTGAATTGCCAAGTCTAACAGGTCGAGAGCGGAAATAATTGGGTTGCCAATTAACATTAAATTTTTTAATATAAATTTAGAGCTAAGCCATTCCCATCTAGATTTAAGCGAGATCTGACCACTTTCACTTAAGAGAGCATGAATTGGGGTAGATTTCATGCATCCAGTTATAATTCGGATACTTTTGTATTTTAGTTTCTCCAATCTTTTAATTAAGGAAGTTGGACAATCGAAAATTACCTGGCAGCCAAAGTCCAGATGGCTCTGAATCAGACCATTGTGTACAATTTGTAAGGTTTTTGGATCACTTCCCCAATAAGTCCCACAAAGAGCTCTCATCACATTCAGGCCACGATTTACTTTTAGTTCTATTGAGTTTACATATGAATTCCACTTTAAGTTTTTTTGAATATTTACCCCCAGGTATTTGACTGAATCCACCCAACCAATATTCTGGTTACAAAATATTACGTTAGGGGGAGAGATTTTCGTGTTTCCTTTTGTAAATAATATTGCAGAAGATTTGTTCTTAGACAGATTTAAATTGTGGTCTAGCAACCATGATTCCATCTGAATCAATAATTTATTTACATTAATTACCAATTCATTAATATCACTCCCTCTAATCAGAAGAACCAAATCGTCTGCATACTGAATTAGTTTGCATGAATTAGTTAAATTATACAGGGAAAGACAATATAGGTTGAAGAGGATAGGGCTCAATGGGGAACCTTGGGGTAGTCCCAGACTTGATTTTCTTGGGCCATGGGTTTGTCCCAGTTTGTCTTTGACAAATAGCTCTCTATCATTTAGAAGGCAGAAAATCAAATTAGCCAGTTGGGTTGGAATGTTATACTTTAATAATTTGGAATACAAGAGTGATATATTGACATTATCATAAGCAGAAGAGATATCTAGAAATATGCCAACAGTGTATTGATTTTGAGCGAAGCCTATTTGAATTGTTGAGGTGAGGTATGTAAGGCATTCCGTACAACCTCTACCCCTTCTAAATCCTAGTTGTAGTGGATTAAAAATCTTATTATGTTCCACAATCCACTCTATTCTATTCTTTATAAGAGTTTCGAGCATTTTGCCTACACATGAAGAAAGAGCTATTGGTCTAAAGTTTAACGGATTATTACAATCTTTATCTTTTTTGATTATACGTAAAATTACTGATTGTTTCCACTGAACAGGAACTATACCCGTTCTAAAACTTTCATTGAAAAGTTGAATTAATAACAAAGATCCAACAACGGGAAGATTTTTTAACATTGAGTAGGAAATCTGATCCAAACCAGGAGCCGAGTCAGATTTAATTGAGAGGGAGTTCTGATACTCGTCGAGAGCAAATGGCGGTTCTAGGGCTTGAGGAGATCTAACCAATACTTTATTGACAGCGGAAAGGGGGGTTAAGCAACATAGAATTTCGTGGGATATAGGAGTAGAGGGCAATTGTGTATATATTGAAGGTTTCGAAGCCGATACCTTATTAATTTTCTCCCACACAACTTTTAGAGGAGTGTTTCTATTTAATTTACTGCAAAATAGTCTGAAACTATTTTTACGTTTTGATTTTAGGAATTTTCTTGATTTGGCTATATTCTTTTTAGCCTCGATATAGTTTTCCATTGAGGGGGTATTTTTAAATTTTTTTAAGGCAGACACTCTCGCAGAGACGACTTCAGCACATGAGTCATCCCACCATGGAATGTGGTATTTGGAATTATTAGGAGGGTGAAGCCAAGGTATTGTTTCATCAGCTACCGATGATATGGAGTTAGTAAAAAATTCGTAATCTTCCCTGGGAGAAGCTAAGAAAATGCTGTTTAAATTGTTATGATAAGTAGACCAATCAGCTTTCTTTAGATTTCTTCTTTTACATTAATGCGGGGGAGATTGAGGACATACACCTATCTGACATATTATGGGGAAGTGGTCACTAGTTCCAGTATCTGAAATAGTGGACCACTTGCCCACACTGGCTGCCACATCGACTGATGCCATTGTTAGATCTACTACCGACTTACTGCCTCCTGGGGCCACCAGTCTAGTTGGGGACCCATCATTGAGAAATACTAGCTCAAGTTCCTCCAAAGAATCAAAAATAATCCTACCATTGTGACTGTCTCTAGAACTGCCTTATGATTACAATTTAGATCACCCATGATTAAAAATGGCTTATTAAGTAATTTAACAAGGGAAAACCAGTTGGATTTGGAGATAGAGTTGTCTTGTGGACAGTATATATTAAGAATATTCAAATTAAAGTTAGGGAGAAATGTGAGTTGGAATTGGACATCATGATTGAAGCCTGGATTGGCAATTTGAATTTCCCTATAATCAATATTATTTTTGATAAGAGTAATTAATCCGCCATAGCCATCCTCTCGATCTTTTCTGATTATTTGATACCCTCTACATCTTATAACATGTTGGTTTGAGAGCCAAGATTCGCTAATAAGGATTATATCTGGGTTAAGGTTTTTTATAAGGATTTTTAGATTGTCAGAATTAGTGTTATACGAACGTATATTCCACTGAATAATAGTTATCGGAGTGTTAGGATTCATTATAAAGAGTATGTTTGCTAGACCAAGGAGTCAAAAGATCTCGAATCCTCAGGCTCGAGATCCTCTATTCCCCTCCGACCCTGGTTTACATTTGTATTGAAAGGTGATACACTTTTGTTTATGCTAGTCTTTAGATCTGCCATATTGTAAGGAATGGAGTATGATTTTGAGTTTATTAAGTCCCCAATGAAGGTCATGACGAGCTCCCTGTGAGATTGGTTCAGCATAGACATGGCCTGATTGAAATCCAAATGAAGTTGGGATAAAGATTGTGAGTTAGTGATTTGAGAATCAGAGTGAGCAGGATTGAATTTTGAAGTCGAAGGCTCATTTATTCTTCTACCTGATGGATTAATAAGTAGTCTTTGGTGGGAGATTTTATCATAACCTGTATTTTCTTGTATTGAAGGTCTTCTTCTTTTTGGTGGAGATTGAGTGACTTGACTAAAAGGTTTTGAATATTGAGCTGAGGCTGCAGACCTCCTCTCCTGTGGTAAGATGCCATTAGAATTATTCTGATCGCTATGTAAGGGGGGGAAATCGTTTATGTTTAAAGATGAAATATTATGGATCCTAGGAACCTGCTGACTTGCCTCATAGAAAGATAGATTAGAAAAGGACATTAGATCCTTAATATCTTTTTGTCTGACTCTCTCTCTACAATTACGACTATTTGATTCATGGTCAGAAGATTTGCAGAAAATGCAATATTTTGTACACGTATTAGATGAAGAATCCTCATGAGAAGTTCCGCATCTAGCACATTTCTTTTTTCCTCTACATTGGTTCGTAGAATGGCCATAAAGTAAGCAATTTCCACATTAAAGAACAGGGCTGATGAATGGTGTGACCCTCATTGGTAGTTGATATATGGAAATTTCTTTAGGAATAGTTTTTCCTGAAAAAGTTATGCTAATAGTTCCCGTGGAGACAAATTCAACCTTTGAATCCACTTGTACTCTCCGGTTCATTCGCTTTACACTTAATATCTTACATAAAGCCAAGTTGGTTTCTGATGCCTCCTTTATTTCTTCCTCTGTGAATCTTTTATTAACTCCCCTTACTATACCCCTACAAGAAATCTGATGAAATGGAATGAACACGTCATACCCTAGGGCTTCCCAATCTTTCCTCACAACGAAATCGTTGGCTGCTTTTCTAGTGGCAAATAATACCCCTATCCTGTTTTTACCTTTTCTACTGATTTTGGTGATGTCTTTAATTTTTAAAACAGAAATAGATTTAGCTATACTTAACACGTGGTAATCTCCAATATTTTTATCCTGACCCTGGACAAATACTTCATAAGGACCTATGTCGGTCTCCGAAAATAGTATTTGTTTTTTTCCTTTAAGACTTTTCTGAATAATTGGAGGTTGAGATTGACATTCATGTTGGTTGATTTTATTAGGAGGGTCAGGTGGTGGAGGAGGATCGGGAGGAACTTCTTCCTCCATCTTATGCGGCAGATTGACGAATTTAAAATCTATGCCAGTCGATGCAAATTAGAAATTAACAGGGAAATATAGATAGTTTTGGTCCTTACCCTTTGGATGAGTCGTCCGTTCACCTCGAACGATAATCACAGATTTGTCTATTTTAAGTTTTCTTCCAAAAAATCAAATGTCAAACACAACAAAATTCACAACAGATATTCACTGCGAAAAGAAGCCGAGGCTGTTCATCCCAGCGGACCTCGACTTCTTATCAACGATAAATAAAAAATTAACAAGAATTAACAACTGTTTTCACACTAAATTAGGTTTGATGAGGTTTTTTTAGCAAAAATTAAAAACTGTCAACTGTGACGTTTTCAACCGACCTCTAATTTTATTTACTACATACAATTGTTTATGATTTAATCTACATTAGTTTTTTATAAATTCGATTTGTTAAAAGTTACAGAATAGGGCTGAATAACCTATATTATGTTTCCTGCCGCCGATTTTGATGATATACATAGTTATAAACAAATGAAGATCGAAAAACGGTAAATTATCTCTTTTTTCGTCTATTACCAAAAAGTTAAGCATTTTAAACAAATTTGAGAGTAAGAAACTCATAAATCGTATAAAAAACTTCAATATGACGTTCGCTGAATATGTCTATCCTTATTGGTTGCTTAGAAAATTGCAAAATAAATAATAAATTGAGTTTTTATAAATATTCACAACTTATGTAAAAATTAACATAGAACCTTCTTATTACACAGAATGCTGAGACTTATTGTGCTTAAATCATACCCTAAATTTCAAAGCAATTGGTCAAATAGTTTAAAAGTTATTAAATGTGTTTATCCCAAATTAATTTTTTTTGCAACACATAAGTCAGAAAATAATGAAGTTAGAGTAATACTTTGGATAGTTTATGAAAAAAGAAAATGTATGCTATCAATTTAATTAAAAATAATGACAAAAAATAATTCTAAATATTGCAAAATTATTTTGCAAGAACATGTGAATTAAAAAAAGGGGGGCTAACTTCGTCCCTAATTGCCCTAGGACAATTGTTTTTTTTTCTTAATATGTATAAAAATTCAGTGTATCTAAATATGGAAAAATGATTTTTCTACGTGTAACGGTTAAAAAGTTATTTTAATTGTTTCTAAGTAAGCAAAAAATCAACATGTTTTTGCAAAATAATTTTACACTGTTCAAAATTACTTTTTGTCATTTTTTTTAATTAAGTTCATAGTATAAATGTTCTTCTTTCATAAACTATCTGAAGTATTACTGTAACCTCATAATTTTCTGACTTATAGTGTTGCAAAAAAAACGAATTTGGGATAAACAAATTAAACAACTTTTAAACTATTTGACCAATTGCTTTGAAATTTAAAATATAATTTAAGCACAAGAAGTCTCAGCATTCGGTGTAATAAGAAGGTTAACTTAATTTTTACATAAGTTATAAATATTTATAAAATCTCAAAAGTTATGACTTATTTTGCAATTTTCTAAGCAACAAATAAGGATAGACATATTCAGCGAACGCCATATTGAAGTTTTTTATATGATTTATGAGTTTCTTATTCTCAAATTTGTTTAGAATCCTTCATTTTTTAGTAATAGACGAAAAAAGAAAAAAATTACCGTTATTTGATCTTCATTTGTTTATAACTATGTATATCATCAAAATCGGCTGCAGGAAACATAATATAGGTTATTAATATAGATGTTCATACTACTCAAAAAATCTGGTTTCGGCCTGGAGGGGGATGTGTCACGAGAAAAATCTTATTTCTCTGGACCAACATTGTATCAGATAAAATTACAAACTACACAAGCTAGTAAAAATTTTACATGCTCGTGTAAATATACTACAAAATAAAATGAAAAAGAAGTCGGAAGAAGAAGAAGATCAAGCTTCAATTCAAGTTTCACTGATGATCTTCCTCTAATAATAGATAACCCAAATATGAGACATCATTAAACGAATTGCCAAACTGACGTAGAGCTATGGGTTTGGCAATGACGACTGATGGCAGATGAAGAAAGAAGATATTGGAATGATGATCAAAAACTGGAAAAAGACGAAGAGCAATATCGCCTAAAAGCTGGACAGGAGATCTGAAAAGACGAAGAGCAATATCGCCTAAAAGCTGGACAGGAGATCTGAAAAGAATAAGAATAAACTGCGGCTAAAAACAGAAAGGATTGGCTGCTTTTCAATTCAACAGTGGATGCAACAGGTTAGGTACACAATAGGTTTGACAACAATTATTTAATGTTTTCACCTCTTAAATTCGTTTGGTGTTCCGAAGAAGACGAAGACAGATCTGACGTAGAGCCCGGGCTGGAGTAAGCTTCGGACCATACTTGGTTGTTCTGTCCTTTCAATGTTGACTCGTCTTCCACGCTGGAGTCATCTTCTGGACCTGTTAAATTAGCAGTAAATAACACAAGAAAAATTGTATTTCTTTCATTTAAGAGTAAAGAATTCAGATAAAGAGAAAAAACATTTTCCGCAAATCGCCAGGAAATTTTGACATTCCTGTCAAAATTTCTTGAAGAAAAAGTCAGGACTTCCTTACTGTAAGGAAATGTCATTTCCATACTGTAAGGAAATGATATTTTGCTTATAAGGAATTAATTTATATTTTGAAAACATCAAGTCATTGCTGAATACATTTTTAAGATCAATTTTAATCAAGAGTCCCAGGAATGGAAATTTCATCATCACTTATCATTTTACTTTCGAGAACACCAGCAATTAAATTTATAAGCGTCAAGTTTGACAATTCAACCTCAATACGTTTCCATAGTAACCCAAGTAATTTTATTAGGAATTTCAAAGCACCATTTATTTGGGAATAAAATTATCGCGTTTTTTTTTAATCAATCAATATCTGTCGAATTTTAAACGATTTGCGGAAAAATAGTATGTTTACCTCGTAGGAAAAGCCACATTCCTGGACTCTGTGTTGCTAAGTCTCGGCTTGCGCCTCGACTTAGCAATCTTCACAGTCGTCCAGGAATGTTAAGCTTTTCCTACCCGGTAAACAATGTACTATTTTTTATGCGAAGAGTATTTTTTACAATAATTATTTGTAACAAAAGTGCAAAAAATAATGGATATAAACTTGAGTAGATAGTAAGATGCATTTTATAGAGGAAATCTGTTTAAACGAAAATCAAAACGTTTCAAAATCACGGGTAGATAAAAATATTTAAGTTCTCGACAAGCCTTTTTTGAAGGATATGTCCATTCTTTAACGGTAAAATATTGCAAAACCTCTAAATTTTAAAGAACCGCTTGGATTGACATGAAATTTGGCATACACGTAGCTAACAAGTCAAAGAAAAAAAGTGATATTGTGCCGATATGTGCTTTTGCCCTGGGGGTGGTTTTCACCCCCTCTTGGTGGTGAAAAAATATTCGTCCAAAGAAAGTCAGGAAATGGATAAACTGGCTAATTTTAAGTAACTTTTCTTCTATAGAGTTTTTTCACTAAGTCAATACTTTTCGAGTTATTTGACAGTGAATATGTTCATTTTTTCAACAAAATAACCACGCTTTTAGAGGGTTTTTCGTAAATAACTCAAATAGTAAGTATTTTGTCGAAAAAACATTCTTACCAAAAATATAGCCTGTAAAAAATTTAAAAACATGGTGTATATATCACGTCTCTACACCTAGTAAAAGCATAGTTAGAGCTAATGAAAAATAGGTTCATATTCGTCAAATTCCAAATGGAGTACTTTAACGTGAAATAACCAAAAATTAAGCACATTTCGGGGAAAATTCATTACAATTTATTTAAAGTGTTTAAAAAAATCTTCATTTTTGTTTTATAAAAAAAAATTCTAACATCAAAATTAAACAAGTTACGCTCAAAATAAAGTTAGTCCCTTTTGGTTTTGGTAAAAAAATCGAGAAAGTCACCCCCTATTTAGTATCTTAAATGAACTTAATCGTTACGACTTCACAAGTTTCTTGACTCGTGTATATATTGTTTATATGATCTGTAAGTTTCATCGGTTCAAAGTCCTTATTATTGAAAGGGTTGTAGTTAAAACGGGTTGAACGAGTCACTGATCACCAATGTATGCAAATTTAGAAACACCAAATCTTAATCAATTTTTATCTAACAGAAAAACCAAAAAATACATGATATTCAGAAAAGCAAATCTGACTTTTTTGTTTTTCGAGATTTTTTATCTCTAACAATTTTTAAGTTATTTTGAAAAAAAGCATATTTTTCAAAATTTAAATTTTTAAAAATTTTACTTTGAAACCAAATTTTTTCAAAAATAAGCACTTTGACTTGATCAAACTTACAGATCATAAACACAACATAAGTAAAATAATTTGTGGAGCGGTAACGAATAATTTCATAAAGTTGCTAATTAGGGGGTGGTCTTCCCGATTTTTTTTTTGCAAAAACAAAAGGAACCAACTTTATTTTGAGCGTAACTTGCTTAAATTTAATGCTAGAAACTTTTTGTAAAAACAGAAATAGAGCTTGTTTTAAACACTTTAAAAAAGTTATAATGGATTTTCCCCAAAAAGTGCTTCATTTTTTGGATATTTCACGTCGAAATATTCTATTCGAAATTTGGTGAATATGAATCTATTTTTCATTGGCTATAACTCTGGTTCTACGAGATCCAGAGACCTAACGCGTACATCATTTTTTTACTTTTTTATGTGCTATATTTTTGCTAAGAACGTTTTTTTCGACAAAATACTTAGTTTTTGAGTTATTTGCGAAAAACCGTCAAAAATGTGGTTATTTTGTTGAAAAATGAACATATTCACTCGCAAATAACTCGAAAAGTGTTGACTTGGCGAAAAAGCTCTATAGAACAAAAGTTACTTAAAATTAGTCAGTTTACTCATTTCCGGACTTATTTTGTACATATATTTTTTCACCCCCAAGAGGGGGTGAAAGTCACCCCCAGGGCAAAAGCACACGTCGGCACAATATCACTTTTTTTCTTTGACATGTAAGCTATACGTATGCCAAATTTCATGTCAAACCAAGCGGTTCTTTAAAATTTAGAGCAAAAACCGTGAAACAATGGACTATCTACTGGTTTAAATGCTCCCGCAAGAGAGAGTCGAATATTAATAATAATCACGCACATTGGTAGCGAACATGGTTTTGGGGAGAATGTTTTATTTGAGTTCGATTTAAAAACCAATAAAGATTACATTAAATAATGCTGTGTATGATCAGAATATGCTTAAAACGGAATTATTACGAATTACAAGACAACATAAATCGTACTATAAAAGATATGTCATTGACGAAATGATAAAAACAAAAGGAATAACGGTATTAGTGATGTAACGAATGTCATTTTTTGAACATTCGCGAATACGAATGCGAATATCTGCCACTGACATTTGCGAATGCGGATGCGAATATTCAGTTTTTAAAATTTATTTCTATTTTTGTAATGTTTTTTAAATTTAGAATGAGCAAAAATTGATATTTATAAATATAAAATTTATAAATTTATATTTAGTGTAAATCAATCTGAATCTTAAGCTTTGTTACATAATACCAAATAATAAAATAAATTGACCGTTGATAATATGATTATACGAGGTTAAGGTACGTTTTCGGAATAAAAGAAGATGAGAAATGAATAGATTTTGATTTTATTAACCTAATATTATTTTCATTTTTTTTCTTGATATTCATATTCGCAAAATATTCGCACAAATTTCGCGGATACGAATGCGAATATCCAAAAATATTTGAATATTCGCGAATGCGAATACGAATATAAGTTACATCATTAAACGGTATTCCGTTTACCACCCTATCACGGGACATGGGTCAACTACATCCAATAGAGTTAATATGGGCTTAAGTAAAAAGTGAAGTGGCCAGACAAAATACAACTTTTAAATTGAAGAATGTCAAACAACTTTTATTAAATTCCATAAAAAAAGCAACGAAAGATAACTGGACCAATGCTCTAAGCTATGTAAAATAGAGGAAGAAAGATTTTGGACTGTTAATAATAACATTGAAGAACTTTGTCAATCTATAATCATTCCAATCAGGCCGGACAACGACGCTGACACAGAAGAAGAGACGGAAATCCATAATTTATAAGTAAATCAGTGTTTTTAATTTTGGCACATTGCTTAAATGTTTAATATCAATACGATGTATCCACTATAACATTTATTTTATTTAACATACTGTCACTTTTCGATTCTCCAGCACTGACTCATGATTTTCATACCTGTTAGGTATATATGTAGTCCAGGGTTTTATATTGTTATTTCTATGTGAACAGGGTGGAATCAGGGTGTGAAAACTACATTTCAACAGAAGAGATTTCAGTGAATTCAGCTTGGCCACTTTACCTAATCCTAATGTTTGCACATTAGTGATTCGCATTTGCAATGAGCTACCAGTTGCAAACAAATAAAGTATAAGATATTTTTGAGTAATACCCCTTTTATAGTGATAAAAAGATAACAGTAACCGACGTTTCTCTCACTAATTTGCAATTTAAAGTCTTCAAGTGGATTTTACTTACATGAATTCAACTAAAACACACCATTTCGCATACTAAACAAACACATCACCATTCGGCACACAAATTTCTTCTCTTCTAATAATAACAAACTTTTAGAAACACATCGAACACGTACTCGTACAGTTGGTAATTTTCAACTGAATTCGTCTGATAACAAACGAAAAATATACCTCTTAGCGCTTCTGAAGAGTATCATTGAGAAGGCTTATGGTTTCTATTTTAGTATTTGTATATGATTTGGCCCTTGTCCAAATATACAACATAGGTAACTGTCGATAGTTGAGTTCTAGATCCGATTTTATTGTTTGGGGAATTAGTTTTGGAGTTTTACTTCGAACGATGATTCAATACGAAGAAATGATTATTAAAAATTTTGGATTTTTTTTTCGATTTTGTAACAATCTTAACGTTTTTTTATGAGATATATTTTGGCGCAACAAGTTAGCAACAAAAAAAGAAAAACTGTCTCATTTGGCACAGCAAATAATTCATCAATGGTTGATGGAAATTTACCACCACCACAGAAAAACCCAGAACCTTTTGCTCGATCACATATACAGGAAAGATATCAACAAAAATAGTCAAACACATAAAAAAGAAAAGAATAACGCCAGCTTTCACAACAAACAACAACTTAAGCAAATACATTAAGAACAATAAGGGCCAAAAGAGAAAGCAATTACAGAGTGGTGTTTACAAATTGACATACGGTGACTGTGCAAAAACTTACATCAGTCAAATTGGCAGAACCTTTGACAAACGGATAGGAGAACACAAAAGGGCTTTCAACAATAAAAATAGATTCTACGTACGCACTTCACTTTCTAGATTCTAGATCATAATCATTCTTTTAATGAACAGTTTCAAATTCTCCATATTCAAAATAAAGGCCTAAGCTATATTTATCAGAATCTATGGAAATTAATATCTTATTAATCAATTAAAAAATACAGATATAATAGGGAACTTGCATAACATTTTAAATAAGAAAAAAATGGTATTAATCACAACAGAACATAATTTAGAACCTGTATCAAAAAATAAAAAAGTTTTGTTTGTCTTTCGTTTGGCCCCTAAAGACGACTAAAAATTCATTTTATACCAGCCACCCCAAAACGCGTCGTGACGTCACCGGGTTGTATGTTTACATTCTACACCAATTGTATATATAATTTTAAATTAGATATTATAAACGTCAGTAGAAAATACAGTTATGTGACGTTACAAATGTTTTTGATCGTTTGAACTATTCATAGAAAATTTGTACTTTTACAAAATGGTTTTATTTTCAATAGTAAACCTTCTTTCCTTTCCTTCAAAAACTGTATCAAACTGCAATCTCAACAAACTGGCATATTTTATTACAATGACATACGATAAATGTCATTAGAATATAAATATTTTTCCTTTATTCCCTGACGACGATCTGGCTAAATACTCAAGTAGGGGAGGCCAATAAACTAAAGAAGAAGAAGAAGAATATACGTAAATATAACCATAAACGGAACCACATAGTTAAACTCTGTGACGTCACGGGTCGTTTGAACTATTTTAAGATAAGAAGACTTTATTTGTACTTCTTATTATGAGTTTTTGAAGCGTGAAATTTTGGAAATCTCATTTTTATACAAAACTGAACATTATTATGTAATAAAAAAAAGTGCAAGTTTCATATTCTGAATGATGAATGACTAACCTGAGACAAACAGCTAACCACTCCTCAACCTATTCATTCAGGTAGAGACTTTAAAATGCAGACACATAGTACAATAAATCACTTGAGAAAGGCACTCCGCCGAAACAGCTATAGTGGCATTAAGTTATAATAAATTTTGTGGAAGTATTGAAAATAAAAGTTTTCAGTGTTTTATTGTTAAAATTCATCAATGTTTTGAATCAGTGCCTGATTCCCCATAATCCCCAGATTTGACACTCACTGATTATTATCATCTGTTGTCAAAGTCTGTTATTACTCATCACTTTGTAGATATGTACCTCCATTTAGTATTGCTGAATTTGTTCTCTTTCAATCTTACGTTGCTCTCTAGCTTCATTTCTGGAACAAGATGTGAAGCTGGAGATAATACGTTGGAACAACTAACAGCGATTTGGTTTTATGAAAGGTAGGTAGATAAACAACAGACGCAATTGTCATTGTAACGCAGTAGATGGAAAAATACAGGAAAAGAGAATTAAATGCTCATATGGTATTCATTGATCTTGAGAAAGCATACGATAGAGTTCCTCGGAAAATTCTGTAGTGGGCGCTCAATAAAAAAGGAGGCCCTAGTGAATACAGAGTGCTGCATTAGTGCGAAGAAGTCCAATTACTCATTTATCGTAAGAGCTACGAAAAAAAAAATAAGGTAAAGTTGGGACATAGACAGAACCGTACTTTAAAAATATTTTCAAATATACAGAGCCACCAATATTGACAGAGTGGAACAAAGTTATCTTTTCTTAACGAAACTATATTTTTACATTTTTGAACTCTCCTCGATGTACTCGTTTTTTAATATAGGGTTTTGCAATGTTATACCAGGTAGGTAGTTTAAAAGATAATTACGTTTTATTATTAATTTCGTAGCAATATTAACACCCTATCCTATAAAATTATAGAGATTTGACATCAAAACATCTATTCACATTCAAACGATTTCTATTATAGTATACCATTATCAAAAATATAGAAATATTTAATTTTGTTTGGTATACAGGATTGGTCGAAAATGGCAATGAGTATTTTCTGAGTTTTCATAAATAGAACAACCTGTATTTTAGTATTGTAATCAAATGCTATTTAATGGTACTTTTTAATATTAGTTTAATTTGTTCCTGCACTCACTAACAAAATTCTACTCTTTTAATTCACCCTCGTTAAGTTCTTGATGCAATTGTGCATAACATGATGCATCTTTTTACTTTTTCTATTTTAAAATTCTTTCTATACTGCCACAACTAATTTCAAAATCATTTAAAATAACTTCGTACTAATAGGAGGATTATCAGTGACACTAACGGCCGGTTTCACAAGTCGAAGTTAACTTGTGGTTAAGAGATAACCAGAAGTTACCCCGAAATATGTGTTTCACAATATCAGGTCAACGGCGAAGTTGTGGTTAACCGACAGAATTTTTAACCAGAGCTTGGAGTGATGGTTAAGCTCTTAACCAGAGGTTATCCTAACCTAATTTCGTTTTATTGACAGGACAGAGTGTATACACGTAAATTATTAATTACAGATATGAATTTATATGATGTACTTAAATGCGTTTAGCATTTCAGCGGCCAATAATTGTTCGATTTTTAAATGATTTGCTTTCTGGGGTAATTATTAATACATACTATATTCTCTTGCTTGCTACATGTTTTTATATTAACAATTTAATTTTAACAATATTGGCGAAAGACCTTAAAACAAATATTATTCTTAAACAAAACTTAAAATGTATAATGTGCATGTAATATACAGTATGTGTACTTTAGTTGGCCACGTATGGGAAGCATTTTTAATATTAATTTTACGAAAAAAAGATACTTCAAAAAAGTTTTGCATAGTAATTTTTATGGTCCAAAATCTAAGATGCAACCATCATGTATGAAATTTTATTAATCCCATAGGAGGTATGTTAAAATATATGAATTTTTAAAGCAAGCAAGGTAGCAAGAATCAACATCAAAAATATGATTATGCAAATCAACCACAAGTCTGACTGAATATCCTAACCACACATATACACACATTTATTTTTCCTTAATCTGCAAAATAAACTCCACGACTAAATATAAAATCCTTAAAAAATATATACAACAAATTAATAGACATAAAGAAATATAACAATTTATTGAATTTATCCTAATAAAAATCAATGGAAACTCATCTGACTGATCAGCTGATTTGATAATTCTTCCATAAAAATGTTATTTCTGGTGATCATTGTCCATAATTTCCTACCAACATAAGAAAAATAAAACAAAACTTAGGGTCAACTAACCATGATTGAATCTGTGGTTGTGAAACAGCAACTGTCAGTTAGACTGTGGGTAAAGGTTAGTTGACCGCTAGGGTTAACCACAGATTGTGAAACCGGCCGTTAGAATTACATTTAAGAGGCAACATTAGCGCGTCATCAATGTTTTTGTTTTTCGAAAGTTCTGCGAACTTTCAACAGCGCGGCAACAGTGCGTCGGCAGTACGACAGTGACATTCTATACAAAACAATAATTATTATACTTATAGGCGCGCTAAATGTTGCCAACTCAGTCAAGTTTGATTTCTTATTCTAGATATTCGATTTTTAGTAGTTCCAATGTGACACAAAATCTAGGCACGGGATAAAAAAGTTTATTTGAAGAAAGTGTATTTTTTGTTCTTTTTAATGGAGGTACAGGCTCGTTTTTGCAATATTTTATTTAATTATAGAGTAATTTCCACATACTAACATATTCCTCAAATTGGGCTCTGTACCGCCATTCTATACTATACATATTACGAATATGTGTGCCAAATATCTCGACAAAATATTCAAAATTAAAGCCGCAATCTTGGAACGCGTTTTCCGCGCGCTACTGTTGCCTCTTAATTATTTTTTTTTAATTTACAATAGTTTTTGTTCCATCAGATTTTTCGCAATCTACGTCTCCAATCTGTTTGAACCGTTCTAATAAACTTTGAAAATATTCTCTTCTTGTTTCGTTAATAAGAGAATTTCTTGTTACTACTAGCACATTTTTGTTACACTCTCCAAGCACAAAAACCATATCAATCAGTTCCTTTTTAGAACATTCATGTTGGTAATAATAGGTATCAAAGAAACAGGAACTATAAAAATAGTACAATGCCAAATGTTTAAGCAAATTTAACGTCAAAGTCACAGCCAACTTCGTAGAATATTGTGTATTTTTATTAATATTTTATTTACATACCAGCAATCTTAACTTAGTTATTTTGATATCTCATTCAATATTAACAAATGAAGGATCAGCCTAGATAAGATTATTGCTTTTTTTTTCGAAAAATTATTTTTGATTGAATATTTTCACGGCCAACCTAATAAAATTTCACCTATTTGTTGCAATAATTAATATTTGGTTCAAGGAATCACGAAGAACTCATAAACTAAAGCGATTAGGTATAGGGAAAGCTTAAGAAATAATAAAGTGCCTATACCATAAAATATCTCTTTCTATTTTGCGATTAACTCAAGTTTCAACCATGTATACCAAAATAAAATATTTCGATATGTTAATAATTTTGGACAATAGTAGACTATATTAAAATCGTTTGATCATGAATAGCTTTTCTGATGCCAAACTCTACAATTCTACACTGTGTTTAATATTGCCACGAAATTAATAAAAAAAAACGTATTTAATCTTTTAAAGTACCTCGCATACCAGTACAAAACCTTATATAGTACGTTCTTTAACGGTAAAATATTGCAAAACCTCTAAATTTTAAAGAACCGCTTGGACTGACTTGAAATTTGGTACACACATAGCTAACAAGTCAAAGAAAAAAGTGATATTGTGCCGATGTGTGCTTTTGCCCTGGGGGTGGTTTTCACCCCCTCTTGGAGGTGAAAAAATATACTTCCAAAGTAAGTCCGGAAATGGATAAACTGACTACTTTTCAAGTTATTTGCCAGTGAATATGTTCATTTTTTTTAACAAAATAACCACGCTTTTAGACGGTTTTTCGCAAATAACTCAAAAAGTAAGTATTTTGTCGAAAAAAACATTCTCAGCAAAAATATAGCCCGTAAAAAATTTTAAAAAATGGTGTATATACCACGTCTCTCTACGTAATAGAAGCAGAGTTATATCTAATGAAAAATAGGTTCATATTCGTCAAATTCCAAATGGAATACTTTAACGTGAAATAACCAAAAATGAAGCACATTTCGGGGAAAACTCATTACAACTTATTTAAAGTGTTTAAAACAAGCTTCATTTTTGTTTTATAAAAAAAATTTCTAGCGTCAAAAGTAAACAAGTTACGCTCAAAATAAAGCTAGTCCTTTTTTTTTGGTAAAAATATCGGGAAAATCGCCTCCTAATTAGTATCTAAAATGAACTTAATCGTTACGACTTCACAAGTTTTTTGACTCGTGTATGTATTGTTTATATGATCTGTAGGTTTCATCGGTTCAAAGACCTTACTTTTGAAAGGGCTGTAGTTAAAAGGGGTTGAACGAGTCACTGATCACGAATGTATGCAAATTTAGAAACACCAAATCTTAATCAATTTTTGTCTTATAGAAAAACAAAAAATACAGGATATTCAGAAACGCAATGCTGACTTTTTTGTTTTTAGAAATTTTTGGTATCTCTAACAATTTTTAAGTTATTTTGAAAAAAGCATATTTTTCAAAATTTATAAAATTTTACTTTAAAACCAAATTTTTTCAAAAATAAGCACTTTGAATTGATGAAACTTACAGATCATATAAACACAACATAAGTCGAATAATTTGTGGAGCGGTAACGATTAATTTCATTTAAGTTGCTAATTAGGGAGTGGTCTTCCCGATTTTTTTTGCCAAAACAAAAGGGACCAACTTCATTGTAAGCGTAACTTGCTTACATTGATTCTAGAAAGTTTTTATAAAAACAGAAATAAAGCTTTAAAAAAGTTATAATTGATTTTCCCCAAAAAGTGCTTAATTTTTTGGATATTTCATGTCTAAATATTCTATTTGAAATTTGGCAAATATGCACCTATTTTTCATTGGCTATAACTCTGGTTCTACGTGGTCCAGAGACCTCACGCGGACACCATTTTTTTTACTCTTTTACAGTCTATATTTTTACTAAGAACGTTTTTTTCGACAAAATACTTACTTTTTGAGTTATTTGCGAAAAACCGTCTAAAAATGTAGTTATTTTGTTGAAAATGAACATATTCACTCGCAAATAACTCGAAAAGTGTTGACTTGGCGAAAAAGCTCTATAGAACAAAAGTTACTTAAAATCAGTCAGTTTATATATTTCCGGACTTATTTTGGACATATATTTTTTCACCCCCAGGGCAAAAGCACACATCGGCATAATATCACTTTTTTTCTTTGATATGTAAGCTATGCGTATGCCAAATTGTATGTCAATCTAAGGGGTTCTTTAAAATTTAGAGCAAAAACCGTGAAAGAATGTACTAATACTGCAAAAACTAGAAGATCGAGGAGAGTTCAAAAATTAAAAATATAAGAGGTTCCAAAAAAAGATCCGTTGGTTCCATCCTGTCAATAAGGGCGGCTTTGTAAATTTGAAAATATTTTTAAAGTATGGCCCTATTTCAGCCCCAACTTTTACTTCAACAATTTTTTTTCGTATCTCTGACTGTAAATGAGTAATATACTTCTTCGCACTAATATTTCACTCTGTATATTATGTAAATATCACTTTATCTGAATTCTTACTTTTTAAAAACGAGCAAAGCTAAGATCTAGTCCCTGTTTGATGCATATAAGGACCTGTACACATGACAGTGCTTAAAGCCGCGGTTTTAAACTCGTTAAACGCGTGCTTTCATGTGTACGATACCAATAAAACGCGGCGTTAAACGCTGTCATGTGTAAGGGCCCTTAACGATCACAATCCTTTCTAACATTATTTACCTTGACCAGCTTCCGTACCGGATAACTCCTCCGTGATGGTCTCTAGCTCCCCGACCAAATGTTCCTTTTCTTCTTCACTATCCGACGTCTCACTCCCACTCGCGTCACTATTAGATTCACTCCCTACTACGCCACCCTTCGCGATCACATCATTCCCGTACGCGTCGTCGTCTTCCAGGATATCGTGCGTATCTTCTTGCGTGATGTTGATGGTGTCCGATTGGGAATCCGTCTTGATGATCAGCGAATGGCCGCCTTGACGTCCGGCGCTGCGTTTGAGTGAATCCGTAGAACAGAATTTCTCGACGTCTTCCGCGATCGTATCGAAATTCCTGACGGCCGATTCAAAACTAAATTCGTCACCTAAACAACCGTTCTTATTTTTAGTTTCGTCTGTTTCTGTTGGGGAACGAGAGTTATTTCGGCGATGGTGGTAATCCGGGATAGGAGTCCTCTCTTTCGCTTTAGAAGCGTTGTTGTTATTGTTATAGTTTAGTCGATGGGTTTCGAAAACGGTCATGGCAGCTGCGACGACTGGGCCGTTTTTACACATCTTCCTCATGTCTTGGAATTTATTATTTTAAAACCTTTATAATAATATAAATTAAATATAATACTATTTAACACATTTTGGAAATTAAAAGGAAAACAACAAATCACCATCTATAGGCGAGGCAATGAAGCACTAAACCTATCAAATTTTTCCATTTTTTGTGCATTTAATATTAAGTCCGGATTTTTCTGAATTGTAAAGTGTTTGCACTAATTTTGTATCGAATTTCCATAAAACGACAGAAGAAGAGACCCATTCTGAGCACCAAGCACATTTTAGACAATCGCCGACATAATATTGGTGTTCAGCGACCCTTAAACCCTTAACCCTCGTAAGACGGTGCGGGGTGCAGCTGCACCCCAGACCTCGTTTTTCTCACCTATCTTTTTTAATAATTTTTTTTTATTTTTGTCCATTTTTTTATTCGCATTAAATTCAGTTCTAAACACATTACACCCATTGCAGCATCTAAGACGCTTTACGTTTACGTGATTTTTTGGAAAAATGACTGTAGGGTGCAAATGATGAAAATTTGATATCCTAAATTGGACATTTCTGGTGTTCCACTTGGAGCTAACAGAGCTACGGGGCAAGGTCGGTGTTACTTATGTCAGAGAAAAAAGACCGAAAGTCCCGACATAATTGTATTATGTGTAAAAACTTTGTCTTGCTCACTCTGTGAAAAATTTCATGTGTTTATCTTGCAACGATATTTTTTTTAAGAAGAAATGGGTACTTTGTTTGTAAAATTATGTTTCATACTATAATAAACAAGTCCTATTTTCTTCCAAATTAATTTCCCCAACGTTCACATATAAAAAAAAATGGATATACAGATGGGGTGCAAATGCACCCCGCACCGTTGTTTACGTAAGAATCTAAGCACCGCTTTACGAGGGTTGAGTAAAGAATTTGAATTGATTTTGTATCGAAATTCCATAAAGCACCACGAGACGAGACCCATCCTGGTCACCAGTTGCCTCGAAGACCACCGCCGTCATGATATTCGTATTCAGCGAGCCGCAAAACCACCGAGTATATTGAAGTCATTTCCGTCAACTACATAATTCCGAATTATAAAAATGTATCATTTTCCATCACTTCGAAATGCTGCATTTTCAATAATACAATTTTCATTTCGTCATCACCAGTTTAGTTCACAAAGTTTCTTAAGACTCTTACGAATCGAATGCAACAAGTTTCATTGAGATGCATCTAACTGAAAAAATTTGGTAGGTTTATTACTTCATCGTCTCGCCTAAAATAACAAATCACTACCATTTTTGGATGTGTTGATTAAAAAAGGAGAATACCTACAAAATATTTAATTTAAGTATACAGAAAAAAAAATATACAGAAATTAAATTTCTACTATTCTGGAACTGAGACACAAGATCCTCAACATAGACATGGAGTAGGTATCAACTTAAAGAATTCTGTAACGAAATATCTCAAAAACGTAATGCCTACATCTGATAAATCCATATTGATAAGGCATATACTTCCAGTATATGCCCCTACAGCAGACAAATCAGACACAGAAGCTGAACAGTTCTATGACCAACTACGGAATGTCATAAAATCAATGTATGACATAAAAATTATTATTGGTGACTTTAACGCCAAGGTACAAAAAGAAGCAGTAGACGTCATGGAAGCTTTTGGCTTGGGAGGAAGGAATGAACGAGGAGATATTATAAGTACAATTCTGTCAGGAAGAAGAGCTGGTAATTAAAAATATCTACTAGATCTATTATCCAGACTGCACTACTGCTTGAAAAACATGACTCATCTCAACTTCCATAAAAAACTCAAAGAAATAAACACCTTCAGAAAGTGTAACTACTCAAAAATATCACAAGACAATAACATCATATAGACCAGGAATATACCGACTTTCCCAAGAGACTCTTTGATACAGGTACAACTGTTCTATCTAACAACTGCTTTTGATAAATTTGGTGACAGCAGTCAACTTTACAAAAAAAGAGGATAGAAATTAAAATGGGAGTTTATAGAGTAATTTTTGTTAATTTGTTGAGTTAATTATTGCAAAAATAGCTTCAAAAGTTTGAAATTGAAAATATATACGCATTTTTAATTTTTCGATTTTTTGAAAATTTTTACAAACGCAAAAAAAATTTTAATTTTGCGTTAAAATGGGAACAATGTATGTTAAATTCTTATACAATCCGTTTGCAAAAGTACTTACTGTGATTTTAAGCTCATACATTGTCCTGCAAGGATTTTACATAATATTATCATGCACTCATCGTTTCCGGCACGTAGCGTAGTCTCCGAAAAACCTGATTTTGCAAAGATGTGTCTGATACTATACGCTCCGGACAGTATGAATAATTGTTCATATTTAAAAAGATTAAAATCATTATTTTTCGGAAACTAAACGCTGCGTGCTGGAAACGATGACTGCATGATAATAAGTAGAATCTTTTTAGATACACAGTTGGCCGTTTTTTTTTAATTCACCGGAGCTTTATTAATAAACATTAAAAACCTTAGAAAGCACAATTTCAAAGATAAAAAGTTCAGGTTTTGACAAAAAAAATTCAAACCGATTCATTTAAAGATGAGCCTCATGATGCGTCAAAGATGAAGGGTTTCAAAAACTGAATTCATAACTTCAAATTTACAAAAGTCCCAATATCTCCGGTTCTAGTCAAAGAAAATTGATGTTTTTTTTTTAAATTCGGGGTATCTTGTTGCATAGATTATAAAAATACAATTAGTTAAATTGTGAATTTTTGAAGTTATACTTCTTTACGATAGAGAGTGAAATTTTATTATTTTATATACTAAATTTTTATATATTTTATATTTTTTTATATGGAAATACCGGGCGCATGCGCACACGGACAGTATGTAATTCATTGCTAATCTTTCAAGATATGTATGTATCAGCGCTATCAGCGCAAATAAATCATTAAAAGGATATATTAGTGTTTTTAGTAAATGTATTATTTATTATAATTTTTGTGTCTTTGGATTTGTCTTCCTCGGGAATAAGATATTTTATACTAATAGTAAGTATATTTAAAGTATTTTTGTATACTTCACTTGATGTTGTTCTGAAGCTATTTCCTTGTGGCATTTTTATGAATAACTATTTAGTGGGAAATAAGCCACAATTAAATTAAAAAAATAATTTTATTAACGTTTCGAAGCCCAAATAGGGTTTCGTTGTCAAAATACAAAATACTATTAAAATAAACAAAAATGTTGTTGCTAAGTAAAAAAATTCTTCTAATAAATTTATTTAATCTGACTCATTTATATTGGCAATTCAGACGTATATTATACATTTTAAAGTAGAAGACTTTAAAATGATATCTCCAATATTTATGAGTTGCGTTCCTGGGACGACTTTACTAAAAGATAGTTCATTCGATTACATGAAATCAATCCCAACTCAAGAATATCCGTCACAAAAAAAATCATAGCACGTGATCTGTCTTTAAAAAGACAAACAAATGCAACGATGACAGTAAAATTCTCGTGTTAGAGATTCCATAGTAAATCACGAGGGAAAACCAGGAAAAAACCTCGTGATACTATCCCGACATCGTAAGTATTTGGTCTTAAATTTAATTTACTTTCAAAAAACTAATACCAAATTCTGACTTTAATACAGGGTGGGGCATTAGTGTGACAAAGTCCAATTACTCGTTTGTCGTAAGAGATACGAAAAAAAGTTATTGAGGTAAAAGTTGGGGCACAGATAGTATCATATTTTAAAAATATTTTCAAATATACAGGGGTATCCGTATTGACAGGGTGACACAAACTTATGTTTTTTTAAATGGAACACCCTGTATATTTTTACATTTTTGGATTCTCCTCGATGTTTCCTTTCTTAAAATATATGGTTTTGTAATATTATACGAGGCAGTTTAAAAGTTAATTAAGTTTTTTTGTTAATTTCGTATCAAAATCTACACCCTGTAGAATTGTAGTGATTTGACATCAAATTTTCTATTTACATTCAAACGATTTTTAGTATAGTCTACTACTGTTAATCATTAATAGTATAGCGAAATGTTTAATTTTAGTATACAGGGTGGGTCGAAACTCGGAATGAGTATTTTCTGAGTTTTCTTGAATGGAACACCCTGTATTTTAGTATTGTAATGAAATTACATTTTATGGTACTTTTTTATTTCTTAAGCATTCCCTATACCTAAGTGCTTTAATTTGTAAGTTATTCGTCATTCTTTAAGCAAACATTAATTGCAACAAAAATTACGTAAAATTTCATTAGGTAGCCGTGAAAATATCCAATCAAAAGTAATTTTTCGAAAAAAAATACATAATAATCTAGCCTGATCCTTAATTTATTAATATTGGATGAGATATCTAAATAGATTCGTAGTTAAGGTTGTTGGTGCTTAAAATATGAATCAAACATACAAAATTCTGCCTAGTTGGCTATGACACAAAATTTGCTTAAACATTTGACATTATGCTATTTATATAGTTCCAGTTGGTTTGATACCATTACTTATATTAATTTTTCTAATGAGGAACGGATTAAAATGGCTTTGTGCTAGGAGAGTATAACAAAAATGAGCTACTTGCAATAAAAATTTATCATCAGCAATTCCCTGATAGACGACAATCAAAAAGAGAAACTTTTGAAAGTATACTAAAACGGTTTCAACAGACTAGATACTTAGATTGTAAGAACGATTGTACTAATATGCAGATCCTTAGTGACACTAAGGATTACATTTAATTGCTGTTTTCTTCACTTACAATAGTTTTTATTCGAGCAGATTTATCATAATCTAAATGATCAGTCCGTTGAAACCGTTCTAGTATATTTTTAAACGTTTCTCTTCTTAGTTGTCGTCTATCAGGGAATTTCTGATGAAAAATTCTTATTGCTAGTAGCACATTTTTGTTATATTCCACTAGCACCAAAATCTTATTAATCAGTTTCTCATAAGAAAAATACATATTAGTAATGGTAACAAAGCAACTGGATCTATAAAAATAGTATAATGTCAAATTTTTTAAGGAAATTTAGTGTCATAGCCGACTAGGTAGAATATTGTATGTTTTTATTAATATTTTGCGCACCAACAACCGTAACTACAAATTTATTTGGATATTTCATCCAATAGTACTAAATTAAGGATCAGACCAGATTATGATGTATTTTCTTTTCCAAAAATTATTTTTGATTAAATATTTTCACAGCCACCTAATAAAATTTCACGTAATTTTTCTTACAATTAATGTTTGGCTTAAAGAATCACGAATAACTTACAAATTAAAGCACTTAGGTATAGGGAATGCTTAAGAAATAAAAAAGTATCATAAAATATAATTTCATTACAATACTTAAATATAGGGTGTTCCATTTAAGAAAACTCAGAAAATACTCATTCCGAGTTTCGACCCACCCTGTATACTAAAATTAAACATTTCGGTATACTGTTAATGTTTAACAATAGTAGACTATATTAAAAATCGTTTGAACATAAAATAACAATTTGATGTCAAATCACTAAAATTCTACAGGGTGTAGATTTTGCTAAGAAATTAACAAAAAAACGTAATTAACTTTTAAACTACCTCGTATAATATTACAAAACCATATATTTTAAGAAAGGAAACATCGAGGAGAATCCAAAAATGTAAAAATATACAGGGTGTTCCATTAAAAAAAACATAAGTTTGTGTCACCCTGTCAATACGGACGACCCTGTATATTTAAAAATATTTTTAAATTATGGTACTATGTGTGCCCCAACTTTTACCTAATAACTTTTTTTCGTATCTCTTACGACAAATGAGTAATTGGACTTTGTCACACTAATGCCCCACCCTGTATGTTTAAATTATAAATAATATTAATAATATATAGATATACAATAAGTAATACTTAAAATTAAAAGTACTAACTCGATATGTTATTGACTTACTAATCGTGGTATTTTATTTCTATTGACTTCCTCTTTCAGTATGGGTAACCACATCCTAAATATCAGTACCATATATAAAAGGACTATCCGAGAAACTTAAAACAATAGGAAATAAATTCAACATTTCAACAACATTTAAAACAACAAACACATTGAGATCTATTCTATCTAAAACTAAACCTAACAATGAACAAGAAAGAACAAAGAATGGCGTTTATAAAATACCTTGTGAATGCGAACAATTTTATTTAGGTGAAACATCAAGACCATTAAACGTTAGAATAAGTGAACATCAGTCTTATATTAAAAATAGAGAATTTGATAGATCTCAATGTGTCAACACGCATGGGATAATGAACATAGAGTTCAGTGGAGAGATTCAAGTATAGTCCTGAAATAATCAGATAGTAAAAAGAGAAAAATCAAAGCAGCGGCTCTAATTATGCTAAATGAAACCAATTGTGTCGCAAATTCCTCGGTAGAATGCAATAGGATGTGGTTACCCATACTGAAAGAGGAAGGCAATAGATATGCATATGCATAGAAGGCAAATGTATAATATACGTCTGAATTGTCAATATAAATGAGTCAGATTAAATAAATTTATTAGAAGAATTTTTTTTACTTAGCAACAACATTTTTGTTTATTTTAATAGTATTTTGTATTTTGACAACGAAACCCGATTTGGGCTTCGAAACGTTAATAAAATTATTTTTTTAATTTAATTGTGGCTTATTTCCCACTATATAGTTAATCACTTCACTTGATCTATTAAATTTGTCAGTATGTATGAGAAATCTTGTAACCTGCCAAAGCGAAGGGAATATAGCTCAGTGGGAGAGCGTGTGACCGGAGATCGAGAGGTCCCGGGTTTAAATCCCGGACGATTCATATTCTTTTTTTTTTATTTTTGGTATCGTTTTAATAAAATTTTTTTAAAAGTGGTATGTAAGAAAGTTAGTTTAAAATTTAAATAAAATACAAATAACCTGTTAAGTATATTTATTTCTTTGAAATTATATAATAGAAGTATAACTTCTTACGTGCGTACAAAGTACACATACATTCTTTTTTTATTTAACCAAGTAATTTATTTAAACAATTTAAAATAAAACATTTTTTTGCAAAATTTTACTTTTTTTCTTATTATTAGTAGTAGAAAACCTTATGAAACGATAAGTAATTTTCAAATATGTATATGTATTATACTTATAAATATTATTTATCAATAAATTTTCCAAAAAAATTAATTTTTTATTGGAAAACCAAATCTATACGTGTAAATTTTTCTTATAATACCTACACCAATGAATGTCTTTAGAAAGATAGGAAAATCGTTACTTCCTGGTCTAGTCTAGGAATCAACCAGCCCATCGAATTTAAAAATGTACCTCACAGTTTACATTCTGATATCTATAATTAATCCAAATATCGGGATAATATAGATCCTGGCAACCATCCAAATCGATGAAATCAGTTCTAAACATCCTCAGGATTAGATTTTTTTTTAAATTTAGAAAATCACGTCCATTATTTACCTTTTAACAAATCGATAAATAAATCTATCAACGTCTCGTTCGTTAAAAGACGAGGAAGCACAATATACAGGGAGTAACAAAAAGATAGGTGATAAATTAATCACATATTCTGGGACCAAATATAGTTCGATTGAACCTAGCTTACCTTGGTACAAATATGAACATAAAAACAGTTACAGTTGAAGTTACAAAATGAAAATTTATTTTTTCCAATATATCGAGAACTGTTAGGGATTTTATAAGAAAAATACACATGTAGCAATCTTATGGCAGGAACATCTTAAAAAAAAACAGTGAAATTTGTGCACCCCCAAATATTTGTGTACATTCCAATTAAGTAATTATTGTGGTACCAAACACACTGTTTTTAAAACTTTTTTGCCTCTTAGTACTTTCTCGATAAGCTACTTTTTATTGAGATATTTTGAACATTTGTAAAATCCACTACTTAAATACATATTTTTAAATGGTAAAGAAGATTATAGAGACTTGATAATAATATTCTGAAAATAATATTCTATAATCTTATTAACTATTTACAATAGTAGGGGAGCATTGGAGGCTAAATTTGCAGTTACTGAAGCGTCATGGGGATCTATTGGGTTGTGAAAATTAGGTCATAAAACCAAAAAAAAATTAAGTTAAGTTTTCCATTTTAGATGGGATTTTCCATTTTTTAAATTTAATCTTCAATATCCAAAATTCTTTTTTCCGATTTTAGCGCTATCTATCCATAATTCGAAAAAATGCCTCAAATAAATGTTACTTATTTTTACGTAAGGAATCCAAATCTGCAATAAAAAAATGGGGATTTATATTTAAGATTGTAAAGTAACACCCCACCCCATCTCACACTCACCCATGACTCACCCATTTCTTTACGCCACACTCAAAGCGTCATATTTTTTAAATATATTATGTACGCTGTTCCTCATGTATTTAACTTGCCTTATCTTAATCTCACGTTTTCCAGTTTTTCCACGCCCTTGTATTAAGGGTTCTATTTTATATGGTAGGGGTACATTTACAGGGTAAAAATGTGATTTTCTGACACGGTCCAGTAACGCGCAAAATCCCCGCTTCGGCTCCCCTACCATAAATATTTAGTGGATTTTACAAAAAATATTCAAAATATCTCTATAAAAACTGGCTTAACGAAAAAGTACTAAGAGGCAAAAAAGTTTGAAAAACATTGTGTTTAACTAATGGTACCACAATAATAATTTAATTTGAACGAACACAAATATTTGGGGGGTTTATGTGAACAAATTTTTATGGAGTGCACAAGTTTCACTGTTATTTTTTTAAGATGTTACTGTCATAAGAATTGAATGAGACATGGCCATTTTCAATAAAAAATCTCTAATAGTTTCGATATACTTACTGGAAAAAAATCGATTTTAATTTTGTACATAACTTCAAAGGGCTGTATCTTTTTTATGTGCACATCTGTACCAAGGTAACTGAGGTTCTATCTAACTATTTTTGGTCCCAGACTGTGATTTAATTTATGATCTGACTTTCTGTTACACCCTGTATATGTATTTTTCATAATCAAAGTATTTGTGTTCCAGAGATTATTTAGGAACGATTTAGATGTTTGGTTTGGGTTGTTGAACTGTTTGTAGATATGATTCGTTTAGTCATACACGAAATTATATTTACACTACATATAAAACGGCTATTTATATACATACATCTAGAACTTGAATAGTTCGCGATTTTATTGAGAAAGTTACTTCATGTGTCCGAGTTCAACTACCCAGAAATACATTTTACTTCTGGGAAAATTACAAGAGGTTCCCAACATTTTCCTCAAGACATTAGTCTTATTAATATGTATCTAAATATTAATAAATAAATTTAATAAGGAACTAATTTTAAACGTACGCAGAGAAACGCAAAGGAAAAATTTACAAGCAATGCATACTGCCAGCAATAAGATATGGTTCCGAAATTATAACTTCTGCAAATAACTTGAGAATAACCCAAAGAAAAATTGAAAGAACAATGTTGGGAATAACAAGAAGAGATACGGTACCAAATCGGATAGTGAGAAAAAGGACCAAAGTGACATATGTCATAGAAAAAATTACACATGCCAAATGGAGATGGGCTGAACATGTAGCACGTTTAAATGATAATATGTGGACTAAAAGATTCATATAATGGAGACCTAGAGAAGATAAAAGACACCGACGTAGAGCACGAAAAAGATGGATGGATGACTTGAGTAAAACAGTCGGAAATTGGATGCAGAAGGTACAAAATAGAGAACAATGGAAGAATATGGAGGATATCTATATCCAAGAGTGCATGAAAGAGGTTGAGGAATTATGATGATGATCATGGTGAATGGATAATACAGAAAGCTACTGAGAACTGGAACGGTGGCGTCATTATCAGCGGGAAAAAATGCAACCTGAGATATGCAGATGATACAACCATCCTTGCTAATTCCGAGTTTAAGTGATTCACCTGCTACAACGGACTGAAATGTAAGTACGCTTATGTAAGATGGGTCTTAACATAAACAGAGACAAAACGAGAATCATGATAATCGACAGAGTTAACAACAATCAACATCATCTAACGATGATAAACAATATCGCTGTTTTAGATAAATTTGTGCATCAAGATAATAACAAACAAGAGTACTGCAATAATTGCAAAAATCTCTATGGAAAAATTAACAAAACTTTGGAAAAGCCTTGTAATAACTATCCTTTTGAATACTGGACCGTTATTGAGAAATAAAGATTACTTATATGTATATGTATTTAAGATGTACTGCTGGATACGAATGCTGAGAATACCAAAGAACAAATGAATCTATACTGGACCAGCTAACAACAAAGAAAAGACTAAGAACACAAATATCAGGCACATCAGTGCATAGAAGAAATGGTCTTGAAATACTTACATCCAAGGAAAGTAGAAGGCAAAACAAGTCGAGGTAGATCTCTCACACGTTACACGGACCATATTGTTGCTACTATTGGCGCTCCATTGTCAGAATGTGCTAGAATAGCAGAAGACAGAGAGAAATGGAGCAACATTGGAAAAATCAACTAATAGCTTCATCATATCACGATACCCGTATCAGTTTAATGACTGAGAAGAAGAAGAATTATTTTTATAAATATTTTTATACATTCAACACTCTCTCTCAGTACCAAATAAAGTATAGAGTGACACTGACAATTATTAATCTCTTTACCAAAATCTCCAAACTGAAGAACGTTTCCGAAAAAAGTGAGTTTTATTCGACATTTCTTAAAGTGTACTTTTGAATAAAGAAAATTAAAAAGAACTGAGTGGCGATATAATTAGAAAAATAGTAAGATTCCTGCAGTAGCAGGAATAGAGATGCGTCGTTGACCGTCTACTGTGAGTGGGTGGTAGTCAAAACTATTTATCCTTCCCTTCAATTGTCCACCTGACACAGATAAATAAACAACACAAAAATAAATTCACGTGTTGTTTGGACATTTGTCACTGGACACGTCCATCTTCCCAAATTATGATAAATGATGTATTGCCTGGCTTATTACTCCCGGTATGTTAAAAACTAATCTGTCATCTAGTAAATTTATTATGTTTTCATGCATAGTGTGTGATGATGGGCAACTCTAACATGGTGGAAAATAATTTTCTTTTCGAATTTTACAAAAGCAATAATTTTGTTATGACGAATACATTTTTAATCTACACTAATCACAAAAAGTATCGTGCAATTTTTGAAACGGAAAAAAGTTTAAAAATAATTTTTGATTTTTAGCAGAATGTTATAATATTCGTTTATCGTCTCCTTTAGGTATATTATACCTAATAGGTATTATTATACAAACCCATAACATTTCAAGTTAAAGCGTGTTTTTGCCGACATACAAAAGTTTAAGCATACAAAACGTTGTTAAAGGAAAATATTTTTATTTTGTTGAACATTTGTGTTGGAGAATTTGATCTGTGCACTATGTCTACTTGAGTTTTCGATGAGGAGATGCGTTCCTACAAAAAATGAGTTATATAACTTCAGAACAAGCAGCCCAAATTGTAGGTTTAATTGGAGATGTACGATCGCAGCAATATCTTGCTGATGTTATGGGAATCCACCACTCCAGGCAACTAGTTTCTAACCAAATTGGCACTTTACGAACCGAACATTACGGGCCACGGGCTGTGGAAAGATCATTTGGCAGTTGTCTAGCTGTAACATGATGTGTACGCAAAGTCTGCAGATGTAAATAACGTTCATCTGCGGGGTTCGTGCACCTGGGAAGTCCTGGAACTGGTCTTCTTGTGTATCGTCCACTTTCTCTATATGTACCTTCTTAAAGCACTTTAAATGCTGGATTGGTGGATTCCCATAACATCAGCAAGACACCTCCTCATTGAAAACTCAAGCAGACATAGTGCACAGATCAAATTGTCGAACTACTCGAACACAAATACATATGTCCAAAATAAATATTCTGTTTTAACAACGCTTTGTTTATTGTTTTGTTTTCTGCAAAAACACGCTTTAAGGGGGAAGTCTACTGTGACAAGAGAAAAAACAGGCCGATTTTCCGGATTTTTTTTCTAACAAAATACGACTCGTACATTAAATTAAATTAAACCGTCATCTTTATTATATATTCAGTATTTGTAAAAAAAAATGGCGGAAAATCCTAGAACAAGCCAGGACCCAAAAAGGGTTGTCGAGCTACTGATGATGATTTGTAAAAAAATTTTTAAGTCGAAATATTCAAAATTTCCGTCGTGGCACTCCTTCAAGCGCAGGTCAGTTTTTTAGGTGCCCAAACGGTGTACATGAAATCTCACGTCTGGGTGATCTGAAACAAAAAACAAAATATGGTTATCATCTACATAGTATTGACTCTTGTCTGACGGAGGATTTGGTCGATAAAAAAATTTGGCGCCGAAAAAAAAACTTAAAATTATTTTCATTTTTTTGCCCAAATTTGATGTTATTATTGTTTATAACAATTAAACAAAAAACGATATCGATAAAATCCTCTGTCAGACGAGAGTCAATACTATGTAGAATGTAGATAATAACCATATTTTGGTCTTTGTTTCAGATCACCCAGACGTGAGATTTCATGTACACCGTTTGGGCACCTAAAAAACAACGGACCTGCGCTTGAAGGGGTGCCACGACGGCAATTTTGAATATTTCGACTTGAAATTTTTTTTACAAATACTGAATATACAATAAAGATGACAGTTTCATTTAATTTAATGTACGAGTCATATTTTGTTAGAAAAAAAAATCCGGAAAATCGGCCTGTTTTTTCCCTTGTCACAGTAGACTTCTCCCATAACTTGAAATGTTATGGGTTTGTAGACACCTAAAGGAGACGATTATAACATACTGCTAAAAATTAAAAAATACTTTTAAACTCTTTTTCTGTTTCAAAAATTATGCGATACTTTTTGTGATTATTCTATACAGTCTGTTCCAAAGAAAATTTGACCCCCCCCCCCCCCCAAAAACTCAGAAACCAAGAGCTTCATCAAAATTAAAAAAAAAACACGTCAATTTATATTGGGAGGGGGGCGAATTTTCATGCAAAATTCATGCCCTCAAATGTAACCCCCCACTGCCCCGCATGAACCCCCAGTTTTTTAAAGTTATACTTCTTTAGGCGCGATTGAGAGTAAAATTTCATAATACTGCGCTCATGCGCACACAGACAGTATGGCATTTAGTTGCTATCTTTCAAGTTATGTATAAATATATCAGTGCAAGAAAAGGTGTGAAAAGAATATATTAGTGTTTTTAGTAAATATATTTATTATAATTTTTGTGTCTTTGGATTTGTCTTCGTCAGGAGTAAGATGAGTATTATTAAAACATCTTATTGTATATTTATTATACTTCACCTTGCCTGTTTGTTACCGTGAATTGTCATTAGGTACGTCCGAACCGATACAGACACAGTCCTCGTAGCGTATTTGGTATAGCATTCGGCCAGAGATCGAGAGGTCTTGAGTTCGAATCCGGAGCAATCGTATACTTTTTTTTTTATTTTTTTGAAAGCGGTAAGCACAAAATTAGTTTGGTGTTAAAAAAAATTAAAACAAACTGTTTAAAGTATATTTATTTTTAAGAAATCATATAATAGAAGTATAACTTCTTACTTGCATACAAAGTACACACACATTCTTTTTTTTTTTAAATAGCAAGTGTGTTCAAGTGGCACATCATTTGAAGGGTAATTTTTTTCTCTACACGACACTCTATTTTGTTTTAATTTACGTAATAAGTTTGAAGATAATTTTAGAATTTACAAATTTATTATAAATTAGTTAAATCCAAAATTACCTTTAAAGTTATTTCGCAAATTAAAAAAATAAAGGGTTGTGTAGAGAAAAAAAAATACATTTCAAATGATGTGCCACTCGACTATACTTGCTATTAAAAAAAACTGGTGGTTGATGCGGGGCAGTAGGGGCTTACATTTGAGGGCATGACAATTAGTCCCTCTTTCAATATAAATTTGTGTTTTTTTTTTAATTGTGAAGGAACTCTTGGTTTCTGAGTTTCTAGGGAGGGGGTCAAATTTTCGTTGGAACACGCTGTATCTTTAAACATATGATCATAAAAAAACTTAAGTAAACAGTCTATTTTTGGTCTAACATTGCATGAGCAAAAATAACGTTAAAAATATTTACTTCCAAATGTTCTTTTAAAAATATACATAAATATTGTAGAATTGTTTTTTTTTTGGAAAAATTCAGAAAATAAATTTATATCAGGGACCACGAGATCGTAGATTTTCTTCACCCTGTATATGACTAAAAATTGTATAGAGTCTAATTTAGTTAATAAACAGTACTTTTTCGGGAAAGGTGAAATCGTTAATGTGGTTTTCGTTAATGGGTTTTTTGAAAGGATTTACAGGCAATGGTTCGAAAATATTGGAAAGTGCATGTTATTTCGTTTTGTGAACATCAATAGGATTTTTGTAAATAATTCGTAGAAGGTTTAAACGATAAACATTTATGGAGTTTAGAATGTAAGACCTTTTGTTTAGTTTTTTTAAAAAACGACAGTAATTTGATGTCTCTTAGAATTTTAACAAAATGGAAAGTTGGATACAAATTAAGTTGGTTTTCTTAGGAAAGGAAAGTGTGGATGTTTTGGGTAGAGAGGTTTGTTTTTGATTGGTAGAGAAAAGATCGATGGAAGGGATGAGAATGTGGAGTAGGAATTTCAGAGAGAAAAGATGGACACTGTGTGATGAATATGGGGACAGAACAGTCCAGGTTTTGAAAAGTGAGAAGTCAGTGTAAAGTGGTGAAATTGGCCTTTGCGAGCAGAATCAAGTTGAAACGAAATTGTTGACCGGTTGAGAAGTAAAATTTTCCTGTGTCCAAGGAAGATTCCTTTGTTCTGTCTAGAACGAGTAGCTGATTGGTATCTATTTTCACAAGATATCGAGCAAGGAGAAAACTGAGTGGAGAATTCGAGCGAGTCCTGGTTTTGTTTGTTTTTAAAGCAGTTTGGACGAGAAGGACCTTTTCGCAATATCAAAAGAGTACGTGTGGGACGTGGGAGAATCAAAAACAACGCAATCTGGGAAAGAAAGGAGTGAAGAAACAAAAAGGTTAGTCAAATCATTTGTAGAAACGGAGAGAGCATGTTTATATCCACACCATATATGCTCAATTTTTTTTGTATTGAACAGTTCTATAACTGAGTTAGTCATTAGTCATAGAATAAACAATAATTTATTTAAATAATTTTTTTGTTAAAACAAGGAGACATCAGAATTAAAGCTTGATTTATTAAGTAAGAAATTGTTGCAACAAATTTAGATTTTAGTATTTCTTTTCAAATCTTATTTATACGGCATATTGGATAAATAAATAATAGATTACATTTATATGATATTGAATGTGTTTAATTTCCCTGTTTTATCCTGGAAGGAGTAAGCAACTCGAGATACTAGAAGCCACAAATCAAAGGTATTGCATCGAATACAAAATTAGCCATGAGAATAAAGTTTATTAGAAAATTTAATTTGAATTTGGTTTTGTTTTTACATACGCAGAAATTAAAATAATTGAGTAATTAATTAAATTAGGAATTTGCTAATCAATCTAATAAAGGAGATAAAGTAGAGCATAACAATAAATTGATGTGTTTTTTTTTTAAATTGTGAAGGAACTCTTGGTTTCTGAGTTTCTAGGGAGGGGGTCAAATTTTCGTTGGAACACACTGTATCGTTAAACAGATGATCATAAAAAAACTTAAGTAAACAGTATATTTTTGGTCTAACATTGCATGAGCAAAAATAACGTTAAAAATATTTACTTCCAAATGTTCTTTTAAAAATATACATAAAAACAAGCTATTCGAATGGAGTAATCTGTAATGTAAGGTTCAGAAACGTCTAAATCATTCCTAAATGAAAACATTTTGCTCTAATAGCAATATAAATCAATTTCCAACCCTCAAGAAGCATGTAATCAGCAATAAATATAATATATTATCGGCACATCCACTCCACACATTTTTCTGCTCCCGGTTTTTAATAGAACCGTTTATTCGCTTCCCGGTATACGCACATACAATCTCCGAAATGACTTAAGACTTTAAAAATAGTCTCTAGAGTTTACACTTTACACTTGATATCGCAAACAACACTACAAACCGAACACTCGAAGAGACAGCACCCGATACAGCAGCTGCAGCTACCGATTTTTATTGGTGATTTCCACTAAGGCCGTAAGTGTACTGAATCTGAATCTGCTGATGCATTTCTTCGAGTCTACACGTATACTCGTATGTGTTCTAGTGACAATTTAATGAAACTGGAGTCATTCGTTGTACACGGTCGCAGTGTCTTAAGTGACGGCCGCGCATTACTTAAAATAGAATCAGCCCATCATAATTTTAGTTCAGGACGATTCTTTATACAGGGCGATCCGTGCTCTTCCTATTACACAGGGTGGAGATGGAACACTTTTACCAAGAAACACTTTCATATAGATATTTACCTCATTTTTCCAATTTACGATGGGGGAAATAGGAAAATTGTCTAACAATAAAACACTGAAAACGTTTGTTTTCTATACTTCCACAAAATTTATTACAACTATGTGACTACAGCTGTTTCGGCAGAGTGCCTTTCTCAAGTGATTTGGATTACTATGGGTTTGCCTTTTTAATGTCTTTAACTGAAGAGGTTGAGGAGTGGCGAGCTGTTTGTCTCGAGTTGATCATTCAGAATTATATCTGTATTTTTCAATTTATTAATTTCCATAGATTCTAATAAAGATAACTTAAGGCCTTTATTTTGAATATATGCAGAATTTAAAACTGTTCATTAAAATAATGATTATGATCTAGAATAGGGGTGGGCAAAAGACGGCCCGCGGGCCGGATCCGGTCCTTTTGCTTACTTTATCCCTCCCGTTGAGAAATCCCGCAAGCAATTTTTTTAAGAGCGTAGGCGCAATGCTTTTTAAATGCATTTATTTTTTCGAAACCTGAGAAAACTAATAAGTATTTTTGAAAAATTTAAACGCAGAATGAAATATTACATTATTACTGAGGGCCGAAAGTCCCTGAAAACTTCTATAATGTTTATCACTGAGGTAAAAAAAAGGAAATTTAGTATGATTTTTAATTTCAAATATATCATTCAAAGAAACTTTTTGTTTATTCTAAGGGACTTTGGGCCCTCGGTAATATTGTAATTTTTCAAAAATATTTATTAGTTTTCTCAGGATTCGAAAAAATGAATGCATTTAAAAAGCATCAGTCCGAAATTTTGCATCCACGCTCTTAATCTCTTTTATGCGATTTTGTTGAAATCAACAGTATTAGTGTTCGTATAAATAATGAATATCTATCTTCTGCTTTTCTTAGCGTCTGTGTGTTTAACCCGGTCCAGTTGCGAATATTTTTCGGCCAGGATATTTGTTGTCTACCAGGACCCCTTTTTCTTCGATTTTACCCTTCATAATCAGCTGCTGCAACAATTTACAACAACTTACTTGCGTTATCATTTATAAGTATGTACCCTTTCTCCTTGCTGTCTTTCTCCTTTTAATGATGGTCAAAAGTTCTCTGTTCCTTTTCCATTCTGTGCAACACCATTTCGTTCATAATATGATCGGTCCATGGTATTTTCAAAATTCCCCTAAAAACCCACATCTTAAAAGCTTTTTCATTAAGTCAGCATTAACAATCCAATAAAGAAGAATAGCGTGGACATAACATTTTTATTATTATCCCGGATTTTTTATAGTCTTCTCCGCCTTCCGGTTGCCAGTTTCCAGCTTCGTCCGTCGTTGAATTCGTCAGGGTGAAGGTTCCTTTCCGACATTGCCTTTTGAATGCCGCCTAACCAGGATTGTTTCGGCGTTCCTTTCTTCCTTCTTTTCCTTGACGTCTATTTAAAATTTGTTTTGGCAGCCTGTCGTCTTCCATTGACGTCGTACATGACAATACCAGATCAGTTGCCTCCTTTGAATTTAGTCTATGATGGTTGACTTGACATAACATTTTACCATCCGATATCAGATTTGCAGATTGAATCTTTGGTTACTCAAAAATTACCTCATCTTCAAAAAGGCTGCTCTTGATTACTCTATTCTTGATCGAATTTCTGAAGTTCATTTTTTATCTGGATCCTTGTTATGGCTTAATATGGACCATATTAAAAATTTCGTAATTTTACTGCGAACAAATTGTTCGCATGTACACACCAGAAAGACATTTTATTATTATTAACAGTCAAATGTCTTTCTCCAAATGCTTTAAAATGATACTTATAGTATTTTTGTTAAAAAAATTTGTTGGGCAGAGAAAAACCTCCACCAAAAACATTAGCGTACATACTGGATATAGTCCTCCGGCCCGGGAGACATTTTGAAAATTTTATTTTGGCCCGCGCTTAAAAGTATTTCCCCACCCCTGGTCTAGAAGGTGAAGTGTGTATGTAGAAGTGCCTGTTTTTCTATTGTTGAATGTTTCTATGTTTCTATTTGTGTTCTGCTATCCGTTTGTCAAAGGTTCTGCCAGTTTGACTGATGTAAGTTTTCGGACAGTCACCACAAGTTAGTTTGTAAACACCACTGTAATTGTTTTCTCTTTCGGCTCTTATTGTTCTTAATATATTTGCTTAAGTTGTTGTTAGTTCTGAAAGCTGGTGTTGTTCCTTTCTTTTTTATGTATCTGGCTATTTTTATTGTTATCTTGCCAGTATATGTGATAGAGCAGAAGGTACTGGGTTCTTTCTGTGGTGGTGGATAGACTAATTTCAGGGCTTTCTGGTATAAACTGACAAGATAACAACAAAAATAGCCAGATACATAAAAAAGAAAGGAATAACACCAGCTTTCAGAACTAACGACAACTTAAGCAAATATATTAAGAACAATAAGAGCCGAAAGAGAAAACAACTACAGAGTGGTGTTTACAAACTAACTTGCGGTGACTGTCCGAAAACTTACATCGGTCAAACTGGCAGAACCTTTGACAAACGGATAGCAGAACACAAAAGGGCTTTCAACAATAGAAAAACAGACACTTCTACATACGCATTTCACCTTCTAGATCATAATCATTCTTTTAATGAACAGTTTCAAATTCTGCATATTCAAAATAAAGGCCTTAAGTTATCTTTATTAGAATCTATGGAAATTAATAAATTGAAAAATACAGATATAATTCTGAATGACCAACTCGAGACAAACAGCTCCCCACTCCTCAACCTCTTCAGTTAAAGACTTTAAAAAGGCAAACCCATAGCAATCTAAATCACTTGAGAAAGACACTCTACCGAAACAGCTGTAGTCACATAGTTGTAATAAATTTTGTGGAAGTATAGACAACAAACGTTTTCAGTGTTTTATTGTTAGTTAAAATGAACTTCCATCAAGTAACGGTTGAATCCATCAATTATACGATCCATCAACGTCTCCTGTAAGTTCAAAAAACCTTTTTTACCAATAATCTAACTCAGTGTCTATCTATATAAGGATTTTTACAGCTGTCGCCGCCTTCCTTCTTTTAGCCAATGTCTCCAGTTCTTCTGTTCTGCCATTCTCCATCTCTAAGGTCTCGTCTTTTCATGGCCTCGTCCACTTCATCCCTCTATGATCTTCGGGGTCTACCTCTTCTTCTTTTCCTATTGGGCTCTAATCCGTAATCTTTGATATCCACTTTGTACGATGGGTTCTTTTCACATGTCACATTTCATACCAAATTAAACGTTTTTAATCGATGTAACTGAGTATGTCTTGTTCTACTGCCATTCTTCGTTATTTGCTAATGCGACCTATTCTTGACACTCTGCAGCTTCTTCTTATGAACTCCATTTTAGTTGCTGTACTTTTGGATCTGTTTCGTTTATTTATTACCCAATTCTCTGCTCCATAGGTCATTACACTACGTACCAAGGTGTTATATCGCCGCCGCCTACGAAAAGTATAACTCCGAAAAATGCGGCGAAGAGTAGAACTTTCAATGAACGCCGCGAAAAATATTATTTTCGATTATATGATTGTGAAAATTATAATCCCTAATAAAGTGTTAGCGAAAAAATTTATTTTTTGAGCACTATTGGCAAAAAACATCATTTCTGTTTGTGGGTACACGAAAATTATAATACTAACAAGTTCTCAGAAATAATTGTTTTCGTCGGCAGAAACAGAAACAGAAACAGAAAGGGAAATAATTTTAACTATTTATAATGGGAAATAAGCCACAATATTATTAAAAAATGATTTTTATTAACGTTTCGACGCCCAAATCGGGTGCCGTTGTCAAAATACAAAATACTATTAATATAAACAAAAATGTTGTTGCTTAGTAAAAAAAATTCTTCTAATAATTTATTTAATTTGACTCATTTATATCGGCAATTCAGATACATATGATACATTTTAAAGTAGAAGACTTTAAAATGATATTGCCAATATTTATGAGTTGCGTTCCTGGGACGACTTTACTGAAAGATAGTTCATTCGATTACATGAAATCAACCCCAACTCAAGAATATCCGTCACAAAAAAAATCATAGCATGTGATCTGTCTTTAAAAAGACAACCACATGCAATGGTGACATTAAAATTCTCGCGTTAGAGATCTCATAGTAAATCACGAGGGAAAACCAGGAAAAACCTCGTGATACTATCCCGACATCGTAAGTATTTGGTCTTACATTTAATTTACTCTCAAAATTAATACCAAATTCTGACTTTACTATAATTTTGTTTAAATTATAAATAATATCAATAATACATGGGTATATAAGTAATACTAAAATATAAAATATGTACTAACTCGACTATTGACTTACTAATTGTGGTATTTTCTTTCTATTGACTTCCTCTTTCAGTATGGGTATCCACATCCTACTGCATTCCACCGAGGAATTTGCGACACAATTGGTTTCGTTTAGCATAATTAGAGCCGCTTCTTTGATTTTTCTCTTTTTACTATCTGTTTCTTTCAGGACTATACTTGAATCTCTCCACTGAACTCTATGTTCATTATCCCATGCGTGTTGACATATTTGAGATCTATCAAATTCTCTATTTTTAATATAAGATTGATGTTCACTTATTCTAACGTTTAATGGTCTTGATGTTTCACCTATATAAAACTGTTCGCATTCACAAGGTATTTTATAAATACAATTCTTTGTCCTTTCTTGTTCATTGTTAGGTTTAGTTTTAGATAGAATAGATCTCAATGTGTTGGTTGTTTTGAATGTTGTTGAAATGTTGAATTTATTTCCTATTGTTTTAAGTTTCTCGGATAGTCCTTTTATGTATGGTATTGATATTTTCCTCGTATTATTTCTTGTGAATGTTGTAGGATCCCGTTCTATGTTGTTCTGTTCCATTCGATCCAATCTTGACAATTCCTTATTTATAAACGATAAAGGATAATCATTTTTTAATAAAACAGATGTTAAGAATTGTTTTTCTTCTAAAAAGGAATTTTCGTTAGAACAAGTAATTTTGGCTCTATCATATAAGGATTTTATTATTCCCTTTTTAACGTTGATGTTGTGATTTGATTTGTAATTGAGATATCTATTGGTATGTGTTGGTTTTCTATACACTTGAGTCTCATATCCAGTATCCTTCTTTAAGACTAAAACATCGAGGAAAGGCAGGGTGTTATTATATTCCTTTTCCATTGTAAATTTTATTGTCTCTTCTTGATCGTTTATAATATTCAGGAATGTATCCAACAATTCTGATCTATGAGGCCATATTGAAAACACATCATCTACATATCTCCACCATACAGTGGGTTTTAAATTTTGTTTAGAAATGATATTATTTTCGAAATCCTCCATAAATATATTAGCCAAAAATATATTCCAACGAAAACACTGGAAAACAAAATCTATAGAACTTTATTCAAATTTAAAAATGATCTAACATACTATCAAAGAAAATTAATTACACCTCATTACAGTAAGTCACCACATTTTTATGGAGTACCGAAAATTCATAAAGCGAACATACCACTTAGACCCATTTGTAGTACCATCAGTTCTCCTTGTAGTGAACTATCAAAATTTTTATTAAAGATTATAAAACCATTTGCTAATAATGATGACACATTTATAAAAAATACAAAACATTTTGTAAACAAATTATCAACTATTGAGTTTAATCCAAATAATATTTTAGTAAGTTTTGACATAAACAGTTTATTTACAAATGTGCCATTAGATAAAACTTTAAACATAATCAAAACGAAATTAGAGAATGATGATACATTGACAACTAGGACAAAACTAAATGTATCAGCTATAATGGAGTTATTGACATTATGTACTAATAATACCTATTTTCAACTAAATAATGAATTTTATAAACAAAATTTTGGTCTAGCAATGGGCTCCTCTTTATCTCCATTATTGGCTAATATATTTATGGAGGATTTCGAAAATAATATCATTTCTAAACAAAATTTAAAACCCACTGTATGGTGGAGATATGTAGATGATGTGTTTTCAATATGGCCTCATAGATCAGAATTGTTGGATACATTCCTGAATATTATAAACGATCAAGAAGAGACAATAAAATTTACAATGGAAAAGGAATATAATAACACCCTGCCTTTCCTCGATGTTTTAGTCTTAAAGAAGGATACTGGATATGAGACTCAAGTGTATAGAAAACCAACACATACCAACAGATATCTCAATTACAAATCAAATCACAACATCAACGTTAAAAAGGGAATAATAAAATCCTTATATGATAGAGCCAAAATTACTTGTTCTAACGAAAATTCCTTTTTAGAAGAAAAACAATTCTTAACATCTGTTTTATTAAAAAATGATTATCCTTTATCGTTTATAAATAAGGAATTGTCAAGATTGGATCGAATGGAACAGAACAACATAGAACGGGATCCTACAACATTCACAAGAAATAATACGAGGAAAATATCAATACCATACATAAAAGGACTATCCGAGAAACTTAAAACAATAGGAAATAAATTCAACATTTCAACAACATTCAAAACAACCAACACATTGAGATCTATTCTATCTAAAACTAAACCTAACAATGAACAAGAAAGGACAAAGAATTGTATTTATAAAATACCTTGTGAATGCGAACAGTTTTATATAGGTGAAACATCAAGACCATTAAACGTTAGAATAAGTGAACATCAATCTTATATTAAAAATAGAGAATTTGATAGATCTCAAATATGTCAACACGCATGGGATAATGAACATAGAGTTCAGTGGAGAGATTCAAGTATAGTCCTGAAAGAAACAGATAGTAAAAAGAGAAAAATCAAAGAAGCGGCTCTAATTATGCTAAACGAAACCAATTGTGTCGCAAATTCCTCGGTGGAATGCAGTAGGATGTGGATACCCATACTGAAAGAGGAAGTCAATAGAAAGAAAATACCACAATTAGTAAGTCAATAGTCGAGTTAGTACATATTTTATATTTTAGTATTACTTATATACCCATGTATTATTGATATTATTTATAATTTAAACAAAATTATAGTAAAGTCAGAATTTGGTATTAATTTTGAGAGTAAATTAAATGTAAGACCAAATACTTACGATGTCGGGATAGTATCACGAGGTTTTTCCTGGTTTTCCCTCGTGATTTACTATGAGATCTCTAACGCGAGAATTTTAATGTCACCGTTGCATGTGGTTGTCTTTTTAAAGACAGATCACATGCTATGATTTTTTTTTTGTGACGGATATTCTTGAGTTGGGGTTGATTTCATGTAATCGAATGAACTATCTTTCAGTAAAGTCGTCCCAGGAACGCAAGTCATAAATATTGGCAATATCATTTTAAAGTCTTCTACTTTAAAATGTATCATATGTATCTGAATTGCCGATATAAATGAGTCAAATTAAATAAATTATTAGAAGAATTTTTGCAATAAATTATTAGAAGAAGCAACAACATTTTTGTTTATATTAATAGTAGTTTGTATTTTGACAACGGCACCCGATTTGGGCGTCGAAACGTTAATAAAAATCATTTTTTAATAATATTGTGGCTTATTTCCCATTATAAATAGTTAAAATTGTAAAAAATGCCACAAGAAAATAGCTTCAGAACAACATTAGGGAAATAATTGTTTTCGTCGGCATCTATTATGAACTAAATCTTTTCGTTATAAATATTTTGTGAGTTATAATCTTCGCGGACACGCATATAAAAAACAATTGTATCGCCAACACTTATCAAAGAGTTATTATTTTCACTGGAAATGTATTAGGAATCACATTAGTCATATGTACCAGCGATATATTCTCCTCTTTGTATTTCTGGTAATCTGTCTATCCCACAGTACCCCGTTCATTTGTTTAATACATGTTCTTGTCAGTGCAAATCTGCTGGTTATTTCTTGCTCGGTGGTTCCATTCTTTGAGAGTATGAATCCTGAGTATTTGAATTTTTCAGTGCCGTTAATTTCCCTATCATCGTCCATTTCCAAGTTTCTTGTTCTTTTGTTAAGTATTCGGTTTTTCCTAGGGTTATTTCCAGTCCATTTTTTGTGTATTCCTCTTCTAATTTTCGGAGCATATAGGACAGATCTTCTTCATCTTGAGCCGTTACCACTTGGTCATCTGTGTTCACTAGAACTGTGTTCTAGTGACAATTTAATGAAACTGGAGCCATTCTCATTCGTCGTGCACGTATTGGTCGAGTGTCTTAAGTGACGGCCGCGCATTACTTAAAATAGAATCAGCCCATCATAATTTTAGTTCAGGACGATTCTTCATACAGGGCGATCCGTGCTCTTCCTACTACACAGGGTGGAGATGGAAAACATTTAAAGTTTGTTTAGCAGTAAATGGTTGACTTCAATTAGTGCGGTCGTAAATATTATTAAATTTATCTGACTTGGCCCATTGTTAAGACGGTCTGGAGCGATAAGCAAACTAGGTAGACAGAGTTGGTCTTTTGACAATTATTACTGACTAGACGGTACTTCTATAATAAAGCAAAGGATCCACAAAATTTACAATAATTACGACGACAAAAACAAAAAAACGGATGTAAAATATATTGCTTTTCCTTATATACCCGAAATTAATGTTTTCAAATATATTTAAATTTTACCTGAAACCGGGCCTTTTATACTATTATCGGTTAACCCAGGATCGGAGCACACTAGTTCGCTCCCGTGGTCAAAAAACCCTTATAATTATATACTAGTTCGCTCCCATGGCTGAAGCGGATTAAATATTTATCTACTAATTTCTAGGAGAATTAATATCGGCAAAATTGGTTCCTTGATTTTTGTATTAATTATATTAAAATATTATTTGTTACATATTTATTTACAAGATAGTTGAATTAGATTATTTGTATAATATTCACTTCATTTTGGTTACTATTCTGAAAAATCTTAGTATGTAAGCAATTTTATTAGAAATTTTGGTTTCTAATGGCCGGAGCGAACTTACCTGTGACCCTTTTCTGTCGGGTATTAAAATCTGACCGCCGGAGCGAACTAGTATATGCCCCCCAGGATGTTTATAGTGGGTACTACTTGAAGTCAATCATTTACTGCTATACAAACTTTACGAAGAAACACTTTCATATCGATATTTATCTCATTTTTACAATTTCTTCTTCTTCCTGGTTCCTTCATGGCCTCGCGCCTGTTTATCTTCAGATGCTTCCTCATCAGATATCCAGATTGTCACTCCATCTCTTCCTTGGCCTTCCTATACTCCTTCGGCCGTTTGGTAATCTGTCTCGTGCTATCTTTACCAGTCTACCTTCTCCCATTCTGCTTATATGGCTATACCATTCTTTTTTCTTTTCAGTGTCCAGTCATTTATTTTCTCTATATTACAGCTTTGCCCGAGGTCTGTGCTACGTTGTCTATCCCATAATGATTTTCCTGTGATATCTCGGGCTATTTTCATTTCAGACGTTTCCATCAGCCTTTTTGTCCTCTTGTGGTGTCAGGTCTTGTTTCCGCAGTGTAAGTCTAATTGGCCCAACTACTGTCCTATAAATTGTGGCCTTTCTTTCTATCCGTAGATGTGTGTTGCGACAGATCGTATGTTTAAGACATCCTGCTATTCTGTTGGCTTTGTTTATTTGTTGGGCAACTTCCGCTTCGGTATCTCCTTAACTGTGCATTAGTACTTCCAGTTAGCTGATACTTCTTTCTCGCTGGATAATTTTGCTGTCCAATTCCAGCCTACTCCTTATTGAATCTTTAGAGATTGCCATACTTTTTGTTTTATTTGGTGATATTATCATGTTGAACTTTCTTGCTGTTATATTAAATTGATATAAAAGTTTCTGAAGGTCATCTTCACTATCTGCAATAAGTATGGCATCATCTGCATAGCATACTGTATAGATAATGTCTTCACCCATTCTGTACCCAATACTCAGTTTTTTGACTTTAGGAATAATTTCATCTATGATAAGGTTAAACAGCAGCGCAGCGGGCTCAATGAGTCTCCTTGACGTATGCCATATGCCTTTTTCCACTGGTACCGACTCACAGTGTTCAAAATTGAAGGAAACGTGATCGTAAGTACAAAAATAGATAAATCTGAGAATACCGAAATTAAGGGGTTTGTTTGTACTACTCATGATGCAACTTCTCAGCAAAAATTGATTTTTTATGTTTGTTAGGGCCCGATGTATTAATGATCAAAAGTACAAAATTCAATAGAATTTTATACATCAAATTTAAATCCTCAGAGGCTGCCTTTTACTTTAATTATTATTTCATTTATGTGGATAGCTAGTATAAAAGTAATTATTTGAGATAAAAGTACATACTTTAAAGATTAAAATAGTTAGCTTCACTGAAAGGTGATTTTGATATATGATATAATCGGCTGTCTAAAACCTATCCAATTTTTGATAAAATTAATGTTTGACAGCGTATTACGTTTATTGTGCCATCTTGTGCCAAATTAAATCCTTCACTATATGAAAGACTACAATGTAAGGAATAAAAAAACATATAAGACAAACTGCGCAAAGGTGCGCAACTGAGTACATGCGCATAAGTTTGCATAGAGCGCCGCGCGAATTTGTCTGAATTAATAATGGCACTCATACGTATTGTCAATGGTATTGTTTACAAGTATGTTAACATGTGTTACAACACATGTTATTTGTTAGGCTTACGAAAAGAGATTTTAGTTTTGATGAAGTAGTGTTATTCCTCAATACAGAATATACTCTCTATGTAAATAACATACTCCTCACTCCTAACGATAAAATTATTAGTTTTCGAGATATTTGAACTTAAACAAGTAAAGGCACAGATATTTTGATTAATGTATTGTGCTGCTTAATTTTTAATTTCAAATATCTTGAAAACCAATGATTTTCTCATTATGAATGAAAAATATACTCTTCAGTCTTAACGATAAAATAATTGATTTTAGAGATATTTGAAGTTTAAAATTAAGCGGCACAATACATTAATCAAATATATGTGCTGTTACATGTTTAACTTCAAATTTCTCGAAAACTAATGACTTTATCGTTGCGAATGAAGTGTATGTTATTTACATAGATGGTATTGGAGAATCTAAAAATTGCGCTAAAATGGCATTTCCGCCAGTGGCGTAGAATTTGGGAAGGGTCAACCATTCACTGCCCCCTGTCGTACGCCTCTGGTAATAGGCAGAAACGTTTGTTTAACATAATTTTATAGGGTGTACAGTACCTATACTTTTTGCCAAGTATGAAAAGGATACGTCGAAAAGTTTTAAACCACTGAGCAAAAATAGTTTTTAAATTTTTAAATAAAACAACCTGTAACTCTGTAAGGAGCCACATTTTATTTAAGTGATTTGGGTTAAATCCTAATTCCTAATATTTTGAGGTCTAGAATCTACAACTCAAAGATTGGACATTAACCCCCTAATGAAGGGATGAAAACTAAAAAAACGACCCCTATTATATATATACTCGTTATACGGTATAATACCTCAAATATTCTAAGTTTTCAGCGAGATAACTTTTACAGTTTAAACCAATTTAGTTTCGATCACGTTTTGACCCATTTTGAACACTGTAGCGACTGTGATAGTTTGTTATTAATTCTGACCTGTATGTTATTTCTGCTGTAGATGTTTTGAATAGTCTTTGATAATATCTGATGGTAAGTTTCGTTTATACAACAGGTGAATTACACTTTTCAGCTCTACATGGCCGAATGCCTTTTGTAGATAAAGCAACAATAAGCTGGGACGTTGTATTCTAGTGATTTTTCCATGACTTGCCTGACGACAAAAACTGCATCGTTACAGGATCGTCCGGATCTAAAGCCTTGTTGTTCATCTGCTAGGTCTATTTCGTTGGTGAATTTGGTGGTTATGACTTTTGTGGTCAATTTCAGAGCGGTACTAAGCAGGTTTATTCCTCTGTAGTTTTCGGGTACCGTTATTTATCACCATTTTTAAACATTAAGATCGTTGTACTAGTGCGCCAGCTGTTAGGTATTGTATGTCCAATAGTGATATGTACCATTGGACTGCCGGAATGGTACATCCCTTTCCCACTCACCATTGACGGACGCCTAATACGCGATTACCGCTCAGTGTTAACAATTAAAAATAACCGCTTAGTAATACAATTATCACACAAAGTTCTTAAGGATTTTGTAGGGGGGGGGGGGGGGGCTTTAAACTTTGATTTGGCCACTTTCTGACTTTCATAATAATAATTTTTAACCGAGTTATTAAGCCTTGAAAATAGTCATTTTCGCATTTTTCAAATTTTAAATCGCGTGTAACTTGACAACAATCAATTTTAGAGAAAAATCACAAGAGACCTTTTTTTGTTCCGAATGACCCAAATGATCTAAAAAAAATGTCCGAAGTGAACAAATTGTTTTTGGTTATTTGTTTAAAAAAAAAGACACCGGTACCGTCTGGCACCCTGTGGATTTGTTATAAGGACCTCTTTTTGAGTAAGTTTGTGTAAAAAAGAAATCGAATCGGAATAATTTACCTAACGGGGGCGACGATATTGCATTGACTAGTAACAGAGTTGCAAACCAATAATTACCAATTACAGATAATTAAAAAGAATACGTCACAGAAAACCAAACAAAATCATGCGGATTTGTTTATCAATTCGCTGATAACAGTATAAACATAAATAAATAATGTATGAGGACACAACAAAGTTTAGGTAAATAAGTTATTACTTGCATTGAAACAGTTTTTATAAAAAACCACCAGCAGAAACAAATGATCCAAATAATACAAGGGAAGTAATATAAGTATAAAGTGAATAAAGTAATTTGTACTGCAATGAAAAATTCTCTCTCAGAGATAGAATAAGAAATGAGGATCAATGGCGGATCCAGAAATTTTTGGGGGGGGGTCATGGGCCTTGAGGGTGATTTAATTACTTCTCTCTGATGTAAGGTCACTTAGTCTTACCAACCCTAGGATAAGGTGGTTTACAATTATGGTGGGGGGTCATGACCCCCGTGACACCCACCCTGGATCCGCCAGTGATGAGGATACATTAAAAGAAACTGGAATCCAGGTTGTACCTATGTCCAATATAAACAAACACTAGGAAGTTTCCTGAAGAGGTGGTATGACATCTGGAAACCAACATCACAAGAGTGAGGATCATAGAATAAACAGGACATGTCATACAAGAAGAAGATGATAAAAATAATCGAGAATAAAGCAAGATACATATTTTAAATTATAAAAAGAAATTAGGATAAGTCAAATTACATGATACTCGGAAATGCAGAGCAAAACGAAGAAGACCATTCACTACCACATCCAACGAAGCAAGAGAATATAAATTCAATCACAAAAGAAGGAGAGGACGACCAAAACAAAGATTCTTAAAAAATAAGAGAATAAAAGAGGATACACAAAGGAAAGAAACTAAACCGCTTAAATAAGGAACTTCAATATATAAAAAAAAATGTGTGTGTACTTTGTACGCACGTATTTATACTTCTATTATATGATTTCTTAAAGATAAATATACTTTAAACAGTTTGTTTTAATTTTTTTTAAACGCCAAACTAATTTTGTGCTTACCACTTTCAAAAAAAAAAAGTATAGAATTGCTCCGGATTCGAACTCAAGACCTCTCGATCTCTGGCCGAATGCTATACCAAATACGCTACGAGGAATGTGTCTGTATCGGTTCGGACATACCTAATGACAATTCACGGTAACAAACAGACAAGGTGCAGTATAATGAATATACAATAAAATGTTTTAATAATTCTCATCTTACTCCTGAGGAAGACAAATCCAAAGACACAAAAATTATAATAAATATATTTACTAAAAACACTAATATATTCTTTTCACAACTTTTCTTGCACTGATATATTTATACATAACTTAGCAACTAAACGCCATACTGTCTGTGTGCGCATGCGTGCAGTATTATTAAAGAAGTATAACTTCAAAAACATTAACAGAAAGAAAGAATTATATGAGAAAGTTAACATCAACTCATCAACAGAAAATAATTCAAGGCAACTATAAGTATAGAAACCAATGCAGAAGGCTGAATCATAACAACGACAAGGAAATATGTATTGAACCGATGAGAATATACGTCCTGTAGAGCAATATAAATAGATAAAATGATTTAGTTCACTTATTTGAATAAAAAACAATATTTATATACGATTTTATGTCTTTGGATTTAATTTATTTTGAAATTTATGTCTCAAAAAAAAATAAATCACATTTCTAGACAAATTCCAGTATAAAAATTCATAAATAACTCTAAACAAAACAACCCAAATACACGGTAGATCCATTCTGTTAATAAATCTTACAAAACCACATCTGCTTCTTCGTTCCACGTTCCATGAAGAGAAAAATGAAAAAAGAGTACACAACCAATTATTATTGCATTATTGATCCATACGAATACGGGCGCGATAAATAACTGTAGTCTTAAAATAGAATAGGCCAGTAATGAACGTGAAATACGGCGATACCGTGGAATTTTCCATGTCACTGTCAAATTGCATGAAAATTTGGATTTAGGTTCCTTTTACCATCTACTTCATTATTGGACTTGTGCCGTTGGTTGTTTTCACTGGGGGGGGGGTGAAAGCCACACCTTCTGGGGCAAAAAAAACAACTGACTAATTCTATGCAACTTTTGTTCTTTAGAGTTTTTTCACTAAGTCAATACCTTTTGAGTTAATTGAGAGTGAAAATGTTTATTTTTCAAGAAGAAAACACGTTTTCAAATGATTGTTCGCAAATAACTCAAAAAGTAAGTATTTTCGAACAAATATTCTTAGCAAAAATGTAGCTTTTAAAAAACGTAAAAAATGGTGTATATATGAAGTCTGTAGACCAGTAGAAAAAAAGTTGTAGCTCATGAAAATTAGGTTCTTATTCGTCAAATTCCAATTCGAATCTTTCAATGAGAAATAACCAAAAAATGAAGCATTTTTCGGAGAAACCCCGTCAAATCTTTTTTATTTGATTAAAAAAGGCTTTATTTTTGTTTGTTATATAAGTTTTTATCATCAAAACTAAACAAGTTACGCTCAAAATAAAGTTGGTCACTTTTTTTGGTAAAAAAATCGTGAAAATCTCTCCCTAATTAGCATCACAAATGAAATTAATCGTTACCGCTTTACAATTTACTTTACTTATGTATTGTTAATATTATGATCTGTAAGTTTTACCGGTTCAAAGTGCATATTTTTGAAAGGTTCTAGTTTAAAGGGCTTGAACGAGTCACTAATCACGAGTGTACGCAAACTTAGAAACAACCATATCTTAACCAGTTTTTGTGTTACACAAAAACAAAAATTGTCCAAAATATTCAGAAAAGAAAAACCTATATTTTTTTACACTTTGAGATTGTTCGTATCATTAATACGTTTTAAGTTATTCTTTCTCAAAATTTCAAAAAAAAAACTTAAAACCAAAAAGGACTTTGAACTTGTGAAACTTACAGATCATATGAACAATACACAAGTAAAGTAATTTGTAAAGCGGTAACGATTAATTTCATTTGGGATGCTAATTAGGGGGTGATTTTCACGATTTTTTTTACCGAAAAAAAAGTGACGAACTTTATTTTGAACGTAACATGTTTAGTTTTTATAGTAGAAACTTTATAAAAAAATGAAAATAAAGCTTTTTTTAAACACTTTAAATGTTTTCCCGAAAAGTTTCCCGAGTTACATGAATAGATTCGTCTCAGATTCTTCACATTTTTGAAGTCCATAAAATTGTTATTCATAAGTTCTATTTTTTTTTTGTTTTTATGGCATAGACTGGGTGTCATTTAGCCAGTCACAACTTTTTTTAATTCCTGTTCATATATGAAGAAGGCAGTGAGGTCCTCAGAGTTCCACAGCTCTTTACTCAGTTCAAAAGCTGCAGCTGGACGCTATGGACTATCCAAGTTGCTCACCACATTTTCCATTATACATCTTCTATTTCTTCTCATTTCATACATACATATATGCACTCTGCGGCACAAAATTCCGCCACCCAAAATTTTTTATTAAGTTTGACCAAATTATACTTACTTTATTATCTATAAGATAAGAGTAGGGGTAGGAGTAGTCTATCAAAGCATTTGATAGTGTGGAACACTGGGCAGTAAAGAATTCCCCACAAAACAGCAGAATAGACTACAGATATACCGACTTAATTACAAATATATATGATAAGGCAACAACAACTATTAAGCTAATGAAACAAACGGAGCCTATTAAAATAAACCGAGGAGTAAGACAAAGAGATACCATCTCGCCCAAGCTATTCAACCAAGCGCTAGAAGGTGTGTTCAAACAACTACACTGGGATGGTTTGGGTATAAACATAAACGGGCAATATCTGAATCACTTACGATATGCTGATGATATTGTATTAATAACAGAAAGAAGTGACGAATTACAAAGAATGATGGAAGAACTAGACAGAGAATCGACAAAGATAGGACTGAAGATGAATTACAGTAAAACAAAAACCATGACCAATCAACAAAAAGAACTAATAATTACAAGAGTAAAAAACAAGAGTCTTCAATCAATGTATACTCTCTGTTCTAATATATGGCTCTCAGACATGGACGTTTACAAAAGAAAATATGGAAAAAATAGCGCAAAGACAGAAAGATCCATGGAAAGACAAATGCTGAACATTAAACTATCAGACAGGAAAAGAAACGAATGGATCCGTAACAAAACAAAAGTGAAAGATGTCTCAACCCAAGTAGCAAAGCTTAAATGGAAGTTCGCCGGACACACCCTACGGCAGAAGGATGAAAGATGTACTAAGACGATTATACATTGGAGACCGTGGAACCACAAACGAAAAAGGGGAAGGCCACAGATGCGATGGTCGGATGACCTGAAGAAACACACTGGGTCAAATTGGATGCAAATTGCCCAAGATAGAGAAGCATGGAAGAAGGAAGGGGATGCCTATATCCAACGATGGATGTTTAGGGCTGATTAGATAGATAGATAGAAGATAAGAGTAGGCCCCTGCTTTAATATCTGAAGAAAGATTTATGATCTGGCGATTTACAAAATCTTTTTTCTCTCTGACTCACATACATTCTCATTTGATTTTAGTATCTATATCAGTGGTGCTCAGACTCATACTGCGTGGGATCTACCACATAAACTACAAGCGTCCAGCGATCGAGTGCTAGTAAAAAAAAATTTGAAAATAAAAAATGTTATTGCACATTTCTATTTGATAAAAAGTTGTAACTACAGGGAGTTGTAATTAAGGTCATATTATTCATCTTAATTTTATTTGTATGTTGATACATGATCTATCCCAAGTTTTCCTTATGATGGTAAGTAATTTCCGAGGGCCAAACGCAAGCATGATGAGAGATGTTCGTAAGTTAGCCTATTACGCTACTTTGATTTCACTACCTTCATTTGGGAAAATGCAGGCTCACACAAGTACGTTGATCCAAAATGTAAGCTCCAGAGCTACTTGCTTCGAAGACGGATAGTTGTCAGACGATATGAAAAACCAACATGTCGTATCGGTCGCTCTGGACTTACGGTGTACATGTGAAATTATTTTCAGTACCTCAGTTTGGGCGGAAATCACCCCATGTTGAAAGTAATAAATATTTCTGTGGTAATTTTTTTACGTCTTCACAAGAAAATGGATTAGACACGAATGTTACAATATCTGTCAGTTTTTTAAAATCAGCGAAGTATCTTTTAAACTCGCTATGTGCTTGCAGTTCCGTCTCGTAACAAACATAATTCAAATGAGCGGTTACCCTTTTTTTCAACGATGGAAAGTTGTTTAAATCCTTTCTGTTCATTTTAATTATCAATGTTTTTCTGTATTTCTATTTTTTCCGTGAATCGCGATCGCCTTAAATATCTTTGGCGATCGACTGGTCGATCGCGATCGACCCTTTGAGCACCACTGATCTATATCAATTTACGACATTATTAATCAAAATTTGGAGTTGGCGCGATGATATGAAATGATTATAATTTCGAGTCGAATCTATTCATTTAATTTTTATTGAATATGAGTAACATTGTATGTCCCATAAGACGTGTGCGGTGTATTTCCCAAAATATTTTACTGGCCTAATGTATGTAGTCTTAGAACCCGCCTGGATGGGGATATTTTAAACGACGTCCAGAAATCGATTTGGGATCACTCTGTACGAAAATGTTGGTTATTCGTTGTTCGCCATCGCCTGTTTGTCGGATTATTTTAAATTAATGATTGGTTGGTTGCTTGTGAAGCGTGTTCGGTTCATCAATAATTGCTCTCGATGGAGATGGAGACAGAGAGATGCCTGTACTTGTTAAACGAGGATGTTTTACGACGCTGATATACGAGGTTCATTCCAGAACTCAGGAACGTTGAAAAATGGATTTCTATTAATTTGAACTTTACTTTACACTATGTTGGTATACTCCTTTTTCTTACTACACCTATTTAGTATTTTGACTTCTTATGAAAATTGAAGTTATGAACTGTTTTGCAAACTTCAATTTCGATTGAGTTCGATAAGAGAGGCCGTTGCTACTAGCCTAACTTTTTTAGGTTATGTTGGTACACTCTTCATATGAACGTGTGTGAAGTTTCATGTCAATTCTTTGTTTACAAGCCATTTATTATCGACGTGTTTTTAAAATGGAAATAATGAAGTATCGTGCAGTGATTGAATTTTTATTTTTGGAAGGTATAAAAGCAAAGGAGCTTATGCGACCAACTTCAGTTAAGAATTAACAACGGCTATTTTAACCACAAAGAGGTACATAAGTATACATGGACACAACCGACAAGAAATTTAAGATCAATAATTGACTACGCAATTCTAAAACAACAAACCTTATTAAAAGTTGAAGATATACGAGTATGCAGAGGAATATGTAACATATCAGATCATCATTTCCTAAGAGCTAAAATATTCTTCCCGATAAGACACACAATAACGAAGACGAAAACAATCCCGGATGCAGACAAAAATACTTCAAATATAACAGACGAGAAATATAACTTAGAGAGCCTATTACATGAAAGTGTTAAATATCTCTATCAAACGAGACTCGACAATTACATACTAAGCCCGAATAATCTAACAACAGAAGAGGTTTATAATAATATAGTATACAGCATAGAAGCAGCTGCAAAGGAAGCCCTTGGTATCAGAGAAATTAGAAAAAGTAACAAATACTGGTGGAATTCAGAGACAGAGAGACTAGTCAAGGAAAAAAAGATATACCAAAAATGGCTTAACACAAAAAATGATGAAGACTACAACAGATATAGAGAAAAGAAAAGAGAACCAAGACATAAAATCATTCAAAATAAGAGACAGACCTGGGATCGAAAGTGCCAAGAAATCGAAGCACACATAGGAGGACGAAAATGCAGTGAATCATGGAAATTTCTGAACAAGATCAAGAATAACGAAACACGCAACGACAAACTACAATTAATACCAACAGATAAATGGGTTCAACATTATAAGGACTTATTAACGGAACAAAGACCCGAATACTCACAACCAACAGAGACGGAAATGCAAATTGTAGGGGAAGAAATAAACATAAACAGTGTAGCAGTTAAAAATGCAATTAAACAACTAAAAAATGGAAGATCTCCTGGTCCAGGCGGGATCAATGCCGAACTACTGAAAAATGGAACTAAAAAAACTTTTCGAATCTCTGGCATATGTATTTACAAAGTACATCAATGGCGAAAATGTACCCAGTGACTGGAAAATAGCTTATATATGATCGATTCATAAAAAGGGCAATAAACTAAAATCACTAAAATGTAGCAAATGTTGAATGGGTTTAATCTTTACTTCATTTAAAATGTAGCAATTATCGCGGAATAGCAGTAACAAATACAATAAGCAGAATATATACAAAAATTTTAAGAGAACTGATTGAACAAGAATACTCACGATACGAAGAAGAAGAACAATGCGGGTTTAGAGCTGGAAGGTCCTGTACGGATAATGTATTTTTGTTAAAACAAATCATCGAAAAAAAATTGGAACGGAATAGGCCAATACACCTAGTTTTTATAGATTTGCAAAAAGCATATGACAATATACCGATACCGAAACTATGGGAAGTACTGCAAAACTCCAACATTAACTTTACTCTCATAAAAGCTGTCCAAAATTTATACAGTGCCATGAAATCTGCAGTAAAATTAGGAAACAAAATAACAGATTTGTTTACAGTCAACAAAGGTCTACGACAAGGATGTTGCATATCACCGAGTCTGTTTAAGATTTATGTCGCCAAAGCCCTTACAATATGGAAAAGAAAATGCAGTGGAATGGGCATCCAAATCGACGACAACACCTGCCTGTACACCCTTCAGTTTGCAGACGATCAGATTATTATATGGAAACGATAAAGAAGATTTGGAATATATGGCTCGCAAATTGAAGGAAGAATACGAAAAATGGGGATTGTAGATGAATGTAGAAAAAACACAATATATATGCCTAGGTGAGGATTCAACTGATATGATATTGGACAATAATCAGAAAATAACTAGCTGTGATAAATATAAGTATTTGGGCATTAATTTCAACAAGGAAGGTACTGACGATGCAGAAATTAAAAGCAGAATAAATAAAGCGAGAACGATAATTCAATCATTGAACGGAGTTTTGTGGAGTACCGAGATAGGGAAACAAAGAAAAATGCGAATATACAACACCATGATTAAGAGCACATTGGTATACGGATCCGAAACATGGAGAATAAAGGAACACCAAAAACGCAAAATAGAAGCTACTGAGATGGACGCCCTAAGAAGAGCAAGTAGAACATCGAGATTGGACCGGGTTAAAAATGAGGAAGTAAAGCGAAGAATGAATTTACAGGAAACGGTTGTAGAATGCATTGAGAAGAAACAATTAACGTGGTACGGACATGTTCAGAAAATGGGGGAGGAAAGGCTGCCAAAGAAAATTATGAAATGGATACCTACAGAAAACACAAAAAGAGGAAGGCCAAGAACGACATGGATACAAGGAGTAAGACGATCAATGAGTGTACGAGGATTAGAAGATGAAAACTGCAATGTAAGAAAATATTGGCAACAAGGCATCGGACAACGTCGAAGGACGTTTTGAACCCGAATTTATATACAAGGTGTCCCAAAAGTAGTGGAACGGTCGAATATTTCGCGAACTAAACATCGGATCGAAAAACTGAAAAATACGTGTTCAATCATTTTCAAAAATCTATCCAATGACAGAATGCCGAATAGATTATCGCTATACTAACATGATAAAATATATCTACCACAACGCAACGGCTAGCGTAAGACTATCTGATCAACAAACAAATAAATTCTGTATACAGCGAGGAGTACGGCAAGGAGACACCATCTCACCAAAATTGTTCACAACCCTTTTGGAACACAGTTTTAAGAAGGCAGATCTGAACGAATATGGTATCAACATAAATGGAGAGAAGCTCAGTCATTTGAGATTCGCAGATGACATCGTCCTTATAGCCGATCGTATGGATGATGCAATAATAATGTTGAACAAGTTATATCACGCTTACTTAGAGGTCGGACTAAAGATTAACATCAACAAGACGCAAATAATGACTAATCTGGTGCTAAATCGTAATATTGTTCTTGATGGAATGAATATTGAGCAGACTGCATCTTATAAGTACTTGGGACATGAAATTCGATTGGGAAGAGATAACCAGACGTGCGAGCTCCCACGTCGCATAGGATTAGCCTGGGCAGCGTTTGGTAAACTGAGCTATGCATTTAAATCGGACTTACCCATATGCCTGAAAAGGAAAATCTTTGACCAGTGTGTATTGCCTGTACTCACTTATGGAGCGGAAACATTAACACTCACAAAAAAGGTAGTGAACAAGATTCGCATTACTCAAAGGGCTATGGAGCGCCAGATGTTGGGTGTCTCCCTGAGGGACCGAATCCCAAACGAAGAAATACGTCGTAGAACAAAAACAGCGGACGCCGTCGAAAGAATCGCGTCGCTTAAGTGGAATTGGGCAGGACACGTCGCCAGATTGTCAGACAACCGATGGACAAAACGTATTGTCGAGTGGAGGCCACGAGAAGAAGCACTACGGAGCAGAGGACGACCACCAACCAGATGGGCTGACGATCTGAAACGTATTGTCGGCAACTGGATGCAAGCCGCACAAAACAGAGAAAGATGGAAAGAGCTGAGGGAGACCTATGTCCAGCAGTGGACGCGTACGGGTTGATGATGATGATGATGATGATGATGATCCAATGACACCAAACACCAACCCCCACTACACCCCCTGATTGTGGGGTGGGGGGTAACTTTAAAATCTTAAATGGAAACCCCTAGTTTTTCTTGCAGATTTTAATTCGTTACGTAAAAGTAAGCAACTTTTATTCAAGACATTTTTTCGAACTGTGAATAGATGGCGCTATAATTGGGAAAAACGATTTATCCTGATTCCATTGGTAAATTATAGAAACGGTCTAGTATCTCACGAAATGCACTTACAAATGAGAAACTAAAACACAGATTTTTAATCTTTTTTGAGAACATTTCGAATAACACCAAACGTGACCCTCCAACCCACCCCCTGGAGGTGGGGTGGAGGGTAACTTTAAAATCTTAAATAGCAATCCCCACTTTTTATTACAGATTCGGATCCATCATGAAAAATTAAGCAACTTTTATTCGAAACATTTTTTAGAATTGTTAATAGATGGCGCTTTAATTGGAAAAATACGATTTATTAGCGCCATCTATCAAAAATTTAAAAAAATGTTTCGAATAAATATTGCTTAATTTTTTATGACGAATCCGAATCTGCAATAAAAAGTGTGGGTTGCTATTTAAGATTTTAAAGTTACCCCCCACCCCATTTCCAGGACCCCCCACCCCACCTCCAGGGGGTGGGTTGGAGGGTCATGTTTGGTGTTATTCGATAGGTTTTCGAAAAAGATTAAAAAATCTGTTTTTTGGTTTCTCATTTGGAAGTGTATTTCGTGAGATATTAGACCGTTTATATAATTTACCTATGGTATCAGGATAAATCGTTTTTCCCAATTATAGCGCCATCTATCCACAGTTCGAAAAAATGTCTTGAATAAAAGTTGCCTACTTTTACGTAAAGAATCCAAATTTGCAAGAAAAACGGGGGTTTCCATTTGAGATTTTAAAGTTACCCCCCACCCCACCTCCAGGGGGTGTAGTGGGGATTGGTGTTTGGTGTCATTGGATAGATTTTTGAAAATGATTGAACACGTATTTTTCAGTTTTTCGATCCGATGTTTAGTTCGCGAAATATTCGACCGTTCCGATACTTTTGGGACACCCTATATATAAAAGCAAAGGACATTTATGAACGAATGTTCAAAGTGTATAAGAACAGAACGCTTCGCCTTCAATTAGTACAGTACAAAGATGGGTTTCTGAATTTAAACGTGGTCGTACAAGCCTAGAAGACGATTCACGTCATGGGCGTCCAAAAACAGCAACAATTCCAGAAATCGTAGAAAAAATACAGGATATGGTATTGGAAAATCGTCAAGTGATTGAAAGAGATTTAGTAGAAGCCCTAGGCATCTCATTGGGCAGTGTAAGCAATATTTTGACTGAAGCATTGGGTTTCAGAAAGACTTTGAAAGTCGCATTCGAATGCGACTGTCTCAGCAGCATTTAGAGCGTTTTCGAAAGGATAAAGTAGATTTTGTGCGTCGATTCATCACTATGGATGAGATGTGGGTATATCACCATGATCCTGAACCAAAACAAGAGGCTGAAGAGTGGTGTGAATCTGATTCTTCGGTTTCGAAATGAGTACGCATCCACAAATCGGCTAAGAAGGTGTTAGCATCAGTTTTTTTAGGATGCGAGAGGAATTTTATTTGTGGATTACTTGAAAACTGGTAAAACAATAAACTTTGAATATCATTGTAACCTTTTAGACCAGCTGAAGGAAAAAATTCGTGAAAAATTACCTGGTTTGCAGAAGAAAAAAATCCTTTTTTATCAGGATAATGTACCGTCTCATATGAGCATTTTAACAATGGCTAAAATCCATGAATTAAAGATCGAATTGTTGGAGCATCCACCGTATTTAGCAGATTTGGCCCCTAGCGACTTTCATCTATTTGAATACCTAAAAAAATACCAGTGATGTGTGAATTATAAACCAGAAAGAGGAAAAGGAAATAGAGGTTTGGGAAGGTGTTTAAAACATTTTTCGAGGGAATCCAGACAGCAGAAAATATTTATAAATGACGAACAAATAAAGAAATACTGAGGATGTATGGAAAACCAATAATTACAGCAAAAATACGAGATAATTTTTCTATTTTTAAATGTTTCGTTTTCTGGGATAGAAAAATAAAGAAAATATAAAGGAAAAGATTCCTCTCATTGGCTGTATACCATAATAAAAAACTTACTAAGGAAGTAAAACTTCACTTGTAGGTAAATGGTATATAAATTTATTAAAAAAATTTTATCTAAAAAGATCCAAATTGGATTGAAGTGGGTACATCACTAGTACAAAAAACACACAAACGTTTTCGGACCAGTCAGTCCATCATCAGGTTGAAAACCTAAAATAAGTAAACCACTGTATAAAAAGGCCAAGTTGAAATTTTGACTGTTAGAAAGTTAGGAAAAATTAAAACATGTGGTTACTTACTTCAGATCTAAAGTAGTTGGAACTAGCTACATAGTTAGGTTGAAAGACCTTAGTATTACAATACTAGGGTCTTTAGACTTAGTATGATACTAAGGTCTTTTGACCTAACTATGTAGCTAGTTCCAACTAGTTTGGATCTGAAGTAAGTAACCACATGTTTTAATTTTTCCTAACTTTCTAACAGTCAAAATTTCAACTTGGCCTTTTTATACAGTGGTTTACTTATTTTAGGTTTTCAACCTTATGATGGACTGATTGGTTCGAAAACGTTTGTGTGTTTTTTGTACTAGTGATGTACCCACTTCAATCCAATTTGGATCTTTTTAGATAAAAGAATGTGTGTGTACTTTGTACGCACGTAAGAAGTTATACTTCTATTATATTTTATAATTTCAACGAAATAAATATACTTAACAGTTACAATACCATAAATTAACAATAATTACCAAAAATTAACCAAAACTTAACAATACCAAACAAATGAATATCAATATGAATCATCCGGGATTCGAACCCGCGATCTCTCGATCTCTGGTCCAATGCTATACCAACCGAGCTATGAAGCCCCGTGCTATTGACGTGTCGGATATAATTACACATCACGGTGACAAATAGATCAAAGTGAAGTATAAAAATAGATATTTTATTATCTTACGCCCGAGGAAGGCAAATCTAAAGACACAAAAATTATAATAAATAATACATTTACTAAAAACACTATACTAAGAATCTATAAAGCAGCAATTAGACCTATATTGACATACACGGCGGAGACAAGACCTGACACATCTAAAACGAGACGACTACTAGAAACAACAGAGATGAAAATACTCCGACGAATATCAGGGAAAAGTCTGTTGGATAGGGAGAGAAACGAAAATATAAGAAGATCATGCAATGTAGAAGATATAAATGGATGGGTAAAATAACGGAAACAGGAGTGGAGCGAACACATTATTAGAATGGCAGAGGATAGGATATTACGAATAGCACGAGATAAGTCACCAAATGGACGAAGAAGTATTGGCAGACCAAGAAAAATATGGTTCGATAACTTAAACAATTTAGGAGGCTAATATCGAAGAAGAAACATAAAACTACATAAAAGAAGGAAGAAGAAGATTAATAACACTAATATATTCTTTTAATGACTTATTTGCTCTGAGACATACATAATTTGAAAGATTAGCAACGCGTCTGTCCCTGTCCCTGACCCTGCGTGTCTGCGCATGCGCCAGGGAATTATAAAATTTCACCCTCGATCGTAAAGAAGTATAACTTCAAAAATTTTTTAATAAATTTATATACCATCTACCTACAAGTGAAGTTTTACTTCCTTAGTAAGAAAAATAAAGCTTACAGCCAATGGACAGTGTTAGTCTTTAAAATCGGTATTTAACGGCCCTTTCACAATACAACAAACATAAAAAAAAAATAGTTTTTACGAAAAGTTGTAGTTTTTCAATGCAAAAAATGCACCGTCTCTCCAACTGTTTGACATTGTATTACAATTGTAACGAATTGTACTATATTCTACGTTCATATTTCAGTACAACAGAAAGTTTCATTAAGTCCGACAAACGTCTTCCGCTTTGCTTTAATTAAAATGCTTTTGTTCAGACCAGAGGAAATGGTTCAATTTCCGAGAGTATATTGCACTGCCATTATTCTCCCTTCATTGCACATGATATAATGCACACTAGATTGCAAGATTTCGGAGCAAACGTTCGACAGGTGTTTGAATCTACGAGGGCAATTCCAAAAGTACAATAAAAATGAATAAACATTTTCAATTTCGTTGCAACCCGAAACTGCAGTCGTATTTTATTTGGATTTCTAGTTCAATCAGAGAGTACAGCAAGTAACTCTACCGGTTTCGGGGATTCTTAGCTCCTCATCAGGAGATACATATACTCTTCTCTCTGAATGAACCAGGATAATACACCGAGAGCAGTCACGGATTGCAACGAACGAAATGGCAGGAATGTTCTAGCGACATCTGCTACAAAAAAATTAAGTTTTCAATCTAATAGCACATAAAAGGATACCATTCTATATCCTACCAGATTAAAAACAATTGAAAACCTTCTCTGGTTACAGAGAATTACTATTAATATAGATTTTCACTTCGGAAAAAATCAAACAAGATAGAACTTTTTGTAATTTCATTAAGAATTGTTTAATAAACAATATATCAAAAAGTTCTACTCGAGAAGTGGGTGCTTCATTTTTTATTAAACAAATGAACTACGAAATTAGATATTTGTTTAAATAACTCCAAAAATATGAATTTTAGAAAAAAAAACTGACTTGACCATTTAAAAATTCAGAAAATTTTACAAAAAAAACTTATATAAAGATTTTTCTAAAATTAAATCTGTAGCTTCTATAAATTTTTATTTATAACGCTAAAGTCACCCTTCTCACAAGCATTGGCGCACTGTAAACTAGCGTACGCCGAAGTGCATGGTTGAGTTATTTTAATGTAATTCTTTAACTAATGGATCATCTGAAATTTTACAAATTGGACATGAAAGAAGAACAATTAAGCTATCTTATGGTTATAATAAAAAGAAATAAAATGTATGGGCATAAGTACGGTTTGGGCGGAAAGTAAGACTTACATGAATTTTGTTTAAAAATGTGTAACTAATACAATTTTTCTTATAAAACTCTCAATTTTGTACAACTTGCCTTTCAAACATCTTATTTAATGACGTTTTATTTAAAAAAATCTCAAAAATTTAATTCACATGATACGACTTCTCAAAAAATGTAATTTTTGAAAACTTCGTAGTTTTACAAAATTGCCACCACTTTAAGACGGTATTACTCAAGTTTGAACAGATTTATGACAGTTTTATAAGTGCTTTTTAAAGCTTAGGATGTAATCTTTAAAATGCACTAAATTATTTTATTTTAGAAATCAAATAAACTGTTTCTTTTTGAGAAAATTAAGAAATATAACAAAAATGTAATACAAAAACCGAAAATTACCAGCTAAAAATATGTTTATACAAAGTGATCAATACTTTTTTCCGTAAAACTTATCTAAAATACATTTAATAATAAACTTCAATAATAATAAATGTTCAACAAAAATTTGTTTTAGCTCTTATACAGTATGTCTGCGTAACTTGGAACCTATTGATAACTTTTTTATTATCAGTTTTACGAAAAAAAGTTATTCTTTATAAAATATTCTGCATCGTATATATAATCTAAGATGCAACCATCAAATATCAAATTTTATTAATGTTATACGAGGTGTGTCAAAAAATATGAATTTCACTCAAGAGTAAAGTACCTTTATGTTTCGCAATATCGAAAACTGTTACTAAGAAAAATTGTTTGGAATTAAAAAATATGTTTCAGTGTTCAATAATATCCTTCTAATTAAAATATTGTGAATAATAAAGGGACTTAACTCTAAGAAAAATTCAGTTTTTTTACATACCTCGTATAAAATTGAAAAAGCTTGATAGCTGATGGTTGTATCTTAGATTTTAGACCAGATAGAGCATTTTATAAAGAATAACTTTTTTCGTAAAATTGATAATAAAATAGTTATCATAATTGTAGTAAAATGATGATGGGTATCCGTAATTTGAGAAAAAATTGAAATTTTTTTTTTCGATTAGAATGATGTAATTGTATATTAAAACATGGTTTTTAATTTCAAACAACTTTTCATAATAGCATGTTTTGATATTCTGGAATATAAAGGTACTTTACTCTTTAACGAAATTCATATTTTTCACATAACTCATATAAAATTGATAAAATTGGCTATCTGATGGTTGAGTTTTAAATCTTTGACTATCCAGAACATTTTACGAAGAATAACTTTTTTTCGCAAAATTGATAATAAAAAAGTTTTCCATGTGGTTCCTAGCTACGCAGACATACTGTATAAGAGGAAGAGGTTCTGTATAAGAATTTTCAAATTGCAATGCCATATTTGGATTCATCATAATCAAAAACAAAATAGAAACATATTTGATCAAAGTAAAATGATTAATTCAACGATATTTTTAAAATTATTTATACAAAACAATTGTTATTGTTTAAACAATTAACGGCCAAATCTGCGAGTAGAACTTTTAACTTTAACATGTATATAAACTAACAAAAAAAGTTTTAGAAAAATATAAGCTTGTTTGAATTTTTCCGAAACAATGCATGTTTTGTTTTAATTGCACTCCCCCATTATATATTATTGAGAAATTATTTATAGTCCAGGGCGCATCTGTTTTGAGATGGACGTTGAGAGGTGACTCAAATGTTTTTGCAGAAATTGCTTGAAAATAAATCAAATAATAATATTTGAGTTATCCTCCCTCTCAAAAAGGTCCGGAACATTGTTTAAATAATCAAAATGTCAAAAATTGAAGGAAAAATTCGATTTTTTTCTTCGTTTTTTGATTATAACTTTAAAAGTATTCATTTTCGAGAAAAGTTGTACTGACATAAAAGTTGCGTAATTAAATTTCGTACAACATAGAATTGGTTAAAAATTTAAAAAATAGTCACCCTAGTTGCAAAATAGCAATAATTGCGAAAAAAACATACAAAAACAAGTATTCGCATTTTACGTTTTTCAACCATTTATTCTACACTTAGGACCTTCATATTTCACCCAAAAAAACTTCATGATACAGTAAAACAATACTGTAAATTTCATTAAGATCGGTTTAATAAATTTTGCAATCCAGCTTTCGCAAAAAAAATTCATTTTTTCAAAATGTTACAGGACTGAAATTAAAGCAGATAGCAAGTTGAATTTTTTTTTGCTTATAGAAGTGTACTGTACCTTTTATTTGCAATTTTCAAAATTAAAATCGATTAATTACCACGGCATCCGAAAATTTTTGAAATAAACAATAATTTTTGGTGCTACGCGCAGGACAGCGGCGTTCGATTCACACAAGTTGATTTCCACCAAAATTTCTTCCAATCATTATCTAATATATTATTATCTTACTCTATATTTTGTTGTATTTTAATATTTTAATTCCACAAAAATCAAACTAATTTTATTATTGTTTGTGAAATATTGTTTAAACAATTGCATATGTTTAAAAATAATAAACTTTTATTATTTAAGTTAAAATATATGAACAAAGAAAGTTTTTGCTAATAAAAGTGTTATTTCAAAGGATAGAGTATGTGTTTTTATTTTGCAATAAACAAATTTATTTATTTATATCGAAATGTAATAAAAATTAAAATGTATCAATCATTGTCAAAGGTCATTGGAATGCCCAATCAGAGCAAACTATCCGCTGTCCTGCGCGTAGCACCAATAATTAATGTTTATTTAAAAAAATTCCTGACGCCGTGGTATTAATCGATTTTAATTTTGCAAAATTGCAAATGAAAGGTACAGTACACTTCTATATGCAAAAAGATTTTCAACTTGCTATCTGCTTTATGTTTAGTCCTGTAACATTTTTAAAAAATGAATTTTTTTTTACGAAAGCTGGATTGCAAAATTTATTTTGCAAAATCTATTGAACCGATCTTAATGAAATTTAAAGTGTTGTTTTACTGTATCATAATGTTTTTCAGGGTGAAATATGAAGGTCCTAAGTGTAGCATAAATGGTTGAAAAACGTAAAATGCGAATACTTGTTTTTGTATGTTTTTTTCACAATTATTGCTATTTTGCAACAAGGGTGACTATTTTTTAAATTTTTAACCAATTCTATATTGTAGGAAATTTAATTACGCAACTTTTATGTCAGTACAACTTTTCTCGGAAATTAATACTTTTAAAGTTATAATCAAAAAACCAAGAAAAAAATCCAATTTTTCCTAAATTTTGTGACATTTTGATTATTTAAACAATGTTCCGCACCTTTTTGAGAGGGAGGATAACTCAAATATTATTATTTGATTTATTTTCAAGCAATTTCTGCAAAAAAATTTGAGTCACCTCTCAACGTCCAAATGTACTAATATTTTTACAGATGCGCCCTGGTCTATTAGATGAGAGATTATCTTTTACATGTAAAAAATTGAACACAGACTGTAATCGACATTTTTCCATAGGAATATAATGTATGTAAGTTTTGTTTTTCAATTTTACATAATATTTGACTAGTTAGAAATTTAAAATTCAACGTTTACCTAGTGTTAAAAGATAGCAATAATTGGGGAAAAAAGTGCAAAAAATGGAGTTTTTCCTTTAAATTTTTTCGACCCCTTATAACTTAATATAACCTTAATATTCCGCCTACAAAAACTCTATGATACGCCTGAAACGTGTACTAAATTTCGTTAGGATCAGTTAAATAGTTTTTGCATAAAAATTTTGCAGTCTAGGGCCAAAAAAAATAAGCATTTTAAATAGTCGAATTTTTTTTAACATACAAAGAAAGACTCAAGCTTTAAATGCACTTTGAAAAATTGAAATCGGTCAACTAGGAGAGCCTAGGGAAGTTTTCAAAATTGTGATGGTAGGGGTAGTCTTTGCCTTTACATGTATCCACTAACTGGCGCCAGTCTCACTGCCTGGCACTGGCATGAAAATAGACCAACCTTCTATTCGAGACAGCGCTGGCAGACAGTGCTGGACTGGCGCAGTGTTTACATAATGCCACTACCATGCCAGTGCTGTAGTGCCAGTGGCACTGGCACGAGTTACTGGATACGTGTAAACATACCATAACTGCGGGTATCAGATGACACCCAGATTTAATTAACCTTTTCCTGGCACATGAAGCTCTTCCAGAAGTAACCGTCTATTGTATATCTTCTCCACAAAATATCCAAAGTTTCACATATTGTAATAAAACATAGGTCAAAAAGTTAAAAAATAAGGAGTTTATATTTTCAAGTCCTGTATTTTGTAATAATTTGTTTTTTTTTTTGTTTACAGGATCTGATCAGAAATTATTTACCCTGACATTTCCTCCGAAACAGCTACGATAGTTTTCAAAGTAATTCAGTAATTGTATGAGCTGTTTTCTGAGATAATATTTGCTGCAATCATAGACTTAACATCAGAAAGAAATAATTTAAGCACCAGACTATAAAACCGAACCACAGACTATATTTATTAAACAAACAGATGAATTTCTTTAGCATCAAAACCTAACATAGGTACCATTTCAAAAATTAATTTCACAATTTGGAACATCACTGTATATTAACTTTAAAAAACCAAATATATAGAATATTTTCTGTACATAAATAATTCTTACCTTTTGCAGCCACTGTAACAGAACCTTTTCAATGTGTGGTTCTGGTGGAGGACATGTGGATTTCTGTAACAACTGAGCCAGAGTGTTGGCAACATCATTAACATCTAATGGGGATTTCGAGTAGTTAAACTCTGGGGAATGATTTTTGAGAGCACCGCTATTTCCTGGAATAGAATAAGTATTGGGTAGATTTTTAGGACAAACCAATAAAATGATTCTATTTAATTTTTGTAAGTGTATAAATAAAAGATATATTACTAAGGGCCTGTAGTAAAAGCCAATATGATGGCACAGAAAAAGATTATTTTGATTATTTCATTCATAGGAGATTCTGACCAATAGAAAGCTACAGAAATGCAAATTAAGGTGATAATTTTTGATAATATCCCGCCGTTAAGTATATTATGTCAGATGCCCTTCGTTGCTACGAAAAAATACATTCAGTGACATTAATGACAATGAATGTTTTAAAAGTTATAAAAGTGATGACTTTCAACCGTAAAATATTTTATAACAACTGTGTGTTTAACAGTACTAATCTGTACTTACATAAATAAATTACAATAAAATTTTGGTTTTGAACAGTTTTATTCATGAAATAATCGCAACAAATTGCACTCGAACTCTAAAATTAATATAGAATTTTTGCGCTCGTGACACTTTGACATAATTTCACTCGCCTTCGGCTCATGAAATTAAAACTGTCAAAGTGTCACTCGGGAAAAATTCAATAATTTTAGAGCTCTTGTGCAATTACTACTGATTATTTCATTCATAGGAGATTCTGACCAATAGAAAGCTACATAAATCTAAATTAAATCGATAATTTTTGATAATTTCCGTCGTCAAGTATATTACGTCAGATGCCCTTCGTTGCTACGAAAAAATACATTCAGTGACATTAATGACAATTAATGTTTTAAAAGTTATAAAAGTGATGACTTTCAACCGTAAAATATTTTATAACAACTGTGTGTTTAACAGTACTAATCTGTACTTACATAAATAAATTACAATAAAATTTTGGTTTTGAACAGTTTTATTCATGAAATAATCGCAACAAATTGCACTCGAACTCTAAAATTAATATAGAATTTTTGCGCTCGTGACACTTTGACATAATTTCACTCGCCTTCGGCTCATGAAATTAAAACTGTCAAAGTGTCACTCGGGAAAAATTCAATAATTTTAGAGCTCTTGTGCAATTACTACTGATTATTTCATTCATAGGAGATTCTGACCAATAGAAAGCTACATAAATCTAAATTAAATCGATAATTTTTGATAATTTCCGTCGTCAAGTATATTACGTCAGATGCCCTTCGTTGCTATGAAAAAATACATTCAGTGACATTAATGACAATTAATGTTTTAAAAGTTATAAAAGTGATGACTTTCAACCGTCAAATTAATATTTATAACAACTGTTTGTTTAATTGTACTAATTTGTACTTACATAAATAAATTACAATAAAATTTTGGTTTTGAACAGTTTTATTCATGAAATAATCGCAACAAATTGCACTCGATCTCTAAAATTATTATCGAATTTTTGCCCTCATGACACTTTGACATAATTATTAAAACTGTCAAAGTGTCACTCGGGAAAAATTCGATAATTTTAGAGCTCTTGTGCAATTACTACTGATAATCTATCATGGATTAATAAATATTAAATCAAAAAGGTACATTTATGAAAAATAGAAGGCAACCATTAATACATATTTCTGTCATATTTGTTTAAAAGCTACAACCAAGTCCCAGCAAATAAAGATAATTGGAAAAAGATTAGATAACTCTGGAAAGAGTCTATAACATAAATATATTAAAGATAACATAATGGTTGCATTATCTTAGTTTAGTAGCAATCCTTTCTCTAGCTAATTTTGCATATCGATGGCTTAGTGTGAAAACCTCGTATCTCATTAAATTACAATTTTACAGGAGAGGCAAAAAACTGATTTTCTGCATAATATAATCTAAAAACAAAAACTACTGTTACATATTTTAATTTGAGCACATTGAGACAAATATCTGATCTTGGCCCAGAGCTGAAAGTGTTAAATGTTGCTATTAAATTGAAAATACAAATATTAACTATGAAAAACACGTAAATATCCTTGCAGTATATAGAGCCTTTGCCCAAGTAACTATGATAACCTCGTATATCTTGATATATGTGTTTTTCATATAAAATGAGGTTGTGTTTATGATTATTTACGAGGTTTTCATTTTTCATAGATTATTGAACACCTCCAAATACTAGGTTGATACAGTACAAATCTTTTGATTTAAGGTTTATAAAATGTTTCTATATGCCGGACTACCTTTTGTTGTTCACAAAAAAACATTTCTCCATGTCGAATTTCTTAAACAAACACTTCAAATTAAGTAGCAAATTCTTGGTTATAAATATACATGGTATTCACACTAAATCAAGAGCAATTGATATATGTGGTTTCTTTTTTCGGCTGTAGAAGATAGTCCGGTGTATTTGGATATTTTAACAGTTGTAAATCGTGAGATACAATGTTTTCAAACTAAAACCACCAAAATGTCATTTTCGAAAAAAAAAATGAGATACGAGGTTTTCACACTAAGCCATTGATATTCTAAATTAGCTGCAATTTCCTGATGAAGACTAGTATATCATAATTATTCTATTTCATATCTGGTTAATGGGCTTTATGTACCTTTTTGTTCTTGGTCCAGGGCTACCGAGAGGAATGAGCAGTCCCTGGGAAAAGTGTACAGCGGGCCCCAGCAAAAGCAGTAAAATATTTTTACTATTTTTAATGCACTTTATATAAATTGAATCGTTTATTTCAGAAAGGGGTCAAGTTACAAGTATCTACTTTTGAGAAAATCAAGTTTACACACTGTTTACATTCAACTTCTTCTTCTTCAAATGCAAATCCACTAATGGATGTTGGCGATCACATTTTCCATTAATTCTCTGTTTCTTGCAATGTGTATCAGAGATTGTATGTCGTTAATCCCTGTCCATTGCCTTATGTTTCGGAGCCAGGACATTTTCTTGCGTCCTATTCCTCTCTTGCCTTCAGTTTTACCCTGGATTATAAGTTGAAGGAACTGGTATTTTTCGTTTCGCATGATGTGACCCAAATATGCTGTTTGTTACATTCAACAAACAATCACTTTATATAAAATAAAAATTCTACCCAACAACCTGGAGTATTTGTCAAAAAGTGTTGTATTTTTTAAAAATGTATCTTGTTAATTTGTTTAAGAAAAAAAAATTAATTTTTTGCACTCATTTTGTCAAGATTTGTTACTTGACCCCTTTCTGAAATAAATGATTCAATTGTTGTCATGAAGTAACGGTAAAATCTACCTTGTAAAATCTTGTCATGAGGTAAAATCTACCAGCTCTACAGTCCTCTCTTCGGGCCTGTCTTGATCTAATACCAGAGAACTCGTAGTTCTCTGCTAATACATGGGAACCAAAAAACACATTAAAACTTTCTTTTCTATCATGGGTTCTACTATTGTAATATTTCCTTTATCAATAATGATAATGAAACATATTTTAGCCAATTTGTCTTGCAAACTACACAACAAATTAGTTCCCGTGCAAATAAATGTAGGCCAATATACTTATGTAATATAATACAATAACACTGGTAATAGGTACAATAATAAACAAATTGTTTGTAAACATCCTTTATAAACTGCCTTACTTTTAGATTTTTATCAGTGGAAAAATACGACTTAGTTTCATTTCATATTATAGTGCAAAACTTTCTACATTCCTGAATATTTCTAATAAAACTAAGCCGATTTTGGGGACATTTAAATCAAGACTTACCAGAAATAATACCATCCATCTCCAAAAGGGCTTGCTCTAATAATTTGCTTGCTTCGTTTTGTGCTGACATTGCTGGAACTTTATCACCCATTTCTTCTGCTTTTCCCATATCCCTTTTAATTCCAAACAATCGCTAATTACATTCGTAATTAGTATTAATATAAATTTAGTCACGAATATTATCACCGTTTAACATTATAACCTATATCGAATAAGTCTAAAAGGAAGCACTAATGTCTAATATTCTTTAGAATAAACGAAAGGGGCACTTGTGTTTTAGAATATAATGGTCTTTTTGGGTCTTTTTCACGAAATTTGTTTATTTTTCTCCCGTTTCGGTGACACTACTTCTTGTTCTTGTTCTGTTCTTGTCAATCCTGTCAAGACAGAGTTGCCAGATGCGATTTTCTAAATCCCCCACTTTTAAACTGAAATTCCCCCAAATTGAAGCTCAAATACCCCAAATTTAAATTTTTGCCGCCACGACTGGTTTCTGACTGATGCGCGTGCGCAATTCGTAGAATTCAAAATTCAAATGTCAATAGGATGTCAATTGTCAATGTCATTTCAGGCCTCAGAAGGGATTGTTTGATTTTGATTTTTATATTTTTATAATTTGATTAATAACAATAGATAATATTGATATCAAACTAGCTGATTACCATAATCAGCTACTGAATAAAGATACCTTTCTACACTGGTTTGAAGAGTAGTTATTAAAGTAGGAAGTTAAGCTCTATAATTATATTATACGGACAAAGCTTCACACCATAGCAGCTTGATACATTACATTATGAAGCTCAAAAACGGGAATTGAATGGTTAATTACAAAAAACATAAATTTTTCAATTAATATATTTAAATATGAACCCTCGGAAATAATTTAAATAGTTAGTAAGTGTTTTACATGCATGGCATGGCTAATAAGTCGGTTCGCTAAACTCAGACACAACTGGCAAAATCAAAAAAATGTCCTACTAAAATCACTAGCCAGTTCTGTATGAGTTTAGCGAACAGAGTTTACTGTTCTATGATTTACACATGATGAGAGAACAGGGTGCTTATTTCTAAAAAAGAAAATTTCTATTTTCATTTATATGTACATTTTACACCATCATTTCATTTTATATCTTACTAGCCATGCCACAGCATAGAAAACGCAATTTCGTTTATTATGCTGTGGCCATGCATGTAAAACGTAGAGGTAAACCAATTCATGATTTTTGAATTTTATTAGTCAAATGTATAGAGAACGGTAAACCAAAATTATACTATTTATCAACAGAGGGCGCTAAAATAATTCATAGGTTCCATAATCTTCGATTATATGAGAGTACAATAATATGCAGTTCTATTCTAATGTTCTATGTACATTCACAAATTTAATTGACCATTGACCCCCTAAAATCCCCCACAATTTTTTTTACCCCCAAAAAATCCCCCAGCCATTACAGCTTAAAAAAATTCCCCCAGACGCTTTCAAATTACCCCAAAAATGGGGGGAAATACCCCAATCTGGCAACTCTGTGTCAAGATATTAGACTAAAACAGTGTTGCCAATCTTCGAACAAGCTTTTTCCCTCAACTGAAGCTAGCCCTCCACTTGCGATTTTTAACTAGGTGATTTTTTAGTCGCAAAGATTGTACTCCAGATACAAGTCAATCCATTTGCGACTAAATATTCACAAAGCACATAGGTCGATTTAATGGATTTACGCGGCCAAAATTATTTTATAGCATATTTCTACTAAAACTGGTACAAATCAAAGAAAAGTATTGTTTTTTTAAAATTGACTTGCATTTCTCACAGAAAAAATCAAAATTTAAAATTAATACAAAAAATGCAGGTTTTTACTTATACCTCAGTCGGTATCTGACATATCGGACTCAGTATTTGGGGTCACCCGGTAGGTAACAGCATTTTAATCGTTTCAGAACAAAATGACCGTCGTTTGATCCTTTTCTGTACACGTTTCTTGCTTCTTAAAATTGTTAATAGCTGGTTAGAAGTTAAAAGCAGTTTAATTTCCTGTACGCAACTATATGTATTTCAGTATTTCCTTACACTAGCTCGCTCTGGGATCTCTTTTGGTATTTTTGAAACATTCCTTTTTTCACGAGCCTGTAATGTCTGTGCTGCATGAACGATAGCTTTACCATCAAGCAAAGAACGTATTTCTTCCGTTTTTCTTCTTTTCGTCCTTTCACTGGAGTCCTCAAATAATTTAGAAAGCCGACCTGGTTCCATTTATTTGTTTTCTACAAGTTTTAAATGTTCCATTTAACCAATCTTTATTTGCTTGTAAAAATACCGCATCTTTTCGTGAGTCTTTAACCATTTCTCTATCATCGCCGTTTTAAAATCTCGAAATCTTTGTTTTAAATTGATTAGATTATCAGATATAACAGTTCAAGTTAATTTCCAAATATTTTAATTTGTCCTCTAGATTAGGAAAATCTTGTAGCTCCATATTTGGTCTCAGCGATATTTACGGAGTACTAGTTTTAGGCCAGAGCAGTCACCAAATTATGTAGTTAAAACAAAAAAAATTATTATTATATTTAAAACAAATATGTAGGTACTTTTATTTTTGTGACGTCATCCTATATAGCAAAATTAAAAACCCCTGTATTTCTGGCATCCGCAGCTATCCGCAGCTAAATTGTATGCCATTATTTAGCCAAACATATGCAGTATGCTATAAAATAAATACTATTGCTCGATCGGAGGCGATAATATAACTAAATATCTTATAAACATAAAAATTAAACAAAAATGTCACTATAAAACGGCTTGTTTTTGACTCTCTAAAAATAATATAAAATAACAGTAAACTTTCTAAAAATATTTTAAGAAATATTCATTATTACCTAAATTATTCGATTCCATAACAATCACTTTGAAAAATAAGGTAAATATTGCAAAATGTCACAATTTTTAAAAAGTTGACTACTAATCTAAGAGAACAAAAATTCACGAACAGCTACATGCGCGCGCATTCGCACGTGTACACGTGCGCGGTGAATATTTCTGGAGTGGGGATAGTAAGTTTTTGTTAAGAGGAAACAGTAGCCATCAACAGGTAGCAAAAATGCGTTCCAAGATTGCGGCTGTAATTTTAAATATTTTTTCGAGATATTTGGCACACGTATTCGTCATATAATATAGAATGGCGGTACAGAGCCCAATTTGAAAAATATATTAATATGTGGAAATTACTCTGTAATTAAATACAATATTAAAAAAAGGAGCCTGTACCGCCATTAAGAAGAACAAAAAAATACACTTTCTTCAAATAAACTTTTTTATCCGATGCCTAGATTTTGTGTCATTTTGGAACTACTAAATTTTTTTATTTCATTAGTTCCAAAATGACACAAAATCTAGGCATCGGATAAAAAAAATATTTGAAGAAAGTGTATTTTTTTGTTCTTCTTAATGGCGGTACAGGCTCGTTTTTTAATATTGTATTTAATTACAGAGTAATTTCCACATATTAATATATTTTTTAAATTGGGCTCTGTACCGCCATTCTTTATTATATTACGAATACGTGTACCAAATATCTCGAAAAAATATTCAAAATTACAGCCGCAATCTTGGAACGGGTTTTCGCTACCTGTTGATCGCTACTGTTTCCTCTTAAGACAAACCATCAGATTTCTCTAGGACGAGTCTTGAATTTTTAACGTCACTTTTGAAATTTGACTTTTGGCCGGCTAATTATTAATTAAAATCAACGTATGTGCAACGATTAAGAAAACGCAACCTGTCTTATTTATATGATGAATACGTCAGACGAGGAATATGCTGGAATATATTGGGGGCATTTTGAATACCTACAGGTCTTCATCATCGTCCAGCCTCAAAAGTCCACTGCTGAACATAGACTTCTTCCTCTTGTTTCCAACCCCGTCTATTCTGCGCCACTATCATCCAGTTTTATTTAGCCTTCTTAAATCGTCAGTCCGTCTTATAGACAGTCGACTTGGTCTCCATCCCAATAACATTTTTGTCCATCGCCCATCGGTCATTCTGGTTATGTGTCCTGCCCATCTCCACTTTAGTCTGACTATCCTTTCGATGACGTCAGTCACCTTTGTTCTTCTCCTGATCTCTTCATTTGTGTTTCTGCTCCGTATGTCAAGGCTGGGAGGACGCACTGATCAAATACGTTTCTAATTAGGTATGTGGGCCTACATTGCAAACTCACTTTTAAAAGTTTCTCTCAGTTTTCCGTATGCTGTTCTACTTCTTTCCCACCAATACTGATGTTCTGGTTGGGTACCAAATTTGTCATTATTTTTGTTTTCGCGATGCTTATATTTAAACCTACATTTTCTGTAGCTACAACAAGTTCCTGTACCATCTCTCTTGCCATACCTAGACCCTCAGCTATTATGACTATATTATCCGTGAAACGTAAGTATTTTTATTCCTCTTGACAAGGGGCCCTTGTCATCCAATCCAAATTCTTGAAAGCATGTTCCGTATTAAAAAGTTTAGGTGACATTGGGTCTCCTTTTCTAAACCCCCATTCTATTTTTATGCGATTACTGTTAGTATGTAATTTGAATGTCAAATTACATTTGAATACAGGAAGGAGAGAAAATTATTTTTCTTTGTACCCATAGGTAAATACATATATGGATTTTCTTCTTCATTCTCCTGCTCATCTTTGCGCACTCAAGCATAAAAAATATCTAATACGGTTAAGAATGTGAGTGCGAGTGTATGACTTTTTAACGGTTTCATGCATTTGCCTAAAAAATATTTTGTCTATTCACTTAATACATGAATTACATTTTATCATATTGTCGAGATAATGAGCCCTCAGGTGGGACAAAGTAGTCTGTAAAATGGTCTTTTACTTCCGTACCTCCAGTGTCAGACCGCAAACCCATGTCATTTAAAGGGCTTTCGTAGTATTGATCTTTAACTCGTAGTCCATCTTTTCTTCTAACAAAATTGTGTAATACACAACAAGATTTTATATGCCCGGTTAAAAATGTACCATTTTGCTAAATTCAAAAGCATCCACATCCAAAAGTGGTTTCGATGTCATCCATTGGAAAACTAATGTAATTAAGCGATTTTCAAATCGTAGTGGGGACCAGAGACATCTTAAGGATAGACCGGGCTAGTCATATGCCACTCAATGCATCGAGGTGTAACGCCGACATAGGATTGAGTGGTCTAGCCATCTTTGTCTGTCACATGCGCGGGATCGCTTGGTTAAAAGAGATATATAGACCACCGATCGACTGTTTCCGCGTTACGCTTTTTTAGTGAGTATGCCTTGTCTACGCTTAATATGTCAATGAGTGGAGACACCCTCTAGGTTTTTTGCGATATCGATTTTTTTGTCGCCGCGACTAAAATTCGCAAGTGGAGGACTAGCCTTACACTTTTGTGTTAAAAATTCCCGCAAAAGGGGAAATTTCGCTAAGATTGGCAACACTGTACTAAAACAAAAGATTTGATTATACTGATGATTTCAAATCTAAAAGAAAAATATTGATTTCATAATAAAAGCTAACTTATAAACGGACCTAATTGTAATAAAACTATGCAATACTTTTTTAAACAGTACGAAAGAATATGAAATAAAATTTTATTCTACAAATAGTGACTGGCATACCATACAGCTTTCTTCTTTTCTCATCACATTGTGTCATGTGACTTGTCCCTTGTCCTTGTCAACTTTCAAATATCAAATCAAATGTCAAATGTCACAAGCTGTGCATCGTTGAAAAATGGCTGTGGCTTTAAATAGTGAAATTTGGAAAAATTGGGAGAAAACCGGAAAACAAGAATTGTAAGTGGTTTTTCAATTACATGATTGTATTTCTTGAAACAAATTTATAAAATAAGAGTTTAAATTTAATGTCACATTATTTCCCACGCGTATTAGTCCCTGATATTGTTTGTAATCGTAGCCCGCATTGCCAAAAATTTGTAAATATTTTATACAAACATTACATTATAAACGTTAAACCATATTAGCGAGTACTTTATATTAATTTTAAAAATTAAAGGGGAAAACACAAAAATAGTAGATGCCTTTTACTTGTATAGAAACGCTTTTTTGATGTCTGCATCAATGCTGAAGTAAAGTGGTAGGTATATCAAATTCTAAAGTTCTACATAATTTTGGTTAAAATTGTATAAAAAGCTTGTTAAAATTTGAAATGTTAAATATTTTTTCATTATATAACTTAAATCTTAAACCTGAATTGGAATAAGCATTTTTGAATTACTTTTTAATAGGAGCATCCATGATTTTAAAAGATTGATAATGGTGTAGTAATTTGTTCAACAGTAATATTTACAATATTTGTTTAATTTGATAATTGTTCACATTAAACATTTTTAAGTATTATTTTTTATCATTTTTATGTGACAAGCCTAAGTCAAAATTTTATTTTTAATCCTAAGGATCAAGTTTTGTTTATTAATGGCTTATTCTACTATAATCGAAGAGATTTAGTCACAATTTCGCCATATACCATATGAAATATTGAAGATTTTGACATTCAAAAAACTAATAAACATAGTACAATGACATCCTTGTTTTACAAATGTATGAATGAATTTAACCATCTTCCCCCCCAGTGTTAAGAATGCAGTGACAGTTCCAATTTTTAAAAAATCACTAAAAACATATATTTTACCTGGTTAAAAAATAATTTTTAATAAGTCTGTACAATGCGACAAGCGAGAGCTGGCGGCTGACCTTCTCGTATTCTGCATTTGTCGCTGTGTATTTTCGCTCAAGGTCACGCGCCACCTCTGGCTTGTCGGATTGTATGTGTTGTATATTGCATGTATTGTAAATTGTATGTTACATTGAATTAAGCAAATTTTTATTTTTATTGTTAGTAGGATTTCTATTTCAATAAAGAATTTCAAGGTATTTTCAAGATTCTGCTATAAAGCCAGAGTTCAAAGGCTTCTAACTTATTCATCAGCGTTATGTTGGGTGTTCAGGCCTCCGTTCCATACAATAGTATTGACCATACATAGCAATCCAGAAAACGATATCTAAGGCTGATATTAATGCTACTGTTACAAAATAAGCTTTTCATTTTGATAAAGCCTTGTTGGGCTACCTCTATTCTCGCTCTTCTTGGTTATAATCAAGGTGATTGTTGAACCAGCAGCCAAGATATTTGTATTGGTTTACATATTCAAGCTGTTGGTGGTTCTTGATTTTCACAGTATTGATCTTCATTTTTTCACATCTTGCAGTAACTAAGTGTATTTGCACACTATGGTCTGATTCAGTCATTAAAATAGTATCTGTGACTGTTTATCCTGATTTCTTCTGAAAAGTGCGATAAAGTATTTGCAAATATTACCTCAGAGTAGACGCTATACAGCATTGGTGATATAGTCTGTTCGCTAAACTCAGACGCAACTTTCTAGATATTTTTCTCTATCTAGATTTTAGTCGTTAATTTTCCCAATTTTAGTAAAATTGGCAAAAAATAATTACTAAATAGTTAATAATCACTAAATACTTAATAATCACTAAATAGTTAGTAATTTTGCCAATTTTTGCAAAATTGGCAAAAAACAAAAAAATTATCAACTAAAATATCTAGCCAGTTGCATCTGAGTTTAGCGAACCGACTATAGCACACATCCCTGTCTAACACCTCATTGTATTTCAATTGGCCTTGACGTGTTACCATTAGTCTTTATGATTGCTGTCTGATTTCAGTAAATAGCTTCTATAATTGAGGGGCTCGGTAGCAAACAAATGGTAAGGGACAAATTTTGATTTTTCGCGAAAAAAATATAATACCTAGTATGTAAAAGATGACAAGGGACATGGCAAAGCAGAAAATTTAACTTAGTTATCCTCCTAATAATAGATGGAGCCAGATTAATTTCTTAAAATTTGGTAAGGGACATGCATAAGCATGAAAATAATGTTATGTGTCCATGATAATTCAGGTTGTTCAAATCTAAATGGCTTTTTTGCTGTTAACAGTGACAATTATGAGAGCTACGATGATTGCAACTCAGATAAAGATCCTGAATAAGTATTTAGTGAAGCTACCTTGGTCAAGTTTCTATAAAGAAGACAATAATTTCTTTATATTCTTAGAATAAATGTTCGCAAGTAAAAAATCGTAAGGGATGTACTTAACATTGTTTACATCGTACGTTATGAAAATAAATTCTCTCCAGTGCTATATTATTATTTTTATTTAAACGTTTTAGAAGACCTGAAAGATGTAAAATCATTTTGGTGATTGATTCCAGCTGTTTACCACAAATGGTATTTAAATTTAAAATGAATTCCTAGTGCCTACCACATTATATTAAGTCAAAACCACTTAACACGTTACCTTAGACTATTTCAAATATTTTAGGTAAACAATGTTAAGTTGTAGTTCATATTTTCATACTTTTCTAATTAATCATTATAAAAAAATATTTGGTTTTCCATATTTTGCCTTCGTATTAACAACATATTCAGATAGTTTTAACATGCTTCATACTCTTATATTTTTTAATAAAAAATATAATATTTTTTTCAAAATTCAACACTTCAAAACTCAAAAATTCTTTAATGCCCCTTACCATTTTTTACTGCCAGACCCCTCAATTTTAGAATCTCTTTTGTTTACTCCGATGACATTCACTCTTTCTATCAAGGTATCAAGCACGGGTTGAATGCTTTTTCAAAATCTATGAAACAGACAAAAAGATCTGCTTGTTGATCTTTGCACCTTTGTGCCAGAGTTTGAAGACAGAATATTGCCTCTCGTGTCCCCATACCTTTCCTGAAGCCAAATTGTTCTTGACCAGTGACCTCATTACATCTTCGATATCTTCTGTTCTGTATGATTTGCAATAAAAGCTTCAGAATGTTATTTAGTAGACATTATAAGTCCTAGTATAATCTGGCGCTCTTCTTTTTTGGCAGTTGGATGAAAACCGATTCAAGCCATCATTTAGGGATCGCTCCTGTACCGTAAATATTATTATATAGTCCAAGAAGAAGGTCCAAGTTTTCCTCATTGAATATCAGTCCAAATATCTTTAATGATCACTTTTCACAGATAGCATCAACTTGATGAGAGATATCCCAATTTTAAATCGGAATCAAATAGATATAACTCAAATAAATATATCCCTCATCTGGAAGAATAGTGACATAACTCAAAAAATGCATAAATACAAATATAAAATTCCTTCCATACAATTCATTAATGTCATAGATATACATTTTGACATAGGTATACATGTCAACAATTTTCATTGACATTTTGTAAATATTTGCCATTCATAGGATTTTATATTTTTAACATGAATAAACAGTATTGAGTACTGATTATTTATCTTATACTAAAAATTATTGTTTCTTTCAGCATTAAAGCATGTATTCCACTCTTAAAAGATGAAACCAAGAGTCCAGCGTTTGATAAACTTGGAAAACCTACAGATATTATCAGAAATGTATCGCAGCTTATTGATAAAGGAATACGAGGCATACTTAAGACAGATCAAGTGGTGTTAACACTAAGAGAATTAGTGGTGAGTTTTATTCAAGTCTATTCCTCTGGGTATTTGCTGTTGTCACTTCTATAAAACAGTGTATATCATATTATGAGGCTAGGCATACAACAAGGGTGAACTAGATTTTGGGTGATTTTTTTTCTTTTTACCATTCTTTTTTACTTTCGTCCTTTTACATGACACAGTGGTTCATTAATTCATACTTATAATTATTGTCTTCGATTATTGAATTAAATAATCAAATTTGCTGAATTCGCAATCAATCAACACCTTTAAAATTGTGTTTTTCGAAAAACGGAGTTTTTTGAGTTTGCCTTTGTTGCACGCATAGCCTCATATAGAATGTTTTCCTTGTTGTTGTCAGCTTATTCAGCATCTATTATTGTAGGCTCTACATGCAGATATCCCTTCCATAATATTGGACATACTTAACTTAGAAGATGCAGCCACTTCGCAGGGAGATAGTGATGAAGCTAGAGAGAGGAGTAATTTTTGTGCAATTGTCAAAGATTGTGAAAAGGTAAGGTGCACATTCTAGATTCTAGGTTAAAAATTACTAAAAATGTTTTTATTTTTAGTTTTTATCAGATAAGTTAGTTAAAGAACGATTGGAGATAGATACTCTACAAGAAGTAGGCGTACTAAAGAATAATACCTTTTATTCAAAGTTCATCAAAGTTAAGACAAAATTATAGTAAGTATGAAGTTAGATATCTTCGTTTTTTTTTTATTTTTGATAAATTCTAGATATTGGATTTCTGGGGCTATATTGGAATATGTATTTATTGTCACTTTCGGAAATAAATCGGTATTAAATGTTAAAAGAATCATATCATTTGTTTTTATTAGAGTAATTTTTTTCTTTTGGCATAAAAATAGTAATTAGTGACAAAAACCAGAAACTTGTTGGTATATTTCACAAAAAACATTGAAAAACCATTACCAAAACATAATTTGAACAACATTGAAGATGAAGATACCGAAAAAATTAGCAATCTGAATCAATCTCTTCAAATGTGCCCAATTCCATTTCTCTTATAAAGATACTTCTAGCCAGTGTCATCCTTATCCACCAGATTTCACACTGTGTGACTTCTATCTATTGTGAAGACCAAATAAATTAAAATAGCAATTACAATATAATATATTATTTTCAGCTACAAACAGAGAAAATTTAACCTGTTTCGTGAAGAGTGTGAAGGTTTCTCCAAGCTTGTAACAGAACTTAATTCAGAATTCACTGAACATAGGGATGCAGGTGAACTAATTGGAATAGTCCAATCCTTAATAGGTAGGTTTATAAGAAACTTAATTACGTTTTTTCTATTTTTAACAATTGATCATAATACATTTATCATTTTTTAATTCCTAATATTTCGTCATTTCTTCCAGGTTGTTTCAATTTAGACCCAAATAGAGTTCTAGACATAATATTAGACAGCTATGAAAACAAACCCAAAGATACCAGGATATTCATTCCTTTGATAAATTCGTATATGAATGACCCGCAAATTATCAGTGAAGTGTTGTCAACTAAATTTGGATTTTTAAGGAACAATGAGCAGGATATACCCCAATCGCTATATGTCTTGGTTGCGCAGTTACTACAAAATCGAGTGATCAAATTGGAAGATATATATTATTGGGTAAGACAATAGTAAAAAAGAATAACAAAATCTATATTATATAATTTAATATCAGGCTTATTTTTTTTTCTATCCCCATCTAGAAAGTAATTTTTTATTTGAACTAAAATTTTTTTGTTCCCTAGGTGATGTCTAGACGAGAAATTGACAACTGGATTCACAAAAAAAAACAATCTTAAGTTATTTGGTTGATCTTCTTTAAGTGCCCTTTCTCTATCGGAGGTTCAATATCATCATCACGATCTTTACTTTATCTACCACTGCTCTGAAAAGTTCTATTGAACTACATTTAAACCATCTCTTAAATTTTCCAACCATAACACTCTCCTTCTTCCTCTTATCTGTCCCTGTATTATCAATTTTATCTTGTGATATCACTGTCCTCTCATTATGTGTCCCAGATATTGTAACTTTCTTATTTTTATTGTTTGTTATTTCATATTCTTTGTACATTTTTCTGTAACACTTCCGTGTCAGTTTTCTAAAATTGTTTGTGTCCCAAAATCCCAAAAATTGAAGGCATTTAAAAGAGTATTTTGAAAAAAATGAGTCAAAATTTGAGCGGCCTCAACAAAAAAGATATTTTATTCAATAAACTTTTACCCTGGGCTAATTAGCAAAATACAAGGAAAAGTTATTTACCAGCAATTTTATTGCTGGAATCGAATCTTATGATTATATACAGGGTGTTAGTAAGTAAGTATGAAAAATTTTAAGAGCTAATTCTACATGAAAAATTAATACCAGTTTGCTCTATAAACATATGTCCGTAAATGCTTAGTTTCGGAGATACGGGGTGTTGAAATTTTTACTTTAAACTGCCAATTTATTTATTGCTCTAAGACCAGTTGAGCTATGAAAATGAAATTTGGTGAGTTTTATGAGGTAGTTATTATGAATTTTTTGACATACAATTTAGAATTTTGTATTCATCATTGGCTCACCTACGGGCAATGGTCTGAATTTTTTTAAAGAAAAAGATAGTACGCCACTGAGATATTTCGAATTAAAAATTATTTTTAAAGTCCACGTCTAATTTATGATAAAAAACCTTTCTTGCCTTTTTTCATATGATACACCATTTTTATGCAGAAAAATAAAACATCTTGGCGCGTATTTTTCATTTCTTAAGACATCATCAAGAACTATCCAATATAATAATACTAAACTAGAACAATAACAAAAAATATTACTAATAAGATTTCAACTAGGTGCAAAGCTGCAAGAAATGTTTAAAATGATCTCCTTTACAGATAACAGAAGAATTTTATATTCATCATTGGCGCGCGTACGGGTAATGATCTGAATTTTTTGAAGAAAAAAATTAGTACGCCACTGAGATATGTCAAACTAAAAATCATTTTTTAATTCCTCGTTCAATTTACGACAAAAAATCTTTCTTTCCTTTTTTTCATATGAGGCGCCGTTTTTATACAAAAAAAAATAAAACATCTTAACGCTTACCAAGTATTTGAGGTAGTTTCCATATGCATAGAAACTTAGTTCAAATACTTTGTAAACGTTAAGATGTTTATTTTTTTGCATAAAAACGGCGCCGCATATGAAAAAAAGGCAAGTAAGATTTTTTGTCGTCAATTGAACGAGGAATTAGGCATTCCAAATCACGTGATATAATATGGCTGCTGGATGGCGAAACTGTCATCCATAGGCGTATCCAATGTTTAAACCACTTCATATTTAATTTGCTATCACAATTTCACAAATTTCGCTACACAATTAACAAAAAAAACAAAACCAAACAGGATATTCTTTACAAATTTGTCAATATTCAATGTAAACATTAGATACGCCATGACCACCCCCCTTAACTATGTCTATGGGCATGTCAGTTTAGCCATCCACCGACCACCACTGACAGTTCATTGGAATCCCTAATTCAAAAATGATTTTTAGTTTGACATATCTCAGTGGCGTACTATTTTTTTCTTCAAAAAATTCAGACCATTACCCGTACGCGCGCCAATGATGAATATAAAATTCTTCTGTTACCTGTAAAGGAGATTATTTTAAACATTTCTTGCACCTTTGCACCTAGTTGAAATGGTATTAGTAATATTTTCTGTTATTGTTCTAGTTTAGTATTATTATATTGGATAGTTCTTGATGATGTACCTATTAAGAAATGAAAAATATGCGCCAAGATGTTTTATTTTTCTGCATAAAAACGATGCATCATATGAAAAAAGACAAGAAAGGTTTTTTATCATGAATTAGACGTGATATTTAAAAATAATTTCTAATTCAAAATATCTCAGTGGCGTACTATTTTTTTCTTTAAAATAATTCAGACCATTGCCCTTAGGCGCGCCAATGATGAATACAAAATTCTTAATTGTATGTCATACAATTAGTAATAACTACCTCCTAAAACTCACCAAATTTCATTTTCATAGCTCAACTGGTCTTAGAGAAATAAATAAATTTGTAGTTTGAAATAAAAATTTCAACACCCCGTATCTCCGAAACTAAGCATTTGCGGACATATGTTTATAGAGCAAACTGGCATTAATTTTTCATGTAGAATTAGCCCTTAAAATTGTTCATACTTATTTACTAACACCCTGTATATTAATAATATAGGTATGCAAAGTCCGCTGATAGTGTGCTACTTTTTTATAAACAAAATGGCGCCGGAAAATCGTGTTTCTTTCAATTTTTGCTCTATGACTCCAAAGATTTTAACTTTACACCAAAAACACCCAAATAATAATTCACCGTAATTAAATTCTGCATAGAGACGTGTTTTTCCCGATTTACTTTGACGAAACTTTTCCCCGGAAAATGCGGGTTTTTCCAACAAAATCTTTAATTTTCAACTAAAATTTTAGGTAAGTAATTGTTTATCAATAATTAAATAACTTGGTAATATAAAAGTTCTTTTCGTATAGATAATAATTCCGGAAGCCGATGGAAATTGAACGAACAGTTTAGCAACAATTGAATTGTTAATTAAAAATTTACGGTCGCTCTAATAACCATAATAATTATGATACATAAGAATAACTATGATTTTTGTATAAAAAGACACTGTATCTATCTAATGTACTTTACAGAATTGAAATTGGACTATTTAAGCGGCCTCAGGAATATTTTAAAACTGAACAATTTTTTAGCTTATAAACAAATAGAATATCTCGGAAAATATTCAATTAAATTAAATCATGAAAACGGTATTGGAAAAAAGCGGCAGGACGCTTCTTTTAAAAGAAAAAACGTTTAATTGTGATGAGTGGTTGCTGAGATACAACCGGTCAAAGTTGACCGGCATTTACGGCAAAGGTATAAACAATAGGATCATAATTTTTGAACCATCATCTTTTTAGTTTTGTCATCTTTCTCCACACCAATTTCCATATCTTTAAAATACTCATAACATATATTATTATTATAAAAACTATCGATATTACGAGTGAAAATTGCCAAAAATAGCAAAATTTCAATCAAAAATTAGGTTGGAGAAAATGTAATCTCAAAGTTCTAAATCGGTATACGTTAAAAAAATGCATTTTTTCGGCTTCCCATGAAGCAATTTTCTTCATTCTTTTTTTGTTCCCAAGTAACTCGAGTAGAGCCATATAACTAATGCAATATTAAATGCCAAATTGCTTTTGTTTTGTTATCATAGATTAATTTATTTATAAGAAAAGAAAACTACATATTTTTTCCAGTTGTAGACTTTTTTAGATAAAAAAATACCAAGTTTCTTGTAAAAGGTATATATTAAAATACCCTAAATAAGGGTCACAATACAAAACGTTTTCGGATTAAGGAATCCATCATCAGTGTTTAAAAGCCCTAAAATTAAGTATAACCTAATTAAATGAGATAAAAGTTAAAATTGACAGAGGTTTTCAAGAACAAGAGGTCATACTTACAAAATTTGCATGCCTGAGCCACCAAAATGTATCGGGTAAAAACCCTTTAAATGTAAATAATAAGGATGTTTTACATATTTATTTAAAATTCATTGGATGGTATAGATAAACCTGGATGTTACCCAGGGCAACACAGGACTCTCTCCACGTGGTTGGAACTTTTTTTGGAGAAAACCTCACATATTGGATTTCAATGGCCAACTGACAAATGAATTCAAGAGCAACCCAAAATGACATCAAGAACTGTCAATGTAACCTAGTTGTAATGTTACTTCAGCCACAACATTAAAGATTAATTTAAATGTTTTAAGATAAAAAACAGTATCAAATTTACAAATTGTAAAAATAAAAGATGTTCACAAAATATGAAAGATTTTATTCTAAAAATAATGCATTAATTAAGTATTCAAAATAGGGAAATGAAATGTTTACGTTACAGGAAGTTATGCAGTCAACAATACCAATAGGTGTTGTATTGGTGGTATAAAATTGTCAATACGATTAGACAAATAATGGTAAAGGTCTTATACTAGGAACACAAAATAGTATGTAATGTGTACATATCACATGTGTACATAATCATACACATATGTACACATTACATACTATTTTGTGTTCCTAGTATAAGACCTTTACCATTATTTGTCTAATCGTATTGACAATTTTATACCACCAATACAACACCTATTGGTATTGTTGACTGCATAACTTCCTGTAACGTAAACATTTCATTTCCCTATTTTGAATACTTAATTAATGCATTATTTTTAGAATAAAATCTTTCATATTTTGTGAACATCTTTTATTTTTACAATTTGTAAATTTGATACTGTTTTTTATCTTAAAACATTTAAATTAATCTTTAATGTTGTGGCTGAAGTAACATTACAACTAGGTTACATTGACAGTTCTTGATGTCATTTTGGGTTGCTCTTGAATTCATTTGTCAGTTGGCCATTGAAATCCAATATGTGAGGTTTTCTCCAAAAAAAGTTCCAACCACGTGGAGAGAGTCCTGTGTTGCCCTGGGTAACATCCAGGTTTATCTATACCATCCAATGAATTTTAAATAAATATGTAAAACATCCTTATTATTTACATTTAAAGGGTTTTTACCCGATACATTTTGGTGGCTCAGGCATGCAAATTTTGTAAGTATGACCTCTTGTTCTTGAAAACCTCTGTCAATTTTAACTTTTATCTCATTTAATTAGGTTATACTTAATTTTAGGGCTTTTAAACACTGATGATGGATTCCTTAATCCGAAAACGTTTTGTATTGTGACCCTTATTTAGGGTATTTTAATATATACCTTTTACAAGAAACTTGGTATTTTTGTGATTTATGGTATACAGCCAGCTACAGGAAGTTTATTTTCCTCCTGGATTTTTTTTAGATAAACTTACTACAAGTGTACCTTTTAACGTTAGACACAAATATTCTCATTTGAAAGCTGTATAATTATTTAAACAATCTTTATTTAAACAAATTAAAAATTTTTGTTATAATAAATAAATAAATTTATTGTAACAAAACAAAATCAATTTGGCGTTTAATATTGCGTTAATTATATGGCTCTACTCGAGTTACTTGGGAACAAAAAAAGAATGAAAAAAATTGCTCCATGGGAAGCGGAGAAAATGCATTTTATTAACGGAAACCGATTTTAAACTTTGAGATTACATTTTCTCCAACCTAATTTTTGATTGGAAATTTTGCTATTTTTGGCAATTTTCACTAGTAATATCGATAGTTTTTATTATAATAATATATGTTATGAGTATTATAAAGATATGAAAATTGGTGCGGAGAAAGAGGACAAAAATAAAAAGGTGATGGTTTGAAAATTATGATCCTATTGTTTATATCTTTGCCGTAAATGCCGGTCAACTTTGACCGGTTGTATCTCAGGAACCATTCATCACAATTAAATGTTTTTTCTTTTAAAAGAAGCGTCCTGCCACTTCTTTTCCAAAACCGTTTTAATGATTTAATCTAATATTTCCCGAGATATTCTATTTGTTTATAAGCCAAAAAATTGTTTATAATTTTAAAATATTCCTGAGGCCGCTTAAATAGTTCAATTTCAATTCTGTAAAGTACATTAGATAGGTACAGTGACTTTTTATTCAAAAATCATAGTTATTCTTATGTATCATAATTATTGTGGGTATTATAGCGACAGTAAATTTTTAATTAACAATTCAATTGTTGCTAAACTGTTCACTCAATTTCAATCGGCTTCGGGAATTATAATCTATACGAAACGGGCTTTTATATTGCCAAGTTATTTAATTATTGCTAAACAATTACTTATCTAAAATTTTAGTTGAAAATTAAAGATTTTGTTGGAAAAAACCGCATTTTCCGGGGAAAATTTTCGTGGACGTAAATCGGGAATGCAGAATTTAATTACGGTGAATTTTTATTTGGGTCTTTTTGGTGTAAAGTTAAAATCTTTGGGGTTATAGAGCAAAAATTGAAAAAAAAACACGATTTTCGGGCGCCATTTTGTTTATAAAAAAGTAGCACACTATCTGTGGACTTTGCATACCTATATTATTAATATATACAATCATAAGATTCGATTCCAGCAATAAAATTTCTGGTAAATAACTTTTCCCAAAAATGGCCTATTCTTCGATAATCTGCCCAGAATATTTACATTATTGCAGTTTAATATTGATCAGTGTTATGACTATCTTGTATATTTTCCAGTTATTGCCAGAGGACAAAACAATGACCATAGAGGCAGAGAAACATTTGAGAGAAGCCAAGGAATACGTCAAAAAAATGCAAATAATCAGTTTAAATAACAAAGAAAAAGAGGACACTCCAGAAGAACCTGACACGGAAAGCGACACTTTTGAAAACAATCAAAAATTGGGACTTTGCGAAGCTCTTCTGCTAATTGGCGATTGGGAAAATGCACAAATTCTCATCAAACGATTACCAGATCGATACGCAGTTAATTATGAACCTATTGCTACAGCTCTCTGTGGACTGGTTCATTATATAATCGAGCCTCTATATAGCAAGTAAGTGTTACTTTCTTCTAGATACAATAGGGAACTTGCATAAATTTTTAAATATTAAAATGATATTAAAAAACATAAGGTAACATGATCTTACAACGCTTGCAGGCGAAAAAAACAAATATTTTTAACCCGCAGGCTAATTACGACGCTTTGAAAATGCTATAAAATTCAAATATCTTAGGAGGCTCTTGAACGTCCTTCTATTGGTTCGACGTCACCGGCCACGGTCAACCGGCGGAAACAACGCGATTAGGGTAGGTATCACGGGTATATTACATTTTAATCGTCTTTAATGGAAAATTCCTAGGTATTATTTACGTTCATCTTATAATATATTGTAATAAGTAGTTCCCCAATCAGCTTAGTTTTAAACTGAAATTGATAAAGTTGAGTGCTACTTTGTAAAGAGTTTAAAACACATAATATGACGGACGAGGGTAAGTCTGACAACTTACCTACCGTTGATGTCTTCATGGTGGCAACTTTTATAAAAAGTAGTGAAAGCTATTCTATTGGAGAAATGCGAGGTATCAAGGCAAATAAGTAAGAGTTATTAATAAGCATGTTTAAACCGTTTATAACAATAGTTTGGTACCATTATATTATAGTACTTATACGGTTTACCCCGTGGGTTCGATCTACCTACCTCTAATCGAAGGATTTCGTATATCCTGGAAAAGATTACAGTGTAATTTGCATCATAATAAAGATTATATTTTATTGTAATGTTTATTAGTACCTACTGGAGCCTTTCATTATTGTGTTCAAAGCCTTCTGAGAAAAGATTATGGTGATTAGCAGACGTACCGATAGAACGTGTACATAGCCAACAAAATCCTTCTTTACAAAGTTAATAATGCGCATAAATAAGAAGAATCATTATTGTAATTTTACAAGTTAATATCTTTATCATCTCAGCTTATACTTACACCGCATCCCTCGGTAGACCGCAAGCTATAGTAGAAACCCAACTGTAGACCGCATACTATAATAGCACCAATACTTTTTAGTTATTCTTACTTTTATTACTAAAAGTTTTGTTTATTTTTAAGTTACTTGTTTCTTCTTTGTTCTTCAACACAAGAAACGACAAAAGTAATTTCATAAAAAAGAACTTTTTGATCCATGTCAACAGAGATAAAATGTTAATATTATGCCTGTCACAGAAAAAATCATTTTTGCCACAGAGTAAAACAAGATATTTCAACTATATTATTTATCTATGGGCAAACTGCATTAAATGCAATAGCCCAGCGAACGGGCAAACGATACGAGTGGCCTATGACGTCAGACCACATCTCTCGCTTTTGAAGTTGTTTGAAACGGAAAATTTAGGCGCGGAACTTTGATCAGATGTTGTACGTACACTATTCATTGTTAAGACGTAATATTTTGAATATAACATTTTAAAACATAAATTAACAATTTTATGCAAAAAAATTTTTTAGTGCAAGTTTCCTATTCTTCTTTATCCAGAGTGGGCCAAAGGTCTGTACAGTAGTACACCTATTTTCAATAAGAAAATTTGAAATTTGAGGTTTATAACATTGCCTCATTTACCATTTTTCTGATATCATTAGTCACTTTGGTTTTTTTTTTAAATACAACACCCTGTATATTGTACCTATATTGAAATCTCCACGTCAATACCAGTTCAGCTGTATACAATATTTTCGATTTTATTTAGTCCGGATAGTGATGTAAGAACAGAATATTCTCGACAACATTCTCGGCCAGAGAATTCTCAGCGAGAATTTTCTATATTTACAAAAACCGAAATAAAAATAAAAACTAGATATGGATCAAATTATTATAATTTAAAAAATATGTAGATATATTGTTTTTGCATTCCAAACATTATTATTTTTGAAACCAAAAACCATTTGCAGCTCCGCTCATGAAGAATGCTTTTTCGCTTTGGCCGGCCGGGAATCCCATGAACCACTAGCTAGAGTGTTTACAGTGTCAGTATTTATTGTTTTGGTGCTATATTAACGTGCAAATATTTAGAATGGTGTTCATTTAAGCAGAGAAGAACAAGTTGAGGGAACTGAGTTTATAGATAATTGAGCAACTGAAATGTGGTGATGACTCGGCTGAAATAATGGCGGAACTTTATCGGTCTAAGGAGTGATTTTTTGGAAAACCATACGTTGTAAAATCAATTAAAAAACTAGACCCAATCATATGGTGGAAAGGTACATGTTTCGGAACAAAATGAACTAAAACAGCAGTTGGTATATTAACGACGTTCTTCACCTTCGTTGCGGGGTATGCCTCTCAGAGGAAAGGGGGAAACTTATATGCAAGCGAAAGTTGGTAACAATGCATTTATAGCAGAATACTCAAATCATATATTTCAGTATTGAATACTTTATAAAAATAAATTATAATAAATTACAGAAATTACGGAATTAATTATAATAAATAAATTAAAAATAAATGGTACGGTAAACAATCCTCATTTTTTAATACGTTATTCCTTATAAAAAACCTTTAATTAGGGCACAAATAATTAAAAATCGTAAATTTGGGTCAACAGTTATTAACTTTCTAAGAATTCCCATAAGAGCCCATGTTAAAACTTAATTTTGACCATTAATAGTAATAGGTCTGGATCCCGCGTATAAAAAAAAGTTGATTAATAGCAAGCTGAAAACTTGTTATTAGCTTAAGGGTGTCTAGTCGGACAAACATTGATATATGGGAACACTGGAACAGGGGAAGTTTTAACTGTGGAACAGGTTAAAAATTTGGAACGGTCAGACCACGAAAACGGCACATGTATTTTGTCCGACAGAACAGACTTAAACTCTCCGAACAGAGATTAAACTCTCATGCAAAAATCAGACTGCTATTTATCACCAAATTGGCGTTTTAATGAGTGGAACATGTAGAATATGTCAAATGACAGGACTTATGACAGGTGATAAATAGCAGTCTGATTTTTGCATGAGAGTTTAATCTCTGTTCGGAGAGTTTATGTCTGTTCTGTCGGACAAAATAAATGTGCCATTTTCGTGTTTTGACCGTTCCAAATTTTTAACCTGTTCCACAATTAAAACTGCCCCTGTTACAGTGTTCCCATATATCAAAGTTTATCCGACTAGACACCCTTAAGCTATTAACAAATTTTCAGCTTGCTATTAATCAACTTTTTTTTCATACGCGGGATCCAGACCTATAATTAAACGGCACGGTAAAACAATTTTTAAAAAATCAAGTCTTAGTTTTTTGAAGTAAACTATAACATACTAAAATTTCAGGCAAATCCTTAATTCTTTGCCGAAGGTGTAGAACGTCGTTAAGCATGCCTTCATCCAGTGCAGCGACTGAAAGAACTTCAGTACCTATATAGTCCAGAAGGCCACTGCGAATCCGCTAGGAAAAATATTCTAATTCGGATTTTTTGCACAGTCTTACTCAAAAAGGACTCCTTTTAACAAATTTGCTTGTTGCCAGGACCAAAAGGTGGTCAAAAATTTTTTAAACGTTTTTTTTTGGTTTTTTCCTAAAATTATTTTTTTTGCATGGAAAAAAGTTTTTTTTAGGTTTTTTGGATCATTCCAAACAGAAAAGGTCTTTAGTGACTTTTCTCTAAAAATGATAGTTTTTGACATATCAGCGATTAAAAATTGAAAAAATGCGAAATCGGCCATTTTTAACCCTCAAAAACTATGTGAAAAACTGAAAATTTGAATGTTGCCAAGGCAGGTAGATATTCTTTAAACTTCTATTGATGAAATCCCGAAGAGTTTTTTGCAATACAATATTCAGAACTCCTTTGTTTTTTAATTGCTAATCAAGCGTGCGCGACAATATTTTCCACCGACAGTATGGTGCAAATTAAAGGAATAAATTCGTTATTCCGTAAACCGGCGACTTTAAGGAAAAATCACGAAACAGGTCGATTTTTATTTTTAAGTTATGATATTGTGGCATATATGGTATACTAGTGACGTCATCCATCTGAACGTGATGACGTAATCGATTATTTTTTTTAAATGAGAATAGGGGTCGTGTGCTAGCTCATTTGAAAGGTTCTTCAATTCTCTATTCAGTAATATAAACATTTACATAATTATTTATACAGGGTCTCAAAAAAATTTTTAATTAATTAAATTATTTGACAAAAAAAGAAGTAGAAGGACACCCTGTATAAATAATTATGTAAATGTTTAAATTACTGAATAGAGAATTGAAGAACCTTTCAAATAAGCTACCACACGACCCCTATTCTCATTTAAAAAAATCATCGATTACGTCATCACGCCCAGACGGATGACGTCACTAGTATACCATATATGCCTCAATATCATAACTTAAAAATAAAAATCGACCTCTTTCGGGAGTTTTCCTTAAAGTCGCCGGTTTGCGAAATAACGAATTTATTCCTTTTATTTGCACCATACTGTCGGTGGAAAATAGTGTCGCGCACGCTTGATTAGCAATTAAAAAACAAAGGAGTTTTGAATATTGTTTTGCAAAAAACTCTTCGGGATTTAATCAATCGATGTTTAAAGAATATCTGCCTACCTTGCTAACATTCAAATTTTCAGTTTTTCACATAGTTTTTGAGGGTTAAAAATGGCCGATTTCGCAATTTTTCAATTTTTAATCGCTTATATGTCAAAAACTATCTTTTTTAGAGAAAAGTCACTAAAGACCTTTTCTGTTTGGAATGATCCAAAAAACCTAAAAAAACTTTTTTCCATGCAAAAAAAATAATTTTAGGCAAAAAACCAAAAAAAAACGTTTAAAAAAGTTTTGACCAACTTTTGGTCCTGGCAACATGCAAATTTGTTAAAAGGAGTCCTTTTTGAGAAACACTGTGCAAAAAATCCGAATTAGAATATTTTTCCTAGCGGATGCGCAGTGGCTTTCTGGACTAATAGTTTTTTATCCACTCCTCTAAAAGAAACCTGTTTACTGCTGAACGGGCTGGTAAGGCAACTTTTATTGGTTACAATTTAAAATTGTTAAACGTAGACCAATCCATGACTGAACTGGCGACTTCATATCACAACTTCTCATCAGTACATTGAAATGCAGAATGTAGATGACCAGGATGAGCTAATGATAGAAATATATTCTGAATCTGAGTTCTCATCTTTTTCACATTAGATCACCACATTCATTATTTGCAAAACTTTTCTATAAACGTCAAGCTATTGTTAGCTTTATGAATTAATGTCAAAATCACAGCATTGTGTATTTACTAAATTACTTCGTAACTATTTGGCACTGGTTTTATTATTTATTTAAGATCTTCGTAACTAGATAAAATACCTAGTGTTACATATGGTTGAACTCGTAATAAAGGGAGGATTCCAATAATAATAATATAAAATACAGAATATTTTATTTGAAGCACCAAAGTAACTAATGATATCAAACAATGGTAAATCTGGCAACACTGCAAACATCAAATTTGAAATCTCCATATTGCAGAATAGGCATATCCCAGGTTTGTACAATTTGGACCATCCATTTAAAAGATAATTGGCATTTCTAGAGTTTTTGTCCACACAGGTCTACTAGTATAATTCACCTCAGTTTTAATGGTTTTATGGCATCAAAGTTGTAATACAGTATATTTTGTACGATCACTTTCAGGTTCGGCATTATCTGTTCCAAAATACCCAGAAAACCCGTAGGAAAGTTCACAGGCAGCGTAATACCACCACAAGCACACGAATTCCTCGAACTGACCGACATGGCCATTCCAATGCTACTCATGCTCGGAGCATCTTTGCGTTACGATACTATCCTGTTGTGTAAGATCGTGAGACTGTCTAAAGCTGCGCTAGCTGCCTGTGGCATCGACAACGCTAAATCGTTGGCGCCAGTGGAAAGGTCGTTGTATTATGATATTCTGTCGTTGCTGGATGTTACGATATTACCGGCGTTGTCGTATTTGGAGTGCAATTGCTGCATAGCCGAGGACATTTGGACACTTATCAAGCTCTATCCGTATCATATCAGGTAATTACAATGTTAATATGTAGTAGCACATAAAGTAGGAGTATAAGAATTCAATATAGTAAATTTTGATGACTCTTACAATGGTTTCACTTGATATATTTACATTATTTTAATTTAGTCGTAACTTGTGACATTCTGTCGTACTTTGTGATATTCTGTCTTACTTTGTGATATTCTGTCGTAATTTGTGTTATTCTGTGGTATTTTGTGATTTTTTGTCGTACTTTGTGAGATTTTGTCGGAACTTGTGACATTCTGTCGTAACTTGTGATATTTTGTTGAAATTTGAATCGTAAAAATCATCATAGAATATAATTATTAATCTATAGATTTTCTAAGGAGATAACTATTTGATCTCTCATTTTATTTTTCCGATTGAACTGAATTAGCCGTGTACCTTAGTCTTATAATAGTTCAAAGTAACAACATTTTTTTTAACGTAATTTATGACATTTTGTCGTAACTTGTGACATTCTTTCATACTTTATGACCTTTTTGTCGTAACTTGTGACATTTTTTCGTACTTTGTGACCATTTTGTCGTAGCTTGTGACATTCTGTCATAACTTGTGACATTTTGTCGAAATTTGAGCCGTAAAAATCGTCATAGGACATAATTATAGACTGTCGGAGAAGATAAACATTTTTTCCTCTCTCATTTAATCTTCCGATTGAACTGAATAAACCGTGTAAATATGCAATTTGTGATATTCTGTCGTTATACATGTTATGTTAACATTTTATCGTAGATTGTGACATTTTGACTTAATAATCTACAATATTGATTAACATTTGTTTATTTTTCGACTGAGTATCAATGATTTGACATTGTTTTATCGATTTAGGTATGGATTGTACTCCAGATGGAAGAACGAGACTTACTATTTATACCCCGAGTTATTGAGAAAAAGAGCGGACTCCGAAAAGCAGATCAAGAACATTATGAAGAGAGTCAGCAAAGAAAACGTCAAACCAGTAGGTCGACTGATAGGAAAACTAACTCATTGTTCTCCAGGGTTTCTATTCGACTATGTACTGCTACAGATTCAAGTCTTCAATAACCTAATATCTCCTGTGGTTGATTCGTTGAAGTATCTGACGAACTTATCATATGATGTGTTAGGCTTTTGTCTGATTGAGTCGTTAGCTAATGCTGATAAGAAGAGGGTGAAACTGGATAGCACATCGATCTCTACGTGGTTACAAAGTTTGTCCAGTTTCTGTGGAGCAGTGTATAAAAAGTACACCATAGAATTGAGCGGTTTGCTGCAGTTCGTGGCGAATCAACTCAAGGCACAGAAAAGGTAAGTGATTACTCTAAAAGTTGGAGCCAAAATTTCAATGAGGCGTATTTTTCAGTTTGGATTTACTGATATTAAAAGAGGTCGTCCAAAAAATGGCTGGTGTCGACTCTGCTGAAGATCTAACCATGGATCAGTTAAATGCTTTGGCAGGAGGAGAACTGTTGAAATCAGAGGTACTCATTTGTGTTTCATATTATAACCTAAATTAACAATTTTTTAATTTCGACACTCACTTCATTGTACTTCGTTAAAGGTGGCTAAAGTCATACGTTGGTAGAATATTTAAATATACTTACCAACGAGTCGGTATGTTTTGGTTCAATTTAGTCTTCTTGCAAAGCCTTTTTGATAACGGTTAAACTTAGAAACACGTGTCAGGGGATGGCAAGAGACTCGAATTGAATCAAAACGAAACCGTCTATTTTTTAAAACGTTTTTATATACCTTCGTCTTTGTAACTACCTATGTCACTATATCCGCAAATTTTGTAATCCATTTTAAAAATAGTTCTATGCTACCTAGGCAGCTGAAATTTTTAGAATAGCTCAGAACTAGCTAACAATGCAATATTTAACTGCTATTATATGGATAAATCGACTTTTTTTAATTTCAAAATATTTTAAAAATGTGACTAATGCAATGACATTTAAATTCCATTTTAAAATACGTTAATAAATCGATAGGTGGTGGCTCAGTGGTAGAGCATTAAACTGCAGATCGAGAGGTCCTGAGTTCGAAACCAGGCTGTTGCGTATCTTTTTTAATTTTTTTAATAAATAATAAAAAGTGAATTTAAAATTCATATTTTAAGAGTTAATTATTATATATTAATATATATAACATTTTAGATATTTTCTTCGATTTATGTGAGTTTAAATCCGCTAGAGAAATTATGCCTCTAAAAAAGTCAGAAATTGAAATAACAAAATAGTTTATAATTTTATATTGGGTCCTATAAATAATAATGAAAACGTTTTATGTAATTGTTTATTTAATTTTTTAATTAATTTAATGATTTTTTTAAGGCTGGATATTTCAGTCAAATACGCAACACCAAGAAATCGTCTTTGCGACTCAAAGAAGCTATGGCGGAGCACGATCTCGCAGTAGCTTTATGTCTTTTGATGGCGCAGCAGAACTATTGCGTCGTTTACAAAGAAACTCAGAAGAACAGTCACTTGAAGCTGGTCGGGAAGCTTTCCGACCAATGCCAAGACACTCTGGTGCAGTTCGGGACCTTCTTGGGCTCTACTATGTCTGTCGACGAATACGTCACCAAGTTGCCGTCTATTCAAAGTATGTTGAACGATTATCATATCCCGTTGGAGGTGGCGTTCTTCTTGGCCAGGCCCATGTTCAACCATGCTATCAATGTAAGTTGTATTTTTTTCCTTTTTTTTTCATTTATGTATTCTTTTAAGTCAGTATAGTCTGGTAAAGTTTGATTATTGGGTTTCGGTGACTGGACTATTTGTTCATTTATTATGTTACTGCATCGGATAACAAATACAAACAATTTTTACAATTATAAGTGATGGAATTCCCAGAAGGAAGTTAATAACTATTCAACACAGAGAACGTTATCTTGATAACATAGATACAAATATCTCTATTAAATGTTCGAAAATTCTAAATAAAGGCAAATAAATAATATTTTTTTAGCCCTAGGCCTACAAGGACTGTTGAGCTTATAAATAAAAATAAGAATTTTTTTATATTTAACAATACCTAATACTTGATCCATCTATTTATCAAAGTCTAAACTACATTTTTTATACTCGAATGGAATGAAATGGGCAAAATTAATTTATTTCTAGAACTAAAAATCATTTGCTTGGTTTTAGTAACAATTATTCCTCTAAATTTATTATTATATTTCGAAATTTTATTGGCGAATGACATTTTGTAGTAACGTGTGACATTTTGTCGTAACATGTAACATTTTGAAGTAAATTGTGACGTTTTGTCGTAGATTGTGACGTTTTGTCGTAAATTGTGACGTATTGTCGTAAATTGTGACGTTTTGTCGTAAATTGTGACGTTTTGTCGTAACATCTGACATTTTGTCATAACTGATGACATCTTGTCGTAACTTGTAATGGTATAGATAGACTGATGAATGAGCTCGGATGCAAAATTTTGTTTATAAAATATATACAAACGTTCCTTATTTTGATCAAAAGACCAAAAAAGACAATAATTCGGAAAAGAAATGTGTAGAGATATTTTTCATACTACTATATTTTACATATTATGCCTATCGCAAAAATGCAAATGAAAGTTATTTTGAAGCAGAAGTAGTCATAAAACTGGTCTGAGATTTTATTTGTTCTTCCGTGATTTAAAAGAAGTCGATTAAACATATACCGTAATTTTGTGAAATTGTTAACCAACTTGTGACATTTTGTCGTAACTTTTTATATTGTGATTTAACGTGACATTTTGTCATAACCTATCACAGTAGACTGGTGATATTTTGACTCCACTTATGACATTTGCTTTTAGTTTGTGACATTTTGTTTTAACTTGTGACATTTTATCGTAACTTCTCATGTCGTATCGTAACATGCATTCTGTCGTAGTTTGTTATATTATACTGTAATTTGTAATATTTTGTCGCAACTTATCATAACTTTTGTCGACATCTTGTCATAACTTAAGACATTCTGTCGTAATTTGTGACATTTTACCGCAACTTCTGACATTTTAACGCAACTTCCGACATTTTAACGCAACTTATGACATTTTAACGCAACTTCTGACATTTTAACACAACTTCTGACATTTTAACGCAACTTCTGACATTTTAACGCAACTTCTGACATTTTAACGCAACTTCTGACATTTTAACGCAACTTCTGACATTTTAACGCAACTTCTGGCATGACATGTTAACGCGCAACGTTGAGATTTTTAACATATCCTGTGACATTTTAACGCAACTTGTGACATTTTGTCGTAACTTCAGACATTCTGTCGTAAATTATGAAAGTTTAGCGTAACTTATGGTATATCTTGCGACAATTTGACGTAACTTGTGACATTGTGTCGGAACTTGTTTCTACCTTTTGTCGTTTCTGATGAAATTTTATGACATTTTAACGCATCTCGTGAATTTTTGACATAGTTTGTGACATTTTCACAGTTTTGATAGCGGATTCACCAGATTTGCAAATATCTCGATTGAGATATATAAACATTCCGTGAAATTTAATATCGTAATTTAAAAGTCGTCCTTATATATGTGTTTTCTTTCAGCAAAGGTACGATCAGCTGCGAAAGGTGGATCCCAACTACAAAAAAATGGTTTCCTCTGCCAAAAATCAAAAATACTTGGAAGCAACTAACGAAGTAATGGAGCCGATATGTGCGTCTCTACAACTTCTCCATCCTCCTCGCGTATGGGAAGACATCTCACCGCAATTCCTAGCCACGTTTTGGTCGCTGACCATGTACGACTTGTTTGTACCCGAAGACGTGTACCATCAAGTCACCAACAAAGCCAAAAATGCTTCTAATGCTGACACCGGAGCCAAAGGTAAGAAGGAGCAGGAGAGGTACCAAACTCTGGCCGATAAACTGCAAGATGAAAAGAAAAAGCAGATCGAACACGTGGAGAAAGTGATGTACAGGTTGAAACAAGAAAAAGACAACTGGTTCTTGTCTCTTGCGAAAACTGCCAAAAATGAAACTATCACGAGGTTCCTGCAGTTGTGCGTCTTTCCCAGGTGCACCTTTACCCAGATAGATGCAGTATTTTGTGCAAAATTCGTACACACTATTCACCTTCTGAAGACTCCAAATTTTTCTACGTTACTCTTTTACGACAGGGTAAGTATGCTTGAATATAATTACAATTTAATCATCAACTATAAATACCCTAAGAAACCAAGTATTTCAAAATCGAAAATTTTCTGGCCGCTATTTTTCACTTGTGAGGGAAGTCAATAGAAAAGTAAAAAATAAAAATGTATATCATTTTTATTCAGTTGCAATGCGAAGGCAAAACAATCTTATTTTTCAATTAGAATACGGAGCGCAGTCCAGTCCTCTGAATCGACGATTTTCGACTCTTGTTGGAGTCTCATCGGAGAGAACGTAGGCCTGCTACTCCATACTCCAATTGACCAACACCGAGAGTTTATCCCCCACAACGCAACTGACGTGAATGGAGTAGGTGACTAGCGTCATCTGACAATTAAAAAGATGAAGTAGTTTTCAATCTTAATAGCAATATTAATAATATTTAAAAATATTAAAACATTACTAAAAGATTTTTAAATTGAAAACTTATTGGTCCATTTTTCTGGTGACACCTCCAAGGCTTCTACAATATGCAAGCCAAATGGATGCTGCAGTGAAGACAAAGGGAAGGAATTCTACACTATGCAATTCACAACCCCCGTCTGCAGCTTGGTAAAGTTCCAACGGAAAATGGACCTAGTTACTCTATAGGAGTAATACTAATAAAATAAAAATGTATACCATTTTTATTCAGTTGCAATGCGAAGGCAAAACAATCTTATTTTTCAATTAGAACTTACCGTTGGAACTTTACCAAGCTGCAGACGGGGGTTGTGAATTGCGTAGTGTAGAATTCCTTCCCTTTGTCTTCACTGCAGCATCCATTTGGCTTGCATATTGTAGAAGCCTTGGAGGTGTCACCAGAAAAATGGACCAATAAGTTTTCAATTTAAAAATCTTTTAGTAATATTTTAATATTTTTAAATATTATTAATATTACTATTAGGATTGAAAACTACTTCATCTTTCAATAGAAAATGTGTAGCATCTTGTGGGTATCGAAATTTTTACAGCATCATTGTTTTTTATTTTATTAGCAACATTTTTGATTTTTTTACTATTTTAACTGAAAGTATGTACATAACTTCAAGAATACTCGCTGAAAATTTCAGATTGATTGGAGTAAAATTACCGGAAATACAACATGTTGAATATCCCTACATTTGACTCATACAGGAGCTTCGTGCCAGCGCGCTTGAGCGTAGTGAAAAACGTTCAACAGCTGTTCCCACTCTCTTTTGTAAATTACTCCGCGATTCAAAATCATATTACGGTGTGCATCACTTTACGATTTGACAAACAAAAAAGAAATTGAAAATAAAAGTTGACAACATTTTAAACGCGTTTTTCTCAAAACTGCTTTTTTCAAAGGCATTGTAACTCAAAAACTACTTGACCGATCCACTTGAAATTTTGCATACATTTTCGTTAGACATTTCGTGAGGTCTAAATAATTTTTGTTTTATGCCTAATTTTTAACTATAACTAGCTGACCCGGCAGAATTCGTACTGCCTCAATAGACAAAAACAAACTTTTGTATACAATACACAATAATATACAATAAACTTAAAATAAACAAAAGGAATTCGTAATTAATAAACAAAAAATGCTCGATGTGAATGAGGTTTTATTATTATTATTTTTAATTAATTACACATGATGTTTGATGTAATAACGTTTAGTTAGAAGTAACAAAATAAAGTTGTAGTGCAACAGTTACAATCTTAAATTTGTTTATCTTATAATGAATATAACTGTTTTATTTTATCTACATTCAACCCTAACCCTGTATTTATAATTGGGTTCGGGGTTGTCCAACTATATAGGTGTTGATTAATCAAAATTAAATTAAATTAAAATTTAATATCATTAAATAAAATAAAATAAAATTAAATAAAAGTAAATAGAATCTAATAAAAATAAATAAAATTTAATAAAATGAAATAAAATAAAAACAATAAATGGAATTAAAAAATGAAACAGAATTAATTAAAATTAAATAAAATTTTATAATTGGCTGCTTGTTCTTTTCGTGTGGTCAGAAATTTTCTCCTGCTTGCCGTTCGTCAGAAAAGTTCGGTTTAGAGATATTTTTTGAAAGTTTCGAAAAATTAAAAAAGTCATATTTTGCCCAATTTAAGTCCAAAAGTTAAACAGTTGCACTTTTCTTCGATGAAATTTGTTGCTCGTTCTTCTTCTGTCCTCAGAATATTTCTACGGCTTAAGATATTGTATTTCGGCCACCGATTGTGCCAGAGAAAAAATTTTAGTACTGTTCTGCTCTGAATTCAGCAGGGAGTCTACCTACTTAATTTCGTATTTTTCACGTCATTATTGTGAGAGTTATGGCGTCATCGGTAACCCCCTTATGACGTACGGATATAAAATATAGATAACAACCTACTCCCAGACCGTTCGAATATACCTGCCAAATTTCATAAAAATCGGTCAAGTCGTTTCGGAGGAGTATGGCAACAAACACTGTAAAAAGAGCATTTTATACATATAGATGTAAAATTTTTGGTGGCTACTAAAATGACAATATAAAACCGTATAAACCTTCCCTGAACTTCCACAAATAATTCAACATCAAAATTAGCCAAATAGGTCCAGCCATTTTCGAGTTTTAGCGAGACTAACGAACAGCAGTTGATTTTTATATATATAAAAAAAAATAAATAAAACGGGATAATACCCGAAGGTTGGCTGTATACCATCTAGTTAAATAAAATTAACATGAAGTAAAACTCCCTAGTGTAGTTGGTATATTTAATAACAATTCTAAAAATTTTTTAAAAATCCAAACGGATTACGTTCAAAACGTTTTCGGACTTATCAGTCCATCATCAGTGAACCTAAAAGTAAGTAATCTCACTTAGTAAAATTGAAAAAGGGTGAAATTTTGAATGTTAAAAATTGAAAAGTGTGGTTACGATTACTTACTCTCTGTCCTTGCTAAATAGCCACAATGCCAAACACTGGTCAAGATGTATGTTCTAACTACATGGTGAAATCTGTTAAACAATTTGGCTTACATTGGATGCCAACGGATTAGTACTAGGTACATGATGCTCTACTCCATTAATTAAGAGATTTTTTATTATGAATAGGTCTACATTGAACTACGTTTAGTCTGTCAATGATTTAGAAGGAAGTTGAAATACTTCAAATGTCAGTAACATTGACATCCAGGAAAGAGAATTTTTAAGGTATTAACCAAGGTCAAGATCCAATGTGGTTACGGAAATTTAAGTTTAAGACTGTGTTGGAATTTTAATTTTTAATATTAGAATTTAAATTTACTATTTTTTAAAAAATATTACAACCATTACTATAAACTTGACTATAAAATTAAATTTGATCGAAATTATTGTCATAATATGGTAATGAAAACAAAATGTAAGATTGAATTATCGGTTAATGAAAGTTAATAATTTTTTGGGCCTAAAATAGCCTTGGGGGTGAAAGTTAAAACGTTGAAGTGATACAAAAGTTGTTTAGTGTGTATAGAAATGTAAATTTGTTAACTGTAATGTTGGTTGTATAAGTCCAGTATGATATTGATTCTGTATGAAATTAACTATTTAAAAAATTGGTGAGAATTGAGGTAACTGATATAAGATTGTTAGGTGAAAAATATAAATAATTGACGGAATGTGAAAATGTGTTAGGTATAGTCAAAAATATAGGAAATATTATAACATTATGCATAGAAAAGAAAATGGAATTATTTGATTGTTAAATTAAAACGAAGTTGATAAAATGTGTAAATGAACAAAAGATTCAAAAGAAGTGCGTCAACCGGATGCACAAGACACAAACTGTATTTGGAAAATAATTAAAAGTAAAAAATAGTAAAATAAGAATAAAGTTGTAAAGTTAGAGATTAGAGTGGCTAGAAAGTTAAATGCAACAGATTAAAATTTTGAATTTTTAAGAAAAAATTAAAATGAAAAATAAAAAGAAAAATAAAAAGGAAAGAGGACCTGTATGAAAAAGAAGAATTAAATGAATAGCGAAGTCTCTTACACCTAATCCAGCCCACAGTAACAACATTTCTTCAACTTCTTCATTTCCCAGTTATCATAAAAAAACCAATTCTCTTTTATCCACCTTAAAGTCAATAAAAAATAAGATTAAAAACCATCAACTTGTTTTTAGTAAAGCAGATAAGGGCAACTGTCTTGTTATTTTAGAACAACAACTATATATTGATAAAGTCACTTCCTTTCTTGACACCAATAATTTTACCCTTCTCCCTGTTGATCCATCTAAATCTTTTGTTTCAAAATTGAAAAATAATTTAAAACAATATTCTGATTTCTTCTCTGAACATGAAGCACCATACAATAAAATTCCATCTAATCCATTGATCCCTAGGTTATACGGTTTACCAAAGATCCACAAAGTTGACATTCCTATCCGTCCCGTCGTCAGTTTTATAAACACCCCAGTTTCTATTTTATCTAAATTCATTCTAAAAATTATCAAGAACTTCATAAACTTCACTCCCCAATTTACAGTTTTGAATTCTCGCCAATTAGTTGAAAAACTTCAACTTATTAATCTTAATCCGAATATTACTATGCTTTCCTTTGATGTTAGCAATTTATTTACCTCAGTACCCAAACATGAATCTATTAGTCTGGTTAACTCACTTCTTTTAAATAACAGTTACATACAAATTAAATAAGTTACATTTCTTTAGGCGCGATGAAAGTGAAATTTAATATGCGCGAATTCATCAAAAACCTTGGTCCCCGACGCATACGCATTATACCTTTGCTCTGATTGGGTGTTCAAATGACATGACAATAATTGTTCAATATGGAGGTTATGGATAAACAAATATTGTATAGGTATATTAGTTTTTATTGTTGTGAGGACACAGACAAAAGCAAGTTTATAATTGTAGTAACTTTTTAATAGTTTTTAAAAGCAACAGGTACGTACTAAATTGTAAATGTTTCAGTATTGTAATAAAAAATTACATATGTACTTACCTACTTGGAAAATATATGTACCTATTTAGTAGGTAATGCTTTGATTTACATAATTTGATTACCAACAAAATTTCTACTACTCTTCATCTAATATACCTATTGTTTTCTTACTCTATATTTTGTTGTATTTTAATATTTTAATTCCACAAAAATCAAACTAATTTGATTAAATTCAGAATTGTCAAACGGTAAGACGTTCAGTTAGCCTATCTTCCCACATGACAAGTATGTGTAAGTGGTTAAGTCGGGTGAGGGGTGTGTGTAAGTGGATTTCAAATCTAAGCACGCGGGTTAGAATCCCAATGCAAGTTTTTATTTTTTTTTATACATTTTATGATTGTGAATATATTTGTTATATAATTTTTTTCAGAAAATGCGTATTTAGTTAAAATTTTTGCCAACAATTATTGTTCAGAAATCATTTCTTTATGGCATTTTTCAATGTGTTTGTGTGTGTTTTATTTTAATTTTTTTAATTTTTGGTATTGTTTTAATAAAAATGTTTGGAAAGTAGTAAGTATTAAAATTAGTTTAATATTTAAATAAAATATAAATACACTGTTTAAAGTATATATATATATATATATATATATATATATATATATATATATATATATATATATATATATATATATACAGTCGGAAAAATGAAAGAATACCCATGAACGAACATATAAAACACGCTGTATTTTCCTGTCACCGTGTCACAAAGGTAATTGCCCAGCGACAGTACGTGTAATAATAATTATTACATGTACTTGCGCTGGCCAATTTTTGTGTGACAGGATGACAGGAAAATACAGCATGTTTTATATGTTCGTTCATGGGTATTCTTTCATTTTTGCTACTGTATATATATATATATATATATATATATATATATATATATATATATATATATATATATATTAATTTCGTTGGAATCATATAATAGAAGTATAACTTCTTATATGCGTACAAAGTACACACACATTCTTATTTTTTTGGATAATCTATGAACTGTACTGAATATGTTCATTTAATTTAAAAATAAAAAAATTCTACCATAGTTTAAAAAAAACCATACTCCCCTTATAGTCCCAAGTTTTCATGTTTTTAAAAAAGTAAAAGGAAAACCACGACGCAGTAAAAATTTCGATACACACCGGATGGTACGCATTTTCTATTAACTTCCCCAGATATTCCAGTTAAAAAATAGTGGCCAGTAATTTTTCGATATTTCAAAATGCTTTTTAGGCCTCTTTTCCTGTGGTACAGTATTTCTCATGATCATCTTCCAGTGCGTCACAGTTTTTCGATTTCTTTCTAACGCATTAAATTGTATGTGACAGAAAAAAAGGCACGTCGGTGATTACATTTCGTCGGTGACACTTTTATAACATTTATTCTAGTTATTCTAGTTGTCGATAGATGGCGCCATAATAAAAAAATAATTTTTTTTAATTAGATAATAATATTACAAATATAATCTGTATAATTTATAAGACTATACAAATCAAAGAAAATACCATTTTATAAATGCAAGAAACACATTTGATTTGTTTTTATTCCAAATTGAAAATAAAATGTGACAACTGTCAGATTTAACTAAAATGTCATGTTAGAATAAATGTCATAAATGTGTATTATCACGGACTTACCCTTTTTCCTATCATTTGTTATGCACTGAAAAATGATCATGAAAAGGACAATATTAGCACGATTTGGTTACCAATTACAAAGTTTCTTGATCGTAATATTAAATAACTACGCCGATAAAATTTGAAGACGACTTCTTTGTTTCAGCTATTCTGCGATGTAACTTATTCAGTAACTTCTTGTACCGAGAACGAGGCTATGCGATACGGACGGTTTCTGTTCGCCATGCTGGAAACTGTAATGAAATGGCACAAATCCAAGGAGACCTTCGAGAAAGAATGCGCCAACTACCCGGGATTCGTGACGAAATACAGGAAGAACAACCAGCACGCTGACAATCTAGACAACGTAGACTACGAGAACTACCGCCACGTCTGTCACAAGTGGCACTATAAGCTAGCCAAGGCAATGGTTACCTGTCTCGAGTCCAAAGAGTACGTTCAAATAAGGAATTCGTTGATAATACTGATCAAAATCATCCATCATTTTCCGCTCTTGATCAAACTGAGCCAGTTCATCGAAAAAAGGATCGAGAAAGTGAGAGACGAAGAGAAAAACAACAGGCAGGATCTCTATACTTTGTCCGTTAGTTACTTGGGATTGCTCAAGCAGAGGAATTCTGCTGGCCAGATGATGAAGGAGGTCGAGTTTCATATTCCAGTGGAAAAGGAGAAGGTGAGTGGCGCTTGGATCTTGAATTTAATGTATTTTTTATCAATTTCTTGTGATTTGTATTGTCTTGTAATTTCTTCTCCTTTCAGAGATTGACTTAGTGGCGGCCCGTGAGGTAGTACCATAGAGCCATGGCACTACCTTGCTAACTATGCAGAAACATATTTTTTATCTTCAAAACCTTTTAATGCTTGTTAATTTTTTTGTTTGTATTTCTTATTATCTCCATAAATTATATAGAATCTGCCAACCTTGTGCGTAGTACAATCCCTACCACTTACAGGGGAGATTATTCGACAGAAGAATGTTGTGCCGAAATCAGAACTGGCACGTCTGAAAAGAGAAATATTTCACGAGCATTCTATGTAAGTGACAGGATAAGCTATATTGGACTATTAGTATACCTTCAAATGAGAATCTTTGTGCCGGGCACGAGGGTATCTATTTATTTCGAGTTTCTTTACGTGCTGGCTTGTCACTTTTATTATATCTATTTTCTGTTAAAAAGTTTTTGTATTTAATATTAAACTTTTAGTGCATCATGATCGTGGGTGTATTATGAATAATATTTTGATTATTTCTTAGGTTTAATTTATTAATAATTGACAATGAATCAGATTAGCTTCTTAAAAAACTTTTTTGGTGGTTTTTCGTTAGAAAAAAAACTACAAATTTTATAAGGTTTTGTGGAGCTTTCGAGTTAGCTTTAAGAGGTCACGACGAAAAAAAATTCAGGAAATAGAGGCATATTTAAGAAGCTGGTCAATTTTAGCGCCGAATTAGACAACGACTTAAAGGTTCATATTCAAAGTTCCAGGTCTTTCAAAGGTGTACCTTCTCCGGACATTAAGTTGCTTCTAATTTATTTATGTCGGAGAAGTTATCTGCTTATAAGCATCAGTTCCCCGAATTATTTCTTAATGAAACATGGAGACAGTTTTAATTTTTAAGCAAAACTCGGTTTAAAACTCAATTAGAAGTACTGTATTAGCGAGATTAATTAGGTACTACCTCTGGGGCTGTTCTGCTATCTGATTTATTAAACGAGGAAGGTTTAAAAAGCACATTTAAAGAAACTATTAAACTTAAATATTTTGAATTTGAATTAACTACAACGAAAGAAGAACGACTTAGTGCTTTAGGTATGCTATCTGCAGAAAAGCATTTTGTAAATTGTATTGATTATTTTATTCATAGGAGATTCTGACCAATAGAAAGCTACAGAAATAAAAATTAAACTGATTATTTTTTGATGATTTTAACTTCCAATCATATAGTAAGATATTTGATCACGTGTTTAATTATGTCCAATCAGATTAAAATTATACTGAGATTATCTACTGTAGAAAATTACCGATATAATTTTTTTAAGTAGATTGTTTCTGTTTAATGGCAACCAGTTTCCTAGTTTTGACAACTGTCACATTTAAGAAAATATCCATAATACACGTATTAAAAAATAATCTTACGAATATCACACGACAGTAAGAATAAATAAGAAAATAATGCTTCATTTTTACTCATATTTGTTGTCATTGGGCAATAGCCAGGCCGCACATCAAAGAAACATGAAACGTAAATTACGTTTCATGGAAATAAACCACTGCTAAACAAATATACGTCCGGTCATTTATGAGACTCTCCGAAAATAAAAATGTGTCAGCATGAATCACACTCGTTTCATTGATAGGCGGACTTTGAGATTTGTTTAGCAGTGTTTTCTTTTCATGAAACATGTTTTTCGTTTCATGTTTCTTTGGTGTGCGGCTTGCCTAAAAGTGATATTACACAAATTTGTGCATGTGTGTGAATAATGAAATAGTATTATTTTCAGAATTTTGTAAATAGAGACTAGATCATAATAACAAACTTCAAGTACTATCAGCAGTAAATACTGGGGGTATGTTGAGGGTTTTTTAAATACGGTAAAAATAAATATAAGGTAAAAGTATCTGCGCCTATTTTTTTATTTTTGTTTTAAGTACATACTTATACCTTTTTTGGCAATATCCTAAATCCGCCAGTAAAAATTGACTTGGATTGTCTATCATCACAGCTATCCGTACCTTATTGGCGGCTGCTCTGAAAAGATTTACTGAGCTCAACTATCGTCACCCTAATTAGTAAAACTCGTAACTCCAAAACGACAAATTGTTCAGGACACGCAAAAATTTGAATTTGGAATAAATTTTGCGATTCTGTCAAAATTAATCGAACATTTTAAAATACATAAAATAATATACCTGATGGTGGAGAACCATTTTTTAAATTTTCTAAAATTTTGTGGAGTTACGAGGTTAAAAGGACACAAGCATTATAAACATAATTGGAGTTACGTGGTTTTCTGAAGTCAAAAGCTGATACGGAGTTACAGAGTTTACTTTTTCGCTTATATTTAATTTCTACATTTAGATGGAGTTACAGGATTTGGTCAAAAGACAGATAAATTAATTTACAAACGGATGGCGCATATATTCACAAATTGAGTAAAAATGGAGTTACGAGTTTTGCTAATTAGGGTGACGCTATACCACTCTCTTAGTTTCTCAGTCAGGAAAATCTTCGTCTTCCTGTGGATCTTTTACCCTTAATTTTACCTTGCTTTGTGAGCCTTAATATCCCATATTTCGCACCTCTGGTAATGTGGTCTGAATATTCCAGCTTGCTTGTTTTGATGTTCTTTATGACCTCGCATTCCTTTTGTAGCCTTCTTTACACTTCTGCATTTATAACTCGTTGGATCAATGGTATTGTAGCGTAATTACGGTTAAAATAATACTCTTGGTTCGTCTATACGAATTTATTTATACAAGTTTTCTTTTACAAACTCTAGCTTAAAACTAACTCCTAATACCGCAATTTGCTTAAATACAAAATAACGTTATTCTCGATAATTCCAGACTTCGCCACCTCTAGCTATTGTGTGACCTCCCCATACCGCACGTCTTTCTCCACCGATTCCACGTATATCGTGCTTTCGCCAAAATGTTCTCGAGATGGAACCGTTTGGAGCTGCTACTTGCAGTCGGTGATTCATTCTTTTGTTACAGTATTTTCAAAATCTTTCTATTCCACCACATCTCAAATTCTTCTAACTTCTTTATAATATCTGGCGGAGATAGCACTTAAAGAAGAAGATATTTGAAAAGTAGTTTTTTTCGTGATTTTATCATTTTCTTTCTTTCCCTTTTTATAATAGTCATCTTACTTATGATTTATTCAAATTGTTTCTTTCTGTCGTTCTCTTGGTTTTTACTGGTGTTTTACCAGACAATTCTTTGTCCCCTATCTTCTCCTCTTCTATCTCATTCTTATATTTTGACAGTTCCTTATAATTTGTAGTTTTGACTATTCCCCTTAATATTTTTGCAGCCTTTTGTTACCAGTTTTTTACCATATTTTGACAATTATCTATTATGTGTTGACAGTTTTATCGACCTTCTATATCGACAGTTCTTTCTAACTTTTATTTTGGCTGCTTGACATATTTCACCAACTTTTCCGTTGTAGTTTTGGACACGTCTGTCCTGTTTTTTTTTTCGTGTATTTGAACATTAATTTCATCATTTCCTTTTTTTACCTTTTTATAACAGTCATTTATGTTTTTTTTTTCAAATTGTTTCTTTCTGTCGTTCTCTTGATTTTTACTGGTATTTTACCAGACAATTCTTTGTCTCCTATCTTCTCCTCATCTATCTCATTCTTATATTTTGGCAGTTCCTTTTGTAATTTTGACTATTCCCCTTAATATTTTTGCAGCCTGTTACACATTTTATACTTACTGATTTACTTATGGCTTTAATTGGTCGCATTTTTACAGTCTGCAATTTTTACTGTTCCATCTGCCTTGATGTCAAATTTTTGACCGTATTTTGACAGTTCTGTTGTATTTTGATAGTTCTGTCTTGTGTTTTGACTGGTTTACTTTATATTTTGACATACATTTTACCGTTACCAGTTTTTTGCAGTTTTTTACCATATTTTGACAATTATCTATTATGTTTTGACAGTTTTATCGACCTTCTATTTCGACAGTTCTTTCTAACTTTTATTTTGGCTGCTTGACATATTTTACCAACTTTTCCGTTGTAGTTTTGGACACGTCTGTCCTGTTTGTCAGCTAAGTATCATGTTATGAAAATTCTCTATTCTATTTTAACAGTTCTCTTATATTGTGACATTTCTGACACTTACTCGCCAATACAAGTCACAAAATATCTTAATTTGCGAGAAATCTTTTGATTTTGGCATATTGACTAAAATTTTCTTTAACGTGGAATGAAGCAAACACTTCGGTTGTATGTAGGCATATGAATTTATTAAAAATCCTTAAAATTTACCCACAAGGGAGTGGAAGTACAAAACGTTTTCGGTCAAACTGACCATCATCAGTGTAAACGTCCAGTGTACAAGTAATTGAAACTAGCCACTTCAATAGGTATAAAATCCTCTAAATTACATTATTGTTACATTCTATATTAAAAAGTGGTCGACATGAAGTCGATGTATTAAGATTTTACATATCACATGTGAATGTATTTCATCCTTGCTCGACAATTGCACAAGGTAAGTACTTGTGTTCAAGTGAGAGGTTACCAACCAACTAGAATGTAACAATAATGTAATTTAGATGTTTTTATACCTATTGAAGTGGCTAGTTTCAATTACCTGTACACTGCCGTGCTAGGCCCAAAGGCGGTAACTAACATTTCACAAAATGGTGGCAAAATCGATTTCAAAATTGAGTGCTAAAATTTTGGCCCGTAAGGGATTTATGGACTAGCTAATAGTTTTTATGCATGGATATATGCCCCAGTTTATTAAGGGAACCATTAATTATATTTTAAAACAAAGTTTTATATAAAAAGAGGTAGATACCGCTAAAACGTTTTATCAAAACTTACTATAAAACTAAGCCTATTAGCGGTATGTGGTTTACAGTTGTGATTGATATGAAATAAAAAGCTTTTCTGTGTATTACAGTTTATTAAATTGAAAGAATTAAAGTACTATTAAATGTTATTATTTTGTTGAGCTACAATATGAACAACAAATTGACAATATTTAGTTGTAGTTATATCTGTTTCTTTCAAGAGTCAATAAATACATATTGGTTCATTAATATTAATGTTCTATTTGTGATTCAATATAGACAATTTAATAGACCACCAAACAACATAATTTGTGTCTGGTACATATACAAAACCTATTTAGTATTACAATACAATGGTATTACCTCATAATTAACATTTTTTATAAAATCTTTTATAGTGCGTCTAATAATTTGGGCAGAACTGTACTTATACTAAACAGAATTCGTTCAGATTGTTATAGATGTTTAAACATCTGCTGAAGCGTTTTAAAGAATTCTTCAACTGTGAATGTGATTGTAAACCATACTTTTGACTTTCTCAGCTATTTTTATTTTGTTTCTTAGCGACAAAGGTTTGCTATTTTACGACAGGCCTGAGTTATTATAGAGCTTCAAGATTTTTATGATCGCCGACACCTGCCCTAATATTATTATGTATTGTTATATTATTGGGTATTTCACAATATTATATTTGGGAAAATACCATAATTTACAGTAATTAGGGCAAATTTTAACATTTTATTAGTTGTATTGTACAAACTAGTTATATGTTATGATTAAAATATGATGACCATTGTCTTTTAGACCGAAAAGTACCCAATTATGGGATATATAAGATTTTTAAAATATGCAAACAAATTTTTGGATTATTATCCAGGTACCTGACGCATTCTTAGAAAATTTATAAAGGAATAAAACCAGCATTTTTGTATAAAACTTACGTAAAGAATTCTCAAAAGATTAAATAAAGATATCCCAAATCTACAATCCCGTATCTATAATAGCATTGTATAACTAGACTACTAGACATTATCTAGTTAAACAATGATATTAGCTTGTATTTAAACAAAAAAAAATGCAATCAATGGGACTGCTAATTCTAATCCCATGTACGACCAACAAAGGGTTTAAACATACAGAAAACTGAAACAAACCTTGAAACAAAGTATGAAACAAAACTTGCGCCTGTATAGGCTGAACATAGTTTTCTTTCACCTCTTGTAATTGCTTTACAATAAATTTTTCTCTTTCTACAATATTGTCTTCAGTGGTATCACCTCGTGGTTCACAACTCTTACTCGACTCTACTTGATTTTCTAAAAAAACATAATACCTATTTTAAGTCTCTTTTTCTAAAAATGTTTGTGGACAGCGTGTGGATATATTATTAAATTTTTAAAACCTAATTAAAAAAAGACATATTTTTTAAATATGAAAATCTCTTACTGCCTAATTCAAGATATAAAAAATCATCCACTTGGGGCAGATTCATATTGTTTAGGACAACATAATTTGGTTAATTCTTGAAATATTATAAACAACAATGAAAATACATTTCAATAGATATAATAAACTCGAAAATTTCTTACCATCCTCGCTAATTATTTCTTTTACTAACTATCTAATGCCATCCCCTCTTTGTGAACACACACACACAACTCTTTTAACTAACACAATAATTTATTGTAAAGTTAGGCCGAATTTACTTTGTAATACTAAGGCGATTTGGCGGTTTCTAAATGTAGGCGTAGCATTCTTTAAAGTAGATTAGCGGTAAGTGCAATATGCTAAGGTATATGGACGGCAACTGTAGCAGATACCGTCAAAACGCCATAGTATTTAACATTTGCCGCCAAATGGCTTAGTATTTTAACTGAAAAGTGTAGATACCGCTAACAAAATTGCAATTTTATTTAAAATATAATGCTTCTACAACTTCAAAAACTTTATAAATATATACTAAATACCCTATTTTACCTAAAAATACAAAAATCTCATTTTCGATAAAAAATCAGTTCTCGCCTTTGGGCTTAGCAGGGCAGTACACTGGACGTTTGCACTGATGATGGTCAGTTTGACCGAAAACGTTTTGTACTTCCACTCCTTCGTGGATAAATTTTAAGGATTTTTAAATAAATTCATATATGCCTACATACAACAGAAGTGTTTACTTCATTCCACGTTGTTATATTGAAGGTATACAGCCAACTACAAAAAAGTTTTAAAATTTTCTTATTGTTTTACAGGGCAACAAAAACCACGAGTTCAAAAACGACAACAACAACAAGCATAACGGCGAAGCAAAAGGTAATACTTCGATATTTTTCTGTTATTTTTATTATTGCAAATCAACAAAGGTAGATCAATTCAATTTTTATTATTTCAACGTTTCAGAAGAATCTACAAAAGAGAAGAAATCGAAACAGACTTCAGACGAACCCAAGGCTAGTTCCAAACAACAGATTATTTCTGTTGATATAACAGGGTAAGGTCTGCCATATTTTACGTATTTTCTTCTATCGGTATATTTCAGCGTTTTTGAGGAGTGTTCGTATGTTTTTGTGGCGAAAAAAGTCCAAAATTTTTCTGTACTTTTACACTGTATGTACAGTCGGAAAAATGAAAGAATACCCATGAACTATCACATCAATCACATACTATTCAGGTTATTAATAATCTATCTCTCTCGTTTGACATTTATGGAAAAAACAGCAAATACAAAATATGTGATTGATGTGATCGTTCATGGGTATTCTTTCATTTTTCCGACTGTACGTATACATCAAAAGTGCTGACATCAACTACTACAGTAGTCTATCAACACTGTCTATTTGTCTATTGTAAATTTTAGTTCTGGTTCCAAGGATCGATCAGAGAAATCAACCAAAGAGGAACAGAGTAAAGACAGACATAGATCTGAGAGGAGTAGCGAAGATAAAGAGAGGGAAAAGGAGAAACGTAGAGAAAGAAGGGAGGAGAAGTCTAACAGAGATGATAAATACGAAAAGCAATACAGTCGAGTAAGTATAAACTACATTTAATTTGTAACTTATTTTATATCTTTATTGATATATAAATGCAATCATTACAGTGGGCTTCTGGTTTTTTATTGTTATTTCTTTAATATGTCTGTCAGTTTATTTTGTTTGCTACTTCTTCTGCATGTACAATAATGTATTGATCAATATTTTTACCAAACTAATTATCTCCTAATCGAATTAACTGTCTTAATTGTCATATGTTGACGGTTCTCTTATTGTGGTAACTCTTTTATATCATTTTGGATTACATTTTCACATATCTATCTTGTATCTTGGCAGTTCTTTACCATGTTTTGACAGTTCTCGTTTATACTTTGAGACAGTTTATTCTTGTATTTTAATAGCTTATTCGTGATACATTTTAATCACTACATCTGTCTTATTTTTGGCGATTCATTACTGTTTTTTTACAATTCTCTATTCATTTTTAACGTTGTATTTTTTATTTTGACTTTTTTATTTTGACTTTTTTATTTTTTTTTTTTTTTTTTGGTAGCTCTTCAATGTATTTTAACAATTTTTTGACAGTTCCTTTTATTTTGACTGATATACCCGTATTCTATTTTGGTTAGTCATTTCCAATTTTTATTTTTACTGTGTTTCCTGGTTTATACATTTTAACCCTTACATTTCTCTTGTTTTTCACGTTGTTTACAGTTTTTGACAATTCTCTATCGAATTTGGGCATTTCCATAGTGTATTTGGATAATATATCTTTCTTGTATTTTGACAGTTCTATCTGTATTCTATTTTGGCAGTCATTTCCAACTTGTATTTTGACTGTTTTACCTTATGTTGTGACAGTTTGTCTGGTTTTGATTTTGATTCTTACATGTGTCTTGTTTTTGACGTTTTTACAATTTTTGACAATCCTCTATCGAATTTGGGCATTTCTTTCTTATATTTGGAGATATCATTCTTGTATTTTGACAGTTCTACCTGTATTCTATTTTGGCAGTCATTTCCAACTTATATTTAACTGTTTTACCTTATGTTTTGACAGTTTGTCCGGTTTTGATTTTGATTCTTACATGTGTCTTGTTTTTGACGTTTTTACAATTTTTGACAATCCTCTATCGAATTTGGGCATTTCTTTCTTATATTTGGAGATATCATTCTTGTATTTTGACAGTTCCACCTGTATGCTATTTTGGAAGTCATTTCCAACTTATATTTAACTGTTTTACCTACCTTATGTTTTGACAGTTTGTCCGGTTTTGATTTTGATTCTTACATGTGTCTTGTTTTTGACGTTTTTACAATTTTTGACAATCCTCTATCGAATTTGGGCATTTCTTTCTTATATTTGGAGATATCATTCTTGTATTTTGACAGTTCCACCTGTATTCTATTTTGGAAGTCATTTCCAACTTATATTTAACTGTTTTACCTTATGTTTTGACAGTTTGTCCGGTTTTGATTTTGATTCTTACATGTGTCTTGTTTTTGACGTTTTTACAATTTTTGACAATCCTCTATCGAATGTGGGCATTTCTTTCTTATATTTGGAGATTATCATTCTTGTATTTTGACAGTTCTACCTGTATTCTATTTTGGCAGTCATTTCCAACTTGTTTTTTACTGTTTTACTTTATATTTTGATAGTTTATCTGTCTTCTACAATTTGATCCTTACATTTTTTTATTTTTGACATTTTCTACTATTGTTGACAATTCTCTATTGTATTTGACAGTTCATTCTTGTATTTAGAGATTCTTATATAGTTATCATTGTTGTTTTAGTCTCAAGAAGAAAGATACATTGAAATGTTGAATCGTCCGTCGGAAGAGGGTCGGTACTCATCAGAAAAACAAGACAGGTATTACGATTATCGAAATGACAGTAGAGAAGAAAGGGAGCTGAACGTAAGCGGCAACGGCAGTCTAGGAAGGAGCCAGGACCCAGAGCCTGAAAGAGGTAAGTCGACATATTTTTATTTATTTTTGTTTGTTAGTACATATATATTATTTGAAAAAATATATACTAATAAATACATAAAAAGTCACAACAAAATGTAAAAGGTATGGGATAGAAAATGACAATCTGTGGAAGTTTCTCTGGACAACTGTGAGTTTGCGTATGATAGTTTTGAGAATTGAAAACATTTGTTGAGATTCTGCGCATATTTTTGAAAGTTTGCAGATTTTTTGACAGTTTGTGCATGTTTACTTAAGTAAGCGCGTGAGTCCTAACAGTCTGCGCATGCTTTTTTAAAATTGCGCAGGATTGTTTGCAACTATGCGCTTATCTCTAAAAGTCTACGCATGTTTTTTTTTTCGAAACTGCGTGTTTTTGTGAAACTGCGCACTCTGAAAAAGTTTGCATATGTGTTGGAAATTGCGCGTATCTATTAAATTTGGGCGTATTTACGAAAGTGTGCGTATGTTTTTAAAACTGCGCATATTTATCAAAGTCTGCTCATATTTATAAAAGTCTTTGACTGTTTCTTAAAACTCTGCGTATGTTTTTCTCGAAACAGCCCGTGTTTTTTGAAACTATGGACATGTCTGAAAAATTTTGCGTAGGTTTTTGAAACTCCGCGTATTTATCAAACTCTGCACCTATTTATGAAAGTCTTTGAATGTTTCTTGAAACACCGCGTATGTTTTTATTGAAACTGAGCATATTTATCAAAGTCTGCATATTTATGAAAGTCTTTGCTTGTTTCTTGAAATTCTGCGTATGTTTTTCTCGAAACTGCTCGTGTTTTTTGAAACTACGGACATGCCTGAAACAATGTGCGTATGTTTTTGAAACTGCGCGTACTTATCAAACTCTGCACATATTTATGAAAGTCTTTGAAGGTTTCTCGAAACTCTGCGTATGTTTTTCTCTAAACTGCCGGTGTTTTTTGAAACTATAGACATGCCTGAAAAAGTTTGCGTACGTTTTTGGAACTGCGTATATTTATCAAACTCTGCACACACTTCTGAAAGTCTTTGAATGTTTCTTGAGACACCGCTTATGTTTTTCTTGAAACTGTGCATATTTATCAAAGTCTTGTGCATATTTATGAAAGCCTTTGCGTGTTTCTTGAAACTCCGCGTATGTTTTTCTCGAAACTGCCCGTGTTTTTGAAACTATGGACATGCCTGAAAAAGTTTGCGTATGTTTTTGGAACTGTGCATATTTATCAAACTCTGCACATACTTATAAAAGTCTTTGAATGTTTCTTGAGGCACCGCGTATGTTTTTTTAGAAACTGCGCATATTTATCAAAGTCTGTGCAAATTTATGAAAGTCTTTGAGTGTTTCTCGAAACTCTGCGAATGCTTTTTTTTTTCGAAACTGCCCGGTTTTTTGAAATTATTGACAAGCCTGAAAAAGTTGCGTATGTTTTTGGAACTGCGCATATTTATCAAACTCTGCACATACTTATGAAAGTCTTTGAATGTTTCTTGAGGCACCGCGTATGTTTTTCTTGAAACTGCGCATATTTATCAAAGTGTGCACATTTATGAAAGTCTTTGAGTGTTTCTTGAAATTCTGCGTATGTTTTTTTCGTAACCGCCCGTTTTTTTGAAACCATTGACATGCCTGAAAAAGTTTGCTTATGTTTTTGGAACTGCGCATATTTATCAAACTCTGCACATACTTATTAAAGTGTTTGATTGTTTCTTGAGACATCGCGTATGTTTTTCTTGAAACTGTGCATATTTATCAAAGTCTGTGTATATTTATGAAAGTCTTTGAGTGTTTCTTGAAACCCTGTGTATGTTTTTCTCGAAACTGCCAGTGTTTTTTGAAACTATGGACATGCCTGAAAAAGTTTGCGTATGTTTTGAAACTGCGCATATTTATCAAACTCTGCACATATTTATAAAAGTCTTTGAATGTTTCTTGATACACCGCGTATGTTTTTCTTAAAACTGCGCATATTTATGAAAGTCTTTGAATGTTTCTTGAAACTCTGCGTATATTTTTCTCGAAACTGCCCGTGTTCTTTAGAACTATGGATATGCCTGAAAAAGTTTGCGTATGTTTTTCTTAAAACTGCGCATATTTATCAAAGTCTGTGCATATTTATGAAAGTCTTTGAGTGTTTCTTGAAACTGCCCATACCTATCAAAGCTTGTGCATTTTTATGAATATCTTTAAGTGTTTCTTGAAACTCTGCCTATGTTTTTCTCGAATCTATTTGTGTTGTTTTGAAACTATGGACATGCCTGAAAAAGTTTGCGCTAGTTTTTAAAACTGCTCATATTTATGAAAGTTTTCGTATGTTTTTGAAAGTTTGTGCGGGTTTTTGAAAGTCTGCGAGCGTTCTTTTCTAACCAATGCTTATTAGAACTGTTTTTTGATATAACTTTTTTTTTTTCAGAATCATCCAAACGAAGGAAAGTCGACAACTCCTCGAAGGTTAGTATCCAGGTGAGATAACATCTGGTTTCCACCCCACTACTCAAATACCACGTTGGGAGATTGGGCTGAAAGTGATAATTTGTGTCGATTTAAGCGAGGAAGTGTTTTAAAGACAGTGGAGTGCGCGCACAACAGAACATTCGCATTACATGTTCATCTGGTCAAATGTTTCTCGGGTCCGAGCGTTCTTCTATCCCTTTCTAAACGCGGAAATTAAATATTTTTATTATGGAGATCCTAAATGCATGTGTGGAGCAGATTTGGTACGTCCTGGGTTTATCTTCGAAATAATTTTGAAATGCAGATATGAAATTGTTACAAATATAAAGCAGATAGATGAGAAATACCAATAATTAACTAGTTATATGCTCAATTTGAAATATTGTAAATCTGAGAGTCAAATATATAGAAGAATCATAATAAAAGTTAACAAGTTGCCTCATATGGATATTAAAGATGAGCAGTCTACACAAGTTGTCGATTTAAATAATCATTTTTTTAAATTTATGAAATATATAAAATAATTTCGCCATTATTCCCGTTCAACTGCAGTAATGTCATTTTATATCAATATATAATCCACTAAAAAGTATATCCAAAGAAAAAATTCCTTCTACATTGTACACCGAACAAAAACTAACGTAACATCAAGTCTTAAGACTACAGAAACAACATGAATGTACCTGTTGTATAACAATAGTCGAATTTGGAGGAACTAACACAGAGCATGAAGTCTACCATCACTGGCTGATCGTTGAGTGCCCCAAGTGCGAACCCTGGCCTGTCATCGTGGCATTTTGTAGTAAAGAAGTCGAAATATTCACTAGAATAGGACATTCACGAACAACCGGACGTTATGTTTTGATTCTCTTAGCCTTAGCCCAATCTTCCGTAGTTTGTAGTTGGATGTTAAAAGGATGTGGCAGGTAAGTGGTAGATTGTAAGTAGACGATAAGACGAAGGATCCGTTTTTTTCCTAGGACAATGACGATAGTGTCAAAAGTTTATTTTGAATTGTGTAAATTTAATAATACATTATACAGAGTGGGCCATAGGTCCGCCTCGATATTTTTCAGTAGTTATACAGTGGTAGTTAGAATTTAAGGAAATGCCGAAACAGGTCGATTTTTATTTTTATATTGCAATTTTTTGGCATATACAGGGTGAGTCATGAGGAACTGTACATACTCCTACCTCGTATAGAGGCCCCTATGGGGAACAACAAATGACCATTAAAAAGTGTCTGCTCCCATTGTTTAATAATATACAGGGCGAGTTTCGCATTTTGACAGAAATTTGTATTCGTCATAATTTTTGAACAGTCAGATCGATGTGTCTCTTATTTTGGTCAATCGTTACACTAGAATAGAATAAAATAGAAACTATTGTCACCTAATCAACTGATTTATTCAAACTACAAAAAAATCAGGTCCGGCTTTAAAAAAATTAGTTCGTTTGGGTCTTAGAAAAAATTTCACCCTGTATAAGCTTTTTGAAAACTCTAATATGAATTTTACAAATTAGACAAATAGGCAATTAAAGTAACAAATTTATTTTTTTCCGCACACGATTGCTTAATTTTTTATAAAAAAATTCAAATTTGATTATGAATTAAAAGTTTGGTAAAGTGAACCATAGATTTAACAAAATTAACTTTTATTACCAAAATTAATTTTTTTTAACAAATATTTAATTTATGTTACCACCAATCAACTGATTTATTCAAACAAGAAAAAATCAGGCCCGGATTTAAAAAATAAGTTCGTTTTGGTCTTAGAAAAAATTTCACCCTGTATACGCTTTTTGAAAACTCTAATATGATTTTTACAAATTAGACAAATAGGCAATTAAAATGGCATATTTATTTTTCCCCACGCGATTACTTAATTTTTTATAAAAAAAATCAAATTTGACTATGAATAATTAAAAGTTTGGTAAAGTGAACCATAGATTAAAAAAAAATAACTTTTATTACGAAAATGAATTTTTTTTGAACAAGTATTTAATTTATGTTATCACCCAATCAACTGATTTATTCATTCTAGAAAAAAATCAGGCCCGGATTTAAAAAATTAGTTTGTTTGGGTCTTAGAAAAAATTTCACCTTGTATACGTTTTTTGAAAACTCTAATATGAATTTTACAAATAAGACAAATAGCCAATTGGCATATTTATTTTTTCCCCACACGATTACTTATTTTTTTATTAAAAAATCAAATTTGACTATGCATAAAAAGTTTTGCAAAGTTTTTGCATAGATTTAAAAAAATTAACTTTTTTTACAAAAATTAATTTACAAAAACAACGTTTTTCTTAAAATTAAAAGTTTTACCATTTTTTTTTTTTTTTTCTATAACAGGTCTAGCTCTAAAACTTCCCATAACACTTCTTTTGGACTCTATAGTTTAACATAGACGTGATCAAATTGATCAATTTTAAATTTTGGCACCTAATTTTTGCGATTTACAATTTTGTAACTTTTACAAGAAGAGTCTACAAAAATTTTCATAGTCTTCACAACGGTAAGAGGTATGTGCTGTAAAAATTTCAGAAAAAAAAATATTAAAATGGAACAGAGTTGTAGCGAGTTAAACCGAGAGTTCATTTTTTTTTCATTTTTAGGTTAAAATTCCGATTTTGACAAATTTGATTTTTTAATAAAAAATTAAGTAATCTTGTGGGGAAAAAATAAATACGCCATTTTAATTGCCTATTTGTCTTATTTGTAAAATTCATATTAGAGTTTTTAAAAAGCGTATACAGGGTGAAATTTTTTCTAAGACCAAAACGAACTAATTTTTTAAATCCGGACCTGATTTTTCTCTAGTTTGAATAAATCAGTTGATTGGATGGTAACATAAATTACTTATTTGTGCAAAAAAATTAATTTTTGTAATAAAAGTTATTTTTTTTAAATCTATGGTTCACTTTACCAAACTTTTAATTCATAGTGAAATTTGATTTTTTTATAAAAAATTAAGTAATCGTGTGCGGAAAAAAATAAATATGCCATTTTAATTGCGTATTTGTCTAATTTGTAAAATTCATATTAGAGTTTTCAAAAAGCGTATACAGGGTGAAATTTTTTCTAAGACCCAAACGAACTAATTTTTTTAAAGCCGGACCTGATTTTTTTCTAGTTTGAATAAATTAGTTGATTAGGTGGTAATAGTGTAACGATTGACCAAAATAAGAGACACATCGATCTGACCGTTCAAAAATTATGACGAATATAAATTTCTGTCAAAATGCGAAAATCGCCCTGTATATTATTAAACAATGGGAGCACACACTTTTTAATGGTCATTTGTTATTCCCCATAGGAGCCCCTATACGAGGTAGGAGTATGTACAGTTCCTCATGACTCACCCTGTATTTCATACTAGTGACGTCATCCATCTGGGCGTGATGATGTAATTGATGATTTTTTTAAATGAGAATGGGGGCGGTGTGGTAGCTCATTAGAAAAGGTGTTCAATTATCTATTCAGTAATCATCATCATGGCATCTACACTCCTAGCGGAGTGATTGCCGCCCTCTTTGGGCTCTTCCGATTCGTTTTGTCACAGTGAATCAATCTGCATCAACATTTTGGTTTTACAGTTGGTTGTGTGACTTGGCACCTTCTACAATTTTCCTCCATTCGTTCCTGTTTTTGCTGCTTGTTACCCATTCTCTGACTCCCATCTTCTTAAGGTCCTCCACTATCTGGTTCTCCCATCTAGTTTTGGGCCTTCCTCTTGGTCTGTCTGATACAGGTCTCCATTTGGAAATTTTCTTGATAACGGCTTCTGGATTCCTCCTTTCTATATGTCCCATCCATCTGAGTCTCTGTGCCTTGGTAAATCTGACGATGTCTTCTCGTTTCAGAAGTTCTCTTACTTCGTGGTTCATGAGTTTTCTAAATTCATTATTACCTAAGTTTAGTGGTCCTGCTATCCTCCGAATTATTTTCCTTTCTAGGATCCTCCTCAATCTTTCTTCCTCTTTCTGTGTCAGACACATTACTTCAGCACCATATGTGAATACTGGTCTAATTGCTGCTTTGTAAATTTTCAGTTTTGTATTCTGAGTAAGCTTCTTATCTTTAAGGAAGTTACTGTATTTCTAGTAGGCTCTGTCTCCTGCCTGGATTCTTTCGATAATTCTATCATTAGTTCCATTAACTGAGACTCCAAGATATTTAAAATGTTCTACCTTTTCAAATTCATATTCACCAATATTTAAGCTTATCATATTGACTGGGTTTTTTCTTGAGCATATTAGGTATTTTGTTTTGTTTTGATTTATTTCTAAACCCCTTTTGGATGCTTCTTTGCATAACTTCATAAAATCTTCCTTTAAACTGTTTAGGTTTCTGCTAATTAATGCTATGTCGTCAGCATATGCCACAAGTTGCGACGTCGATGTTATAATCTTACCTTTTATTTCTGTAGCTCTTATTGTTCCTTCTATAGCAGGGGTGGCCAAACTGCGGCTCGCGAGCCACATGCTGCTCTTTGAAGGATTACTTGTGGCTCTCGATTGTACCCGAGTTATTTTTCAATTTTGTATTAGATATGATTTAAAAAAATTATTATCGTTCCATAATATGTGTTTCAAAATGTCTTTTAATTTACTGACAACAAACATGAAAGACTTTGTAACAAATTCCATTTCCATCCAAGATAAGAATGATATGACACATCGAAAACTGCGCTAACGAACATTACATAAGAGTGACGCAATGTAAAAGTCAGTAATCAACCGAATCCAGACCGATTTTTGTATAACTCTTGCTACAGATTCAATTTGTAATTTGTATTAGGTACACATTTTGCATTGAAGTCATTTTACTCGACTTAGAAAAAACTTTTTACCATATTATACTAGAAAAACTTAACGAGTAGGTATATAAAAAAGCCGGAAGGAATATTGACCGAACTCCAAAATAGATTTGAAGACTTAAAATATGTTAAATCGTCTCTTCATTTTTTTCCGAATTCATTTGAAATGAACATAGTTCATAAGGTGAATTTTTTATTATTACCAATAACTGACCCAAACAACATCTGGAGAATTAAAATTAATAGAGACGCAAGAAGATCAAGCTCGAAAATAAAACTATAAGTCGACACCGAATACCGAATTTTGGAAATTTGTACCAGAATCCAAGAAGGTACCCTAAAAAAGAATGCTTGTCGAATTATTTCCATATTAGGAACAACATACTTGTGTGGACCATTTTATTCCATTTTATAATTCGTGAAATCCTAACACCGATCAATATTACCTAACCAGCATCTAAAAGAATTACTGAGAAGTCACATATTAATCACCAAATTCTAAAGAATTATCAGAAGAAGGAAAACAAAATGTAATTAAGTTTAAATATTTCGTAATTGTATTTCGGTTTTCAGTAAGTAAAAGTTCTGTTAAAAAAATTGTAAATACCTTCTATACATAGATACTTTTTGAATAAGTATTTTATTGCGGCTCGCGAAAAACTTCAACTTGTGAAAAGTGGCTCGGACTATTAAGAAGCTTGGCCACCCCTGTTCCATAGCGACATTAAACAGTGACGTTGATAGAGAGTCACTTTGTCGTACTCCACTTGCTATTTCTATATTTTTGGTGATTCTGTTATCTGTAATTATTGCTGCACTCGATCCTTTCATTGTCATTTTCGTAAGCTTTATAAGTTTCATTGGTATATCTAGGTTTTTCATGTCTTCTATTAGGTCGGGTCTTGTTAAGCTGTCAAAGGCTTGCTTGAAGTCTATGAAAATTATGTGTAAGTCGATATCATGTTCGTAACATTTCTCAATTGACTGTGTGATTATGTGCACTGCGTCTGTTGTTGACCTTCCCTCTCTAAATCCGTGCTGGTAGTCTCCTATTTTAGTTTCAATGTGTTTTGAGAGTTTTTGTCTGATTAATGATGTCAATATTTTGTAGCAGCTGTTTAACAGTGTTACTCTATAGTTGTTACATTTTGTGGTGTCCCCTTTCTTAAGAATAGGAAATATCCATCCAGTTTTCCATTCCTCGGGCATTCTTTCTTCTTCCCAAATCCTTATTATTAGGTCGTATATTTTCCGTTGTAGTTCTTCTCCGCCTCGTTTTATTAGCTCATTTGGGATTTCATCTGGGCCTGCTGCTCTCTTTTGTTTTAGATTTCTTATCACATGTAAAAAGTCCTCATATGACGGCTTTTCGATTTCATCATCAAGGTCTGTTTCTTCTGTAGGTATATTCGAGAGAACTTTCTCTGGCCTTAAAGAACTCTTCGTAGTATTTCTCCCATATTTTGGCATCAATCTTAACTGTTGGTTTCTTCTTGTTTTGTGATTTTATATATTTGTAAAGATTTACATTATTCTTGCTATTGACTTCCAACTCTTCTATTACTTCATCAATCCATATCTTTTTTTTATTTGTACAGCATTTGTCTGACTTTCTTTTTTCTCCTATACTCTTCCAGATCTTCTTCTCTACCTGTCTTCAGCCATTTCTTTCAAGCTAGTTTTTTCCCTGGTTGCTGTTTCGCAGTCTTCGTCATACCATTCTTTTTGCCTTTTTATTTCTTTGTATCCTATTACTTTTTCTGATGGTATCGAAATGTGACCTTTTATTTCTTTCCACGTTTCTTCTATGTTATTAGGGTTCGAAGCTTTTAAATTTACTTCAAACTCTTTAGAATAATCTTTCTTAACAGTATTCGAATCTAGTTTGCTTACGTTCCAATTTTTTTTTCGTGAATTTCTTTGTGTCTTTAATTATTTTCATTTCCATATTTCCTATTACTAGGAAGTGGTCAGAATCTGCATTTGCACCACGATACGACCTGGCATCTTGAATTGTTCTCCTCCACTTTTTTGAAATCAAAATATGATCGATTTGATTACCCTCTGTTGATCCTGCAATTAGCCATGTTACCTTATGTTCTTTTTTGTGTTTGAAGTGTGTGCTCTTTATAAATGTGTCTGTTGCTGCTGCTAGGTCACAAAGCATTCTCCCATTAGTATTCGTAATTGTGTGGAGAGTTTCCTTACCAGCTACGTCCTTGTTTATATCTTCCTTTCCTATCATTGCGTTGAAATCACCTAGTAAAATTAATATGTCATTCTTGGGTAGATTTTCATATATCTCTTCGAGTTTCTCGTAAAAATCGTTTTTGTCTTCCTCATTCGCATTCTCGGTGGGAGTATATGCATATGCATTTATACAGGGTGACCAAAAAAAATTTTTTTAAATTAAATTAATTGACGCAAAAAGAAGAATGAATGTAATTTATTAAACTCAAAATACATTGTACTGCTGTCAGAAAATAGAAAGAAATGTATTTCACAAATAAACATTTCTTTTCGCTTAAATTAAATCACAAACAGCCTCCCACCTACCTCTTGGCAGTTTGAACATTTCATTTAAGCGAAAAGCAATGTTTAAAATAAACATTTTTTTCTATTTTCTGACATTTTTCTTAAAAAATTACGTACATTCTTCTTTTTGCGTCAATTAGATTAATACAAAAATTATTTTTTTGGCCACCCTGTATAAATAATGATAATAATCTTTATATTCCTGAATAGAGCATTGAACACCCTTTCAAATTAGCTACAACACGACCTCTATTCCCATTTAAAAACAAATCATCGATTACGTCATCACGCCCAGATGGATGACGTCACTAGTATGAAATATATATCAAAAAAGTCTAATTTAAAATTAAAAATCGACCTGTTTCGGCATTTCCTTAATATCTAATAACTACTGCCAAATATCGAGGTGGACTGTTTTCTTTGGCCCACCCTGTATAAAAATGAGCTTATAGTCCATGTTGGGGGGCCGCTCCCGTCTGAAAAAAAATTCTGATTCAGTTTTTTTTTTCGAATTCCTATTCAAAACTATTTCCTATTTCCTTTAAACAAATCTGAAGAGTGCCGGGTGAAATTTTTGGGCAGAAATTGCTTAAACAGTTTTTTTAAGCAAATTCAAAAGATCACCTTTTTGCTCCAGAAAATCCATTGTAAATAAAAATTGTATCATGTCATTTTTATCAAAACATGATAGTTTTCGAGTTATAATTGACGTAAAATCTGAAAAATGCAAAAATACGATTTTTCGAGGCTTATAAACTAATATTTAAATTATTATGTCATTTATATGCCAAGTGCCTAAATTGAAGTGTAAATATCCATTTTCAAGATTCTGAAAAGTAATCGGGATCTTTAATTTAGAATTTAGACCGTTGTTTTTTAATTGTTAATTATGCTCGATTTTTTTTCCGGTGCGGCGGCCCTATTTCAACAATCACCTGGTTTGCTCTGGAAAACATTTTTTTTAGAATAAAGTTTAAGTCTTTAATCTAATAGCACATAAAATGATACCTTTTTATATCCTATCAGATTAAAAAAAATGGAAAACCTTCTGTGGTTACACCATACGACGCTTCTAAAAATGCAAGCCATGCGGATTCTGAGACTATAGGAAGATGAGGGAATTTTACAATTTATAATTCACACCCCATCTGCTCAGCGAGGTAAATTTCCAGTGAGAATGGTTGTCTTCGTACTCCAAATAGAGTAAATATATAAATTAAAACTGAATAAACATTTTCAATTTTTTTGCAACCCGAAACTGCAGTTGTGTTGTATTTCTAGTTCAATCAGAGAGTACAGCAAGTAACTATCAGTTTCAGGGCTTCTTAACCACTCATCAGGAGATACATATTATGCTCTTCTCTCTGAATGAACCAGGATTATTTTATTCATAGAGATTCTGACTAATAGAAACCTACAAGAATAAAAATTACAGCGATAATTTTTGATAATTTCCCGTCGTCAAGTATTTTACATCAGGTGCCCTTCGTTGCTACACAAAAATACATTCAGTGACATTAATGACAATTAATGTTTTACAACTTGTCACAGAAAACAACAAGAAACAGGTTTAGCAAATATGCAGGCGAAGCTATCAATAAAATATTAGTTGAAATACTTTAAAAAGGCAGTTTTATTCATGAAATAATCTTACCGAATCACTCTCGAGCTCGAATTATCGATTTGATTTGCCCTCGTGGCACATTGACATAATTTCTGTCAAACTTTGACATAATTAAAACTGTCAAAGTGTCACTCGGGATACAAATTGATCATTTTAGAGCTTTCATGTAATTACTACTGATAATACACCGAGAGCAGTCACGGATTGCGACGCACGAAATGGCAGGGATGTACTAGCGACATCTGCTAGAATAAAGTTTAAGTTTTTAATCTAATAGCACATAAAATGATACCATTTTATATCCTAAAAGAATAAAAACAATGGAAAACCTTCTCTGGTTACACTATTAGCCTGATAGAACAATCTGACCCCAAAAAAAAATAAAGGAAGGATGAAAATTTGGGAATAGGTAGTTGAAATTGTCTATTATTATATAAGAAAAAGTTTACAATTCTACATCCCCTCCATTTTACAAAAATGGAGGAGAATACCCCCTTTCGAAGATGAAAAATATACATTCAAAATAAGTCCGGAATTGGATAAAATGACTAATTCTAAGCAACCTTTGTTCTATAGAGTTTTTTTCCTAAGTCAATACTTTTCGAGTTATTTGCAAGTGAATAAGTTCATTTTTAACAGAAGAAAACATGTTTTTGGACGGTTTTTCGGAGATAACTCAAAAAGTAAGTATTTCAGCGACAAAAATATTCTTAGCAAAAATATTTATAGCTTATAAAAAACTGAAAAAAATGGTGTATGCTTGAGGTCTGTTGTAGACCCAGTAGAAGCAGAATTGTAGCTAATGAAAAGTAGGTTCTTCTTCGTCAAATTCCAAATCGAATATTTCAATGTGAAATAACCCAAAAACGGAGCACTTTTCGGGGAAATTCATTTCAACTTTTTTAAAGTGTTTAAAAAAAGGATTATTTTTGTTTTTTAAAAAAACTTTACATTAAAAGTAAGTGAGTTACGCTCAAAATATTGTTGGTCTCTTTTATTTTTTGGTAAAAAAAAATTGCGAAAATCACCCCCTAATTAGCATCACAAATAAATTGTATCATTACCACTTCACAAGTTACTTTGCTTATGTTTTATTTATAATATGATCTGCAAGTTTTATCGGTTCAAAGTGCTTATTTTTGAAAAAGCTGTAGTTAAAATGGCTTGAACGAGGAGCTAATCACGAGTTTAGACAAATTTTGAACAGCCGTAGCATAATCAATTTTAGTATAACAAGAAAACAAAAAAGGAAAAATATTCAGAAAAGCAAAACGTACATTTTATTACTCTTTAAGATTTTACTTACTTACTTAAGCCGTCCTCTTGTACCTTACGGTGTCGAGGAAGATTTTTGGTATTACTAATAATTTTTAAGTTTATTCCATGAACAATTCCATTTTTTTTTCAAAATATAAAAAAATGTTTTATTTTAAACCCAAGTTTTTTTTAAAACTGAGCACAGTTTGAACCAATGAAACTTACAGATAATATAAACAATACATAAGTAAAGTAACTTGTGAAGCGGTTACGATTAATTTTATTTGGGAAGCTAATTAGGGGGTGATTTTCGTGATTTTTGTACCAAAAAATAAAAGGGACCAACAATATTTTGAGCGTAACTCACTTATTTTTAATGTTACAAATTTTTTTAAAAAACAAAAATAAACCTTTTTTAAACGCTTTAAAAAAGTTGTAATGAATTTTCCCCGAAAAGGGCTCTGTTTTTTGGTTATTTCACATTGAAATATTCGATTTGGAATTTGACGAAGAAGAACCTATTTTTCATTAGCTACAACTCTGCTTATACTGGGTCTGCAGACCTCACGCGTACACCATTTTTTTCAATTTTTTATAAGCTATATTTTTACTAAGAATATTTTTTTCGCTAAGGTACTTACTTTTTGAGTTATCTGCGAAAAACCGTCCATAAACATGTTTTTTGTTAAAAATGAACATATTCACTCGCAAATAACTCGAAAAGTATTGACTTAGTGAAAAAACTCTATAGAACAAAAGTTGCTTAGAATTAGTAATTTTATCCAATTCCGGGCCTATTTTGAACGTATATTTTTTCACTCACGAGAAAATATTTTTCACCCCGTATTTCCCAATTTTTGTAAATTGGAGGGGATGTAGAATTGTAAACTTTTTCTTATATAATAATAGACAATTTCAACTACCTGTTTCCAAATTTTCATCCTTCCTTTATTTTTTTGGAGGTAAAATTTTGTGTTCCCTGATCTGACTATATCCGAGGCTTCTAAAAATGCAAGCCATGCGGAACGAAATTAAAAATGTTTATTCATTTTTATGAGTAGGGCTTAGTTCAATATAAACCGTTTTTTTAATGTTAATTATGCACGTCGCCCGTCGTACTATATGGTGTTTCTCTGTCGCGCTATATGATATGGGTATTTAATTGGCACATTGGCAATAATAATTAATTTAATATTTACTACTACATACTAATAATTGTACATATTTGTACAAATCTTGGCGTATTTTGATTGCAGAATTCCAAACATGAAGAAAGGAAATCTAATTCCGAGCAATTTCAAGAAAAGACTGAGAAACGAGAAAGATCAAGCAAACTTAAAGATAAAAGGGATAAGATGAGCGAAGAAGAAAAAGAGATGAGGAAAGAAAGGAAGCTCGGAAGGAAGAGGGTAAGTAGTTTGAAGCCTTTTGGCTTACCAGAAAGGAACATTACGGTTTTGTTTTAGGATCGAATGGAAGAAGCTCTTCAGCAATTCGAAATGAAACGAAGAAGAGACGAAGATAAAGGTAAATGCAGATATTACACAGAATGGGTCAAAAGTCTACTCATTATCTTTAATGGATGGTCCGAATTATACAAAAATAAGGATACACATATTTTGTAATATCAAGATTTGAAATTTGATGTTTGTAACGTTGCCAGATTTACCAATTTTCTGATACCATTAGTAACTGTGGTTTCTGAAGTTATACTTCTTTAGGCGCGGTTGAGAGTAAAATTTCATAATACTGCGCGCATGTGCACACAGACAGTATGGTATAGACGTTATACGGGATCTGATTGGGTGTTAAAATCATCTGTCAATAATTGTTCAATATGGAGATTTTGGATAAACAAATTAATGTTGTGTATATTAGTTTTTATTGTTGTGATGGCAATGAAAAAAGCAAGTTTATAATATTGTAGTGACTTTTTAAATAGTTTTTAAAAGCGACAGGTACGTAATAATTGTAAATGTTTCAGTATCCCAATAAAAAATTTCATAGGTACCTACCTATTTGGAAAATTTAAAAAGAACCTACCAAAATAGTATGTAATGCTTTGATTTACATAATTTGATTACCATCAAAATTTCTATCAATATTCACCTAATACAGTGGAACCTGCTTAATTCGAACTTCCATAATTCGAAATCTTCTTTAATTCGAATTTTTATTCTGCTATTTTCTGAATATCTTAGAATCTTGTCATTACTGAGAAGATCATATCTTGTCATTACTGAGAAGATAAATTCTAAAAAGCAGCTAAAAATTTCGGATCTCTTTGGAAAAAATAAAGTCGGTCTTTTTTATAGCTTGTAAATGTTTTAATTGGTATTTTTGGCCGAATTTTGTTAGCCCATTTTTTTAGGTTGACAAAACTCTGGCAAGAATAGGAACAAAAACATCTCCAAGCGATAAAAATGATCAACTACATACTGTTTTTTTGATGATCAACTACTGATGTTTATCATTTGCAGGTTTTTGTAGGTAATCCTTGATTTTGTAGATTTATTTTTTAATTCGAATTTTTGGATAATTCGAATTTGTTTAACGGTCCCCTGAGATTCGAATTATCCAAGTTTCACTGTATATTGTTTTCTTACTCTATGTTTTGTTGTATTTTAATATTTCTTTCAATTCTAAATAATTTCAATTCAAAATCAAAATAATTTGGTTAAATTCAGAACCGTCAAAAGTTTAACTTCGTTTAGTTAGTTGATCTTCGCACATGATGACACATGGTCTCCGTGGGTAAAAGTTTAAGGTGAATGAATTTCAATACTAACTGCGCTGATAAGCTGCGCTGATAATAGCAAGCTGAAAATTTGTTAATAGCTTAACGGTGTATAGTCGGACAAACTTTGATGTACGGGAACACTGGAACAGGGGAAGTTTTAATTGTGGAACAGGTTACAGGTTTGGAACATGACTACGAAAACGTCCCATGTATTTTGTCGAACAGAACTTCCAATTGATTTGATACCCTTTCATTATAGACCAGGAAGGATCTATTTTCAGGTGGATGTGAGAGGTGGCATTCGGATTTTTGCGGATAAAGTTAGGTGATAACTTCGTTAAGAGGATCGGTACGTATTTTCGGCTGCAATGCTATTCAAATGGGGATTCATTTTTTTCAAATCCTGAGAAAACTAATAAGTATTTTTGAAAAATTTAAACGCAGAATGAAAGATTACGTTATTAGCGAGGGCCGAAAGTCCCTGAGAACTTCTATAATGTTTATTTTAATAAGTTACAGGGGTGAAAAAACTAAGAGAAAATTTAGTGTGATTTTTAATTTCAAATATCTCATTCAAAATAAACTTTTTATTTATTCTAAGGGACTTTCGGCCCTCGGTAATAATTTAGTCTTTCATTCTGCGTTTAAATTTTTCAAAAATATTTATTGGTTTTTTCAGGATTTGAAAAAAATGAACACAATGCCGTGGTAATATTTTCCAAATCTGTCTTTGTCTTACAACGCACTCAACCGAATATAATATTGTCAGCATATATTGTCAGTCAGACACTGACAATCAGTGACAATTTTAAATATTTGACATTGCATCGGGAATATTTTGAGAAATTGATTAAATATTATTGATATATAGTGTATTTGATAAATAATTGATTTAAGACGTGAACTTAATAAAAAGTTATTTATTGTGTATTATTTGTGGAAGATCCAAGCAGAGAATACATCAGATATATCCTGTGATCCAAGTATTTTGTTGTTAGAGATGTTCAAAATTGTAAGCGTTCCAAAATAACAACATATTATTAAAAAATCACTTTAACACTTTTCCTCTTTTCTCGATTGATTATTAGTTTTTGTTGTACAAATAAATTATTACAATCACTGAAAACATAGTTAGTGAAAAAATTATCACATTTATTAACTGAATTAATAATTTGCAATTATAAAAATAACAGTTATCCAAGAACATTCAAAAGCCATCTCTTTAAATTAATTATGACATTTTCAAGTAGAATGACATTCTAGTAATGTTTACATATCCACACCAGTGTGAATTTTACTACACGTAATTTGCTGTGTAAAGACAGAAAAAGTAGGGATACACGTAAAATATTTGCGAATTATGTACCCATAGCCTTAATAATAATTGTCTTATGCCCCTTCTCAAACATGCCCGGAACATTAATAAAAAAAATAAACTATCTAAAAATTTCAAAAAATTTCGTTTTTTCTACTTTTTTTGCTTATTACTTTAAAACGATTCATTTTGGAACAAAGTCGTATAGGAATAAAACAAAGATAATTAAATTTTCTATCAGATACGATTGGTTAAAAATGTCTTAATTTAACACCCTTGCTACAAAATAGCAATAAATATAAAATAAGGGGGCAAAACAAGCCTGTCCTTATTCAATGGTTTTCCATCACTTAGGTTACACTTGGAACCTTCCTAATTCGCTTAGAAAATTCATTGTAATGTGCTAAAACCGCCCACCAAATTTCATTAAAATTGACTTACTAGATTTTGCATAATAATTTTGCAATCTAAACTCTTTTTAAAAAATTTAAATTTTTTTAAAATCTTGCACAACAAAAACTAGAACACAAAGATTTCTCAATTTTTTACATATAAAGAAGCACTCCACCTATCTAATGCACTTTACAGAATTGAAATCGGAATATTTAAGCAGCCTCAGCAATGTTTTAAAGTTATAAACAATTTTTTGGCTTATAAACAATGCTGTGTCCAGGAGGGGGTGCTACGGGCTCCTTTATTTAGATGGACTTACCCAAGTTTTTTTATGTATTTTGACCCGTAGAACACAAATTTTTTGGGTAACAGTTGATCCGGATGTTGATAATTGATAAGATTGTTATAAACAAAGAACTTGAGGAATTACATAATATCGATTTTTCGCAAAATAAAACATCTTTTTGTATTACTTGGGTAATTCTAAGCAAAAAATGTTCTTACAAGTTTTTTCGTAGGATGCATAGTTTTCGAGATAAACGCGGTGGAACCTTCAAAAAATCGAAAAATTGCAATTTTTGAACGAGAATAACTTTTGATTAAAAAATAAAATAGCAATTCTGCTGACAGCATTTGAAAGTTTAAGTCAAATTATACCGGTTTGAATTATTTGCATTGCTAAAAATTAATTTTTTTATTATTAAACAAAGCTATTTGTTTACAAGCCAAAAAATTGTTTATAATTTTAAAACATTGCTGAGGCCCCTTAATTAATTCGATTTTAATTCTGTAAAGTGTATTAGATAGGTAGAGCACCTCTTTATATGTAAAAAATTAGCCAACTTCTAAATGGTCTACTTTTTGAAGTTATACTTCTTTGGGCGCGATTTCATTGAGGGTGAAATTTTATTAATCTGCGCGCATGCGCACACAGGAAGTATATAGTTAGTTACTAAATGTTTTAATTTATGTATGTATCAGTCCAGAAAAGGTGTGGAAAGAATATATTAGTGCTTTTAAATATATTTTTCTACAAACGTGTTAAAAATGCAATTTATAGCACTCCACAATAGCGTTAAAAATGCTACTTTAAAGCACCAGTGCTTTAAAGATTTTAAAGCACTGCAGTTAAAAGTGAATTGTCAAATTGTGAAACGTCAAAATATTTATATTTCATTTATTAACATTAATATTAATAATACAACTTGCGCAATTTGAAAAAGGTGGTTTAAAAGGTTTTTTTAAATTTAATTTAAACTGTATTATTGCATTTTTAACACGTTTGTAGAAAAAAAACTATTCAAATTTGTTAGAATATAGAAAAATAAAAAGTAGATGTTATTCTGATTTACGTATTGACAATATAGGCAGTTTTGATGGAATGTCAAGAAAAATATAAAAATGGAACGTCAGTCAAGTAAAAGATTTTGTAGGTATTGTCATGTAATTGAGAATGAATAAATTATAATTGTTAATATATAAGACGTTTGTAGAAAGAATATTGTATGATATAGGTACGTGTTAAAAAGTATATTTTTAAGGCACTTATGTGAATTGCAGAATGAGCGAAGCGAATCTTTCACACGAAACTTTCACATACGTGCCTTAAAATTGTACTTTTAGCATTTATATCATAAGTAGGTAAATATTATTATAATTTTTGTGTATTTGGACTTGTCTACCTCGGGAATAAGATAATAAGTAATAATATTTATTGTCTACCTCGGGAATAAGATAATAAGTAATAATATTTAAAGTATTTTATAATTCACTTCGTCTGTTTGTCACTATGTCTGAGAAATCTTGTAGCCCGGATAAACAAAAGGGTATTGCTCAGTGGTAGAGCGTTGGACTGGAGATCAAGAGGACCCCGGTTCGAATCCTGGTGTTTTCTAATCTTTTTTTAATTTTTGGTATTGTTTTAATAAAAATTTTTGGAAAGTAGTAAGTAAAAATTAATTTAATCTTTAAATAAAATACAAATAAACTGTCCGAAAGTATATTTATTTCATTGAAATCATATTTAGAAGTATAACTTCTTACGTGCGTACAAAGTACACACACATTCTTTTTTGTTCAGAAAGATTTTAAAAAATTTGAACTTTTTTAAAAACATTTACATTGCAAATTTATTATGCAAAATCTATTAGGTCGATTTTAATGAAATTTGGTAGACCATTTAAGTAAGTTATAAGAATTTTCTAACCGAATTACTAAGGTTCTAAGTGCCACCAAAGTGGTTAAGAAACATTGAATAACAACAGGCGTATTTTGCCCCCTTATTTTGTATTTATTGCTATATTGTAGAAAAGGTAATACCTTAAGGCATTTTTGACCAGTCGTATATCATACAAAATTCAATTATCTTTATTTTATTTCTCTACTTTGTTCCAGAACGAACCGTTTTAAAGTTATAAGCAAAGAAAGCAGAAAAAAATCGATGTTTTTCGAAATTTTTAAATCTTTTAATTTTTTTATTAATGTTCCGGGCATATTTGAGAAGGAGCATAAGTCAATTATTATTACTGAAGGTGTCACCTAACTTTATCTGCAAAAGTCCGAATGCCACCTCTCACATCCAAAAATACACGTTTTTTTACAGATTGGTCCTGGTCTATTAAACTCTCATGCAAAAATCAGACTGCTATTTAGTACCCACGGTTATTAGACTTTATTACGGTTGTCTTGTCCGACGGTGGTGGGGAGACTTATATTTTTGACGTTACGTCACAAGAGTTTACATTCCCATATTTTTAAATGATTTTCGATCATTGAATGTGTATTATTGTGTATATATGTGTGTTATTTGTGTTATTATGAAACAATTAGACAAATAGTACACATTTTATCTTATACCGGGTGGTGAATCGTAAAAAGAGCCATAGGAAACTCAATGTAAAATTCTGAATTGTTGAATTCCTGCTTCCCTAATTATTTTACATCAAAAGTCATGAAAGAATACTTGTAGAGAATTAAAATCTGTATTAATATCAAAAGTTAAAATTGTTCTACGATTTAAATGCATTCCAAAATTTTTAAAAATATGATTCATTTGCCACAATAGGTATGCGTGTAAAAGTAAGGCCACACGTTACTATTTAATTGACAGTGCTCACACCATTGACTGAATAAAAAATATTTATTATTAATCCTTTCTCCGCAACTGAGGGTATCTTATCAACTCTATTGTTTTTAAACAATAGATGATAAAATAAAAATATTGACAGTTCAAAAATGTGAACATTATTGCATTGTGTGTGGCCTAAGTTTGGGCTGAAAACTAAAATGTATTACATTTTTACAAAATTTTGGAATATGTTTAATTACGTAGACCAATTTTAACAGTTATTTCCAATATAGATTTCAATCCTGTACACATAGTTTCTAATGTCTTTTGATGTACAGCCGGTTCCTAAAAAAACTGATACGACTCTTAGTAAGATTTCATCATGTTGAGCAGTGTATTTGATTGATCTGACATTATATTTATTATGACAGACAAATAATAAAATAAACAAACAACAAACAACTGATTCATGAAAAAACTAATAAGTATTTTAGAAAAATTTAAACGCAGGATGAAAGATTACATTTTATTACCGAGGGCGGAAAGCCCCTTAGAATAAACAAGCAGTTTCTATTGAATGAAATATTTGAAATTAAATATCACACTTTTTTTATTTTCAGCCCTGTAACTTATTAAAATAAATATTATAGAAGTTTTCAGGGACTTTCAGCCCTCGGTAATAATGTAGTCTTTCATTCTGAGTTTAAATTTTTCAAAAATATTTATTAGCTTTCTCAGGATTCGAAAAAAAAATGAATACAATTAAAATACATTGAGAATTTTGACATGCGTCACAATTTTGCATTAACTCAATGTAAAATTCTAAACTGTTGAATTCCAGCTTCCCTAATTATTTGACATCAAAAGACATTAGAAACTATTTGTAGATGATTCAAATCTGTATTGAAAACATCTGTTAAAATTGGTCTACGTAATTAAACATATTCCAAAATTTTGTAAAAATGTAATACATTTCAGTTTTCAGCCCAAACTTAGGCCACACACAATGCAATAATGTTCACATTTTTGAACTGTCAATATTTTTATTTTATCATCTATTGTTTAAAAACAATACAGTTGATAATATACCCTCAGTTGCGGAGAAAATATTAATAATAAAGATTAATAATAAAGTCTAATAACCGTGGAACAGAATAAGCTATCTGACAAATTTTAAGATTTGGCAGTGACATTGACAATATGTAAATATTAAGTATTAATCCTTCAAAATACACTGCTCAATTTTCTACAAAATACGCGTCAAGAGTCGTATCAGTTTTTTTTGGAACCAGGTGTACAATAATTATTAGGGAAGCTGGAATTCAACAGTGCAGAATTTTACGTTGAGTTAATGCAAAATTTTGACGCATGTCAAAATTCTCAATGTGTTTTAATTGTATTCATTTTTTTCGAATCCTGAGAAAACTAATAAATATTTTTGAAAAATTTAAACTCAGAATGAAAGACTACATTATTACCGAGGGCTGAAAGTCCCTGAAAACTTCTATAATGTTTATTTTAATAAGTTACAGGGCTGAAAATAAAAGAGAAGTATGATATTTAATTTCAAATATTTCATTCAATAGAATCTGCTTGTTTATTCTAAGGGGCTTTCCGCCCTCGGTAATAATGTAATCTTGCATCGTGCGTTAAAATTTTTCTAAAATACTTGGTTTTCTCAGGATTCGAAAAAATCATATTACGATTCAAATGACAGTAAACTCTCGTGACGTAATCTCACCCTTAATGTTCATTGGTTAGTCGATTTAGGCAACCGTAGTAATGTCGTAAGAACCGTGTTTAGTACAAACAAAATTCCTGTCATTTGACATGTTCTACGTGTCGGATTTATTAAAATATCCAATATATCTGTCAGAAAAACATTTTTTCATATATTATATAAAGTTTGTTATTGAATAAACTTAAAACAAACTGCTAGGAGAATGGTTTCGGAAAGTATCGTTGAAAAAGCTGGCTACTTTACTATAAGATCTTTCGTTAAAAACCATCTTTATTGTAGATATTTTAAAAGCACATAAAACAACTGTCAGCTTTAGTTATTAATACACTTTATTTCACAAAACTTTACAATAAACGTCAAGCTATTGTTAGTTTTATGAATTAATGTCAAAGGGCCTAGCCGGGTAAGATTATGAAAAGTGCCCCCAGCTCGATTCAAATTACATATAGGTCGCCGTTTAGCATATATAGTGAAACTAACTTTCTGAAATTTTTAGCCCCCTAGGTGGTCATGTGACCCACCTAGAGCCTAATTAGGGTTTTTATCTTTTATCTCAGCCGCATCGGGAACTAGCGGAAAACTTTGAATAAAAAAGTTGTAAGCTTTAAAAAGTTCTATCCGAAAAAAATTTTGTTTTTAATTTTTGGCGGGAAATTGAAATTTTAGAACGATTTCAAAATTTTAAATGAGTATAAAAAAATAACTAAGACATTCGTTTTCACTAAAAAAATATATAACGTGTATTTTTGCATAATGTTTCACCCTGAATTTTTTCAAATTTTTAAAATTGGTGAAACGCACCTTTAAAAATAAAAAACCGCATTTTTTCGGTTTTTTTTTTTCGTTTTTTGATACAATTTTATACATATTTTTCAAAAAAGCAACACCGTCACTAGAGTAGTTAAAAAACTGAAAAATAATTGGGGTTTGCTTAATAAAAAATTTTTGTAACGCCATCCATTTTCAAGATACAGGGCGTTGAAGAAAACAAAATTTTACACATTTTTTACGATTTTGCCGAAACTACTGGAAACATTGTAATAAAATTTGGCTAGTTTTAAGAGGTAGATGTTGTGCATTTTTTGACATACAATTAAAAATTTTATATTTATCATTGGCGCGCATAGGGGTAATGGTCTGATCTTTTTAAAGAAAAAGATAGTACGCCACTGACATATTTCAAATTAACAATCGTTTTTGAATTCCTCGTTCAATTTGTGATAAAAAATCTATCTTCCTATTTTTCATACGAGGCGCCGTTTTGCTGCAAAAAATAAAATATCTTAACGCTTCCAAAGTATTCGAATTAGTTTCTATAATGGATGTACGAGTTTATGTAGATGTAGAAACTACTAATAGTAGTATTTTATTTCATAGAAGTTCGAATACTTTGTAACGGTTAAGATGTTTTATTTTTTAAATAAAAATGGCGCGTCGTATGAAAAAATAGAAGATAGATTTTTGTCACAAATTGAACGAGGAATTCAAAAACGATTGTTAATTTGAAATATGTCAGTGGCGTACTATCTTTATTCTTTAAAAAGTTCAGACCATTACCCCTATGCGCGCCAATGATATATATAAAATTCTTAATTGTATGTAAAAAAATGCACAACAACTACATCTTAAAACTCGCCAAATTTTATTACAATGTTGCTAGTAGTTTCGGCAAAATCGTAAAAAATGTGTAAAATTTTGTTTTCTTCAACGCCCTGTATCTTGAAAATGGATGGCGTCACAAAAAATTTTTATTAAGCAAACCCCAATTATTTTTCAGTTTTTTACCTACTCCAGTGACGGTGTTACCTTTTTTGAAAAATATGTATAAAATTGTATCAAAAAACGAAAAAAAACCCGAAAAAATGCGGTTTTTTATTTTTAAAGGAGCGTTTCACCAATTTTAAAAAATTGAAAAAATTCAGAGTGAAACATTATGCAAAAATACACGTTATATATTTTTTTAGTGAAAACGAATGTCTTAGTTATTTTTTTATACTCATTTAAAATTTTGAAATCGTTCTAAAATTTAAATTTCCCGCCAAAAATTAAAAACAAAATTTTTTTCGGACAGAACTTTTTTTATTTAAAGTTTTTCGCTAGTTCTCGATGCGGCTGAGATAAAAAATAAAAACATAAAAACCCTAATTAGGCTCTAGGTGGGTCACATGACCACCTAGGGGGCTAAAAATTTCAGAAAGTTAGTTTCACTATATATGCTAAACGGTGACCTATATAGAATTCGAATCGAGTTGGGGGCACTTTTCATCATCTTACCCGGCTAGGCCCTTTACAGTTATCTATATTTTTTACTGAATTCCTTCAAAACTTTTGGCACTAAGAAGTTTTATTTACTTAAGAACTTTATGACTAGATAAAATACCAAGTGTTACATATGGTTGAACTCGTATTGAAGTGAAGACTCCAATAATATTACAATATACAGTGTTGTATTTAAAAAACCAAAGACACCAATGATTGTTACAAATGCGGTGGAAATACAGTGGAAATTGGTCTTGGAAAAGGCAGCAATGAAAGTACCGCACGTTCAGTTTGAACTCTACTCAACGACTAATTGTATTATTGACATAATATGATATAATATATACTGTTATGCTCTGTATTTTCTCTTTGTCATGAAATTGATCAACATCTTATTAATTCAATTAATTAATTAATTATTTTAATTGCTACTCATGGAAACAAAACCAAAATTTAATAAAACTTTCAAGTCAAAATATTCTCGAGGCTAATTGATTTTAATGTATCACCTTTAGTTTGTGGCTTCTAGTATTTCTCGTTGCTTACTTTACAGGGAAAATAAATATACTCAAAATCATATAAATTTTATAAATATTATTTATTTATATACTATACCGTAAATATAAGATTCAAAATGTATGCTAAGACTTTATTCTGTTGCCACAATTTCTTATCTAATAATAATCTTTAATTCTACTATCTCGTTTTTCTTTTAACAAATTTTCATTTAAATGATTCGGTAGACTGTTCTTATTATTATAAAAAAAACAATATTTAATTTACCTTTTAAATAGATTATTTATCTCTTCTATGAATTTATGAATGAATAAATTATGCTGTAAAACTGTTAAATTGACAAAAAACAAATATGGTATCTAATATACAACAACTCTCTCCTTTTCACAAATAATTTGACTAACCTTTTTTATCTTCTTTAGTTCTTCTCATGGATTGTGTTGTCCTCGGTTCTCCCACCCGTGCTCCTCGGATGCTGCTACGGTCTTTCTCTTCCAAACTGTTTCACAAACAAAAAACAGCAGTCGCTCGAAATCTCTCCTCTATTTAGTCTCCGACTCGATACAAACAATATCAGTCTTTCTAATTCCAAGATTTTTTCTCTCAGCTCGATATCTTGTGCAAAATTGATACAAACCGGCTACTCGTTCCAGACAGAAACTGGAACATATTCGGACACGAGGAGATTGTACTTCTCGACTCGATCACGATTTCGTCTCAACAGGAATCTGCTTACACGGCCACCAAATTCACCACTTTACACAAAATTACTATTTTTCAAACTGGACTGCTCCCTACCGATCTTAATTACACAGTGAATCTTTTTCCTTCATCAATCTGAGACTCAACCACTCTGTTCTACCTCCATCAATCTCTTCGCCAATCACAAGCATTCTCTCTACACATTACATCCCTACTTTCATTTCTTAAGAACAAATAGTGTTATATCCAAATTTTCTGTCTTGTTAATTTCCAGGAAATATTAAAATTAATTTTTTTCTTACAGTCTAGAAAAACCCTATATTCTAAAACTAAACAAAATTGTTTATCGTCGTTTCTTTCTAGGAAACCATTTAGAAACATTCTATTGTCTACTCCAACCGCGTGTACATTCACTTTCTAATCCGACCGTATTTTAGTTCATTGTTTAATTTGTATAAGTCCGTTCGTAGAATCTTTACCACTAAACATTTCCTCTTTCCACGAAACACTGCTTACGGCTAAATCATATTACATATTTACAATTTTTGGCTATATACATGGCGATGAAAATTTACGATCTCGTGGTCTTTGTCATAAAATTAATTCTCTAAATTTTCCCCATAAAAATTATTTAACAATACATATACATATAAGAGTAGTTTCATACTCTCATTCTTGCAAGAGACAGCAGTATGAATTCATCTAAAAAGAGTTTATTATTTACAATATGTACAAGATAGATTAAAAACAATTTACGAAATGTCAATCAAACTACAATTATAGAGTCATGCTACCTAAAACTATAAATAACTTAAAATAACGAAATGCTTTTTTATTAAAAAAATATATAGTTTTATTTTTACACATATATGTTGCATACACTGCAGGGGTTAACTTACGCAATGTTTTAAACTATTTCTAACAATGATATCAGAAAACTGGTAAATCTGGCAACATTGCAAGCATTAAATTTGAAATTTCCGTATTGCAGAATAGGTGCATCCCTGTTTCGTACAATTCGGACCATCCATTTTCAGACTTTTGTCCATTTTGTATACATAATAAGAGTTACACTGAACAAAACTGAGAAGTTGTTAAGACGATACAAAATCATCAGTTGCTATAATAAATATAGCTGTCATTAATTTTCTTGTAGCTTCCAAAATGGTATCTCCAAACAGAAGTTCGAATGGTGAAATCGTTGAACCTTCCATCCATGTTAGAGAGAAGCACCACAGAAGTACAAGGGTAAGTTCCTACTGGCGGAATATTATGTAAATATATGTTTTTCATAAGTTTTTTGGGAGAATACTTAGGTAAATCGATGTCTTTTGGTGGAATATTTAGGTAAAAGTAATTTTAATATACTTAGTGGGGCAATATTCATGAAAATCAGTTTTTTCTTAATCGATTTTTCTTATTAAAATATGAATATGCATTTTATTAGTGAAGATCAAGTCAATTTTCCGTAAGTGTTTGGTGGAATATTTAGGTAAATCAATTATAGCTCAATCTGATTGTATTTTAAATATAATATCTGAATAGGAGCTTTATTAGTAATCGTAGTAAAGTAGTCGTAAGTGTTCTAGGGGGGCTGTAAGTCTGAATATTTAGCTAAATTAATTTGATATAAGTTTTTTTTTGTTTTCAAAAAGTCAAATAAATTTTCCGAAAGTTTTTTGGTGGAATATTTAAGGCAATCCATTTGACGTAAATTTTTTGGTAGAGGTATTTAGGTAAATTAATTTTTTGCTCAATCTGTCGTGTTATTTTGCTTACAAAATTTGGATAGGAGCGTTATTAGTGAAGAGAGAAAGTCATTAAAAGTTTTCTGGAGGAATATTAATAAACATCAACTTGACATACCTTTTTTTAGCTAAATGAATTACCCCCAAGTTTTTTGATGGAATATTTAGGTAAATCAACTTTCCATAAGTATTTTTATTGAAATATGTGGTAAATCACTTTCTGCTGAAAAGCAAATAAATTTGACATACATTTTTTCGAATGTATTTCCTTTTTTAAGAGTTTTGCTGGAATATTTCAATACATTCATTTTACGAAAGTTTTTTCTTTGGCAGAATGTTAGATAGATCGAGTCTTTTTGTAGGAATATTTAGTTAAATCAATTTTTTCTCAATCTCCCGTGGTAATTTGCTTACAATATATTTCTGTAAGTGTTTTCTGGAGGAATAATAAAGAAGTTTTTGTTGGAATATTTAGGTAAATCTATTTTTTGTCAGATTTTTTGGTGGAATATTTGGGGCAACAGTTTTTTGTCAACCTTTCATGATTTATCTTTTATAAAATGGTGAGAGGCGTTTTATTAATCCATCTATTTATTCAATGTACTATATTAACCTTGAATGTTAATTAACTATTAATATATTGTATCATTCAATTGAAAATGGCAATTTATATTATTTTTTATAATTTGTAGGATATCTCACCATACCAGCGAGATCGATCGAACGAGAAATCAGAGCCACGAGAAAAACAATATCCTTTTTTATACAATGTTTAGATTTATCTGTGTCCATGAAACGCCAGAAACAGCACTGACAAGACGAAAATTATGTTTGCCCAAAAATTAGATATTTTTCAATATATTTTGCTTTTGTTAATCTTGAAAAAACTCATTATTTAATAACCAAAATGGGAAAAAGTCACATTAACCTCGTATATACGCCTCTGGGTTACAATATTTTTGTTTGAGAAACAAATATAAAGCAGTATTTTACGTATTTACTACGTCCCATACCTCTATTTCGTATATTTTTGAAGAATAAAAATTCTTTACAACCCAATCCAACCCTATCCAGACATATAATACCTACACTACACGCTATAATCTAAGATTGTTCCCCCAGTGCGACAAAGAAAAATGCATCTCTTTCTAATCGACAGGGTTTGTACAATGACGTTAGGTTTACCTAAAAGGGAGAATTCAGGCAGCAAACAGATGTATTGTATAATTGTATTATATAATATTATGTAATAATATAATAATATATACAATATTATTAAATATTGTATATATTAAATGTAAGAGCCTAACACAAACATCAAAGATCAGAATATAAAACAGTGATTAGACCGGTGTTTATGTATGGGTGTGACACATGGACTCTGACCAAAGCAAATAAAAGAAAACTTAGATGTTTTGAGAGAAAAACCCTCAGAAGATTGTTTGAACTTTATCACGACCTTAATAGCAACCAATACCGAATGATGACAACTGCTGACATCAAGCAGATGTATAGGGCGAGCGACATAGTCCAAGAAATTAAATCTCAACTTCTAAGATCTAAGACCATGTCCATAGACTCACTATTAACCGCCTTGCCAAGTTAATCTGGGAGGATGCTACCACAGGAAGAAGGCCTTTAGGAGAGACCCCACAAATGCGATGGAGAGACAATATGTCAGACTTAAGAACAACGGGACTACCCACTGACCCAACTATCATGGATGACTGTTCGAGATGGAAGCGAGTTGTGCAGTTCATGACCCACCATGGGTTGTAGTGCTACGAGAATAAGAATGGGTTTATCGACCACGTGACTTTCACATTGCCGCCGATTAGAAAGAGATACATATCCTGTTTACAGTAATTTTTCTCTGTCACACTAGGGGAACAGTCTAAGATTGCAGTGTGCAATCCAGTTGTTATACAGGGTGTTGGTAAATAAGTATGAAAAACTTAAGGGATAATTCTACATGAAAAAATAATGGCAGTTTGCTCTATGAACGTATGTTCGCAAATGCTTTGTTTCCGAGATACAGGATGTTGAAATTTTTATTTCAAACTGCCCATTTTTTTATTGCTCTAAGACCGGTTGAGATATGAAAATTACATTTGGTGGGTTGCAAGAGGTAGTTATTGCGCATTTTTTGGCAAACAAATAACAATTTTTTATTTATCATTGGCGCGCCTACAGGTAATGGTCTGAATTTTTTTAAAGAAAAAAATGGTACGCCACTGAGATATTTCAAATTAAAAATTATTTTTGTATTCCACGTTTAATTCATGAAAAAGAACCTTTCTTGTATTTTTTTCCTATGGTGCACCGTTTCTATGCGAAAAAATAAAACATCTTCGAGCGTATTTTTCATTTCTTAATACATTATCAAGAACTCTCCAATATAATAATACCAAAGTAGAACAATAACAGAAAATATTAGTAAAAAGATTTTAGCTGGGTGTAAAGCTACAACAAATGTTCAAAATTACCTCCTTTAAAGGGGACAGAATAATTTTATATTCACCATTGGCGCCCGTACAGGTAATTGACTGAATTTTTAAAGAAAAAAAAAATAGTATGCCACTGAGAAACGTCAAATTAAAAATAATATTTGAATTCCTCGTTCTATTTACGACAAAAAAATCTTTATTGCCTTTTTTCATGCGAGGCGCCGTTTTTATACAAAAAAACTAAAACATCTTAACGCTTACACATTATTTGAGGTAGATTCCATATGCATAGAAACTTATTTCAAATACTTTGTAAACGTTAAGATATTTTATTTTTTGCATAAAAACGGCGCCTCATATGAAAAAAAAAACAAAAACGATTTTTGGTCGTAAATTGAACGAGGAATTCAAAAATGATTTTTAATTTGACATATCTCAGTGCCGTACTATTTTTTTCTTTAAAAAATTCGGGCCATTACCCGTACGCGCGCCAATGGTGAATATAAAGTTACTCTTCCACCTTTAAAGGAGGTAATTTTGAACATTTGTTGTAGCCTTGCACATAGTTAAAATCTTTTTAGAAATATTTTCTGTTATTGTTCTAGTTTGGCATTATTAAATTGGAGAGTTCTTGATAATGTATTACGAAATGAAAAAAAGACAAGAAAGGTTCTTTATCATAAATTAAATGTGGAATACAAAAATAATTTTTAATTTGAAATATTTCAGTGGCATACTATTTTTTTCTTTAAAAAAATTCAGACCATTACCCGTAGGCGCGCCAATGATGAATATAAAATTTTTATTTGTTTGCCAAAAAATGCACAATAACTACCTCTTGAAACCCACTAAATTTAATTTTCATAGCTTAAAAGGTCTTAGAGCAATAAAAAAATTCGCAGTTTGAAAAAAAAAATTTCAACACCCTGTATCTCGGAAACGAAGCATTTGCGGACATACGTTTATAGAGCAAAGTGTCATTATTTTTTCATGTAGAATTACCCCTTAAAGTTTTTTATACTTATTTACTAACACCCTGTATATTAGGGTGCATCGAAAAAGGCGAAAAAAATTTTTTTTTTGCGATGGAAAAGTAATACCTCACAAAAGTTGCCCAATCAACTGTTAAGTATTCTGGTAAAATTTTTTCGAAATTGGAAAATATCTTCTGCCCCCCCCCCCCCCCCACCCCAAGACAATTAAAAATTTTGTAAAAATGTTAACAGAGGACAACAATTTTTATTTCGAAACGAAAATGTAATAGCTCATAAAAGTTGTTTAACACACTATTTAGTATTTTAGTAAAATTGCGTTGAAATAAAAAAAATTTTCTGCCCCCCACGGCAACTAAAAATTAGAAAAAATACATTAATGTGCGAATTTCTTTTGTAAGGGAAATGTAATACCTTATAGAACTTGAATAAATAAATTCGGTTTAAATTGGAACATATTTCCTGGTTTCACAACGCAATTAAAAATTTTACTTAATAAAAGTATACTAAAACATTCTTTTTATAACAAAATAGCCTAACTTATCCGTCTCCCTGACGTCACCCAAGTTTTTTAATACTAAAATAAATATAAAGCAAAGTACAAAATTAGGTATATAAATATTACAAAAAAATATGGTAAAAGCATTCTATTCGAAGATGTCTTCCGATTTAGCATTAAAGTGGGGCATAGTTTTTCTGGAATTAATTCGAGTTTTTATAAATCCATCCCTCGAATACGCTCCACAAACTGCTAGAGAAGCTTGTGTCACAAGTTTGACACATCGTTCTACACATTGTTTGTGGCAGTGATTTTTCTCAATCTCAATGGTAAAAGGGGCTAAGTTAGGATTCTTAATAAAACCTCGCAGATTTTCACTCGAAAATCTAGAGAATATAGATGGTTCTGTAAGGTGATATTCTTGTTAGTTAATTAACTCAAAGTAATCGTTTAAATCAAAATTTTTAAGGAGAAAGTTTGAAGATCCTCACGTTTTTTGATTTGGTCACTGGCAAACTTCTTTTGATGTCCAAGGGGTAGATCATTTGAATGTCGCATAAATACAAACCACTGAAGCGGTTTTTTAAGATGTTCTTCTAACAGCCGCATTTCATCACCCTTAACGCCAGTATTTACGACTGTTTCGTCACATGCAATAGCTGGATTTGATACTTTTTGATTACCAGACAGCGGATACCCATATCCGAAATATTTGCATCCTGGCTCATGCACAAGAAGTGTTATGTGTTCTTCCACGATCGATTGACCATAAAATTTGGTACTGTTTTTTACATGAGCTAAAGTTTTGTCTTTGCGTCGATAACTTTCTTCTTTTACCGTTGTTCTCTCTGATTATATTTGTTTTTGTTTTCCCTATCAATCGAGCTTATCACCACTTTTCTGGTACCTCTTTGATTTAATAGAAATTCGCGCTCATCCAGAGGCACTTTTTGAGATTTGCTACAAAGAAAATTAATCAGAGTGTCACATTTGCATGCTGCAAGATCGAAACGTGTAGTTTTACTTTTGTTCTTAAAGCATTGAATTTTATTTTTGTAAAATTCACTGTTTTGCCTGTTCTTAAATGGTAAGAAGTTTCATATATTTGTCATGGTAGGCTTTTAAAAGCTGAATAATTCTTGTATGTTAAATTATTGGAATTAAAGCCTTTTTCCATATTTCCTCCCATTTAATTGCCACCTGTTCGGCAATACCAGAAAATTCTGGCTCTTTCTTGATGAGTTTTTTATCCTCTTGCAACCCCAAAACTTCATCGCTTGTTTGTATTTCGGTAAAACATTTTCAGGTATATTTGGCGGATGCCCAAAAATGGGGCGGTCCACAGCATATTTTGATTTTATTCCCCATGGTCCTGGTTTATATATTTTAAAAATCTTTAATTTACAAACAAAAATAATAACAAAGTAAGGCATCGCACCAAACATAAGTGAAAATTACACGCACGGACTCACGAAGCGGGACATTTCAAAGGGGTTGGGGAGACTGAAAAAACACATAAAACTTTAAATATCGTTTAAATTTGTAATAGACAACATTTTAAGTTTTCTTTAATTGATCTTAGATCGACTTAGCACATATTTTATTCCAAATAATATAATTTGAAATTTCCATAAAAATCAGATATTTAATAAAATTCAAGGTTGTTGGGGGGGGGGGGGCAGAAAATTCGCTTAGAAAAAAAAATTAAAAATACTAATATGCTGAAAAATAACACTAGCAACTTTTTCACGCTATTAGATATAACATTTCCAACTTTTATTTTTTCGATGCACCCTACTGTATATGTCTACACTTCAGAGGTTCAATAATTTAGTTTTAGATACCAATGAACAACGTTCTTTTAGATTTTCCTTAACAGATCTTACTAGGCGGGGTTCAGAAAACAAAAGAAGATAGCCAACAATGCACGAGCATAAAAAGAAGACGCATGTCTCTATTGTGTGGTGAATAATTTTATGAATGTTGTACGAAGAAGAAGTAGGTGTAATTATTTTTTATGTAATTAAAAGATTTATTAAGAAAAACGCCTGTTTTTTTATTTTATTCTTCCTATTTATTCATTTTTAAGAGGTGGAAAAAACTATGATAGTACAACTAGACGAAAATACAAATCCCATTCCCATTAAGAGAGGAGTGAGACAAGGAGACGTAATACAGTGGAACCCGCTTATTAGACTTATTAGAATACCGGTTAAAGAAATAGAAATTTGAGATCCCAAAACGTTTTAACTAAGCACATATGATCGGTTATTAGAATATCCCTGTTATGTATAGGAATACTTTTGCTTGGCACGAACGCTATTCCAATAAGCGAGTTCGACTGTATCGCCAAAGCTTTTTAACCTAGCCCTAGAAGACGCCTTTAAAACTACAAATTTGTCAACCTATGGCATTAACGGTAATGGCAACAAGCTAAACAACCTCAGATACGCTAGCCTCAGGAACTGCAAATGATGATGGAGGAACTCGCAGGCAGCTCCCAATACGTTGGCCTAAAAATGAATACGAGACAAATAAAAATAATGACAAACACGGATGACCCCCAGATGTGTAACTATAAATGGCAGTGAGATAGAAAAAGTCCAGGAATATATCTACCTAGGCCAAATTATGAAACTTAAGATAGAGAACCAAAGTGTGGAAATTACTAGGAGAGCAAGACTAGCATGGGCATGATTTGGAAAACTTAGTTGGACACTTAAGAACCTCAAAATACCCCAATACGTGAGGAGCAAAGTGTTCAACCAGTGCATCCTTCCTAGTATGACATGGATGTCAAACCTGCACCCTAACCAAGGCAAATATGAACAAACTAGCTACAACAGAAAGAGTAATGTTAGGTATACAACTGTCAGATAAAAAGAGGAACGATTGGGCAAGATCAAAAACAAAAGTCGAGGACATAACAACAAAAGTTGCCAAATTTAAATGGAGCTTCGCAGGCCACACAGCTAGACAAAAAGACCAACGTTTGAATGCAACAATACAACACTGAAGACAGTGGCGGATTTAAAGAAAAAAGCCCAGTCGGCAAAATTTCTTCAGCCCCCCCCCCCCCTAGAAAATTATGTTGTGTCAGGTGTTCCATGGAAAGAGAAAAATATATGTTTTAAGAATTTAATGAATATAAAAAATTTTTCATTTATTCATCGAGCATTATAAAAGTTGTATTCTTTTTTACATCGAGAAAATTTATTTATTTTTGAATCCTCTTCTCGCTTTTTTCTCCGCGAAAACTTCGATGGTTGCATCCAGATCAATTTGATTGGCGACTTGCTGTTCGATGAAAAGTATGCTGAAATCGTCCAATGCTTCTGCACTCATTGTAGAACGTTGACGATCTTTGACTCTCTACAATGAACTCATTGTTCGTTCGGCGCTGGCAGTGCTGACGGGAAGGGTCAAGAATAAACGCAATAAACTGCAGCACTCCGGGAAACAGCTGATCAAATTTTTTTCAACGATAAAGTTCAAATATTGCAATGGACTATGCTTGGTAGAATCTTGTTCTTGTGAGAAATATATATCCGCAAAACTGATTAACTCATACTTCAGGGCAGTGGTAAAAAAAGTTGGATATTTCTCCATCAAATTGCACACATTTTTTTCAAATTCTTTCTCTTCCATGTTTTTGAAGGATTCAGGTTTGAGAAATCCGAAAAGTGAGTTTATCTCATCAAAACCTTTGGCCCTTTCTTGTAACTCACTGCACATTCTGTCCAGAACTTCAAAGTAGCCAATGCGATATTTCGTTGCTGTATCCAGAGAACTGTCCTCTGCTTTCTCGCCTGGCATTTTTTTCGTTCGTCGTTGTCTAATGATCGGAAAATCCGGATTCTTCCATCCCATCTTCTCCCACTGAGATTTAGCTTTCAAAACGAAAGAATCATACTTGCTCTCCTCATGCAAGTTCTTCATTACATTTTCGAGACAATTTTGAGCCATCAAAAGATCAACTTCTTTTTTCTGTAATTGCACTTCAGCAATGTCAATGAATGATAGGACTGAACACGGTTATTAGACTTTATTACGGTTGTCTTGTCCGACGGTGGTGGGGAGACTTATATTTTTGACTTTACGTCACAAGAGTTTACATTCCCATATTTTTAAATTATTTTCGATCATTGAATGTGTGTTATTGTGTATATATGTGTAGTATTTGTGTTATTATTAAATAATAAGACAAATAGTACACATTTTATCTTATACCGGGTGGTGAATCGTAAAAAGGGCCATAGGAAACTCAATGTAAAATTCTGAATTGTTGAATTCCTGCTTCCCTAATTATTCTACAAAAGTCATGAGAGAATACTTGTAGAGACTTAAAATCTGTATTAAAATCAAAAGTTAAAATTGTTCTACGATTTAAATGCATTCCAAAATTTTGAAAAATATGATACATTTGCCACAATAGGTATGCGTGTAAAAGTAAGGCCACACGTTACTATTTAACTGACAGTGCTCACACCATTGACTGAATAAAAAAATCTTTATTATTAATCCTTTCTCCGCAACTGAGGGTATCTTATCAACTGTATTGTTTTTAAACAATAGATGATAAAATAAAAATATTGACAGGTTAAAAATGTGAACATTATTGCATTGTGTGTGGCCTAAGTTTGGGCTGAAAACTAAAATATATTACATTTTTACAAAATTCTGGAATATGTTTAATTACGTAGATCAATTTTAACAGTTATTTCCAATACAGATTTCAATCATCTACAAATAGTTTTTAATGTCTTTTGATGTACAATAATTATTAGGGAAGCTGGAATTCAACAGTTCAGAATTTTACATTGAGTTAATGCAAAATTTTGACGCATGTCAAAATTCTCAATGTGTTTTAATTGTATTCATTTTTTTCGAATCCTGAGAAAACTAATAAATATTTTTGAAAAATTTAAACTCAGAATGAAAGACTACATTATTACCGAGGGCTGAAAGTCCCTGAAAACTTCTATAATGTTTATTTTAATAAGTTACAGGGCTGAAAATAAAAGAGAAGTGTGATATTTAATTTCAAATATTTCATTCAATAGAATCTGCTTGTTTATTCTAAGGGGCTTTCCGCCCTCGGTAATAATGTAATCTTGCATCCTGCGTTTAAATTTTTCTAAAATACTTGGTTTTCTCAGGATTCGAAAAAAATCATATTACGATTCAAATGACAGTAAACTCTCGTGACGTAATCTCACCCTTAATGTTCATTGGTTAGTCGATTTAGGCTACCGTAGTAATGTCTAAGAACCGTGAGGACTGAATGCCACCATGTCAGGTTTAGTAAAAATAGCCAATTGATCGCCGAAAGTAGAGAATTTGCGTCCATTATATCTTCTCCAGTAGCCTTCTCTCTCGATGTTTCTCGTTCTAAACAGTTGACAACACAGTCAAGATTTTGGATAATTGCTTCTACTGCTTTCAGCCGTGCAGACCAACGAGTAGCACTCAAGCCTTTGATGTGGAGTCTTCGTTTCTGTGACAGCGTTTCGCTTTCGATATCTTCTGATGGCACAGCACACTGTTCTTCTTGTGTTTCTCTTCGACAGTCAGAGTTGGTCTCAAAAAGTTCTAGTTTTAATTCTTCCAGAAGTTGGATGCCGAAAGATGTTGTATTTTGAGACAGATTTTTGCTTTCTTCCAAAAGGTTTTCCCATCGCCGATGAGACTGTGAGAAGTAGTTGAAAATTCGCTGTAGTGTTGCGAAAAAGAGTTTGATTGAAGGGCTGGCGAATCTTTCAGCTGCATGAGATAAAACCGGGTTGAGTTGATGCGCTGTACAATGGATGTACGGAACGAAGGCCTTCTCTCCAACATATCTCCTGATAAGTGCTTGTAATCCATTCAGCTCTCCTGACATAACGGGCGCACCATCGAAAGCTTGACCACATAAATAAATTTTTTCGAATAGATATTTTTCAAACAAGACCCCAATAATGTCATGAGAAATCGAGACAGCATCCCCTTTTTTGATTCGAATGAAACATAAAAAACGTTCTTTGATGCATAGTATCTTGGCTCCTGTTTCATTTTTTTGGATTGTAACGTATCGCACCAATATAGCCATTTGGTTCAAGTGAGCAACATCAGTTGTTGAGTCAGCGATCAGTGTGAAAAATTTTGCTTCTTTGCATTCATTAATAATAAAATTTCGCGTTTGATCAGCCAAGATATTCAATAATTCGAATGTAATCGTTTTGCTCAAGTACTTTATCCGATTCGAGGATTCGATGTGATCATGTAGAGTCGAGTTATGTCGGGAGATGAGTTTGATGATAGACAAATATATACCAGGATTTTCTTCATCCGTTTTTTCACGATGACCTCGAAACGCGACACCTAAGCCAGATAAAGTTCTTGTGGTATCAAAAAAAATGTTCAGGACGTAACGCCATTTTTTCGCTTCTTCGCTAATTTGCTGATTTAGTTGATGACTGATATCAGCTTTCTTGAGAAAACTTGCTGCTGCAACTGCATTCTGGAGATGAGTCTTGCTCAAACTGTGTATTGAAATGGATTTCTGAACATGTTTCCAATCCGTGTAACCAGTGCACCATATACTTTTTTTCGTATCCTCATTTCCAAATAGCCAGCAATAATGGCAATAAGCATGATGTAGAGTCGGTGAGTATGATAACCAAGGGCTAAGATCACTTTCTTCGAAAGGCTTGTGCGTACGTTTATAATAATACTGCGAGTTGAAATGGCGCCCATTTTCTGTGAGTTTGAATTGGCCATTGGGCATATCAGCTTCTGTAGGTTGACAAGGGCCAGCAAGTAAAAGCATTCTTTTCTGATCTTCGTTTAAAATCTGATTTTTATAAATTCCTTTGTCATTGTTGAATTTTGAAACTGCTGGCGGTGCATTCGCAGAAAGTAATAGTTCAGATTCGGACATTGGTTCTTTATCAAATGAATCAGTGAGTGCGAAGTTATCTTTTTGTTCATTATTAAAAAACGATTGGTCATTAACACTTCTGTCAACGGAGGATTTTACTCGACTAACACTAGTCTCAGGTCCAGTTTTTATCGGTTCATTGTATCCGCTCTTCATTTTCTTGTTCTCCTGCTTGTTTTCTGTAACAGTAAAAAAAACAAAATTAAAAAACAGTTATCTGATGTAGTACGGAATCTGTGATCATACTAAATCGTAGAGGCTTTATGAAAATGTTTAAATTGTTTTTGTAGAAATTGAAAAAAAAAAAATTCTACATTCAAATTCTACTCCAATGTTCGTACTAATGTAAACTTATATATTAAATGAAGTAGCATTTTTCAAGATTTCACAGCTCTAAATTTCATATTCAATAAACATTTCGAAATAAGGACCAAAAATTTGTATGAATATACTATTTTATACTATTTGTATGAATTATACCATACCTTCGTCATTATAAATTTCTGGGTGGATGAGCGGTGATTTTGTAGATGATGTTTCATTGCTTGATTCGGTATGACTTTTGGTATATGAACTGGCGGATAGGAATTCTTGTTCTGTTGGAAGAAATCCAATTTCCGTGGAGTTTTGATCATCGTTGTTTTGAACTTCAACTGATGTCGACTTTGGTGTTGAAGTTGGAAAGAAGTTACTGACTTTAGTCTGCTTAGGGTCAATTCCAGCATTTTCCAATTTTCTTTTTTCTCTAATTTTTCTCTTTTCAAATCCACTTTTTTCTTTTGTTTTTTCCATGTCATCTAAAACCATTAATAGACAATTTTTGAATTATAAAAGAACAACTGTTTGCTAAAACTCTGGAAATTTTGATTTTATTAAAATAAAAATTTAAAAATATTTAAATGACATACATACATGATATCTGATATTTTTTTTCATTTCTCCATTCATAACATCTAATTTAACAAAATTATACTAAAAAGCTTGATTTAAAGTAATTTTATGCTAATAAATATATAACTTTTATGAAATTTCGCTTAAAAAAAACGTCAGCTCTGGGAAATAAAAAAAAATCGGATATCTCTCCATAAAAATTTTCTTGAAGAACAAAACTGGAATTACGAATTTTCTGCTTTCTACAACTATATTTTTCATTGTTTTTATTTTTTATTCTAAAATGCATCATGTAATTGAATGATGTACGCACAGATCACTATGAAAGAAAAGTTTTAAGCAAAATATATAGTAGAATCAGATCTACCATGGAAAAATATAAATTACTAGGTTATGTTATAGTAAGCAAAATTCTCACACGCAGCAATTATTAATGTACATACCTAGAGTATCTGGAATCAGGTTTTTTTATCGAATAAATTCACATTTTACATTGAAAACCACTGTGGCACTTGTCCATAAACACTGGATAAATGATAAACGAACTCGATTGATACGGAACTCGACAGAAGTCGTAGAAATTACTCATCCAGTACAGTAACTTGCAGTAACCACTTCCCGCGCATGCTCGGTGAATTCTCATGATTGGGCGCGGCAATTCCAACTTTCGAAAGTGATGGTCAGTTGACTGTCAACTGAATTTAGATGCGCGGGGCACCCGGGGGCCCCTCTAGAACGTTTTTGAAAAGTCAGAAATATTCGACAAACTTTGAGAAAATCGTAGACGTTTTAAATAACTGATTGATTACAAAAGTTATTTTATTTTATATTTAATTTACGATATTTATCAGGCAATTATTCTGATAACAGGGGTCCCCTGATTGAAAATTGAACTTGTGCTGTTCACAAGGGACTCACCGAAACATTTTTTCAACAAAAAAATAACAAAAAGAAATCGAAGGTGTATTTTTCAGCAAGAGGGGCCCTGAAAAGCCTTTCGTCGGGGGGGGGCCCAGTCGGCAAGCGCGCTTTTGCCGACCTGTTAAATCCGCCACTGACTGAAGACCTTACGAAAGTAAACGACCGATAGGAAGACCACAGATGAGATGGGTTGAGTTATTAAAAGGGTCTGAACAAATTGGAAATATGTTGCTCAGGATAGAGACCTATGTCCAAATCACGTATGAAAAAAAAGTTGATTAATAGGATGCTGAAAATTTGTTAATAGCTTAAGGGTTTCTAGTCGGATAAACTTTGATATATGGGAACACCGGAACAGGGGCAGTTTTAATTGTGGAACAGGTTAAAAATTTGGAACGATCAGACCACGAAAACGGCACATTTATTTTGTCCGACAGAACAGAGTTAAACTCTCATGCCTCTTTTGTCAGACTTTGACTTATGTAAATACTCTGTATATTGACATCAATAAACTGAATTGAATTGAATGCAAAAATCAGACTGCTATTTATCACCTGTCATAATTCCTGTCATTTGACATATTCTACATGTTCCACTCATTAAAACGCCCATTTGGTGATAAATAGCAGTCTGATTTTTGCATGAGAGTTTAATCTCTGTTCGGAGAGTTTAAATCTGTTCTGTCGGACAAAATACATGTGCCGTTTTATTGGTCTGACCGTTCCAAATTTTTAACCTGTTCCACAATTAAAACTTCCCCTGTTCCAGTGTTCCCATATATCAAAGTTTGTCCGACTAGACACTGTTAAGCTATTAACAAATTTTCAGCTTGCTATTAATCAACTTTTGAAGATATTCTTCTTTAACGGCGAATCGATTGAGGGTAAAATTGTACATGAACCACGCGCCTGCGCACACTGACAGTATGTAGTTCTGACAGTATGTAGTTCATTGCTAATCTTTCAAGATAGGTATGTATGTATCTGTAACCGTGCAAATAAGTCATTAAAAGAATATATTAGTGGTTTTAGGAAATGTATTATTTATTATAATTCTTGTGTTTTTGGATTTGTGTTTCCCTGTAGTAAAATAATAAAATATGTAGGCATAACATTTTTACAGTTTGTCGCCGTGTTGTGTAATTATATCCGAAACTTACGTGTCAATTCAAGTGGCTCGATGGCGTAGTTGGCAGAGCGGTGGGACAGAGAACGGAAGCACACGGAAGGTCGCGGGTTCTAATCCTGGACGATTCATGCTTTTTTTTATTTTTCGTTATTTTAATAAAAATTTTTTGAAAGTGGTAGATAAGAACCCAGATAGCACAAGTACGTTTTATGGACATCCAATGGACGTACATCTGTGTACATTGGAACGTCCAATGGACGTCCCGCTAAGGTACAATAGACATCCGATGGACGTCCAACGAATGTCCAGAGTTCACAAAATTGGACGTCCATATAACGTCCGCTACAAACGTACATTGTACGTTGTATTGGAGCTTTCAGTGTACACCTGTACACCTTATGTACATTCAATGTACGTCTTATGGACATTTGTAGGGCACTTTTCAGAAAGCAATCTAGTATCCATAATTTTGTGAATACATAGCAAAAAGCCTTTATAGGAAATAGTTCCTTATAATACTAAACTTATACTTAAAAATGTTACACAAAAGACCTTTTTTATTTCTCTTTACTATAACTTCATTATAATATATACTTTATTATAGGAACTAGGAACTTCATTAATGCACGACTGCACTTGCACGATAAACAGAAAACAAAAATATATCACAGGATGTATTTTCATAAAGACGAGATTCAGATAATGACGCCCTAGGAAGCATGCACATTAAAAGAGGTTTATCTCTGTTCTGTTTCTGTTCCAAACTATTTTTAGAGTCAGTACCGTTGTTGTATATTACAAGCGCGTTTGCCATTCTGTGAATTATCATAAATAAACCATCCTTCAGTATTCCACAACAATTAACAAGCGATAATCCCCTAAAAGTACCTGCCTAATACTACCTTTCACGACCGATAGCGCGAAGAGCGACAACGTTGTCAAGAAGATTCTCATTTAGTTTGTATTGGGACTTAAAATATAATAGTCGCGTTTTGTGTAAAATATCCATGGACCACAAATGGATGTCCAATGTACGTTGAAATCAAACGTCCAATGGACGTCCCGTAATGTACGTACATAGTACGTCCAGTTTTGGTCCATGGACGTTTGGACTTTAAATGTACGTTATATGGACGTACATCGGACGTTGTGTGCTATATGGGAAAGTTAGTTTATTTTTTAAATAAAATACAAATAACCTGTTAAGTATATTTACTTCGTTTAAATTACGTATATAATAGAAGAATATCTTCTTAAGTGCGTAAAAAAGTACACACACATTCTTTTTTTTTCATACGCGGGATCCAGACCTAATAGTTTTCATGTAATTATCTGTTGTATCTTGAATACGATGTTATTTCTGCATTGTTTTATAGTCTTAAAACCTTAACTTTCATTAAAGTTAATTATAAAATAGTCGACATTGTGAATGTTCACAACGTTTTTGAAACTTATATAATTAGTTCAGTTGATTGAAATCTACTCCAATGCCTCTTTTACCACAAAAAAACCAGAACTTTTCATTTAGTTTTGTGAATAGTTTGGTTAAATTGCAGATCTTAGCTTAGTTGTAAGTGTTTGAAAGAAGAAAGAATGTTCCAATTCATCTGGTTGCATTAACTGCCATTAACCACAGTTTTAAGTGTAAGTGTAATGATTACTGCTCTAGCTGCCACGGGCAAACTTGCAAAAAAACTCTCGGATCAGAAAGTTTAGGCTAATTTTCACAGATCCGATATCCGAAGACACGAAATACGAAATTTTTTCGTACGATTATATTTGATTGTCGTATCCGAAATTTTTTGACATTTGTGTAATATGTCAGATTATTCCATGGATTGATATTTGATACAAATGTTTGCTGTTGGATATTGAACAGGAACATATAGATAGTTTTATTTCGATTTTATTCTTATTATTGTTTGGATCATCATGGATTCGTCAAATTATCTGTTTGAAGAGGATAAAAATGTGAGTTATTGTTAGAAGTACCATCACATCCATTTATAATTAACTGTTTTTAATGGGAAATACAATTTTACTAAAAAATAAAATCATTTTTTTTATTAAAATTGTGGCTTATTTCTCATTAAGAATAGTTAATTACAAAAATGCCACAAGAAAATAGTTTCAGAACAACATCCATTTATAATTACGATTTTGTTGTTCCATTTCAATATATCAAAAACATAAACACTTCACAAAAGTAAGGTTATCAAGACGTTCAAGATAGAATGTCATGTCAAAATTCATCCGATTTTCGTGCAAAAGTTAAAATAATTTTAACTTCTTCCGATGACTTTTTAATTTCGTACGAAAACCCAACTGTCACTTTTCAGCCAATGAAATTCTCTGAAATTTCTATCGTATCATCCTACCGTCGGACATCGGATCTGTGAAAATCCACCTTTTCTCCTTTTTTTATTACTATAATATTCAGTAATATTTAAATGCTATTTATTTGCATATTCATTCATTGGCATAAACTAATAGTTTGAAATTTCAAATGCAGATTAATGAACTGTATAAAAATTATATTAAATATTTTTAAAATGAGAAAATTCTGGATGTGGAATTAAAATTTTGTTATTTTGACAGTCTTTGGTGATGCGCAATCCTATTCTAGATACCTATTGGTAATTATTAAGCTCGGTAAGTATTAATGGTTGCATAATTACTAGGAAAAATATGTAAATATCGTTTTATACTTAAATTCTTAATAATAAAAGAACATATTAACTTAATAATTTATTTAAAACTAATTTACAGGTATAATTCAGCATCATATTCACAAAGAAATATAATTAAATAAAATATTTTTCAAACGCCGCCCGCCGCCGCCTATGAGAGGGTGCTGTTTGTGTTACTAACTTCACACGATTCAGTCAAAAGAAGAATGTCAAATATTTTTAGGTCAATCATCTTCCTTCGCGGCCATCGTTCTGAGTTATCGACAAATTTAAGCTATCATTAAAATTCAATTATTTGTGTTCAACACCCGAAAAACCCTTCAAAATATCCAGAAACAGGTACGTAATTACATACACTTTTGTAAAAACCATAAGCGATTACAGTATCCGCCTGTTTAGGAGAACTATGGCTCCACATAAGGAGTGGGACCTCTTTTGCAAAGTGTACGTCGGAAATCTCGGTTCGTCAGCGAGCAAACATGAAATAGAAAACTCTTTCGGGAAATATGGACCGTTGAGAAACGTTTGGGTGGCAAGAAATCCTCCGGGCTTTGCTTTTGTGGAGTTCGAAGACCCCAGAGACGCTGAAGATGCCGTTAGAGGCTTGGATGGCACGTAAGTTGACAATGTCAATTAGCAATAATTAGCAAAATCACTTTCTAAAATGATTCAATGATACTTATTAAAATGCCACTCCCTGCTTTTACCAGTACAACATTAATTTGTACTACATATTTCAGTTTGTTCAGATTATTTAAATCAATAATGAAAGATTATGGTAATCAATAAACTCCTTTTTAGTACAGGGAAACAAGAAAAAAAAAAGAATGTGTGTGTACTTTGTATGCACCTTAGAAGTTATACTTCTATTATAGATTCCAACGAAATTAATATGTACTTTAAACAGTTTATTTATATTTTATCTAAATATTAAACTAATTTTAATACTTACTGCTTTCCAAAAATTTTTATTAAAACAATACCAAAAATTAAAAGAATAAAACAAACACAAACACATTGAAAAATACCACAAAGAAATGATTTCTGAACAATAATTGTTGGCAAAAATTTTAACTAAATAGGTACGCACTTTCTGAAAAAAAAAAATATTTAACAAATATACTTACAATCATAAAATGTATAAAAAAAAATAAAAACTTGCATTGGGATTCGAACCCGCGTTTATTCGGGTGCTTAGTATTTGAAGTCGAAGTCTACTAATTTTGCCACCTACACGTACCTGTCATGTGCGAAGATAGGCCAACTGAACGTTTTGCTCTTTGACAGTTCTGAATATAATCAAATTCGTTTGATTTTTGTGGAATAGGGCTTTTCATCGATTGTCATTTGTTTCGAGCTTCCATCATGTATCACATAATATTAATATATCTACGTCATACGTCTTTGGTTTGTATCATTGGTATATGCCAATAATGTATGACGTAGATATATTAATATTATGTGACACATGTTTCGAGCTTCTGTCATATGTCATATAATCCGTGTATATTAATAGTATACACAGATTATAAAACATATGACACAAGCTCGAAACAAATGACAATCAATGAAAAGCCCTATTAAAATATTAATTAAAATACAACAAAACATAGAGTAAGAAAACAATATATTAGATGAAGATTGGTAGAAATTATGTTGGTAATCAATTTATGTAAATCAAAGCATTACCTACTAGATAGGTACATACATTTTCCAAATAGATAAGTACCTATGTAATTTTTTATTACAATACTGAAACATTTACAATAATTACATACCTGTTGCTTTTAGAAACTATTTAAAAAGTCACTACAATTATAAACTTGCTTTTTTCTCTGTCCTCACACCAATAAAAACTAATATACACATTTGTTTACCCATAACCAACATATTGAACAATTGTTGACAGGTCATTGTAATTACCCAATCAGAGCCTGTATAACGTTTGAGCTGCGCCCAAGACCAAGACTTTTGATGAATTTATGCACATATAAATTTACTCCCAACGTGCCTAAAGAATTATAACTTCAAAAAAGACCTAATTTCTTTTGGTTATTTATTTATTTATTTATACTGCACATTTACAGCAATGATGCCATTTATAAACACACATTTGGTCAATACAATGAAATAAGAACATACAATTTATACAATACAATAAAATAAACACACTTTAAAACAATAAATAAGGGTATCACAGTTTATGTAACATAGTACTCTTTTTCGTATTATATAGGTCAAGGTCTTCACTCAAGATTTTTTTTTTTTTTTATTACATATTTTCATTTACAATCTGCTTCATCGAAGCTATAAGCAAATAGTTTGAATGTTAAGGAGGGACAACATGCACATGAGGGAGAAGCTGCCCTGTGGCAACCCTCCTATTATAATTTTTTACATTTGATCACAATATGTATGTATTTAATTTATTAAATCTGTTGGCCATAGTTTCTTCAGTCGTCTTGCGAATTCGGGAGGAGTGTTCAGCAGTCTTGCTTCATCATTTGGATGACTTCTCAGTCCATCAAGGTAGCTCTTTGTGATCCTTGGAATTTCTTCCTCTACCAAGGGTGTAGCTGAGTCCTCGTGTAGGGTTTTATTGCTTACATACCAGGGTGCGTTGAATATCATCCTCAATATTTTTGATTGGACTCTTTGTATTATCTTGATATTTGATGGCTTTGAGCATCCCCAGAGTTGAACACCATAGGTCCAAATTGGTTTTATCATAGTTTTATACAGGAGCAGTTTATTTTCAATATTGAGTTTTGATTTTCGACCAATAAGCCAGCTCATTTGTCATATTTTGATGTTGATCTGGGTTTTCTTGGCTTGGATGTGCGGCTTCCATGTTAATCTTTTGTCAAGGGTTAGTCCCAAATATTTGACTTGTGTACTGACTGGTAATTGTGTATCATTTAGTGTTATTGTTGGGCATACATCTCTTCGGTTTGTAAATGTAACTTGGGTTGACTTCGTTTCATTTACTTTCACCTTCCATTTGTTGAGCCATGTTCCCAATTGGTCAAGGTGGTTTTGCAGACGTGATAATAGGGTCCTCATTGACAGCGATTATGGTGATGTCATCAGCGAATGTTGAGATTTGGGTTGTTTCAGTGGTTGGGATATCTGCGGTAAATAATAGGTAAAGGAGAGGGCCCAGGACACTACCCTGTGGTACACCTGATTTAATGGGAAAATATGTGGAAGTTGCTGTGTTATATTTTACTTGGAAGTAACGATCTTCAATGTAGGATTTCATGATTAGGTAGTAGGGGGTTGGAAGAATACATTTGAGTTTGTATAAAAGTCCAGTATGCCATACTCTATCAAATGCCTTTTCTACATCTAAGAATGCCGCTGTGCAATATTTTTTTTCCTCAATAGCAGTAAGGATTTTTGTTATAATTCTATGAGTCTGTTGTGTTGTGGAGTGTCTCTCTCTAAAACCAAACTGGTGTGTGGGTATTTCTACATCTAGGTTAATGTCATTCTTCAGTCTACCAAGTAGTAGTCTTTCGAAGATCTTAGACATTATCGGCAACAAGCTGATTGGCCGATAGGATGATGTTTTATTTGGAGGTTTACCCGGTTTGTGAATCATTATTATTTGCGCAAATTTCCATGTGATTGGGAAATATGTCAGTCTGATTGCACTATTGTATATTGTAGTTAGCATGACCAATGCTCTTCTCGGAAGATGTTTCAGTATTAATCCTGTTATTAGGTCAAATCCAGGTGCTTTGTGGTTATTGCATTTTTCTATTTCTAGTTTAACTTCTGATGTATTGAATGGTGTTATTGGGAGCGTCATAGGGCAAGCACTATCCAGGAAGTCTCTTATTAAGTTTCCATCATCATTATTCTCTACTTGGTGTTCTTTAAAAATACCAGCTAAGTATTCTGCAAATGCTGAAGCTTTTTCCTCGTCTGATCTTCCCCAAGTACCATCATCTTTCTTAATTGGCGAGTTGTGTTCTGTAGGTCTCTTTAAGTGTTTTGTTGCCTTCCATATTGAGTGATCTTCTTTAGACAAGGTACTAATGTAGTGTTCAAATGTGGCATTGCATGCTTCATTTAGCGCTGTTTTTAATTGTCTGGTTAATCGATTATATTCGTGTTTGTCATTAATGTTGCGGCTTCTTTGCCATCTACCTCTTGCTCTTCGTTTTTCGACTATTAGTTGTCTAATATAATTTGAAGTGGTATTTTTGTTTTCTTGCTTTGGAGTTGATGGTGTAGCTCGATATGCAGCTTGCTGAATTTGACAGGTGAAGTGGTTTATAGCCTTATCTATGTCATCTTTTTCTTTGAGTCTGATTCCAAGATTTATATTCGTGTCAAGCTGGTACTTGAATTCACACCAATTAGTTTTAGGGGAAGTCAACTTGGGTATTTCAGGTCGTTTGATTATGTGGGTGCTGATTGTTGCTATGATTGGTGTGTGGTCAGACGAGAGATCCCAACTTGCTTCTATGTTTGTGTAGTTTGCTGCAATTCCTTTTAGGATAAAGAAGTCGAGTAGATCTGGTAGTCTATTTGTATCGGACGGCCAGTACGTTGGTTGTCCCGTCGATAAGTAGGTGCAGTTTGTGTTGTTGATGGCATCTAGTAGGCTTCTGCCTTTTGGTGTAATGAGTCGTGAACCCCAATTCGTATGCTTAGCATTCCAATCACCTCCAACAATGAATTTGTTACCTAGCTTGTTGAATAGTTCTTCGTATTCTTCAGTTGTGATTCTATGTCTAGGAGGGCTATATATTGCAGCAATTTCGAAGTTCCAAGGCCTGGCATTTATATTAAGTATTGTTGCTTGTAGCTTATCTGTTTTATGTTCCGGCATTTGATGATGTTGTATATTGTTCCTTATAATTATTGCAGATCCTCCATGGGCTGTTCCATCTGGGTGACTAGTGTGGTAGACTGAGTATTGAGGTATTTTAATTACGCTTCTTTCTGTGAAATGCGTTTCGGATACAAAGAGGATGTCTATTATGTTGTCCTCTAGGAATTGGATTACTTCTGCTTTATGGTTTGCTAGACCATTTGCGTTCCATTCGGCTATTCGAACAGATCTAATGAATTTTATTAATTAATGTTGTTAGCGTGGTAAGGATCATGCTGTTTTGATTCATTAGTTGGGTGAACATTGCTTTAAATTCGTTTAAGAATAAGTTCATCTGAGACCCTATGTCAGCTACTTGATTTCCTGCTCTTACTGCTTGGGCATAGGATTGGGTTCCATTCTGTTGTTGGTACTGTGATTGTTGACTCTGATACTGTGAAGTTGGTGCTGGGTTAACATTTTGATGTGGGTTCTGATAATTATGGGTTGACTGATTTCCGCGTTGTCTATTATTTCTTACATTTTGCAAGTCCTTGTAAATTACGCAGCCTTTATAGTTTGCAGTGTGTTCTCCGTTACACAGGGCACATTTTGCTGGTGTATTTCTGGGTTTTGTACATTCTGGCGTTGGATGACTTCCTCCACATTTCACGCATGCGTAAGGTCTTGTACAATACGCTTTTGTGTGTCCATAACGTTGACAGCGCTGACACTGTGTTATATTTTTCTTTCTGTGAGGAGGTTCAAAGCTGACTTTCATATTGCCGATAGAATCCAGTGTATAGATGTGTTTGTTGTTTTCTTTCGGTTCTAGGTCCACATAGAACATTGACAGTGGTGATTTATTGACTCTGTGTAATACGTTAATGATATTACGGACAGTATGCCCTGATTTAGCTAGTTCACTTTTTATTTCTTCAACTGGCATCGAGTGGTGTAAATTTCTTATAACTACCCTATAAGCTCTATCTTGTTTTGCTTGGTATGTGTGGTGAACTATTTTGCTACTATTTAAATGCTGTATAAGTTTTCTGTATGACTCAATAGTTTTTGTGTTTATTTTTATTGTGTCATTTGGGAGAGCTTTCGACTGGTAGTCTTCTGCTTTATTGACTGTCGATAGGTTTTCAGTCATCTTTTTGATATCATTTACCCCATAGATAAATATAGGTGGAGGTTTAGGTGTTACTGGTGTGTTATTATTATCAGTTAGGTTTTCTAATGGTTCAAATCTGTTGTTTGTACTCACTTGCATTGTTGTTGTGTTATCATCTTTGGGGTTTGCTTTTCTTTTTTTTGTAATTTTTTTGACTGTTTGCCAATTATGGACATTTTCTATGGTTTCGTCGTCTTCATCGCTTGAGTTTTCCATGACAAGTTCCTCTCCACTGAGGATGTATTGGGAAGCATTTGATGTATTTGGTTGATCCATTTGAGGTGCAGGGAGGTTTTGGTTATATTGGTGATTATTGTTTGGGAATGGAGTAGGCGGGATATATTGGTTTGTTGTCTGTTGGCTGCTCGGGAATCCATAAAATGGGGGCGATATTACTGGAAGTTGTTGAGGCTGTGTATATATTTGGGGCACATTATACAACCCCCCATTTGGCACTTGATTTTGGTGGTACATTTCCTTAATATAGTACGCCACTGAGTTAAAAATTAATCACATAAATAGTAATTTAGAATTAATCACTCAAATCGTTTTTTAATTATTATTTCACTAATTACCATAAACTAGTCCCGGCCGATAGCCGAGACCGGCACAAAAACTTGGAACTTGGATCTCGAGAGCGATATGGTACGTCTTTACTGCTCGGAATCCAAATACACACCTTCACTCAAGATAAAATCTTTTTCATATTATATAGGTCAAGGTCTTCACTCAAGATACGATCGTTCATTGCCATTAAGCAGTTTGCCAGTTAAGTTTTAAGGCATAGATATAAGGAAAATCTATATGTTTCTGCAGAGACTTCCGCATCTCTTTTAATTATTAACAATTTAGTGTAAAAATGCCTTTTTTTTCGATTTTTTGCATTAGAAAGTTTAATAGGTGGATACTTGCGGTAAAATTACAAAATTTATCTTGATGTTGGAGCTAAGTGGTAGTGGTAGTAGTATTTTGATGTTACACTCTTGTTCAATACAGAGTGTACATTAATGTTACACTTGGCGGCGAGAGTGTTAAGGGACAAATAATTTTTTGAAGTTATACTTCTTAACGATCGAGCGTGAAATTTTATAATACCGGGCGCATGTGCACACAGACAGTATGTAGTTCATTGCTAATCTTTCAAGATATGTATGTATCAGCTCTGTCAGCGCAAATAAGTCATTAAAAGGATATATTAGTGTTTTTAGTAAATGTATTATTTATTATAATTTTTGTGTCTTTGGATTTGTCTTCCTACGGAATAAGATATTTTATAATAATAGTAAGTATATTTAAAGTATTTTTGTTTACTTCACTTGGTCTATTAAATTTGTCAGTATGTAGGAGAAATCTTATAACCTGTCAAAGCGAAGGGAATATAGCTCAGCGGGAGAGCGTGTGACCAGAGATCGAGAGGTCCCGGGTTCAAATCCCGAACGATTCATATTCTTCTTTTTTTTATTTTTGGTATCGTTTTAATAAAAAAAATTTAAAAGTGGTAGGTAAGAAAGTTAGTTTAATATTTAAATAAAATACAAATAACCTGTTAAGTATATTTATTTCTTTGAAATTATATAATAGAAGTATAACTTCTTATGTGCGTACAAAGTACACACACATTCTTTTTTTCTACATATCTTTACAAAACAGACAGTGATATAAATATATATTTTTTTTTTGTCAGACGTTGTTGTGGCTCTAGAGTCAGAGTAGAAATGTCAAGTGGGCGTTCCAGAAGAGGAGGAGGTGGTGGTGGAGGTAGAAGAGGACCTTCCAGATATTCCAGGTTCGTATTTTCCTTTTATTATTCATATTTCAATTCTACAAACTTTTGCTCACAAATATGTCATCACAATAAGTATTTAATGTCTGTGTATACCTATTACTAATAATCTGTGTATACCTATTATTAGACATTTGTGTCATATTTTAATAAGGTTTTTAATTGATTTTTATGTAAAATTGTTTTTGAATATAAATATGTTATCACACATTGAGCAAAAAAAATATTTTTGGTACTAAAATATGTATAAATTTTGTTGTAAATTATATACTTTAGCTTAAAATTGATTGAACAACCAAAAATCAAAAGAATTTATTACGAAAATAGGTGTTAGATAAGTAGGAGTACTAAGTCCTCTCTTGTTTATTGCATTAATGGATAAAATAGCCAAAGAAGCACAAAGAGGTCAAACACGTAAGAGTTAAAGTAAGAAAATTATGACAAAAATTCATATCTGAATTAATCTATGCTATATCTATTACTATATAATATCTATTACTATATCTAGTAAGCTCCATTTCGTATGAGGTCTTGTGTAACAGATTATATTTGTCTTTCAAGTAAATTAATTTGGTTAAGTGTTAAGTGTTTTTTACTCTTTGACACTCTTTTTTATGGCCTTATTCCTCCAGACATTAATTTTTAGTTTCTTTACATTTACTGTGACAAAAACAAAATGCTAATCAAAAAAATCTTTATTAGACCACCAGGTGACATATTTGTGAAATTGTTTTTTCGGTTTGTATAAATATTGTCCAATAAATATATTATAATTGGACAAAAAAATGCATATTTATACAAACTGATAATATTTTTAGAATAACAAATCAGCTATAAAGTGGTTTCGCGCTCATATTGCAGGCCTTCAGCCCCACTGCTGTTACCCTTTCTCCAAAACAAGGACCATCGGTCCGTTACACATCTCTTCATCTCACATCGACTAAACATCTACCCACCCTGACCCGGGAAGCTGATCAGATTGTCATCAATCTACTGAAAAATTATTTCTCTCCTCAATTTGACTACTACTATAGAATGATGTACAACTATAAAGTAGAAGTCAGCACTCCACATCAAACCACCTTCGGCATCTCTAAATTTTCTTCCCAGCACAACACTATTGGGGAATACATGCAGAAAAAAATATATAACTGCGCCCTAGCAACTTTATTTTGCCACCAGGAAATCACTATCGCTCACGTGACATTACAAATATTTAAAAACCTCGTGGCATATGGCTTATACAATTAACTTAATGTGATGATACATTTTTTTCTGGCTTATAAACCGTGAAGACTGGTCAAAAACCTAGAAAAAAATGTATCATTACAAAACGCCGACCATGTGTGATAGCACACCTTTTGTACTCTATTTAATAATTTTTCAAAACGTGTAGTGTTACGTCGTTTAGTGATTTTCTTGGTGACCTAACCAACACGACATCGAGAATGCCTGCACGACTTTACCTGCCGCCCCCTCAACCGAGTGATGTTTCCAACTCATTCAACTATCCCCACAACAGGGAAACATTGCTGATAATGTAAGAAAAATCAGTTTTTCGTATTGTTAAATGTCTTTTCAAATACGACATTCAAATATGAAGTTCAATAAAACATACGAGTAGTAATTTTGAACCTAAAATATTATTAATTTCTGTTCGTATTTTAAAGACATGTAACAATGGCATTAGTAGTAAGTGTTGCATCTAGAACAAGCGTTACCGAATATTTTTGATTTTATGTTTTTGACAATACACCACATCAGTGATGACGTAACAGTGTTATTTTTGAGTTTAGATCCAGGTGTTTTTCCTAACAAACTAAATTTTATATCATTTTTTATTCAGTTGAGATGTGCTAGCTCTCACTTTATGTTATTATTCATTGAAGATAAAAAATTAATCAAAAGTGATAGCATCATTTACAATGATACCTTGATCTAACCTCAAAAACAAATGTTGTGATGTCAGACTGATTTGACGTCATAGTAGTGTGGTGTAACAACATTCAACAATATTAATAACGTATTGGGTATGGTTTTTCAGGGGTTTCTTTAATCAATTGTGATGAAATGGGTTTTTTTTCTGATATTTTCGTTTACAGATTCATCAGTTTTTTTATAGTTTTTTTATCAGTACTTTCTTTTAGAATATACATACTAGTTTTTTTAATACTTTTTTTTGGAAATTGAACTTTTTTATATACAGTAACAAGAAAACAATTTAAGTCACTTAATAGGTTGTTTATGATGTTAAAAACGATCAAAATGAATTGGTTCTTCGCATATTTTATAGCTTAATTATATAAGCTCATTGTCCGGAAGATTGGAAAGTTCACTAATGGTACCCATATACAGGAAAGGAGATAGGAGAGGAGGTTACAACTATTGAAAGTTGATATAATAAACAAATGATTACGAATAATGACAAAACACATAAGAAGTACAAAGTGGATTTAGAAGTGGTACAGTATACAGGATCATATATTTACTTTAAAACAGATAACACAAAAAGCGCTGCAAGAGAAAAGAAAATATACGTAGCATTTCTTGACCTAAAAAAGCCTTCAATGAAGTACCAAGACAAACATTATAGAAAATACTAGGAGAAAAAGGAATGGACAACAAGTTACTAAGAATGATACAATGAGAACAACAATGCCGTAATTAGTAATAATTCAATATCAGATACGTTTAAAATAATTGAAGGTTTAAGACAGGGAGGAGCATTTAGCCCAACACTATTTAAAATACTTATGGACGAAATTATTAATAAATGCACAACAAAGAGTAAAAAGATGTATGTAGGATATAGAAATCTGCAGAGTATTTGCTGACAATTTGATGCTAATGACAAAAACTGAAAAAAAGCTTCAGAATAATTTCTTATTTATTCAGAAAAGCCAAAAACTTGCAATTTAATGAATTTATACAATACATAAGGGTGATTCCATTTCAAATCACTCAATTTTGGATCAAAACAACTTTTGGATCTCCGATTTGTCTGAAAATTGGTATATAGCATCTGCAGGATGTAGAAATAAAACATTTACGGTCGAATTATCTTCTTCTTCTTTTTTTTTTCTCAACATATTATTTAAAGCGATTTTACAGTGATTTGGTATTTATTTAAAGAAATTTCCATTTTCTATCGTAAAGTATTAAGAGTAAACAGTAGCGATCAACAGGTAGCAACAAAATATAACTTCGGGAGATAGTATCATAAACTTTGGCAACAGTGGTAATCTTTGACATTATCTAAGATTAATATTTTGACAATATCATAGTCGCGCTAAATGGAAGTAATAGAAAACGATTTTATTATTAATAAATAGTTATTTATAAAAATAAACCGAAATGGGTGAAAATTTTATGTTAAGATAGGTATTTAGAAAGGTATTTGCATGAAATATCTAATATGTAATAAAACAATAATAAATAATCATTTTTTGTTGTGAAGCGAAACAAATTTCGATTTTCGCATAATTTTGGCGCGGTTTTTAATGGACTTTTTCTTGGAAGGTTTCACTTTATTTTTCGTTTGATTTACATTTTCCATTTTGTTAAACTATTGATAATATTTTTAGAATAAAAAATCCTCCTAAAACTTTATATACTCGCATTAGAATTCGAAATATTTTTACGTAAAATATACTTACCTACATACATATAACTAAAACTCACAATTAACAACAATCTATTCTTTCAAAGAGGCCAACAACTTATACAACAACAAATATATAACAAATTAACTATCAATAAACACTACTTTCCTATGAAACAACGAAAACGAATTCTTAAATTAACACACTACTGCACTGAACAGATACCGATAAAGATGACAGAACAGATTAGAGAAAATCTGACGCAGGTTTGTCAAAATGACAGTGATAATTTCTCTATGTTGCCTAATTAGTTATTTAGTTATATGTTCGATTTCTTGTTAGAAATAAAAAATTTTAGTAGTTCCAAGATTACACAAAATCTAGGCATGGGATAAAAAAGTTTATTTGAAGAAAGTTTATTTTTTTTTTCTTCTTAATAGCGGTACAGGCTCCTTTTTTCAATATTTTATTTAGTTACAGAGTAATTTCCACGTACTAACATATTTCTGAAATTGGGCTCTGTATCGCCATTCTTTATTATATTACTAATATGTGTGCCAAATATCTCGACAAAATATTAAAAATTAGATCCGCAATCTTGGAACGCGTTTGTTGCTACCTGTTGATCGCTACTGTAGCCTCTTAATGGAAAACATAATATTTTAATGGAAGGGACTCAAAAATGTCATTTTATGGCATTATAACAAGTTATTTTGAATCAAAACAAGTTTTTGATCAAATTTTATAGTGTAGAAACGTTAAAATACCGTTTTTACATTTTCCTCCATTCCCAAAATACATCATAATCGATTTGGCTGAAAATTTGCCCACAGATAGCAAAAACTTAGGACTATAAGTGATCAGAAGGATTTGGATTATATTACAATACCAAAAAAGTTACTTGCAATATCATAGTCAAAAATATAGACGTCTACTATTAACTCGGAAAATATCGACCTCACGACAAAAATTGTTAAAAAGAAACTGTAATAACTGTAAAAACGATTTATTTGGAACAATTTCAGTTCCTACCATTTTTGTCGAAAAGTTAAAAATGGCGGAGATATTGAGCCAAAACGGTTCTCCTTTAAAATGAAGATGGCGGCTAACGTAACGGAGGAATTCATTCGCGATTTTAAATTTAGGCTACTATTGACCCCCCTAAAGATTGGAAAAATAAAATTTTGGGCAGCTCGGCATTCCAGGTCAAATGCTATCCCGACAGGACTAATATACTTTTGAGTTTGGTATTATTGCATGTAACTTTTTTGGTATTATAATATAATTCAAATCCTTTTAACCGCTTAAAGTCCTATGTTTTTGCTATCTGTGGGCAAATGTTCAGCCAAATCGATTATGATGTTTTTTGGGAATAGAGGAATATTTAAAAAACGGTATTTTAACGTTTTCTACACTACAAAATTTGATCAAAAACTTGTTTTGAATCAAAATAACTTCGTTATAATGCCATATAATGACATTTTTGAGTCCCTTCTATTAAAATATTATTTTTCCCATTGATACTTTAGGATAGAAAATGCAAATTTGTTTAAATAAACACCGAACCACTGTAAAATGGCATAACATAACATTTTGAGAAAAAAAGAAGATTATTTGACCTTAAATATCTTATTTTTACGTCCCGCATAAGCTATACACCAAGTTTCAGAAAAATCGGAGATCCAAAAGTTTTTGCCTGAGTGACTTGACATGGAACGTACCATAAATATTTCTGTATTAATTTTGAATTTGTTTGGGACTTTTATTATATATTTAAAAAAAATGGTTAATCATGCATGTGTAAATTTATGAAACCTACATTTTACTTTTAGCAGACCACATCTAAGGTAATAATAATAAACCTGTAACAATTTTACTAACCATTTTTCACGGGAATTCTGCCTGTTTCTGAACCACGCGTTCTCTTTTAAAACGTTCTATGTGAAAAGACCCCACAATAATCTTTTTGAAAAACTGGTCCTGGTCAAATTTAACGAAACTTCGGTCAATGATAGTTCTCAGTTTGTAGATTAAAAAAGTTTTTCAGTCCTAATAATTTTCCAGACCTAGGTCCCATTGACTTTTTTAATCTACGCCCTGAAAACTATCCTTGACCGAATTTTCGTTAAATCTGACCGGGACCGGTTTTCCATAAAGAGTGTTGCGAGGTCCTCTTAACAACAGCTTTGCAATTGTCTGTATTTAACGACTTTTTGTGTATATTTTTTAAGGTCGAGGTCACCAAAACGGTCGAGGTCACCGAAACGGTCGAGGTCTCGTTCTAGAAGCCGAGATTCCAGAGCACGATCTGATTCAAGAGACAGGCGCTAGTGCATTTCGATTTAAGTATTAAACTTTAAGTTAAGCAGAAGATATTTCTGAATAGATATATTCCCATTAACTTCTACACATTTACACATTTATTCATCTCTACTTTTATTTTCCTATTATGATTTTATAATTAATATAAATAAAGAATATTATCCCTTACTAAGTTTTTATTTGACCCAATGACTCGAAACCTCAGTCTAGGATTGTATATTGATATTGTGCTAAACAAAAATCTACTATAATTTAGGTTTCATTATCTATGCATTTTAAGCTTTCTACATTGGTTTGGATCTTATTCTTCTTCTTGTAGTGCCTATCCGTTTCGGATGTTGGCTATCACCATGGCAATCTGTACTTTGCACACTGCTGCTCTAAAAAGATTTGTGGTTGTTGTGTTGAACCCAACGAACTGTCAACACTGATGGAATGGCCCCGTCCCATTCAAACAGTGAAGCGAGATTGACTGCAACATACAAGAGAGAGGTCCTAGAGAGACAGAGAATTTTTCAAGTAAAATTTGCTGTAACTACCACAAAAGTTGCCAGATGTGATTTTATGAAACCCCCACTTAGAAAGTGAAATTCCCTCAAATCACCCAAATTTAAATTTTTGCCGCATTTTAATAAATTAGTAATTAAATGTAGAGAACAGTAAACAAAAATTATACTACTTATCAACAGAGGGCCGGAAATAATTCATAGGTCCTATCTTCTTCGATTATATGAAAGTATAATATACAGTGTTGTTCTGAAGCTATTTTCTTGTGGCATTTTTACAATTTTAACTATAATTTATACTATAGTATTTTGTATTTTGACAACGGCACCCGATTTGGGCGTCGAAACGTTAATAAAAATCATTTTTTAATAATATTGTGGCTTATTTCCCATTCTAAATAGTTAAAAATATAATATACAGTTCTATGTGTACATTCGCAAATTTAATTTCCCATGACCCCTTAAAATCTTCCATAATTTTCACCCCAAAAAATCTCCCAACCATTTCTGCTTAGAGAAGTTCCCGTATACGCTTTCAAATTGCCCCATAATTGTGGGAAAATAACCCAATCTGGCAACCTTGACGTACCTGACTAGCAGTGTCAATTTGTTTGTTTACGAAAGATGGCGATTATCTTCCCTCCTTTACCTGACTATCTCTATCTCATCTTGAAGTCATTAAGTTCGATTTTTGGCGATTCCATCAGTGTTGACAGTTCGTTGGTTGAACCACATATATTTTTCAGACAGAAAATCCTTCGCTTTCCTTCTACTTTTCCTTGCAAGTTCAGGTGCAGCAGTCCATATCTTTCACTGTTCCTCATGATGTGACTGAGGTATTCAATTTTGGCTGTTTTTATTGTGATTAACAGTTCTTTTTCTTTTTGCATTTTCAGCCTTGCTGGATCTACTGCTTTGTTGTTTTAATCCAATTTTAATTCTTTTAATAGCATTAAAATCGCACCATCTACTTCCAGTTCTATTGTCTTTGGACAAGAACAACTATTCAACACTATTAGTTTCCCATTTGTATTTTTCAGTATTCCCGGTTTTCTTTTACTATCGAGAGTTAATTCTTAAATTTTTTGTGTGTATCAAAACCATAATGTCTTTTCTGATATTCTTTTACTTCTGCGCCTTTCTTAATTTATTTCTGATATTATATTAACCATTGTTGCTTGCTTAATTTTTGCCTTTTATTTGTTTACCCACTTTTCTGTACAGCTGTGTTTTTATATTGACGTCTTTCTACCATTAAATCTAGAGTTTCCCTACAGGTATTAATTTGTAATGTTTATTTCAAAGTATCTAAATAGGAGGAGGAAATGAAATGATACCATACCTATCTTTTGGATGGCGAAATGATTGAAAAGTAATAAGTAATACAAAAATGAATAACCATTTTCAATTTCGTTGCAACACGAAACTACAGCCGCATCATTATTCTAGTCCAATCAGAGAGTGCAGCAAGCACCTCTACCGGTTTCGAAACTTATTAGTCTTTTATCAGTAGTCACATATAGGGCTTTTCATTCACAGTCATTTGTTTCGAGCTTTCTGTCATAATTCGTATAATCCGTGTATATTAATATTATACACAGATTATACAACATATGACAGATGCTCGAAACAAATGACAATCGATGAAAAGCTCAAAGTGCTCTCTCTGATGATCCAACCAGGACAAACCCCGGCGTGCAGTCACGGATTGCAACGAACCAATGCACGTCTCTCCTGATAAGAGACTAATAAGTTTCGAAACCGGTAGAGGTGCTTGCTGCATTCTCTGATTGGACTAGAATAATGATGCGGCTGTAGTTTCGTGTTGCAACGAAATTGAAAATGGTTATTCATTTTTGATTTACATGTTTACTCTGATTGGAGTACGAAGGGAACCATTCTCGTTGGAACTTTACCGCACTGAGCAGATGGGACGTGAATTATAAATTGTAAAATTACCTCATCTTCCTTAGTCTCAGCGTCCGTTATGGCTTGCACATTGTAGAAGCCTCGGTGGTATTACCAGAGAAGGTTCCCATTGTTTTCAGTCTGGTAGGATGTAGAGTAACATCTTTTGATGTTGTTTTATGTGCTATTAGATTGAAAACTTAGTTTTTAGTTTTTTTAATGAGTACAGTACAACCTGCCATATCCGGACGGTTCTGCGCCGTCCGGATCTACCGAGAAAGGCAGTCCTGCTGTTGGACAACGCACTAAAAGATGGCGAAATAATGTATAATAGAATCTATAAAACGTGTCTATCGACGAAAGTTATTGACGGCGTTGATTACTGGAATGTATGAAGGAGAAAACGTTTCAGAGACTATAAAAGAAGTAGTGGTGTTGATATCCGGATCGGTCTATCGCCACATTGATCCGGATATGGCAGGTTTGACTGTAATAGTTTTAAATACCTATGTAGAATCCCTGTGTGACAGAAGGATTTCATTGATAGAAACATTGTATAAAACTGCCATAAGTCAATTTTAGTCCAAGTAATGAAGCTTAAAATAGGACAAAACCTCGCAATTTTTACAGAATGTATCGATTTGCTTGAAAATTTGAGAATAAGTAGTGGATAGTCCAAGGATCAAAATCTATATGATGCCAAAAGGCGCTTTTACCATGGGGGTGGTTGCCACCCCATGTCAGGGGTGAAAATTTTTTATTATATTTTGACCGCAAAAGTTGCTAAAAACATTCATTCTAAGCAAAAAATGTTCTATACATTTTTTTGATAAAATTAATAGTTTTCCATTTATTCGCTATCGAAAGTGTTAGTTTTATATTAAAAAAATTAATGTTTTTAATCAGTTTTCTGCAAATAGCTCAAAAAGTTTTTGTTTTATCAAAACCACTTTGCTTAAAAAAATGTACCTTTTGAAAAAATCAACAAATCAGTGTTTTTAAATTTTCTTTAAGACCAATAGTAATCGAGCTATACTTTATTATATGTTGTGTCTTCTTCGGCAAATGCTAAATACTGTAGTTTCAAAGTCAAAAGACGGGAAAACTATGCATTTTTCGAGGATCACTTGTGCAAACTAATTTGAAGTATTTAAAAATATCTATCTTCAAAAATAAAAAAAAGTCTAGCTCAAAAATTAGGTGGCTTATAATGAAAAGAATGTCAGACCCTATATTTTTCAGCGAAAAAGTGATCGAAAGCAAACCCATAATCACCACCCTGATTAAAATTAGTCGTTGACCTTATTTCGTCTCCTTTACTTATGTATTATTAATAGGTTCTAGAAGTTTAACTGGTTTAGAATGATTAGTTTTAAAAAAAATGGAGTCAAAAGCAAATATCGAATTTTTGAAGTTTGGTAAAAAATTCCCTTTTCTTCAGAATAGAAAGATTATCATCAGAGATACAAAAAAATATTTAATACAAAAATTGTAGCTTATTTAATTCCTAAGAATTTGGTTTGCAAAAATTTTCTCTACGGTAAAAATTGAGTGAGCTATTGACAATTAAAACTTGTAATAACATGCAAAAATCACCACTACCAACCCTTTCAAAGTCACCACTTTTTGCGACTGAGGATTTTAAAAGGATTTGGTATTAACAGTCTTATAGATCTTGTAAAAACCTACCAAATTATTTTTTAACAAACTTTCTAACATGAAAATTAAAAAGGTTACGGTTAAAAAATCAATATATTTTTTTCAAAACAAAAAAAAAGAAATCTAATTGGAAGCATAATAATATAAGTTGGCTTTGCTTTTAGTCATTGGCCTTATTAATTCTTCTTTATTTATGTATTATTAATAGATTTTAAAAGTTTGACTGGCTTAGAATGATTAGTTTTTAAAAAACTAGAGTTAAAAGCGAATAACGACTTTTTGTAGTTTGGTAAAAAATGCCATTTTCTTCAAAATAGATAGATTAGCATCAGATATACGAAAAAAATGTTTTAATATGAAATTGTAGGTTATTTAATTCCCAAGAACTTGGTTTGAAAAATTTTTTTCTACGGCAAAAATTGAGTGATTGGTAAATGAGTATATATCGAAAAACATTGATTTTTTCTATATAAAACTAACACTTTCGATAGCGAATAAATCAAAAAGTATTAATTTTATCAAAAAAATGTATAGAACATTTTTTGCTTAGAATGAATGTTTTTATCAACTTTGCTGTCAAAATATAATAAAAAATTTCCACCTTTAAGATGGGGTGGCAACCGACCCCATGGTAAAAGCGCCTTTCGGCATCATATAGATTTTGATCCTTGAACTATCCACTACTTATTCTCAAATTTTCAAGCAAATCGATCCATTCTGTAAAAATTGCGAGGTGAAATGCTTCCGTTCCTGGACTATTTATGTAGAGGAACAGGAGTGAATGTTGTGCAATTAAAAAGGAGAAACAAGTAATGCATTTGGCGGAAATGAGAACGCTTAGATCGAGACAAAAGGAATGAAACAATGGGTTTTTGCACGGATTTTGTTGTTCTATATTTTATCTTATATTTAAAAATTTCTCGCAAGGGTAAAGAAAAGGTCTAGGTACGTCTAATCTTGAATATATCTACATGTATACTGACTATAACAAAAATCATCGTTAGAAGAGTTTGTAAAATCCATAAAAAGTTTATCCTAGATTAGGTTAAATGTTTTTTATGCCTTTACATTAGGATATACTGACTTTTTTGTAAAAAGAATTTCGTTGTATTCCTAGTAATTATGCAACCAATAATACAAATCCATCATTTTAGGTTTGTTCCAACACGACTGAGAACCGTACATGTAACGATCACCGTCCTGCGCAGTACCATGGAACGTATTATTTCGGTCCCATGGAACCCATAGAACGTTAATTATCTAGTAACGAAACGGTAATCTGACGGTTCTTGGTCGTGTTGGAACAAACCTTTTGTGATTAATCGAAAAATAAAATTTTGTGACCTGTTGGTATCTAGAATGGGAAAGGCGAATCCGCCAAAATTTAGACTGTCAAAATAATTTATGCAACCAGTAATGCATTATCTCAGTGTGTATTTTTATTTTATTCTTACCGTGAATAGAGCTTCTTTTGGCTTCTATAATATATTATGATCTTTTAACATTCACCACTTGATTTTTTTTGTGGTGCTCTCCCGTATTTTGGTACTTTTATTTGGTATATTTAATATAAAAAATTACAAAACAGAAATTTTGCGTTCCCCGTTTTTCTATGTGTTTAATTTTGATCACCTACATTTTCTTTTAAAATATTTTTATTATGAAATTTACAGTAAGTGTATTAGTACTGTTTACTAATTAATACATATTTTGTGTATATATCTCTAAGCAAAATAAATATTTTGTGTTAATTTAATCAAATATCTTTAAAGTTGTATTCTTCCCCATGTAAATGGGCCCTCTATTTGACAGTCCGACAGTGTTGCCACGTCTAATACTGTCTTTTCCTTGTTTATTATTTTAGAATTTTTAATTTTTTATTTTTATCAAGTTTATCAAGGTGTGTTTGACAATTTTGACATGACGCGTCATATATCGACCATTTTGTCATTTTAGCAGTTTTGTCGCGTGTTTAGTTTTGTATTTTATTCGGCGTTGAGCTTTGCAGTGTTCTTAAATCAAAATATCCCGGTTCAGGTGAGTTTTTGCTACCTCTACGTCTTATTAGCATCGTATTTTTGCGGATGTAGCCACGAAAACATTTACATTTCGGCATCTTTGATTTTAGGAGAAACACCATGTCTAGACATCGAGAATGGGAGCTTTCTTGTAAAGTTTATGTAGGCAATCTGGGTTCGTCGGCCAGCAAACACGAAATTGAAGCCGCGTTTGGCAAATATGGACCGTTAAGAAACGTTTGGGTAGCCCGAAGTCCCCCGGGATTTGCATTTGTGGAGTTCGAAGACACCAGAGACGCGGAAGATGCGGTTCGAGGTTTGGACGGAACGTAAGTCAACTCTTCTTTTAACTCATTGTGATTGTAGGCCAGCGTCCTGTTTATAGGACACTAAAAATTTAATTGTTTTTTGAACCATTAAAATTTGTTTGAATTTTAAGAAAAATATAGGGTGTATATTTATGATATAGTAAACTGAATAATAAATTTTGTTTGATTATACAGTAAAACCTCCCTTAACCGAAAAATCGTTTGCCCCAAAACGGCTGACAGTTTCAATAACTTTGTCAATAAAAAGTAAATTTTCATTGTAAAACGGAAATAATTCGATGTTCATTTGTCAACATCTTCAATATTGCTTTCATACAACTAAAGAACACAATTAAATATAGGAGTACAACACATTGTGAAACCTCATAGTATTTTACCAACGTTGACCAAGAATACTATGTACAGTAAAACCTCCGTTAACTGAAACAAAACACTGTTAAATATGTTATTTTCCTTGATTTTATTGCTTTTTTGAAATTTACGTATTGATGAAATTATTGAAAATGTCAGCCATTTCGGATAAACGATGTTTTGGTTAAACAGGTTTCGGTTAACCCAGGTTTTACTGTAATTTGATACAAGAAGAGTACAAAAAATAATGTTACTTTTAACTGAAATTCTTGTTATCTGAAATGACCCTCCCCCCAATTATTTCAGTTAACGGATTTTACTGTATACAAACACCCATTCAACAAAACAATGATGATTATTATTTGTCACAATAATCACAAAAAATCATTAAATAAATCCAAAGAATATGAAAATTTTTTATGTAAAATTCCATTTAATTTAACCCTCTTAGCCGGTGTAGGGTGCAGCCGCACCCCAGACCTTCTTTTTCTCACCTATCTTTTTTGATAATTTTTTTTTATTTTTGTCCTTTTTTTTATTTGCATTAAATTCGATTCAAAACACATTCCACCCATTATAAAATTTAAAACCCATTGCTTTTACATGTTTTTTTGGAAAAGTGACTGTGGGGTGCGAATGCACCCCACACCATTGTTAACATTTGCCATAATATTTTTCAACTTATAATTTCTCAAGAGTGTTCTCCAGATAATTATGTTACAATTTTACGATTCTTTTGTTTGAAATAGTATTAATATAAAATTTGGTTATACAATTCGCAAGATTTTACTAGAGTTGGTGCTGCTTCTTGTGTAGGAGGATATAATATCACGCTTGGAAGCCTGTGTCAGTAACTATTTCAATAGAATCCGCCAATACACATATAAGAATTATTTGTTTTGGTGGATTCAGTATATATTTCAGTTTCTTCCCACGTCCTGTTGAGTATAGTTTCCACCTATATTTCTGTTGTTTCTGGCTTTTATTGTTTTTAGTCCCTTTATTTAATTTTTTTTTCTTCCTTTGTAGGAATTGTATTTCTACTACTACAGTAGAACCTCGATTATCCGTCAGGGCACCGGACTAAGGGTATGACGGATAATCGAAAAGACAGTTAACAGAACATTAAAAGAAAATTAAAAATTCATAGTACAACTCTCAAATTTCTTGAGAATACCAATCGATGAATTATTGCATATGCGATGCAGCTTCTCTAGATTATTTACGCAAATCTTTGTCAGTTACAATAGGTTCATCAACATAGCTACAGTCAAATTCCAAGTCTATGTCAGCTTCTGAATCTGTTTGGTTCACCTTTGTTGCCATTTCAATGATTTCTTTATCTGTCAGCAATGGATAGTTTGTGTCCTCATCACAAATCAAATTAACTTTTTTTTTATTTTTTTTACATTAAAATTTTTGCTTATGTAGTCAATACAACTTCTGTATGTACCCTGACGGTTAACAGAGGTGACAGATAATCGAGGTTCCACTGTATATCGAGGGATTCGAGAGAAAAACCGATAACTAACGAAACCATTATTAAGAAATATCGCGATTAAAGATTTTAGGAAGTTTGAAGATTTAATATCGTCATAGGAAGTTTTATCAAATATTTGTTATAGCCAAATGGCAGAGAATTTAATATTTAGTTAGAATAATTTATTTAAGTTTAATTTATAAAAACCTATTTACAAAAAAAATAAAATGTGACATTTATCGGGTTTTACTTTGTTGAATGAGATAACATTTGACTTTATTGGTTTTTATTTTGATTTTTTTTAGTTATAAAATAAAAGTTAATTTTATATTATTCTAACAAAAATAAATTAATCTGCATTATTTTTAGACAATTAAAAGGTAAAATGTGTGTTCTTCCGATTCTTCTCACATTATTACGTCTGGAAATTTGATCCACGATATAATTACCGTTTTTTAAATTGTTATTCAAGCATGCACCTCTTCTGGAAAATATTTTCTTGGCACATCTTTATCAAATCCGTTTTCTTTGCTTCACTTATTGGAAAGATACTTTTATATAACTTTGGTAAATTGCCCAGAGTTGGTAAGTCTATGGTTGCTTTTTGGGATGAAATTTGCTTTAGCCTTTGAGGGCGTAGAGTAGGAGTTTTTTTTTTTTAATTCAAACCAATATTTTCTGATATTTTTATTAACTGGTTACCGTTTTCCGCTATTGTCTTCTTTACAGTATCATCCAGTAGAATTACTGTTAGCTACAGTATTTATTATTCCATCTGAGAATATACAAAGCGTTTTTTAAAAAACTTTTGACACGCTGGAATTCATTCATGGTAAGCTAGTGGAAAGAAACATTTCTTACTAAATGTTTGTTCCTTTCTTTGAGAAGTTTTAGGGGCCAGTCTAGTCCTAATTAGTTTGACAGTTATATTGTACAAAATAAAAATTTTTCTATACTAGACTACTAATACTAGACTCCAGTCATTTCTACAGAGTTTCAATAGTCTTCAGACAACTTTTCAGTACACTTAAATTTAAATTTACAATTGATTTGCTGTGGTACCTTGGAAGCTCTGAGTTTGTTTTTCATTATAAATTAATATGGGAACCATTCTAACCGCTTTTTTTGTTTTCGTAATATTCAATAATCAATTTTCGCTATTTTTTACTGGGTTTTCGCAGGAAAAAAGTGTGCTGAAATTTAATAAACTCTCATAGTCTAAAATTCTTTATCGGATTTTCGCATGAATATTTTGTCAAAATGAACAATTTTGTAATCTTCATCTCCGATAAAATTAATTATCAGTTTTTAACTTTGAAATATTTCTAATAAAATTAGTAGCTTTACACAGGAAAAAGAAGATAAATGATTCTACCGGATTCTCATATTATAAATATGTTTACAACAAAGTATTTTTATCAGTAAAGTTATATATCGGGTTGGTGTTATTTAAAAATATGAGTTAATGGTTTTTACCATATTTGTTTTTATTAGTTATTGTGCTTAAAAATGTTAATATCAAATAATAACATTTCTCAGTGGTAGGAGACGTGTTTTTACTACAGCAGAAATAAAAATAGCAGATTTCATAATTTTGGTATTTATCAGGTTTTCGCTCGAACCCCTCGATATGATCATCTTCAATTTCATGGATTGTTTCCCCTTCTTAGTTTTTCTCTAAAGTAAGTTTACCAATTTCTCAATATTTCCTTTGGTTCATTTATTAATGTCCCTTCATCATTTTTCATGTATGGGTTATTTTTCTGATATCTTCTCAATTTTCTTGTTTCCTTGTGAATGGATCTTATTTACTTTTTTTGGAAATAAGATCCAAAATTTTTCTCTTGGAGTTTGTTTTTGTTGTATTTACTTTTTGGTTTTTGCATGTTTTTTCATAATTCTCAATTCTCTGTTGTATTCTTACCTGCTACTGTCACTAATATTTCTTTCTATTTTTTTTTTCTAATTGCTTCTGCTCTAATCCAGCTAAAGTTTCATATACTCTTTTTAGTTGTTCATAGAATGCATCTTCCTCCTCTTCTGTGGTAGCTTCTATAGTTGCATGAACATTTATTATGCTTATGTTTTGTTGATCCCTTTTTAACCTGATTTTCACATTCTATCCGATATTGGCTTGATATCTGATATCTTATTTTGAGTAAGTAACAGTTTGCTAATATTTATATATTTTACCAGGCGCTGTTGTGGCACAAGAGTAAGGGTAGAGATGTCAAATGGACGTTCTAGAAGAGGTGGTGGCGGTGGAAGGAGAGGACCTTCCCGATATTCAAGGTGATTGATTTTATTTAATTAATTATATATACTTAATCTCACAATAAGTCTCAAGTGTATTTATAATAATTTAGAGATTAATCTGTAGTCTACCGTGTTCTAAGAGATCGAAAATGGCAGTATTTAAATAGATATGTGTAATTTGAGGCTTATTAGTGAGATAACTTTTCAATTTGTATAAATATTGTCCGATATATCGAACAGAAAGTCATATTTATACAAGTTGATGATATTATAGAATATTACGATAGCTATAAAGTGGTTTCGCGCTCATATTTCAGGCCTTCAGCTCTTCCCCTCTCTCCAAACAAGGACCAATGGTCCGTTACACATCTCTTCACCTCACATCGACTAAACATCTACCCACCCTGACCTGTGGAGCAGATAAAATTGTCATCAATCTACTGAAAAATTATTTTTCTCCAATAACAATTCAACTAGATGTTCAATCCAACAAATGTACAACACAGAAGTTGGCATTCGGCACCATAACCACTTCGGCATCATTAACTTTTCTTCTCGGCACAACACTATCTGGGAATGCACACAGGACAGATCAATAACTACAATCCTGCAAAAATTTTAACAATATATTGATTATCTACCGGAAAATCATCAGCACTTAGTAATACTTTAGACTTTTTATATCTTACCTCATACTTATAAAACTAGATCAGGGACGTATCTATAAACATCATTTTTTACTTTTAAACAATATACACTGCACGTCGGAAAAACCGGGCCACCCACAAAATGGGCCATTTTTGATGTCTTGAATTTCCTAAACCTGTTGTCCGATTTAAGAAATTTTTGTAATACAGTAAGGTCTCTTTTTATGCCGATTATTTTTATGCGATTTTGAAGTTATGCGGTTGGTATTTCATTCAAAAATGTCCATTATTAACAATTAGTATAATTAATATTAACTATTCCCATCCAGTAGTCCGAGAGTTTGCAATTCGGGTATTCCCCTTGTTACATGATGTACCATGCAGCTATTATATCAATCTGAATTTCGCATTGAAAGGTATTATATAACCTGTAATTGTTTTGAAAATTAATTTAAATGTTGCTGATTTCAAGTTGCAATATAATAAAATTTTTGATATAATTAAAATAAAAGCACATTTTGATTTCTGGATTGAAACATTTAATTAAGTGTCATAAAGTTATAGGTTCCATTAGAAGAGGTTTTTGCAATCTCAATATCGTTAGTCTGCGTTTTTAATTTCTTCTTTAAGATTTTGACAAATGAAGAACAGGTCAATGAAGAAAAAAAACATCAAAGACACAATTTTTGGTGCACAAACGTCCACCATTTTATGTGATTTTAGAAAATCACAGAATGTATCCCTACATTTTCAATGCAAGTTAATTTTTTTTTGTGGATTTTTTTATATGCGGTTTTCTGAAGAACGTGTCCACCGCATAAAACGAGACCTTACTGTACGTTATAGCCTTATTCTTTAACAATATTACTGTAATAATATTGTTGCTAGACAGGTAAATTTGTCATTGTATACCGGGCGTACCCATCAAACGCTTTATTTTCTCAAAGTTCACCACACACTATGGAATATTCTAGCATTTAAAAATACTGAAATACTACTATATCCTTATGTTTTCTTAACATTCTGTTTTTTTATTCATTCGCTAGGTTGGATAATAAAACTGTTACAGTTGGAAAAATGAAAGAATACCCATGATCAATCACATCAATGACATATTATTCAGATTATTAATAATCTATCTCTCTCGTTTGTTATTTATGAAAAAAAAACAGCAAATACAAAATATGTGATTAATGTGATCGTTCATGGGTATTCTTTCATTTTTCCGGCTGTAGGAACTTTAACAATTAGCCATGTTCTTCATCAATAGAGGGTGTTTCTAAATAAGTGCAAGAAACTTTAAGGGGTAATTATGCATGAAAAAATAATGACCATTTGCTTGATAAACATATGTCCGCAAATGCTTTGTTTCCAAGATACGGGATGTTTAATTTTTTTCTTAAAAACTGAAGATTTATTTGTTGCTCTAAAATCGGTTGAGATATAATGAAATTTGGTAGGTTTTAAGAGGTAGTTACTATACATTTTTTGACATACAATTAAGAATTTTATATTCACCTTTGTCCAACATCCTGAAGGCCACTAAGGATTATGAGAAAGAAGATGTTCACCATTGGTGCACCTATGGGTCATATTACCTGTATGCGTGCCAATGATGAATATTAAATTCCTAATTGTATATCAAAAAATCTCAATAACTACCTCTTAAAACCCACCAAATTTCATTTGCATATCTCAACCGGTTTTAGAGTCATAAATAAATCATGAGTTTGTAAGAAAAATTTCACCATCCTCTATCTAGGAAATGAAGCATTTGTGGACGTATATTTGAAAAGCAAACTGTCATTATTCTTTCATGCAGAATTACCCCTTAAAATTTGTCGCACTTATTTAGAAATATCCTGTATTGATAAAGAACATGGCTAGTGGTTGGAATTTCCTAACTTTTTTATTATCCAACATAAGCGAATGAATTAAAAAACAGAATGTTAGAAAACCTGAGGGTATAGTTGGGTTTTAATTTCAGTATTTTATAAATGCTAGAATAGAATATTCCACAGGGTGTGGTGAACTTTGAGAAAAAAACACAATTTTATTGGTACACCCTGTATATAATGACAATTTACTGTTAAAGTATAAGGCTATAACATATTAAAAAATTACTTAAGTCGGACAACAGGTTTGGAAAATTCTAGACATCAAGAATGATCCATTTTGTGGGTTGCCAGTTTTCTCTGACACGCAGTGTATTAAAGGGTTTTAAATTGTGATTTAAAAATTTTGACTTTTGAATTGGGAAACAAGATTAAAAGAGTTTATTTAAAAAATTTCACTAAAACTAGACATAAAAAACTGATTATTAAATTTTTAAATAAGTAGGAGTATAAAAGAACAGACATAATTGTTTGCAAATATACAAAAAATTAGTTGATGTTTTAAATTATCTAGAACACTTTATAAGTTGCTTTTACTAAGATGCTAAATAAAAAGTGATTTGTCTGGTGGCTGGTTAAATATCATCAATGAAAACGAGCTGGGTCAACTGCATCCCTCAACCAAAAAGTGAGATGTTTCCAACTCATTCAACTATCCCCCACAACAGGGAAACATTGCTGATAATGTAAGAAAAATAGATTTTTCTCATTGTTACATATTTTTTTAAGCACAGAGTTTACAAATATTCATTAATCAGATTGATGATTAGTAATTTTAAATGTCGAAGATGTATTTTAAAGATATGCAACAATGACTTTAGTAGTAAGTGTCTCGGAACCATACCAGAAATACCTCAAATGTTATTTGTACATGTTTTTTTTCTGTTTTCTCTCGCCTTTGCTGCCGAATTTCTAATGCTTCTAGTAGGTTTTATACATGTATAGTGTTAGGAAATATGCTATGTTGTGCAGCTTCAAATTTCTTCTCGTGAGTTCTTAGATGAGTTACTTTGTTTTTTAAGGTATGACAGATGTATGAGGTTTTTTGTATTACAAAATTCTACATTTTTTATGTTTGATTGTATATACTCAATTTTATCAATCTTATGTTTCATTTTGATGAATAAAAAATCATGAAATATGTATTTTCTCAGTAATTACTTTCGACAAAAATTTCTGAACCACACTCACTGGCACAAAATTCTGCCACCCAAAATTTTTGATTAAGTTTGACAATTTATAATTTTATTATTTGCACTCCGATTTTCAAGATTCTTGCATCAGTTTATAGGTACATGCTTTGGTGTCGTTTGTTATTTTGATAACAAAAAATTTTTGCTTAGATGGCATTATACGGGGGTGAATGGAAGTGTTGTATTTTCTCCTTAACTTTAATAAATTCTGTGGAAAAATTGGAGGATTGATTTTGTTACATACTGTTTTTGTATAATCCTGGAGGTATCCCAAAGATTTAGTTTTTTGAATTATCCGAATATCTCTTTTCTTGTAAGAGCTGTACAATTTTTTGTAAATAAAAACACTGATTGACTCCTAAACATAAATATCTTAAATAGAGGTTGGATTGATAAGATTAGAATGGCCCGCATGCAGTCCAGATCTCAATCCTATTGAGCATTTATGGGATGAATTAAAAATAGCTATTCACCATCTCCTAGGCCTCCAAACAATTTGGTACACTTATTGCCCTGGTAGAGGAATATCAAGCTATTCCCCAAGCAAGGATAACACATCTTTATTCAATGCCAAACAGATTGCAAGCAGTCGTTGCTGCAAGAGGTGGCCATACCCGCTATTGAATTGTTTTGTGTTGTTAATTTTAGTGCATTTGATATTTTTAATTAAGTAAACCTTCAAAGCAGTGTTTTTATTTACAGCTTTTAAATGAAAAGAGATATTTAGATAATTCAAAAAACAAAATCTTAGGATTAAACCTCCAGGATAATACAAAAGGAGTGTGTAACAAAATCAGCCCTCCAATAGGGAACTTACATAAAATTTTAAATTCGAAAAAAATGTTATAAATCACAACAGAACATAATTTAAAACATGTATCAAATATTAAAAAGTTTTGTTTGGCCCCTAAAGATGATTAAAAATTCAAATTAAAACAGGTGGCCCAAAACGCGTCGTGACGTCATTCGTTTAAATTATGTTTACATTCTTCCAAAAAAGTAAACAGAATTTAAAATTAGACATTATAAACGTCAGTAAAAAATACAGTTATGTAACCTCACAAGTGTTTTTGATCGTTTGAACTATTTTAAATGTCATTTAATAGTGTCAGTGTCAAAACGAATGCCAAACCTAATAGGGAACTTGCACATTTTTTCATTGCATAATAACATTCAGTTTCCTTTAAAAATAATATTTCCAAAATTTCACGCCTTAAAACCTCATAATAACAGAAGTACAAATTTAAAATCTATATATTTTTTTTTGTTTTCTGGCCTTGGTTTTGAGAACCTTTAGTCAATTTAAAATAGTTCAAACGATCAAAAACACTTGTGAGGTTACATAACTGTATTTTCTACTGACGTTTATAATGTCTAATTTTAAATTCTGTTTACTTTTTTGGAAGAATGTAAACATAATTTAAACGAATGACGTCACGACGCGTTTTGGGCCACCTGTTTTAATTTGAATTTTTAATCATCTTTAGGGGCCAAATGGAACACAAAAACAACTTTTTTATCTTGGATACATGTTTTAAATTATGTCCTGTTGTGATTTATAACATTTTTTTCGAATTTAAAATTTTATGCAAGTTCCCTATTTTTCCACAGAATTTTTTAAAATTAGGAGAAAGTACAATGCTTCCATTCACCCCCCGTATAATGCCATCTAAGCAACAAATTTTTGTTACCGGAATAATAACAAACGACATGAAAACATGTACCTACAAACTGATGCAAGAATCTTGAAAATCGGAGTACAAAATAATAAAGTTATAAATTGTCAAACTTAATCAAAAATTTTGGGTAACGGAATTTTGTACCGGTGAGTGTATTTAGAAGCGAATGACAATTCCTAGATGTCAAATCTTTGAAATGAGAAGAATTAAGACAGATTTATATAGAGGTGTGTTTTGATATACAAAATTAGGCTTTTCGTTTTGTTATTTTACTAGCCAGGGCTGTTTCGTCGCTGATCCAAGTCCACAGAATTTTAGAATGTATTCTTATATATTTTGAGTATGATCGCTGTTTAGTAATTTTTCATTTTCCAGGTAATTGACCAAGATAATGGTCCTGTTGACCAAGCATTTTTACATTGTTCTGTTCTATGCACCTCTTACTGCATTGACTGATTTTTAGCTGTTACATGTGACATTGTCAATTTTCTTGTCTCAATTGATTCTATGATTCTTAGTTTATTAAAGTTAATTATAAATATCTCGATTAAATTTTAAAAGATTTTGTGGTATGTTTGGTATAAATATTTTTAGTTTGTGTTAAATCTTCCATCTTTTCTTCCCCTCGATTAATGTTACATACGTGATCTGGCAACTGCTTATTTTGACTTCTAACAAACGTTTATATTTTTAAGGTCTAGATCTCCGAGACGTTCCAGAAGTCCAAGATCTCGTTCTCGCAGCCGAGATTCCAGAGGACGATCTGATTCAAGGGACAGACGTTAAATTTTAAGATTTATCATTTAATTTATAAGTTCAAGAAGGAAAGATTTTCTGGATAATAAGTATAATCTTGATATTTTACAGTTTTTACAATGATTTTTATTTCTAAGTTTGTATTTTGTCTATATTTAGTCTCGTATTTTGACTTCATAATCAAATAAAGAAATTACACGTGATTTTTTAGTAAGTCAGTCATTATTTTATCCTATATTGAAATCCTTTTTAGAAGAGCCATGGAACATAAAAAAATATTAATTTGATGATCTTATTCATAAGAAATTGATTACAAGAGAAATGAGCCCTCCATTTTCCAAGTGAAAATGTTGGTTAAAGAAGTCAGCACTCATTCATACAAATACGTTTGCTGAAAGCTTTGAATTCGAGGACTTACAGTTTGACATTGCTATTAAACTTAAGGAATCATCAGGAAGATCAAAATAAATCGAGTGAACCCAATTCCTGTAGAGGATAAGGTTCAACCATGAGTTGTGTCAGTATTACAAACAAAGAACCGTCTATAGCAAATAATGCAAAAACACAAAGGTTGTGCGGGCTAGATCACCTTATAAAAATGGATAATGACAGAAAACCTAGTGGAACGTCGACCGAAGTGAATGAGGGTGGATAACTAGAGGAGAGCAGTCAGAGACTTGTTTATGCTTGGAGGGGGAGGGTGAACGTGTTTTCCTTTGAAAAATCTTTTTAAAACAGAATGTAATGTGAAAAACAATATTTTTATAGGCCCTCTATTCACTGTTGCCAATTTTCAATGTTCGGGGGCTACGATAAAACAAATTATGTCTACTACTAATTATGCAACCCACAATTCGTATCTTAAATAATGATTATTTTTCAGAACTCTAATTTACTTTTTAAATTGAAAAAAATCTTTTTAGACCAGACGAAAACGGCGGGTTCGTTGGAAAAAATATTCCCATGAGATTTTTTTGCATAATCACATTTGTAATACACCCCAGAATAAGGTTAAGTCGCCCACGAGAAAAGTGTTCCAAATTTTTTTTAATGAAATTGTAAAAATTATTATTTTTGGCCTGGACAATTTTTTAGGTTTCTTAGACCATTCTGGACAAAAAAGGTCTATTGTAATTTTTCTCCAGTTGATGGTTTTCGAGTTATAAGCAATTTAAAATTTGAAAAACGCAAAAATGGCAATTTTTAAGACTTTAACTCGGTTAAAAATTATTATTATGAAAGTCAGAAAGTGACTAAATCAAAGTTTAAAGCCCCCCCCCCCCACATGATCCTGAAGAAATGTGTCATTAATTTATTACTAAGCTGTTATTTTTAATTATTAACAATAAGCCGTAAGAGCGTATTGACGCGGCTGTAAATGTGAGTGCGAGTATGATGCCCCATTGGACTGCCGGAATGGCATCTCTCTCGCACTCACCATAGACGGCCACCTAATACGTGGCGGCGTTCATTATTATTACTTAAAAATAACAGCTTAGTAATAAAATTATGACAAAAATTTCTTCAGAATCTTGTAGGGGAGGGAGGGGCTTTAAACTTTGATTTAGTCACTTTCTAAAGTTTTACCTAATTTATTATAAGCCTTGAAAATGGCCATTTTTCGTTTTTTTTTTCAATTTTAAATTATTTATAACTCGAAATCGATCAACTTTAGAGAAAAATTACAAGAGACCTTTTTTTGTCTAGAATGGTCCAAGAAAACTAACAAAAATTTGTACGGGCCAAAAATATTGATTTTTGCAATTTGATTAAAAAAATTGTTAAAAAAAATAGGACCACTTTTCACGTAGGCGACTTCTTGTTCTTGAACCTTATTCTGGGATGTCTCACGAATGTGATTATGCAAAAAAATCTCATGGAGATATTTTTTCTAACGAACCCGCCGGTTTCGCCTTGTCTATTTCTCTCTAGAATATATCGTAGAAACAAAAATAATAAATAAATTGCATTTCCAAGATTATCCTGTATCATTATATTTTTGTCTTTACGTATCTGTCAACTTTAAAGTGATTAAAGATATTTATTTATTTACAGGGCCGTAACTACCATTGGGGCAACCGGGACAGTCCCCGGGGCTTCCGTTTGGTTGGCCGGCGTGCATAGATTTTAACGAGGAAAATAAAAATATAAATTTTAAAAGCCGATCCCAACGAAAGATTTTAAAAAGACCACAACATAGTTTTAATTTTTCACTGGGGAAATTAGTCTTTTCGATTAAAATGCAATTGGAACAGAATAGGGCCCCTGAAGACTGAGCTAAGCTGGGGCCCCCGACACCTTAACATAAAAAATTTAAATTATTACTTACGAAATCAGTTATTTCGGGGTAACAAAACCTAAAATGCCATTGCAAGAGATGGCCCGGGCTAAGCTGGGTATGACGTGGTACGTTAACCCTTAGCATTGAACAGAACTTCTACGAAATAAAATATAATATAGTTTATATTAGTGTACATATGATAAATTAGCGGCATTGACCGCTAATGAACTATGTATGTTGTGATTTAGTATTGTATATATAAACCAACAAGAAGAGGCGACGACTCATTGAGATCAATCGTTAGTCACGCGACAAAGAAATAATACGCTAGTCGTGACATTGTAATTGTTTACATATAGACCGTTGTTATGTTTAAATCGAACACTGTTGAAGTTCAAATATAATTATAGTGGGCGCTATAGCTCGGCCACCAGACGTATTACCAACTCATGGGGCCCCCGAGACCTTTCGTAAACATATAAATTGTGACTGACGAAATTAGTTATTTTGGGGAAATAAAAACTAAAATGCAACCGGAATAGGGCCCCCAGGTCCCAGTTACTTTCTCTTAACCAATTTACCCCAGACCACATCTTGGTACATGAAAGGAACCACATATTGAAAAGAAAGGTACCTATAGATAAGATAGAATGAGCACATTAGGATCAGTCACACCAGTACACTGACCAGCTTCACTGAGTGTGTTTGGCTCACTCTGCAGAAGCTTAGGGCACCTTAAGGTGCATTTAAATAAAAGCGAACACGAACGAAGGAACGAATTCGTAGGTGTTCGCTTGGTTATTCGTTAGGTACAAAGTAAGACCATCATTGTAGCGAACGAACGCATTCGTTGATAATCCGTCCGCAATGTCAGATACAGATGAATATGTAATCATTAGCGCTGCTAATTTTATAGTTATTGCAGGACATGCTGAAAAAAATAAAGAAGAGAGTGTGGTGTTTACACAGGAGGGAAAATGCAAATATCAAACATTTTTCCGGACCCCCTTACTGGAAGTAAATTCCCCAGACCTCCCGGTAGGGGCCCCCAACATCGTACTTACGGCCTGCCAGAACAACATAAATTCTGAAGTTGTAAATAATAAGCTATATGTAATAATATATTTAAAAAACATTAAAAATTGTAAATTCTCGATAAATAATGTTAATCCGACATTTGTTGATGAACTGTAGCCTTCACGCAATTGCTTTTCCCTTGATAAATCGTATAAACTATAAAAAACGTAGATTTTCTACAAAAAAGTTTATACCAGTTTTTTCATATAGAATTTGATTTTGTTGTTTTTTTGCAAATCTTGAAAACTTTAAAAATTGTAAATTCTCGCTAAATACATAATGTTAATCCGACATTTTTAGACGAACTGTAGCTTCCCCGCAATTGCTTTTCCCTTGAGGAATCTTATGAACTCTAATCGTGATTCGAGAGTGCCCCCCGTAACATTCAACGTGTCTTGGTTTGTTTATTTCTAGTGCATCTTTATTGTGATTTTAGTATAGGCATAATTCAACTCATATTGATTGATTTCTACAGCTTATCTCTAAAAATTGAGTCAAGCTCATTCTAAAACTTTTTTTTATTGTAAAAAGCTGTTCTTCAGTGACTATTCTTACCGGGCCATTCTAAATACAATACAACCTGCCACATCCGGACGATTCTACCGTCCGCATCTACCGAGAAAGGCAGTCCTGCTGTTGGACAACAAACCCTCGCATGCCGACCCAAAAGAACTAAAAGATGGCGAAATAAAGTGTCTTTTTTGCCCCTAAATTGTGACATCCCTCTGTAAGCCTATTATAGAATCTATAAAGTGTATATCGACAAAAGCTATTGACGGCGTTGTTTGCTGGAATGGACGACGCACAGTGGTGAATTTTGCCGAACACCTGGCCAAAATGCAAAAATTTAAGTCTATATATTCCGAGAAATTTTATATGAATCTTGCTCTGTAGGTTTCTGAGGATCATAAACGGCCATTGAGAGTAGAACAATACAAGCATATCACATATTTTTATTAGTGTAAAGTTGGGATTGAACGAAAGCGGACCGAATAAAATTAAAGTGTGTTATACAATTGAGGCATTGTTAGGTTTTCGTTTAAAACTATAGACGTATATTATTTTGTTATTTTATAGTGGATGCTATTTCTGGAGGTAAGTGGAGTATTTCAATATACTTTTTAGATTCTTTTCCCTAATATAAACTTTATTTACAACATATTTATAAAATGATGGCAAGAATGTTCAATCGTTTTCTGTTTACCAAGTTTTAAAATGGGAAAAGTAAAAAATTCGGCTTTGCTCAGCAAAGATTTCTTGCTTAATAAATAACTTAATATGTACATATATAAATATTCCTTAAGAAATCATCTGCAACAAGTTGCAAACTTAGCGGAATTCTTCATTTTAAAAAACTGTAACATGCTGGAGAATTTCTACATTAAGAGACTTTAATGTTATGGTCAGTTAATAAAGTAAAAACAAAATATGAAGCAGCTGATCAAGTAAATTTACAGTTTTTTTTTACACAAGAACCGCCGTTTTTTGTTATTTTTTTTGCTTTCTTCTTCTTTTTTTTAATCTTTAAGTTCTTTTACCTTTATGTATAGGTCTATCTTTTTGCTTTCTTATTTTTATATCTTTTAATAATTTTGGCCGTGTGTGTCCAAAAATTTTGACTTTTTTTAAAAATAAAATGCATAAACGATACTTTATATTACGAAGTCAAAAATAGGAAGGTCAACTCTTAATACATCTTAATTGTTTTGTAAATGGATCCGATTAATTATAATTATTCCCTACCAATGTGTGGCTTCTTAACACAAAGTTTCGTTTATGCATTTCATTTTTAAAAAATTAAAATTTTTGGCTCACACGACCAAATTTATTAAAAAATATAAAAGGAAGCAAAAACATAGGATTATCTTCTTCACGTGCCATCTCCGCGACGGAGGTTGGCAATCATCATGGCTATTCTAATCTTAGATGCTGCTGCTCTGAATAGTTCGCTTGATGTGCATCCGTACCTTTCCTTTAAGTTACGCAACCATGAGATTCTTCTCCTTATTTTCAAATATTTCCAGTCTTTTGTTGACTCTTCTTATGACTTCGTTGTTTGTTATATGCTCGGTCCATGATATCTTCAGGATTCTTCTATACACCCACAGTTCAAATGCTCCCAACTTTTTAGTGATCGACGCGTTAAGTGTCCATGCTTCTATCCCGTAAAGCAGGATCGCAGTGGTGTCATGGCAAAATTAGCAGTGCCGGAACGCACTGCTAATTTTTGTTTACAAAACCTAAATTCTCTATTTATTTTTTTTTCTTTTCTTAACCAGTGGGAACGGTGTTCCCACACCATGACACCACTGCAGGGTCGAGAAAATATAACACCTTGCCTAAAGTCTAATTTCAGTTCTCTTGCACAAAGTACCTTTCTCATTTTATTGAAGTTTGTTCTTGCTTTCTCTATTCGAACTTTGATTTCTTTGGAGTACTCCTACATAAGAATACTATAAGATTATATATAAGAGTAATATGACTTAAAGATTAAGAAAATGAATAAGAAATAAAAAAAATAACAAAAAACGGCGGCTCTTGTGTAAAAAACTGTAAATTTACTGGATCAGATGTTTCATATTTTGTTCTTACTTTATTAACTGACCATATAATATTAAAGTCTCTAAATGTACAAATTCTCCAGCATGTTATATTTTTCTAAAATGAAAAATTCCGCTAAGCATGCACCTGGCTGCAGATGATTTTTTGAGGAATATTTATATACATTTTATACTATTTATTAAGCAAAATATCTTTGCTGAGCAATGTAGACGTTTTTACTTTTCCCTTTTTAAAACTTGGAAAACTTAAGACGATTGAAAATTCTTGCCAATATGTTGTAAATAAAGTCTATTTTACGAAAAAAAGTCTGGAAAGTGTATTAAAATACTCCACCTACCTCCAGACATAGCATCCACTATAAAGTAACAAAATAATACACGTGTATAGTTCTAAATGAAAACCAACCAATGCCCCAATATTATTGTGTAACACACTTAATTATTTGGTCCGCTGTCGTTCAAATCACAACTTTACACTAATATAAATATATGATCTCATAGGCGCCCATACCCATGGGCACGGCCCCCCTAGCTTTAAACTATAATATAATATCCAAAGTATACAAAATGTAATGTGCAACACCTTCACGTCTGGCTCTTCCCCTAAAAAAATTTTTAGATGGGCGCCCATGCATGATCTGCTTGTATTGTTCTACCCTTAACGGCCGTTTATGATTCTCAAAGGCCTACAGAGCAAGGTTCATATAAAATTTCTCGGGGTATACCATTAAACTTAAATTTCTACATTTTGACCAGGTTTTCGGCGAAATTCACCACTGTGCGACGGAGAAAACGTTACAGAGACTCTATAAGAAGTGGTCTTGACATCAGGATTTTTTCATACTCGGATTCGTCGGTCGTCACATTGATCCGGATGTGGCAGCTTTTACTGTATAAAATTTGGGGTATTGCCTATTTCACAATCCATTTTGTAATCCGTTTTGGAATCCAATAAAAAAGAATTGAAGGATAAATGAAACACAAAAAAAGGTCAAAATACGTTTTTAATATTCCAAATTTGTAATACCTACAAAATATCTTAAAAAGAACATTTTTAACGTTGGGATAAAACAATATCTCAATGTCATTATTGTTAATTTCTTTCATAACACTCTGAAAGATTAAATTCTTTAATAATTATTATTGTGCTTAATAATATAATACAGAACCAAATAAAGTAAATGCCAGTGTGACAAAATAAGTCCATTAGGCATTTAATCATTCAAAATTAGTTCTTTTGGTGTAGAAAGAGGGACCAATGCGTGATATAATATATGTTAATTAAATACATGCACCATTATTGTAGCTTATGTTATAACAAACACTTTTAGGGTCTTGGAAAAGATGCCTGACAGGTATAAAGAGATCTGGCGCTAAAAGGCTCAATGCTGTCTCTCCTCGTGTTTTATAAGTTTACAGAAATTATTTAAAGGTGAATAATAGAAGGGAACAACATCCATTGCATTGGCGGAAAAATCAATAAGACACAAGAAGATAGATGTAAAAATAATTGCAATCAAGCAACTAATTACAATAGCTTAAAAAACATTGTTAGATTGACCTCCTGACTGGCTGATCTAAAAAGAGAAATCTTCTGCACCGTCGACAGGCAACCAACTTTACGGAAAATGCTCTCGTACAGTTATTTGATACTTTCTTATAAATTCATAGCTCTACTATCAAATACTGACGTTGATATTGCCGCACAAATATGTGCGAAATAAATAATATTATTATTATAAATTAGAAACAAATTCCTATGGACAAAATATTTAAAGTGATCTAAATCATATTGAATATAATGAGAATATAATGTATGTAAGTCAAAATAGTTCTAAAACTGGTATTTTTTAGCGAATTTCTAAGCAGTTGGTTACACTGTGACGATGTATAAATGTCATAGATAAAAATTTAAAAGCAAATTCAGGTATGTGATTTGTTTTAGTTATTATAGACCTATACGAAGAAAACCTAAGTTGAAAATATGGCATTTTTTACAATAAATTGTTAATTATTTAAAAAAGGCGCCAAAATCTCTACAGAAAATGTATAGCTTTTATTTATATACATAAGCCTACAATAACTAAAAAAGTTCAGATACCTGGATTTGTTAAATTTAGTTTGTCATTTTTTCTGCACGATTTTTCCTGATCCTACTCAATTCTCACTATGTATTTTACCTACATATCCACGAAAAATTAGTAATAGTGCAAAAATAGATGTTCAAGATCGGAGAAAATTAAAAACATCATGAAAAATGCCAAATCTATTTGGCATCTAACTTTGAATTGTTATTGAGAAGTTTTGTTAATTGTACAAGGTCACCAACGCCAACCAAATTCGTTAAAAATCGTAATCAAGGTACAAATAATAATCAATATACAGTAACCGCCATGCTACTAGACAAACGGGTAGATTGAGGTAATACAGTCGTGGATCCTTCACTTGTTGCACTGTTTACTTTTATGTCTAGTGACGTCTGAACGTTAGAAAATGTATAGAAATAGAAATATAAACATAGAAAATTGACAAGATGATCGAACAGCTGTATTTAAAGTTTATAGTTGTCATTTAGTCCAGGGCGCATCTGTTTTGAGGTGGACGTTGAGAGGTGACTCAAATTTTTTTGCAGAAATTGCTTTAAAATAACTCAAATAATAATATTTGAGTTATCCTCCCACTCAGAAAGGTCCGGAACATTGTTTAAATAATCAAAATGTCAAAATATGAAGGAAGAATTCGATTTTTTTCTTCGTTTTTTGATTACTTTAAAAGTATTAATTTCCGAGAAAAGTTTTACTGACATAAAAGTTGCGTAATTAAATTTGCTACAAAATAGAATTGGTTGAAAATTTAAAAAATGGTCACCCTTGTTGCAAAATAACAATAATTGCGAAAAAACAAGTATTCGCATTTTACGTTTTTCAACCATTTATGCTACACCTAGGACCTTCATATTTTACCCAGAAAAACTTTACGATACAGTAAAACAATACTCTAAATTTCATTAAGATCGGTTTAATAGATTTTGCAAAATAAATTTTACAATCCAGCTTTCGCAAAAAAATTCATTTTTTCAAAATGTTACAGGACTGAAAATAAAGCAGATAGCAAGTTGAAATTTTTTTTGCATATAGAAGAGTACTGTACCTTTCATTTGCAATTTGCAAAATTAAAATTGATTAACTACCACGGCGCGAGTCAGAAATTTTTTTAAATAAACATTAATTTTTGGTGCTACGTGCAGGACAGCGGTGTTAGATTCACACAAGTTGATTTCCACCAAAATTTCTCCCAATCTTTATCTAATATATTACAGTGGAACCCCGATAAGTCGGCCCCCGATAACCCGGAAGACCGGCTAACCCGGACCGATTTTTATCAGACAAACATTTCAACAATAAAAATGTATGTAATATAATATTTGAGAGATAATGAGTATTTGTGTAATTTTAACTACATATACGATAGTAAAAATGACTCATGGCACACTACGTTCATTGTCGTGTTATCGGAAACAACAGGCACCTGTAGTATCCTTTATTTATTTCAAACTGTCTTAGCATTGTTTAAAAAAACTAAGACTATTAAAAAATTCTTTTTTAAACAATGGTCTTAGTCTTCACTGTTATTAAATAACATAACATCGTTGCGATTGAGACTGTATTGTGTGTAGTACAGTCGTATTGTTCGCTTCCGTTCTGTAATCATTCGTAAATCTATTTAGATTTTGTGTTTGCGTGTTTTTTTGTCTACGAAATGGCAACAGAACGTAAAAATGTTGTAGTGACAATGGAAAAGAAACTAGAAGCATTAGGTAGAAGTGATAAAGGCGTAATTGATACGTAATTTAGATGTGTACTGTGCATATATTATTTCATGTTATTTCAATTATAACGGAGTTTATCTGTAAGTATACCGTATCTTATTAATTTTTACCATTTTCTCCGGCTAACCCGGATTTTCGATAACCCGGATCAGCCGCGGTCTCGATTAATCCGAGTTAACGGGGTTCCACTGTACTTTCTTACTCTATATTTTGTTGTATTTTAATATTTTAATTCCACAAAAATCAAACTAATTTTATTGTTTGTGAAATATTGTTTAAACGATTGCATATGTTTAAAAATAATAAACTTTTATTCTCCAAGTTAAAATATATTAACAAAGAAAGTTTTTGCTAAAAAAGTGTTATTTCAAATAACAGAGTATGTGTTTTTACACATGTGTTTTTAATAACAGAGAAATGTACTAAAAATTAAAATGTATCAATCATTATCAAAGGTCACTAGAATGTCTAATCAGAGCAAACTATCCGTTGTCCTGCGAGTAGCACCAATAATTAATGTTTATTTAAAAAAATTTCTGACGCCGTGGTAGTTAACCGATTTTAATTTTGAAAATTGAAAATGAAAGGTACGGTATTCTTCTATATGCAAACGAAAATTCAACTTGCTATCTGCTCTAGTTTCAGTCCTGTAACATTTTGAAAAAATGTTTTTTTTTGCGAAAGCTGGATTGCAAAATTTATTTTGCAAAATCTATTGACCCGATCTTAATGAAATTCACAGTGTTATTTTATCATATCGTGAAGTTTGTCTGTGTAAAATATGAAGGTCCGTGTAGCATAAATGGTTGAAAAACGTAAAATGCGAATACTTGTTTTTTATGTTTTTTTTTTCGCGATTATTGTTATTTTGCAACAAGAATGACTATTTTTTAAATTTTTAACCAATTCTATATTGTAGGAAATTTAATTACGCAACTTTTATGTTGGTACAACTTTTCTTGGAAATGAATACTTCTTAAGTTATAATCAAAAAACGAAGAAAAAAATCGAATTTTTCCTTCATTTTTTGACATTTTGATTATTTAAACAATGTTCCGGACCTTTTTGAGTTGGAGGATAACTCAAATATTATTATTTGAGTTATTTTCAAGCAATTTCTGCAAAAAAATTTGAGTCACCTCTCAACGTCCAAATGTACTAATATTTTTACCCCTGGTCTAATTGTATTAAAGTTATAAAGTATAGTAATATTTTTGGTGTTTGAATAAAGTTTTTTTTTAGTTGTTTTTTAAGGTTTTCAAGTGAAGAACAATTATTTTCAATAGTTTTATGATAGTCACATGGCATGACAGACATAAAAGTCACAGGTGAGAACGGGCCGGATTAGCCCACACCTAGACCGTGTGTCTACTAGCATGGCGCTTATTGTATATATAACCCAAACATCGGGATGTTCTACAGGAACAACCACTTCTTCGCAACTAAAACTACCAACATCTTCAACACTAAACTGTCGCCCTTCCGGAGCGCATTTAAGACGGCGGTGGCGGAGGTGGTGACGTCAGCAAAGAACTGACGTCTATTCCGGGTGGAGGCGGCGGAGGGAAACTGCTCGGCGGCCAAGACGTGAACGGTGGCGGCGCTCCAGGCGGTGGCGGTTGATTCGACGTCCATGGAGGCGGTAGCGCCATCGTTTGTGGCGGACTTGAAGCACCAGGAGGTGGTGGCGGCGGCATAATTCCCGGAGGCGGCGCTGGAGGCCATGGCATCGGCGCAGGGGCCGGCCAAGACGGCGGAGGGATGCTGCCGCTTGGTATCATTTGCATCGGAGCTCCAGGCATTGGAGGAGGCATGATGGGTCGAGGAGGTGCTTGGGTTTCAAAAATGTTGAAACTTGAAACTGAAATGGAACGTGTAGTATTAGAGTAATATCTTACAAATACTTAAAAATCCTAAAGTATTAGAAGTACTGAAATAGTATATTTAAAACATATTGCAATAACTATTTACAAAACCCACAAGGAAAAGAAAGTGTTTTTCCTGTAGTTGGCTGTATATCATCAATCACAAACATTGGAAAAAATCCTTTGTAAAAAGTATACAATTTTATTAAAATCCCTTTAAAGGGCTACATCACAACAAAACGTTTTCGATTTTTATAAAAAAATCATCATCAGTGTTAGATAAACTGGATGCTAGCTGAGCCACCAAAGAAAAATATCCGGGTAAAAACCCTTTAAATATAACATAGATGCGTTAAAAGTGCAATGACTTAATGGCGACTAAATGTAATTGGAATGTAAACAACTCAATTTGGATCCCACGTGTTGGGAAATTTCAATACATTATCTTAGGGCATTATCCTAGTTGCCATGTGACCATCATCAGGCATTTTATTAAAGTATGCTCCTTATGCAAGTTTAAAATCACCAGTGGCATTTGCACCAAGTAGCAAAGTTAATCGTTCTTTAGACCATTTATAACCAGGCGCAGATTTTTCGGTTTTTGAAATGTACGTGCGATCAGACATTTGCTTCAAACAAAGTCCTGTTTTGTCTACGTTAACCACTTGTTTAGGTTTATAACCACCTTTTTCTATAATTCCCTTTAATATGTTAAGATATTCCTTAGATGCGGCCTCATCTCATTTTATTTTAAAATTATGCATAAACAAGTGGAAATAGAAAAGAGTGTGCATCGAGATTGCGTTTGCTTGATAATGACAACATGGAACCGTTATAGCGAAACATTTTAGGCCGTATATCGAAACCGTGCCATTGTGCCGTAATTGAACAGGGCCGTTATAGCGAAATGCCGTATACAGAGCGGCCGTATAGCGAGGTATGGGTGTATTTAAAAATAATAAAACCCACAGATTTTCAAATCAAGATGTTTTGGACTTCAGGAATATTCTATTTAGACAGACTCTGCTTAAAACCGGCAACACTGAGCTGCAAGGTTCCATAAGTTTTATATTGGGATATGCTGCCCACACTGCAAAGTGACTGCGGAACGCAGAATAGGAGTAATAGTAGAAGAATCCGGATCTCTAGAAGCAGAAATCAATAGCAGAGTAGAGAAAACGCTACAACTGTATAATACAATGAACAAAAAATTTATATGCAGAAAAGTAGAAAAGAAATACATACATAGGTATTACAGAATACATAAATGAAAGTTTTCAAATCAGTTTATAGACCTGTTCTGACTTTTGGCAGGGAATCATGGGTACTGATGGAATAGCAAAAGAGCAAGATATAAGCTATAGTGATGCAGTTTTTAAGAAGAGTTAAAGGTGCTACTAAAATGGATAGAATAAGAAACACGTATATAAAGAACGAACAAATGTTTTGCGGATGATCACGATATTGAATATATGACCCGCAAAATCATAGAAGAGTACCGGAACTGGGGTTTAGAAGTGAATACCAAGAAAACGGAATATATGTGCGTTAGAGGTATACAGCAGGATCTAGCGTTGGAAAATGAAATAACTATTAATAACTGTCAGGAATATAAATACTTGGGTCTTAAAATTACACCAGATGGAACATTGGACAATAATATCCAAGAAAGGTGCACACAAGGAAGAAAAGCTATCGCATTATTGAACAAAATCCTATGGGACCAAAGTATATCCAAAGAAAATAAACAACATCTATAACAGCATTGTTAAGAGCATTATAACATATAGCAGCGAAGTTTGGCCACTTAAAGAAAAGTCCGAAAATATGCTCAGAACAACTGAAATGGACTTCTGAAGAAGAGCTGCTAGTATATCAAGAATACATAAAATCAGAAATACAAGAATATTGGAGATAATGGATGTAAAGCATACAATAATGGACGATATAAAAACAAAGCAACTAAGATGGTTTCGCCACGTACAACGTATGGAAGACGACAGATTACCCAAGCAAGTGCTACGATGGGCACCAAAAGGGCGGCGGAAAAGAGGAAGACCTAGGAAAAGCTGGATAGAAGGAATCCATAGGGAAATCAGAGAAAGAGGCTTGAACGAAGACATGTGCTACGATAGAGAACAATGGCGATTGGGAATCGGAAGACGTCGTAGAACGTTATGAACCGATTATATATAATAACCGAATATATAATATAATATAAAGAACGAACTGAAAATACAATCCACATTAGAGTTATTATGTCTATTCGTGCAGCACATCCTGAACTTACCCTGAGGGAGAACGCCTGCGAATAACAAAATTGGACGTTCGCTAAGGCTGAATTTTCCCCTTTGACTAATGCGCATGCGTTCACCCTCTGGATAAAATCAGGATACGTTCATGGCATGCTGCACGAATACGGCTGATAGAAGACAGCTGAGTTGGTGGGGTCAATTACACTGAACGAAAGATACCATACCAGTGAGAAGAGTGCGAGAAGCAAAAATATTAAAAAAAAAGAGGAAGATCAAGACAAACATGGGATAAAGTCATCGGAAAGATATTGGGGAGAAGAGAAGTGACATGGACAGATACAAGGTAGTTGACAAAAACCGCAAAGGATGGAAGAAATTGCTTAGGAAGTAAATTAAAACTTATACAGTTAGGGGAGTGCATATAAATTTTCACTTCGGAAAAATTCAAACAAGATAGAACTTTTTGTAATTTCATTAAGAAATGTTTAATAAACAACATATCAAAAAGTTCTACTCGAGAATTGGGTGCTTCATTTTTTAATAAACAAAGAACTGCGAAATTAGATGTTTTTTAAATAACTCCGAAAATATAAAATGTAGAAAAAAACTGACTTGACCGTTGAAAAATTCAGAAAATTTTACAAAAAAAAACCCTTTATAAACATTTTTCTAAAATTAAATCTGTAGCTTCTATAATTTTTTATTTATAACCCTAAAGTCACCCTTCTTACAAACATTGGCGCACTGTAAACTAGCGTACGGCGAAGTGCATGGTTGAGTTATTTTAATGTAATTCTTTAACTAATGGATCAAATGAAATTTTATAAATTGATCATGAAAGAAGAATAATTTAGCTATCTTATGGTTGTAATAAAAAGAAATAAAATGTATGGGCATAACTATGGCGTGGGCGGAAAGTGAGACTTACATATGAATTTAGTTTAAAAATTATTTAAAAATGTGTAACTAATACAATTTTTCTTATAAAACTCTCAATTTTGCACAACTTACCTTTCAGACATCTTATTAAACGATGTTTCTCTCAAAAAAAAATCTCAAAAATTTAATTCAAATGATACGACGCACAGTGGGGCAGGAGAGCTAAAAAGTTGGCATAAAATGAAAATACTAAATGCAGTATTTTCTGTCGCATTCATTTTAATTAAATAGTACACAATCCTGCGTATGATTTGGCATCATTTTTTTCCCATTAAATCCCCCTCCACCAGTTGCGACGCGCCGCAAAGGGCACGTGGTCCCGTGTTAACAATGCATAGGCCGCGATAACGTGATTCGACTTACGTTTAATCCACTTATTTCAAGTCAAAAGTTAATTTACTAGTAAAATTGGCTACGGATATTTGATCTTCAGGAAAGTGACAATATTATTACAGATGTGATATAATAATTAAGTAAATATAGTCTCTTATAATATGTTGTTTAAAATTACCTGTACAAAATATCAAAATATGCATTTTTCAAAAAGAGCAAGTGATTTGTTAGTGTTCCCAAACTGAACCAACTTTAATTTTGTTTTATTTTGAAAGCTTGAGTATTATTCTTTAAAAAGTCATTTTAACTTTTTGCTCATATTTGCTCCTTTTTTCATAATTTCATTTTTTGTGAGGTTATGTTCACCTAATTAAATTGAATAACACTCTATTCTAATTTTTCGTTATTTGCATAATTCAAGCATAATAATTCAAGAAAGTGTAGTAGATCCAAAACAAATTAAGATGTATTCCACTTTTTGTTGATTAGTAGTGATCCACTGATCACAAGTAAAAGAAACATAAAAAGAAAGAAATTAGAACACCTGGCAGTGGAAGCACTGCATATTAGTGAATAATATATTATGTTCAAATCTCTGAATGTGCAAGATGTTGACGTCACATCTGATGATCCTGATGATGATCTGTAGTTTAAGCTTTTCAGTATTTTACCTACAAAATTTTATGTTATTCTTATAAATATGCGGTAAATGGTTTTAAAGAACAATTTGATTAAGCAATTTTTCAAAAATAATGTTAACACAATTGTTTTGAGATATAAATAATATTACATAACAAATCTACATAAAAACAAGTAAATTAGACTGTAGATTTATTTTAAATTAAAATTACTAAACTTCAAATATCATTTAAACCAATATCGGTAGTAGCTACGGACATGCAGCTTTGAAAATTTTGAGCAAAACATTTTTTGAACAAGCCATCCTTCAAGGAAAAATATTTGTAAAGCGAGACTCAGGAAGAAGAAGAACATCCTGGTTAAAGAACTTCAGAACCTGCTTTAACACAACATCTGTGCAGCTTTTCCGCGCTGCTGCAGATAAAATAAAGATTGCCATGATGATCGCCAACATTCGTCACGGATAGGCACATTGAGAGGAAGAAGAAAACATTGAAAAAACATCGTTTTTGTTTATGTACAATGTACACACAACTTATAATATTTGAAAAAAAAAATTGGCCATAATATATCGACAATGATTTAATGCCAACTTATGTTGTCTCTTGCCCCACTGTGCGACGTCTCAAAAAATGTAATTTTTGAAAACTTCGTAGTTTTTCAGAATTACCACCACTTTAAGACGGTATTACTCAAGTTTGAACAGATTTATTACAGTTCTATAGGTGCTTTTTTAAAGATTAGGATGTAATCTTTAAAATGCACTGAATTATTTTACTTTAGAAATGAAATACACTATTTATTTTTGAGAAAATTAAGAAAGATAACAAAAACGTAATACAAAAACCGAAAATTATGTACCAGTTAAAAAAATGTTTATACAAAGTGATCAAAACTTTTTTCTATAAAACTTCCCTAAAATACATTTAATAATAAGCTTCAACAATAATAAATGTTCAACAAAAAAATTTTTAGCTCTTATACAGTATGTCTGCGTAACTTGAAACCTATTGATAACTTTTTTATTATCAGTTTTACGAAAAAAAGTTAGTCTTTATAAAATACTCTGCATCGTATATAATCTAAGATGCAACCATCAAATGTCAACTTTTATTAATTTTATACGATGTATGTAAAAAAATATGAATTTCACTAAAGAGTAAAGTACCTTTATATTTCACAATATCGAAAAATGTTATTAAGAAAAGTTGTTTGGAATTAAAAAATATGTTTCAGTGTTTAATTACATCCTTCTAATTAAAATATTGTGAATAATAAAGGCACTTAACTCTTAAGTAAAATTCATATTTTTTACATACCTCGTATAAAATTGCAAATGATATATGTTTATTGTATCTTAGATTTTAGACCAGGTAGAGCATTTTATGAAGAATAACTTTTTTTCGTAAAATTGATAATAAACTAGTTATCATAATTGTAATAAAATGATGATGGGTATCCGTAATTTGAGAAAAAATTGAAAAATTTTTTTTTCGATTAGAATGATCAATTGTATATTAAAACTTAGTTTTTAATTTCAAACAACTTTTCATAATAGTATTTTTTGATATTCTGGAATATGAAGGTACTTTACTCTTTAACGAAATTTATATTTTTGACATATCTCGTACAAAATTGATAAAATTTGATATATGACGGTTGAGTTTTAAATTTTTGACTATCCAGAGCATTTTATAAAGAATAACTTTTTTTCGTAAAATTGATCATAAAAAAGTTTTGCATGTGGTTCCTAGCTACGCAAACATACTGTATAAGAGCTTCTGTATAAGAATTTTCAAATTGTAATGCCATATTTGGATTCAGCATAATCAAAAACAAAATAGAAACATATTTGATCAAAGTAAAATGATGAATTCACTATATTTTTAAAATTATTTATACAAAACAATTGTTATAGTTTAATTAAACAATTAATAAACAATTAGCAGCAAAATCTGCGAGTAGAACTTTTTACTTAAAGATGTATATAAACTAACGAAAAAAGTTTTAGAAAAATATAAGCTTGTTTGAATTATTCCGAAACAATGCATGTTTTCGTTCTAATTGCACTCCCCTAAGTTATATGGTAGAAAGGTTTTTGATTACACATATCAGCGTAAATAAAAATACAAACCTGGAGGTGGCGCTGGTTGCTTTCTCTGATGATTGTTTCCGTTCTGCATAAAAACTGGTTGTGGACCTTCGCCCAATTCGGCCATCAGAGATAGATACTCCTCGTCTATTTTCGCTTTGTCCCCTTGTCCAGGCAACGGAGGACCTCCTTGTCCTGGTCGTTTAGAGCGGCAATCGCGGGCTATGTGACCAGCTGCTCCACAACTCGAGCAAACGATACTGTTGGTAATGTTCGGTTTATCCGGGCACTAAAATTACACAAAAAGGCTTAAATAGATTGTTCAAGTCATTAAATGAACCTTAGAATACTTTTGAACATTTCCTCAGACTTGGAGAAAATGATCTGTTTTTACTTTGAAATGCCCCGTTTTCCCCATGTCTAGGGAAAAAGTATTATATGAGTTAGAGAGCACATAGCATATTTACTCATTTTGTTGAAGTGACTTAACAGACTAGATATATACAATTGAAGTTTAATAAACTTACCAGCCAAGATTTATGATCTGTGGCTCCGCAGTTGTTACATCTCATGCCATCATTCTCTCTTAATGTACCATTTAGTTGTGCGAGTTCTCTCAGTTGCATTCTCCTAAGATCGTTTTGATTTTCTGGAACTTCTACTCCTTGACGTATGACTTCTTTGATCTGGAAAAACAATGTTATGATGCTACGAACACTATATGTCAATATGTACAGTATATTGAAACTATGATAGACTGTTCAGTTATACCAATATTACAGAGAGCCCTCTATAGCATATTATGCAAAAATACAAAGATTGCGCTGGGCAGGTCACCTTATAAGAATGGATAACGACAGACCAAGGATGAGGGATATACGAAGTGAGAACCAATGCTAAAGAGATATTGAGACTGGACAACTGGAGGAGAGCAACTAGAGACAGAGATACTTGGAGGAGGATGTTGGGAAAGGCCAGGGCCCGACTTGGGCTGTTGCGCCATAGGAGAGAATATATACTGTCTTACTGAACTAGCTAGAAAGAATCAAACAGACTAGATAAAAATAATATGTAATGAAAAACAAAAGCAAAAAAGGAAATACAATGGGAAAAATATACATTAACGAAGATATGCACAAAAAAGGCAAAGACATACAGGAAAACTTATGAAAAAAGGTCCAAGTAAAAAGAGACAATCGAAAGAATGTAAAAGTAAGGTTCCAAAAACTTATAACAGACAACTATACAGAATGGAGATGGGACAAAGAGAGTGACGAATTAACTTCTCGAGGAGTCATACAATATATGTGAAGAATAACAAACTGGACAAAGCGAAGATGATGATTGGCAAGAATAAAACTTATTTTTTCATGATTAAGAGAAAAGAACTTAAGGCAATACTCTCATAAAAGACCCTTACCCTTTCTACAGCTTTCTTCACACACTCCGGATTGGTGGCTGTAATGTAGGCATGCAACGGTTCGTCCTCTCCTGGGAGTGGCTGTCCATCCTTTCTTCCGACTTTCCCTTCCTTGACAGATCCTTTTCCTCTTATGATAATCTTCGCACCAGTTTCTTTTTCCATTGCTGAAAATGTGAGTTGTAAATATATTTTATATAACGAGATCAAAAAGACTTACTCTTTAGGGTATTTCCTCTAGGACCAATTAAAAGACCCACAAAATTAATTTCCGGATGTTCTTCTTGAGGTATCATGACTTTGTCGCTAACTCTGGTTACTGGTGGTCTAAAAAAATTAAAAAAAGTTTAAATGTTTCGCCTACGATTTTTTCAAACTTAGAAAACTACTAGAAACGATTATAGGTATACAGTGAGCACATACAGGTTGGAATAAATTCAGTAAATGGGCGATTTTGGAAAAAAATCCCAAAATAGGTCGATTTTTATTTTTAAATTGTGATTTTTTGGCATATATATCATACTCGTGACGTCATCCATCTGGGCGTGATGACGTAATCGATGATTTTTTTAAATGGGAAAAGGGGTCGTGTGGTAGCTCATTTGAAAGGGTGTTCAAGTATCTATTCAGTAATGTAAACAATAATATCATTATTTATATAGGGTAGCCAAAAACAATTTTTTTAAATTAAATTATCTGAAATAAAAAGAAGAATATATGTAATTAATTTAACTTAAAATACATTTTACTGCTGTCAGAAAACAGGAAAAATGTTGACTTGACAAATAAAAATTGTTTTTAGCTTAAATTCAATATTAAAGCACCCACCCCCACCTGCCTCTTGGCAGTTTGAACATTTAATTTAAGCGAAAAGCAATGGTTATTTTTAAAATAAACATTTTTTTTTGTTTTCTGAGAGCAGTAAAATGTATTTCGAATTAAACAAATTGCATACATTCTTCTTCTTGTCAACTAATTTAATTCAAAAATTTTTTGGACACCCTGTATAAATACTTATGCTAATGTTGATATTACTAAATAGATAATTATATAACCTTTCAAATGAGCTATCACATGTCATTGCGCACAGATGGATGACGTCACTAATATGATATATATGCCAAAAAATCATAGTTTAAAAATAAAAATCGACCTATTTCGGGATTTATTTTCAAAATTGCCAATTCACGAAAAAATGAATGTATTCCAACCTTTACGTGCTCACTGTATAAGGTTTTTGAACACCTAGGGGGAGCATAGAGCTTCAGTGAAAACGCGCCGTTGGGTTCTATTTTGCGCTAGGGCCTTCACCTCACCAAGACATTCCTTGACATCTTATCTCGTCCATGATGAAACTTCTCCAAGTTTGCACTGGGCAACTTTTCTTTTTCCTTAAGGATTCCACTTTAGGGTAGTCTTTGCAATACAGGAGCTATTTTTCCAAGTGTATGGCCGGTCCAACCCAACTTCCTTGACTTTATTTCATTTTATACCCTCTTTTGTTCAGATAGGTGTAGTAGATCTTCGTTTCTGATAATGTTAGGCCAGGAAATACGAACAATTCTTCGTAGACATTTGTTAACAAAGATCTGTAGTTTGTCTGTAAGGGTTTTTGTCACTTTCCAAGTTTCACATCCATAGAGTAGAATAGACATGACATTTGACTGGAATATTCGGATATTTGTCTTTGTAGATACAAGACTGTACTATCAAAGTACATATATGCAAAGAAATTGAGACATGATAAGAATAACCAGCCGAGAGATCTATTTAGAAAAATACGCTACTTAACAAGAGACTTCAAAGCCAGAACTTGGGCCATTGAAGACAACACTGGAACTCTGAGAACAAACAGAGAAGATATAGCAGAGACATGGAGATCGTAATGCAGGGACCTATATAAAGATGATCAATGCCAAGAACCTGTTAACTAAATCTCTGACGAGGTAGAAGAAGAACCTGATATACTTGAAAATGAAGTAAGGCTAGCGATCATTAAGCTCAAATATAATAAAGCACTAGGTCCAGATATGATAACAGCAGAAATGCTGAAAGCCACAGAAGAAATTCGCGTAAAATTACTTCATCTACTCTGTAACCAAATATGGCATTCTAAACAATGGCCTGAAGACTGGACAAAATCTACAATAACAACAATTCATAAAAAAGGCAGCTTCCATTGCGACAATTATAGAACTATTTCTCTTATATCACATGCCAGTAAAATAATGCTACATATAATCAATGAGAGACTAAAAACATTCCTTCAAACAGAAATTCCACAAGAGCAAACTGGATTTACCAAAGGTAGAGGTATTCGAGAACGCCTGTTGAATATAAGACAGATAATCGAAAAATCTAGGGAATTCAATATTCCACTGTACACATATGCTTTATAGATTATCGTAAGGCGTTCGAAAGGGTCAAGTGGAGACACTTATGGCGAATACTGAAAGAAGTAGGCGTACCCCAACACCTTATTTCGCTTATAACTGAACTATACAAACACACTACTGGATCAGTTAAAGTGCTTGACACACTTTCAAACGAATTTCATCCAGAACGGGGTGTCAGACAGGGATGTATACTATCTCCACAATTATTCGATATATATGTGGAGAACATTTTATGAGAAGAGCACTTGAAGGATGGGAAAAAGGCATCTCAATAAATGGTCATAAAATAAACAACCTACGTTTCGCAGATGACGCAGCCCTTCTTGCAAATAGTCAAGCAGAGCTGATTGATCTTATACGACTGGTTGAAAACGAAAGTCAAATATTTGGTCTGCAATTAAACATATCACAGACAAAGATCCTGATAGTGGATAGACTACATAACAATCATCCACACATAACCACAATTGATCGGTTTGAGGTTGTGAGCTCATACTTATATCTGGGATCATTAATCACAAACACAGGGTCACTACAAGAAGAAATAAAACGTAGATGTAATCTAGCAAAAGTCGCCACAGCAAAAATGACCACAATATGGAAGGACTGTCAAATTTCAAGAGCGTTAAAGATGAAGTTGATCAACTGCTTATTTTTCCCAATACTAACCTACGGATGTGAATCTTGCACCCTGAGAAATTCGGAAAGAAAAAAGATAGACGCCACGGAAATGTTCTGTTGGAGACGAATGCTACGAATTCCTTGGACCGACCATCAAACAAATAATTCAATTTTAAGAGAGCTAAAAGTTAGCCAACGACTCTCCAGTAAAGTCCATCTCCAACAATTAAAATACTTTGGACATGTTATGAGAGCAAATACAGAAAATATGGAAAGACTCATTATACAAGGAAAGGTGTAAGGCCGAAGATCGCGAGGAAGATCCCCAACAAGATGGATCGATCAAATTACGGAAATATGCAAAAGACCTATGCATGAGTTAAAAGAAATGACCAGAGACAGAGATCTTTGGAGACGGACAATACACGACATCACGTTGACCACTACACTCCCTCCGGGGGGTCAGGATTGAAGAGAGAGAGAGTCTTTGTAGTACATATGATGGCCAGATCTCCAAACAGAGTTGAGCATGTTTAATACTTGTTGAGCTTTTTGTATCATACGAATATTGTCTTCTGTACCTCCGCTTTCTGTTATGATGGCACTTCCAAGATACGTAAATTTTTTCACATTTTCAATCTGCATGCTGTTAATAGTAAATAGTATGTTGTTTCTTGCATTTATTCTCATGGATTTGGTTTTATTAATATTTATTTTCAAACCTACTTTATTGGCTTCAGTGGAAAGTATTTCCAATTGATCAGCCACATCTTTGAACCTTTCTAAATCGCTTAGGCATGAGGTTAACATCCATTGTATACCTCTTCTGTCGGAGTCTAGTTTGGAGAGAACATGGTCTACAGCTATTTTAAAAAGAAACTAGAAACGATTACTCACTTATAATCAAGTGGCGGCTTGAATTCAGGATTGATGCTTTGCATTCTGAGAACCAAAGTGTGCCTGTCCTCTTCAAGACGTTTTCTCGTACGAAACTCCCTGGTATTCAGACGTTTACCATCGCTGCTATAAATCGGCTCAGGTGACGGTGATCTGGACAAACAACAAACGGAAAATATTTAATAAAAAATGTTTACGTTTTAAAAAAACTATTAAAAGCTAAATTAAACATTATAAGGTAATACAATGTGTTACGCGGATTACACTGGAAAACACATGCTTTGTCCCATACATTATCTTCACTATTTGTGTGTATTTTAACGAATAGACTTTAAATATGCAATCGAAAATAGTCTATCACATAAGATATTCCTCAAAATTCTACTTTATTTTTTATTTTTACGTATTTTTTGAATTTTCAAATATTTAAAATAACTGCTACTACTACATGTCGGCCATAGTTTCTTTTCTATGTTTCTTTCCCTGAGTTCTTTGTCTATTCCTTCGCTCCAACTTGTTCTCGGTCTACCTCAATTTCTCTTTCCTTCTGGTTGCCATTTTAGTATTTCCTTTGGTATTCGTTGTTCATCCATTCTTTGTATACGTCCGAACCAGATAAGTTGTTTTGTTTATAAGTCATCCGTGATTGTTCGTGTGAATCCCACTATTTCTCTAATGCGTTCATTGGTAATCCTTTCTCTTCTAGATCTTCCACAAAAATCCATTTCCATTCTCTCAGCGTTGCCAGTGTTCTTTCTTTCGGTGGCCATACCTCACAGATGTACAGAGTGATACTTTTCAATAGTCTCATATCCTCTTTTTATTTTCTTTTCTGATGGATTGGTCCCATAAAATACTGCTATAATATTGTGATGGCTTTTCTACGTGCTGTATTTTCTTTCTCTTATAGCTTTGTCTAATGTTCCATCGTGCGAATTATTGATATCTAGATATAGGCTATTGGTTATGTATTTTAGAAAGGAACTACAACGTTAACGGGGTTTTATTGTTTCATATAGTAAATGGACCTCTAAATATGAAAAAGCCGCGGACTGCTACCATTTAAAGGGGTGAATTAGTCCCTAGGCACAGGGCGAATTAGGGTGAGTCTTATGCACGTTTGGTACAAACACGTCTACAGGAAAAATTTTCCAGGTTAAATTTAATATCGAAATATCACATTTTAAAGTCAAAAATATTTTGTTTTACAAAAATATATTCAAAAGAAAAGCAAGAAAAAAACACGAAAGGTAGCATTTTTGTTTATTGCCCAATAACTCTTTTCTACGGGGATATAGGTATAGGTATTGCTTCACAGAAAAAAAACTTCCATCCTTCCTCTTTAAAATGACGTTTGGTGTAAGTCTGTATGATTTATAGTTTCCAAAATATGATTTTTCAAATTTCGCCACTCACAACAATTTTGGGCCATTTTCCTTGTTATTTCGCAAAAATTGTTCTGTAACTTTTTTTACGTAGCTTTAGGTATATTCAATGTTACATTTAGTAAGAAGAAAAGTCAATTACCTTTAAAATGGTCTTTAGTAGACGGCTGTATGACTATTTTTAAGTAAGATATGGTTTTTCAAAATTTTATACTTTTAATGTTTTTGATATATTTTAAGATTATTTTTCAATTTCTCGTTATAACTTTTTTAATGTATATTTAGGTATATACATTGTGCAATAAAAGGAAAGCTTATTTTCTTTACTTTAAAATGGTGTATTGTAAAAAATTCTAGGTCTATTTTTAAACAAGATATGCTTTTTCAAATTTGACATATACACATGCAATAGGTCCCACTAAGTTGGAACCATATGGAAAACTTTTTATTATTAACTTTATGAAAAAAATTATTATTTATAAAATGGTCTGCATGGTCTAAAACCTAAGATGTAATTATCAGATATAAAATTTTATCAATAGTGTACGAGGTATGTTAAAAAATATGAATTTCGCTCAAGAGTAAAGTACCTTTATATTTCACAATATCGAAAAGTGTTATTAAGAAAAGTTATTTGGAATTAAAAATTATGTTACAACATGCAATTATATACTTCTAATTGACAAAAATTAAAAATTTTTCTCAAATTACGGATAATCTTGGATATGCTACGGATATCTTGTTTAAAAATAGTCCGAGAGGTGATTGCAATACACCATTTTAACGTAAAGAAAATAAGCTTTTTTATTCCAGAATGTATTGTTATATTCCTATTTGACATGAGAAATAAAAGACTATTCTTATATTTAAAATTCAAATTAAAATAAAAATTTTCATATTTCTCAACCACGAGCATATAAATTTTGAACACCCTGTATAGGACAAATTTTGTAAAAATAGTTATAGCTAGTTTTTAAGAAAGTGTTTTCGCAGAAGTGTTGACTAGCAATTAGGATGCTGGTTTTAAGAAAGTGTTCTTTGAACTGCTTATCAAAACCACAGACAATATAGTTTATTATACAAAAGAATAGGTCATTAAGTTTTTCAAGATATGCGGGTAGGTAATTCATTAGCCGCACGGTACATAATAGTTAAAATATACCTGTGTATTAAGATTCTTAAACATAGATAAAAATATGATAAGTGTAGAAAACAGAATTAAAATAGACGGAATATTATTTTTTCTTGAAAATCCATAAAGACATGTTTAGAAAAAGGAAAGAGTTTTGGTAAATACGTCATGATTGAAAGTTGTTCTGATTGATGGGAAAATTAATTCTGGAGGAGAACGATTTGGAAGGATGAGAATGAATGAGGAGAGAGAGTCAGTCTGTTTTGTTGGATCGAAGGGAAGAGTCCAGTTTTGAGGGTAGTGTACAAAGAAAAGTAAAAGGCCGGTTGGTTTTTGGAAAAGTGACAAACATCATATCGTGGAACGAGTAATAGGCCAAGTCGAGAGATGATATAACTCCTTGAGTCTAAAGTATCCAGTGTTTGTTTTAAGCGTTTCAAAAAGTTGGAATACTGCATCAGGAGAAAGCCGGAACGAGTACTGTACGAGGCATAGTGAGGAAAGGGAGAACGAATTTGCAGAGGAGCAGGGACATTATTGGAAAACGTGGATGAGTTTCTTTGGATCGCAACACCAGCAAAGAAGGAAACGTGTTTTGTGTGAAGACATTGTCGAATCATCAGCAAAGGTCAGTTTTATTTTTTGTTGAGACATGAATGTATGGTTTTGCGTATTAAGTACCACAGTGCATATTGAACTACACATTTCACTATTATAAAATCATCAAACCTCAATCAATTTTGTTACTTATAAATCATCATAGTTGTTTTTTTTATATACAATAATATTGATAAAATCAAATTTTTTTATATCAAAAAAATTTGAACAGGTAGAACATCCTGTATAGCAGAGGTAGAGAGATTCATAGTTAATTATTTAAAAAAACAAATTTGGAGACAAAAAGAAATAAGATTCCCATTTTCATAGTTGTTAGATAAAATAAAGATAGAAGAATAAATAAAATGTGCAATATTAAACATTTATTTCCGTTTGATAAAATAAACGACTTTTTATAAATTCTAATTGAAATTCATATGTGTATTATTTTATTCTCTTTTATCTATCCCTATTAGGAAGCCACTGAGAAATATTTTGAAGCCACGAAAGTAAGTATTGATAGCATAATTTAGCTCTGAGATTTACAATTTATTTATGTTTGATTTGTTTGATTAATGAGATAATTAATTGATTAATTAATCAAAGTAGATCACAACAGTATATACCTAAATGTACAAGAAAAAAAGTCATAATGAGAAATTAAAAAAAAATCATAAAAAATATCAAAAATCATTAAAAGTATAAAATCTTGAAAAAGCATAACTTGTTTAAAAATAGTCGTACCTTATACAGTAGACCATTTTAAAGGTAATTGACTTCTCTTTCTACTAAGTGTACCACTGCATATACCTAAAAATGCGTCGAAAAAAGTTACAGAACAATGTTTGCGAAATAATGGGGAAAATGGCTCAAAAATTCTGTGAGCGGCAAACTTTGAAAAATCCTATTTCGGAAACTATAGGTCCTAGAGACTTCTACCAAACGTCATTTAAAAGAGGAAGAATGGAAGTTATTTTTCGCTGAAGCAGTGCCTACACCTATATCCATGTGGAAAAAAATTATGGGGCAAAAACAAAATTGCTTTCTTTCGTGTTTTTTCTTGCTTTTCTTTTGAATGTATTTTTGTAAAAAAAATACTTTTGACTTTAAGATATGATATTTAGATAGTAAATTTATCCTGGAACAATTTTTCTGTAGAAGTGTTTGTACCAAAAGTGAATGGAACTCACCTTAATTCACCCTGTGCCTAGCGACTAATTCACCCCTTTCTCAAAAACGCACCCATTTAAATAGTAGCAATCCGCGGTTTTTTTCAAATATAGAGGTCCGTTGACCATACGAGACAATAAAATCCCGTTAACGTTGTAGTACCTTTTAGCTCTCTTATTTTGAACATAATCAATAGCCTAATATTTGCAGCCGTAGCATTGCTTTTCCGTGGTTATGTCGTCCACTACGATATATTTTTTATGTCCTCCAATGCACAAATATTCGCTTTTCTTTTTTATTGAAATCTAGACCCCGTATATCATACTCTTTAATTAACTAGGGACAGCCTACATTAACATGACTGGCCTTTTGGCTTTGCCAGTGCCATTAACTTGGGAAACAGTAACTAGGGCTGCAACATGTCTCTTAAATCTATATCCTTGTTTCCCAGGACTTTTACCACACAAACCTGAGAGATGTGTAAATGTGATGTACCAGAAGCAAAATATTTAAGAAAATCTCGCACAACCAACTTTTAATGTAGTAAACCAATAATCCGTATATAGTTGTTAATAGGTTAAAAAAATGTGTTATTTGTATTTGGCTGTAATAAGAAAACCATGTGATAGCAAAACATTATCATTTTTGGATTGGATGTAAAAAAGTTCTATAAGAATCAGTCAATAAAACTTTTGGGACAAAACATTTTTTTGTTGTTGTCCAGTGATTATAGTGGGGTTTAACCGAGTTTTTAAATCATCTTCATGGTTTGTTACTGTAACACTTTCCTATTTCTATTCAATGTTTTGCAACGCTTTCATGTAGCTTCTTCAAGAATTTATCTTTATCTGATCTCATAGATAAAGAATTATTAAAAAAGTGGAAGAGTCTCAAAATTCTACATTTTAATGAAGTTAGAAAATACGAACAGATGCTATTCTGTCGAACTATTCTTGCCAAACGAAGAAGTTAGACAGTATCTGCTGATCAAACTGATTAAGATGAAATTCCTTCTTGTTGAATCTTTATCATACTCCCAAAGAAACTACCTATAGCTGAATGAATATAAGTTTTCCATCACGTGATAAAACACTTTCGTAAAAGAAAATATTTTAGTCAGAGGCGTCCCTCAACAATTTTTTAACTGCCTTTTGACATCTATTGACGCAATTATTTGAAAGATTATGCAATATTTGCATAAGTAATTGTGATGTGGACCTTATATTGACTCAACTATACAAGCGAAGCAAAATTGAATAAAATTCATGAAAAAAACCACCCAAAACATTAATTCTAACCAAGGAAAACAAGTCAATAAAGAATATAAATGCATTTCGAGGACTTTTCTTCAATAAATCGTTCTTCTTGTGGTGCTGTCTCCTTTAGCAGAGGTTAGCGACTACACTGGCAAATATGTATCTGTCCAATACAGCTCTAAACAAAGATGTTGAATCAATAAATCGTTATTGTCTTTAAACCTACATCCTGAAAACAACTGATTAGTTAAAAAGATCAAAATATTAGCTTCTTAATCTCTCTGCAGGATCTCGAGTTGTATATTCCACGTTTCACGGCTTCTCTCTTCCAATCGAACTCTTTTGAATCGGTCAAACGATATTATCTACTTGTAGAGCCTACTGAAAGAACATTATATTGAGTATTTAATTAAGATGCCCAAATTTACCTATACTTCTCTTCTCTTAGTAACTTATCTTAATAATCTCCTCAACGGCTCTTCCAAAATAGACCAGGGAAGTCCTGAAATTGCATTAGTAACATGCCAACTTTGTAATAACTAATACGGCGCAACAATCAATTCATTAATGAAAACTATGAATTTCTAAAAATTGATGAAAGGACCCCGCAGAAACCTTATGGGAAATGGCTCTCTGTCAAATGCTCTGAAACTTTGGGTTCTAGTAGTCCTTGATGTGTAGAACAAAAGACTCAAGGGGCGCGTAGCTCCAAAAAATCATGGTTAGATATAAGCCTCTTAGTTATAGGTACAGTGAGGACGTTTCGAGTTGGAATAAATTAATTTTCTCGAGAATGGGCGACATAAAGAAGTTTGGTATTATTGACTGACAATATGTAGACTTTAGTTTTTTATTGAGGTTGCAGTCATTTATTTCTAAGGGGCAGGGTAAGAGAAACTCTGTGTTATAATCAAGCTTTCGCAAAATTTATTTGCTTCGTCAGGATTAGCTAAAATTATTATATAGTTATAAATAAATACAACGAAATGAAAGAACATTGCATAAAAATTAGTACAAAAACTTACAACGTGAGGCTTGTTCCTTAATTTGACATTTCTACAAAACATAAAATATCTAAAAAAATCTTTATCCTAATGGTTTTCAAGTTCCAATGTTTTAATTTTTACAATTCATGAATTCATGAATTGTAAAAATTAAAACATTGGAACTTGAAAACCATTAGGATAAAGATTTTTTTAGATATTTTATGTTTTGTAGAAATGTCAAATTAAGGAACAAGCCTCACGTTGTAAGTTTTTGTACTAATTTTTATGCAATGTTCTTTCATTTCGTTGTATTTATTTATAACTATATAATAATTTTAGCTAATCCTGACGAAGCAAATAAATTTTGCGAAAGCTTGATTATAACACAGAGTTTCTCTTACCCTGCCCCTTAGAAATAAATGACTGCAACCTCAATAAAAAACTAAAGTCTATATATATATATATATATATATATATATATATATATATATATATATATAAACATATCATACTAGTGACGTCATCCATCTGGGCGTGATGGCGCAATCGATGATTTTTTTTTAAATAAAAATAGGGGTCGTGTGATAGCTCATTTGAAAGGTTATCAAATTCTCTATTCAATAATATAAACATTAACAATATTATTTATACAGGGTGCCCAAAAAATTTTTGAAGTTATACTTCTTTACCGGCGATAGAGGGTGAATTTTTATATGGTAAAACCTAGCGACCGCGCGCATGCGCATTATAACTTTGTTCTGATTGGATGTTCAAATGACATGTCAAAAATTATTCAATATGGCGGCTGTGGCACAGCTGTAGTTAGATTATTTATGGTTGTTGCGTTTTAAAATTTGTGTGAAAAGAAACAACAAACAAAAGTTAGTTAATAGTTATACTGCCTTTTTAAATAGTTTTCATATACCTATATTTTTGGACTTTTGGACAAGCAAAACTCATTCTAATTTGGTAAGTAGGTTTTATTATAATCATATTGTAATTATACATTTGGATTAGGTTGAAATACATACATTTATTTTCTCAAGAATGCGGATTTTAGAGAGAAATCCCAAATTAGGTTCGATTTTTATTTTTAAATTATGATTTTTTGGCGTAGATTTATTTATCTAGTAGGTATGTAATGCTTTGATTTACATACTTAATTTGATTACCAACAAAAGTTCTACCAATCTTCATCTAATATATGGTTTTCTTACTGTTTTGTTATATTTTTATATTTTCTTCCACAAAATTTAAACTAGATAATTTAATTTTCAAAACAACTGTCAAACTGTAAAACGTTCAGTTACCGTATTTTTCCACATTATAAATAATGTGGGATTGGACGAGTGAGTCTACGCTTCGATTACGAATCAAACCGCCACGAAATTCACGGGTTCAATTCCCGATGCAAGTTTTATGTTTTTTATGCATGTTATGATTGTAAGTATATTTGTTATATAATTTTTTTTTTCAGAAAATGCGTATTTAAAATTTTTGCCAACAATTATTATCGTTCAGAAATCATTTTTTCTTTGTGGTATTTTTCAATGTGTTTGTGTGCGTTTTATTCTTTTATTTTTTTTAAATTTTTGGTATTGTCTTAAAAATCACATAATATGTAGTAGAAGTATAACTTCTTACGTGCATACAAAGTACACACACATTCTTGTTTTTAATTCAATTAATTGAGACAACAAGAAGAATGTATATGATTTATTTAATTCGAAATACATTTTACTGCTGTCAGAAAACAGAAAAATTGTTCATTTGAAAAATTAACATTGCTTTTCGCTTAAATTAAATGTTCAAACTGCTAAGAGGCAGGTGTGTGGCAGCTTTAATATTGAATTTAAGCGAAAAACAATATTTATTTATCAAATAAACATTTTTTCCTGTTTTCGGACAACAGTAAAATGTATTCCGAATTAAATAAATTATATACATTCTTTTTGTCTCAATTAATTTAATTAAAAAAATTTTTTTGGGCACCCTGTATAAATAATATTGTTAATGTTTATATTATTGAATAGAGAATTTGATAACCTTTCAAATGAGCTATCACACAACCCCTATTCTTAATAAAAAAATCATCAATTGCGCCATCACGCCCAGATGGATGACGTCACTAGTAGGATATATATGCCAAACAATTATAATTAAAAAACAAAAATCGACCTGATTTGTAATTTATCTCCAGAGTCGCAAATTCTCGAGAAAATAAATTTGTTCCAACTCAAACGTCCTCACTGTACCTATAACTTCAGAGGCTTATATCTTAAAACCATGATTTTTTGGAGCTATGCGCCCATTGCGTCTTTTGTTCTACACATCAAGAACTACCAGAACCCAAAGTTTCAGAGCATTTGGCAGAGATCCATTTCCCATAATGTTTCTGCGGGGTCCTTTATGAAGAAACTTGAGCAAGCTTCGGTGATAAGCTTCTGAACCCGGTATAGTGATTTGTTATCATATTAATGTCGTCTATTCTTTTTATTGTGGTCTGGCCCCTCCTTAGGTTAACTTTAAACCTAGACGAGCACACCAATGTTTGTTCGATGTGCATAATGTGTCATCAATTTTAGGTCTAGACAGCATTCTGTTCTCTAATTCCTTCAAAATAACGGCATTCACTCGTTATATCGATTATGATCTTGATGAAATTTTATTTGGTGAGGTGATTTACGGCATGAATCCCTTCAAAAATCGTTGCTTGTCCCTCTCCCATCTTATCTGTTTCATCCGTTTAGCTTACCTTCATTTAAGCTTCTGCATTTGTTGATCGTTCTCTTAAATTGTTTTTCTGCAAGTCCAAATATTAGACTACAGGCATCATCATCATCACACCATTACTTTTAGAAAATATGGCTCATTAGGTTAAATTTCAAAATATGGATGTGACTAGATGATCTGATTTGACTTCTCACATCAACAACCTTAGAGCCAGGCTTGTTTTTATGTATAAATGTGGTAAAATTAGGGAATTGAATATTTTATCATCCCCAACACTGAAAGTGGAAATTTAAAACTATTTTTGAAAGTATTTACATTAAGGTGAGGTTAGTTTCAATTTTCATTCCACATTATTATATCACAAAAAAATGTAGTGAAAAATGCCCTTTATAAATAAAAACTTACCCTAGGATTGAACAAAAGGTGGAATTTTTAAAGTTCTTTCATGATATCAATTGGATGGGTCCGCCGAATAACGTTGTAAGGGCCACATTGTTCATTTTTAAGAAGTCGAAGAAAAAGTTTTAAAATTGTGACAATGGTGAGTTTATACATTTTAGGGTTGAGTAATACAGTTTGTAATTTGTATTTACAAACTTTATCACTAACTCTTAAAATGTTTAAGTTTGCCATTGTTATAATTTTAAAACTTCTTTTCGATTTCTTAATAACGAGTGATGTGGCGCTTACAACGTTATTCGGCGGACCCATTCAATCATCTGGTAACAAAACTATAAGAAAATGAATAAGAAAAATGATACGGAATTAGTACCAAAGCTAATATTCATACTTCTTTACAAACTTCTTTACATACGTCAAATATTACTTTATTAGACTTCGTCGATCTGTAGCAGTTATCTACCTAAAATTGAGTCTTAAGGTACGATTCCGACATCTAACTGCAATTGCTGTCCGACAGAACGTCAGTTGCTAATAACTACACAAATTAATGGTGCAAAGTAAATATGTATGTCATGGTAACAACTATAACTGCCATTTGCAGTTGCCGTCAATGTCAGAATCGTACTTTACCCCAACGCCCAGTGTCCTACTTATAGGTCACGTCATAATTAAAAAAATGCAAAGATACAAATTAATTTCATGAATATTTCCTTATTAAGAACAAGATTCCTGATAATTATGTAAAAGTAAAAAAATTTTGAAATTTGAAAAATACATTTTAGGCGTTAGTGGGTTAACACATTGCGTGTGGATGTCTGACCCTAAAACTTATACTCTGAACAGACGAAAAAAAAACATATACATATTAAAAATGTGTATAATCAATAGCATACATGCGCGCCGTCCGCACATTGGTGAAGGCATCATGTGGCTCACATGTATGCCATCCGCACGGAACGTGATAATGGAAACCTCTTGCTAATTGCTTTAAAAATTCCACCTTTGTTATTAGTTGTGAAAATAAATATCTTAATGTAAGTGTTGTCAAACCACTGCTGCCGAAGGGCTGCGATGGCTTCAACGTAGAAATAACCACACCTTTCTTCGGGATTTGGCGGGATGCCCAAGTCTCCGGATCTCAGCTTACGGCTCACTTCTTCGATCTGCAGCTGAACTAGAATAAAAACGGGTTAAAGGGGCGTGAAAGCCCTACTGTTAGAAAAGTTGTTTACAATAAAATAGAAATTTTTATTAAAAATACACTTTTTCATGTCTGAAAACCTTTTTTTTAACACTAAAAGAAGGTGATTAGAAAAATAAATCAAACCTATCTTTAATGTCTTTAAGGATTATTATATTAACAAGGTACAATTGACAATGATAGATGTGGTTTATTTGTTAAATTGGTCAAAACGAATGTGATACACGTACTTGGTTTTGGAAATTGATTCCTGTTAATATTTCTGTAATAAAAAAATGTTAAAAGATAGTTTCAGATAGATAATTAATTTCCATAAAAGAGTCGAGCCATATTTATAAGCATATGGAAATCTGTGGTTAGATTGAGGAATTTTATTAAAAAAAAATGAAATTCTGGCAATACTGGAACAAGAAACAGTAAGTTGCCTATATTTGAAGCACTCTGTGATAAAAAATGGAATTTTACATAGTTCCTTTTACTGATTTTTCAATTTGTTTGCTTAAAAATCATGAACAAACCAAAAACTTTCAATATTAATATGAATAGACAGTAGAAACTTTCATAAAGAGAAAGGACAGCACTCATACATGAAGCACACAGTGATTTTTAGTCTTTGCTTTAACACCAATATCATTTTTCACAAATCAACCAACTATGAGCAATACTATAGGCATTGAATAAATTTCATGGCAAAATGACAACCAAACGAACCACAGTGAACGTAAAAAATTGTTTTCCTCAAATAAGTGGTTCCATTTCGCAATTAACTTACAAATTTCATTATTTCTCAGTTAATTTCAAGATGCTTTGTAGCTAGATGTTACATAAATGTCGGAATTGATAAAATGAAGATAGTAAATAAGTATCACAACACTAATTAGAGATAACTATTGATCTGTGTCTGTTATATTTCATTTTTCCATTTCTATTAATCAAGTATTTCTGAAAGAAAATGTTATGATTAACTGGAGATTGCCTAGAACAAAGTGAATTAATTATTAATTCATTAATAAGTGGGTTTTAAAACTTAACATATCAGATTTTATATTGATTTCTGTATTTAAGACTCTTCAAACCAAAAAAAATCAAAAAAATAAATTGTTTAGTAAATTTATCTTTCTGACATTTTTTTATGGATCTATAGTGGTTGAAATCAGTTTCAAAATATTTTAGAATGCCACTTAAATCAACAAGAGATGTTTTAAGGAGCTTAAAATGGACATTTGTACAAAGCTTGCCTATTGGAGAAGAGAATGAAGTATAGTAGGTATATTCACTTTATTGAAAAAAGTGTCTTTTGTGTAATTGTGCAAATGTAACATATTGAGACATATAAAAAAAAACACTCATAAATAATGGGCCTGAGCATTTCTAAGAGTACCTGCATCTGTAACAGTTTATATGTAGAGTCTGGGAGGCTGATAGTTAGATAGATCTGTCATCTAAAAGTTTTTTGGCTACAACACTCTCCAGTGTTACCACACGTAATGTATGCCACAGCTTCAGAAGACACTAATACAAGAAATAATTTTACCGCAGTTGACAACCATCAAACTGCATGAATAAATACTAAAAAACTATTGTAGTGCACTACATCTGATCGAATACATCATAAATACATGAATCAATATAAAACTTGACATATTTCAAGTATTTAATCAAACTGCAACAAAAAACTAATTATAAAAAGAATAACCTATATCGAATTCTATACAATTGCTGAAAAATTAAACAGATTAAACCTGTAAAAGTGAAAAAGTGAATTAGAGATGCTAGAAGGAGGAAATAATTAGTTATTAAAATGTCTAGAACATGGGAAAGAAACCTGCGAAGGAATTTGTTATTAAAACAATTACGTTCACTAAAACTAGCATTACGAGGTCAATCTCTTGTCTGGAATAAAATTAGTTTCATTATTATGCATTAAATATGACATGAATTTCTGAAATATAAGGTCTTAATTACATTTAACTTTCTTTTATACAGAGTATAACAATCTATAGCTCCTTCAAAAATACATGCCATCCTACACCTAATTATCATTAAATTTTGTAATATTATTATATCTTTCAATACTTTATTTCTTTTATAGTATACTAAATACCTTTTGGAACAGGTTACTAATACATATAATGGATGAATTAAGTAAATTCTAGTTTTTATTCACTTTAGATAAAAAAAAAAAAACGTTAAAAAATGTACCTTATACAATTTTTAACGTTTTCTTTTTGTGACTAATAACACTACAGTCACGTAGTCTATACTTACGTAAATATGCTTCCTCCTGTTCCTTATTAAGATTCTGTGGTAATATGGTAGGCATTCCAGGAATAAATATTTTCTCATGTTCGCTACCTCCCCATCTAGACCTCCTTTTTCTCCTTCTTTCATCGTCACTGCTCTCTATTAGAATAAAAAATAGGTATGTAATAAAGTGGTAAAATATTAAAACTCTGGCAACACAGCAATAAGGAACTGCAAGTTGCCTATATTTGGCACAACTAAAAACATACTCAACATGAGACTTCAATCATATTCAGAATGAATAATAGGAGAATACCAGAACAGGTTCAGACCAGGGAGATGACAATTAATCCCATACATACAGTGGAGTAAATAATTTAAAAATCAAATTCAAAAATATGCGAATAGTGGGCCTAAAGAACCCAACAGCAAAGATCAGTTTCAACGGAACAACTTCTAAGGAGATCAAAATGAACAGAGGCATGAAACAAGGTAATTCTATCTTCCCAAGAGTGTTTAACCTAATGTTGGAAGCAATAAGGAGGACAAATTTCGAAAACAAAAATTTCGAAAACCACAAAATAGAAAACAGAGGAAAGAATTCTGAAAGGCAAACAAACATATAGAATGAATAGAAATCTGCTGAAAAGCAAAGTAAGAGAACAAAGATAAACCTATATACGACTTTATTAAGTCCTGGTGTTACATATGGGATGGAAACAACTATGATTAACAAGAACGAGGAAAATAGCCTTCTGAAATTTGAATGAAAAATAATGAGAACTATACTGGACCACAATCTAACAAGAGAGGGAGAAAGAATAATGACATTGAAAAATAAATGCTCAAATTGAAGAATGATTAACCCTCGTAAGGCGGTGCGGGGTGCAGCTGCACCCCAGACCTCGTTTTTCTCACCTATCTTTTTTAATAATTTTTTTTTGATTTCTGTCCATTTTTTTATTCGCATTCAATTCAATTCTAAACGCATTCCACTTATTACAGCATTCACAACTCTTGGCGTTTACGTGTTTTTTTTAGAAAAATGACTAGATTGCAAATGATGAAAATTTCATATCTTGATTTGGATGTTTCTCATGTTCCACATGGAGCTAAGGGGCAGGGTCGGTGTTACTTATGTCGGAGAAAAAAAGACTGAAAGTCTCTGTATTATGTGAAAAAACTTAGTGTTGTCACTGTTTGAAAACTGTCATGTATTTGTTTTGCAATGATAATAACTTTTTTTAAGAAGATATTAGTACTTTTTTGTAAAATTTTGTTTCATACTATAATAAATTAGTCCTAATTATCTTTCAAATCAATTTTCCCGACGTTCACATACAAAAAAAGGGTTATACAGTTGGGGTGCAAATGCACCCCGCACCGTTGTTTACGTAAGAATCTAAGCACCGTCTTACGAGGGTTAAGTGGAGAAAATATAGTCAAATATATAAAAGCTCTTCACTCAGAATAGATAGGACATATCGAGGGGTTCGAGCGAAAACCCAATAACTAACAAAACCATTGTTTACAGATAATCGTGATTAAAGATTTTAGGATGTTTAAAGACGATTTAAAATAGTCAGAGGAAGTTGTATTGGACAATTCGACGTAACTCTCAGGATCGAATTGTTTTGTAATGCCTCTTTGTCCGCTTCTTCTCGATCAACGATGGTAAATAAATGTTTGAGTGTGGAGTAAAAAATATGGTTTTATTGACAGCTACTTACAATTACACTAAAGATGTTGTTCAGGTAACTTTCTATTATAGACTGCCCTTAATGACAGCTACTGATAATAATTACACTCGGCATAACTTCTAAAAACGACTTACGCACTTGTTAACAAGGTAACTATTTCAATTAGACTGCGACCCAAACTAGTCCCTTTGGTTAATTTAAATCTCGTCAAAATATACCATTCATCAATAAGTTGCATGACAACCGAACTACGGACTTTGCATGTTGAAAGATTGCAACTACAGTTTAAAGGAAGCTATTGCAAAACTTATAAAGTTCAATTGGAAAATATATTATTTGGCAATCTATTAAGTTTGCAGGTTGAATGGACTCTAGTTATTAAAATATTACTCGATGTTTTCCAATGTTTCAATTAAACACGGTGAAACTATAAAAGTTTAGGAAGTTAAGAAAGAATGTGAGATTACAAATTAAGGGATTAATTTGAGATTGAACATGTATCAAACATTTGTTATAGCCAAATGGTAGATAATTTAATATTTAGTTAGAATAATTTATTTTAAGTTTAATTGATACATTCTTTTTAGATAATTAAAAGGTAAAATGTCTTCTTCCGATTCTTCTCGTGACAGATTCAAACTATGAATTTTTTATCTGCATTTTTTACACCTTTTTTAGATACCATATATATCGTATTTATTCAAAGGGAAACTTCATTTTCACTCAAAAAAAGTTCAGACCTGAAAGGGTTAATGTAATATGAGGACTATTTGTCTCCTAATGCAGCCAAAGTGTTAATGAATGAATGAATATAATAAAAAATGTATAGATATTGGGTGGAATGCATAAAATTTAGTAGATGCTATTGCTTCAGCAAATAGTACCTACTTTGTTGCATTTTATTTTACATAAAAGTAGGTGCTTTTGTTGAGAACAACATACTACACAACAGAAGTACCTACTACTGACCTGAAGTATCTACTACAAAGCTTAGAGCCAGCCGTGTCCGCATTACACCAATCGAGATGGAACTAATTTTCCATGTGCTTGTGATTTGTGAATTCACATTTTTACGTACCAAATTATTAGAATTGTACATGAGCAAAAATGAGCGACTCAGATTCCGAAGTGAGAAAAGAGTTACGTGAGGATGAAAATGAACAATTGTTATTTGTTAATCTTCTTGAGAATTATTAAATTTTATTTGATAAAAGAATGTTCCCAAAAATTAAAAACTTTCTTTCTAGTTTGTAGATTTTTCTATTACTCACATTCATAAATGCTACCATATTGTAACAAAAAAATACCTATGCGTAAGTTGTCCATCCACCAACTTCATTTAAACTGAAGCAAATCGTCTGTATACTACAAAAACCAGACAAATGTCGAAATACCGAAATCGAGAAAAAACGTTTTTAAAGTTTAGTGCTTTATTTTGAATTAGGTGTACCAGTTGTGTTTGATATTCGATATGCTAGTGAAAGATGCATATATCAGAAATAATATTCTATCATTAGTTTGAAATAGTTAAGAGACCTAGCTGATTAAACCTAAATTTAAGATCGAGGTGGGATCACTTTCCTGGTTTTACCTGTAAATCAAAATAAATCACACTGTATTAAAGACACTTATCACCTTTTTACTGAATATGGTAGATATACAGCAGTAGAAATATATTGTTGTCCGGCAAATATATATGTGCGCTTAGTTGGTTTTACATGCAACAGAACTTTGATTTTATGGAAGTAAGTAGCGATATATTGTTTTATTTGAAAATGAAAAGTTGGTTAGGTGTAATTTATTTGTTTATTACACAAATTATCTGCTGAATGGTAAGTCGTATCATTTATTGGGTTTTACCTGTATGTTGAGCGTAAAAAGCTGAGAATTTTGGTATACTTAACTCAATATTTTAAAATTTGTCATTTATCTGGTTTTCGCAGTATACTGACGAAATATTACTAAGCTAGCAAATACTTCAAAAGCGCAGTACATCCTTTTATGTATCTGGTAAATAGTAGCAGATGCTACGAAGGAAAGTAAATGCTTTGTAAGTGTATCTTCAAAATCTAAAAAACTGTAGTACATACTTGAAGCATTAGCAAGTACTACGTTTTATGCATTCGACCCATTGTAGTGATGTAATGTACATGTCAATATCATTAAGTAGTGTTGCTGAAAAGCTACTTGTAAATCTATATACAAGAAAACCATTAAAATACTTAAATATCCCACAAATGATTCTTATATTAAAAAATTACTGAATAAACATATTAACTTTATTTAATGTCAACAATTTACCTGTAGACATATTCGAATTGCCATCTCCCTCTTTTGAAATCAAACTGGCGAAGTTTCTGGTGGCAGCTAGAGTAGCAAGGGTGTCTGCTATCATTTTATCGCCATCGGGTTCTGGTGGCGTTATAGATCGCTCTCTTTCACGGCGTCTTTCGCGATCGCGATCACGACTTCTGCTTCTGTCCCTTCGACGATCCCTATCTCTGTACCTGTCTCGAGATCTACTACGTTTCCTATCGCGTCTGTCTCGGTCTCTGTCTCTAGACCTGGAACGGTCTCGCCTGTCTCGAGATCTGGAACGATCCCGTCTCCTCGACGAACCCATAGTTATATGGGAATTTTTAGAAATGGAATAAATGGTTGATGTTAAACACGTTCACTTAAATAAAAAAAAAAGGCTCCTTCTGCCTTCTGTACATTGACGTAAAATGACTGTGTTGTGTGTGACGTGACGTAAACGTATTGATTGACAAATGACAAATACCATTGACAGACAACCGCAGAACGCGAATGAAAAGCTGACAGACATGCGATGTACAAACTTTTTTATTTATGAAAAAAATTGAATTGTACTATAAAATACACATAAGAAGTGCTTCTAAACGTATTTATATTGTAAATATTTCCAAACTTATCATAATAGTTGTAACAGTTCCTATTTCACATATTTTTTATCCCTGTCAGTTATGCAACCAATATCTCCAAATTGTGAAGTGAATGGTTTGTTAGTGATAAATATCAAAAATACCGTTCCTATCAAATTTATTCTACAAAAAATAAATTCAAACAAAGTGGTTTTATTGTTACTTATTTACCAGAATAGTTATTATACTTGTATAATAATAATTAAAGTTAATGAAGTATGTGCGTTATTTAAATATTGGCATTTGCTTGAAGTTTCTGTTTTATGCACAAAATGTCAACTGTCGTTACTATCTGCACTTGCGCGTTTAACTTTCTTTTTCGTTGGATGTCTTTGTAGGTAGTGTACAAAAATTTATTATTTTTATATTCTAAAAAATATTCCGCATCCATCTTTATGGATATTGTTTTTTAATTTAGTTCAGTGTTAAGTTGTATTAAAAACTCTCTCGTAGGTGTATTTTTTCAAAAACATCGTACTTCGAAAAATAATATACAATATAAACAGTTGACTTGAAAGTATGGTTATGTGTTCTAACAAGGTGTTTTTTACTATTTTAGGTTTTAAAAATGGGAGCCTACAAGTATATACAGGAGTTGTATAGAAAAAAACAAAGTGATGTTCTTAGATTTTTACTGAGAGTGAGAGTGTGGCAATATCGCCAATTGACTAAACTCCACAGAACTCCCAGACCCAGTCGGCCTGACAAGGCTCGCAGAATGGGTTACAGGGCCAAGCAAGGTAAATAAAACTCTTTTCTATCATTTAAATCAACTGTTGTTTAAATTTCAAACCATTTTAATGCCCAAAAGTACTTTAGATGATTTTTTTTCCTAATAGTTTCCTGATACCTTGTCTTTGTTTTAGGTTTTGTTATTTACCGTATTAGAGTACGACGTGGAGGACGCAAGCGTCCAGTACCAAAAGGTGCCACCTACGGTAAACCCAAAAGCCATGGAGTTAATGAATTGAAACCTGTCCGTAACTTACAAGCTATTGCTGAGGTGAGTACTACATGATATTGTGCTTATGTACAGAACTATATTAAAAAAGAAGCTGTTTATCTTTTCTTTTTATGATTGAAATGTCTTGTTTTGTGACATAATTAATATTTTGAATTGATGTCACTATTTTCGCCTATATTGTTGTCATACTTGAAATTATTTGATGTACATCTGTATCATTCTCTCAGGTAGCACAGCCACAATATTCTACTTCTTCCTAAGCTTCTTTTTCCTTGAAACTGTATAATCTATTGGAGCAAGTTGTATCTCTCTCCACATGTAATTTTCTTGTTTTGATTGTATTTAAGATATCCATTTCTTTATTCATCTTTATCAGAACCTCTTTGATTGTGACATGTTCTGTTTGCGATATTTTCTGGATTCTTGTATACATCCATCACTTGTATGATTCCAATTTTTTCATTGATGCTGGATTCAAGATTAAGCTTCTATTCCACAAAACAAGTTGAGAAAACGTAGCACCTAGCTGACCTAACTCTAGCTCCAACTTCAAATCTCTTGTAGAGCACTCTATTTTGTTAAAATTTGCTCTAGTCTTGTGCCATATTTGGTGACAATATTTTATACTTTCGAATCAATGTCACTATTTCCATCTATAAATTCTAGGTCCATAGTATTTATTACCTATGTATTCTTGGTTGTAATTTTTGTAGTATTTATAGTTATTTTTTGTATTCTAGGAACGTGTAGGAAGAAGGTGTGGTGGATTAAGAGTCCTAAACTCCTACTGGGTAGCCCAAGATTCAACATACAAATATTTTGAAATCATTTTGGTCGACCCCTCACATAACGTAAGTAATAAAGAAAGATATATTTTGTTATAATTTTATTATTTTTTTCTATATTAGATTGCATTCTACATGCTACATAAATTTAGAATCTAGATTCTACATAAATTTAGAAAATAGGAAAGACATGAGACTGAGTTCCTGAAGTGAAAAGCCAAAGAACTAAAATATTTTTGGGACTAATCCCAAGTTGTGGAATATCTGCTTCACCTACACTGACAATTTGTCTTAACACTTTAATTGCCACCAATTTTTGGTTAGTTTCAACAAGGAGCCAATTCAATATCCCTCATAACAATAGTTTTTAAAAGCGGATCTTTTAAGAGTCAGCAGCAACAGTGTCTATGCAGTGTTTGGCTCTTATCAGAGCCATCAGCAGTGAACGAGTTAATTACACATTTCAAATATGAGGCACATTCAAAAGACATTTTCATTGTTCAGGTGTATTCTTGGAGCAACTTTGGTTGAGGATCCTCTGTTTGATTACCTGAAAACAACTGTAGTCTATCCCACATACAGTTATAGCAAATGTACAATATTACACATCCTATCACATCCAATCATAACAGGAAACCGGTTATACTATGGTTTATTTTTTAACCAGGAGGAGTAAACTAAAAAGACAGATTCACACCCAAGAAAGTCACTAGAATAATCACCAAATACATTTTCTTTTTTTGGTTGATCATGTCGGCCCTCAACGGTAATCTATAAACGTTATATTAATATGTCGCTAAAGAAGTCCAAAAACAACTGCTTTTTATATAAAAGCAGACTAAAAATCTCAAAATTAAAGGAATAACGCAGAAAATACAAAAAATCGCCGATATAACTTAATTAACCTATGAAATGACAATAATTGTGTCAAAATTTTATAACAGTGGAGTAAACTTGCCTGTGGTTGGACCAATTACAAACAAGCATTACTGCGTGGTAAATTTCAATCACTCCTCTTGGTTAAAAAACAAACCATATGACAGTAAAACCATTGTGGTGGCTATAGCTCAATGGCTATGTTAATGGCGTAACAAGTTGAAGGGCCTGAAGTGGATTCCAAGCACATACATGAGGAATTTTCAATTTCTAAATTAGCTGAGCTACCACTGTGCTTCAGAGGACACATAACATAATAGGTACTAGTTATTTAAGTGGTCGTTACCCATATTTAGGGACGCTTACAAAACCTGAAAGTCCCAACACTAGATCTTAGCCAGAAGGTTATCCAAACTTCAATTTTTTTACTGACAGTGTAAATAAAGTCCTAGAATGAAAACCTTTCCTACAGTTTTTTGTTTATATTTTAACTATATCAATAACTGCCCAATTTACTTCAGCTCTTCAGTTTTTTAAGATTATCCTGTAAATTATGGAAAAATATTCCTACCTTTAATAACAAAAAAAACAACAAAAACTCATGGTTGATGTATAACTGCTTCAGCAATCGTTTTCTAATTTTTATCAATCCACATGTAGATATTTTTGTAAACCTTTACTTATAGTACAATTAGAAATTTTTGTTTCTAGGCTATTCGCAAGGACCCCAAAATTAACTGGATTGTCAACTCAGTACACAAACACAGAGAACTCCGTGGCAAAACTTCCTCTGGCAAATCATCTCGTGGTTTGGGCAAGGGTCACAGATACTCTCAAACCAAGGGAGGATCCAGGCGTGCCGCTTGGCTCAGAAGGAACTCACTGCAATTGCGCAGAAAACGTTAAAATTTATTTTTTTATAATTAGACCAATAAAATTTACGGATTAATATTGTTTTTTTTATTTAATAACCTGTTACATGAAAGTTAAGAACACATTTTATGAATGTTCATTCATTTTTTTAGGAATATGTTTTTGTTAATAAACTTCTTGATATTTAGAATTTTTTTGTTGATGGTTTCATATATGAGGGTCTTAAAGCCAAAGTGGTGTAAGTCATTTTTGTGAAATGATGTAAGTCTTGCTTTATATCCTTGATAAATAGACCTCTTTTCATTGGAAAATCAGGAAAAGTGGTGTAAAGATTTAACCACTTTTTCTTCTAACATATATCAATATTACTTATATCATTATTATAAAATAAGGCTTACATCATTTCAAAAATATGACTTACATCACCACTTTGGCTTTAACCCATTCATTTGACTTATGTAAATACTTTGTATATTGACATCAATAAACTGAATTGAATTGAATATAAATAGTCCTGAGATACCTAAGAGACGAAGCTTTCACAAAGTGTCTCCAGTGAACTCAATATTTTTGCCTAGTGATTTGATTTCAAGCCAGGATTTTCATTCATCCAGTGCTACCCCTCTGTAAGTTTGTTAGGTCTGGAGAATTTACCATTTTTAATGTTTTTGGCAGAAAATCAAAGGTCTGCTCTATTTTCTCCAAATCTTGAAATAATTAAAAATTGTAAATTCTTGATAATGTTAATCCGTGACCTTCTGATTAACTGTTGCCTGCCCGCAATTGTTTTTCTCTTGGTGAATCGTAAATTCTAAAGAACATCGATGTTTCTTACAAAAAGCTTCATAACAAATTTCTGCTGTATTTTTCCCAAAACTTTCATTAAAAGTGGTAGATTTTTTTTATGAACTGTTGCCTGCCCGCAATTACGTTTCTATTGGGGAATCGAACTTAAAAACCGATATTTCTACAATAAATTAAAAAAACTACAAATTTATGACCTATAGGTATCTAGAATTGGAAAGCGAATCCGCCAAAATTTAAACTGTCAAATTAATTTATGCAACCAGTAATGCATTATGTATCGCGGTCGCGCCTTCACCGAATTCCTAAAAATCTAAATTGACAGTAACTTTCGGCCGTGTCTACGCAAACAAATATCCGGCAGAATTCGTAACTAAATTGAAGTTGTTAAAGTATATTTATTCAATTTTATGCAATAAATATCTTACAATATATTTATTTTTGGCTTATTTATAACCTTGTTGTTTATATTATTAATAACTATTATTTAATCCTGATAACTAATGACTCACGGACTCAGTAATAAATTTACTAAAAAAGAAGAAGTCTTATTTGACGTTTCACAAATAAGGTTAGGGATGTATAAAAATTATTAAAAATATACTTTTACAAATTAATCCATAATTTACTTCGGCAAAAATGTCAGCAAAAACTGTGGCCACTGCAACAGTGAGAGCAGTTAAAAGGAGAAGTTTGTTACCCACTCGGGCAGCATTACTTCTGGTAAGTGTCTTTAAATGAGTACTGTTCTTGGTTTTTGAAAGATGCATCAAATAATAGAAATTAACTATTTTTTAGACCCCGTCTGCAGTTAACAGGATAAAGGATATTTTAAAGGATAAAAAGCAATATGTAAGTAACACTGTTTGATCATTTTGTAGTCCTAATATTGAATAAATGTATAACTACTACTTAAGAGTTTCCACAGTTTTCACTGTATTCCTTCACATTTCTTCCATTCTTTCCAGTTCTTTTTGTTTTGCTAGTCCCCTTCCTCCAGATTTCTCCTTTTCATTGCTTTGTCTATTTCATCTTTGAAAGATCTTGGGGGTCTGCCTCTCTTCCTTGTTTCTATTGGGCTCTACTCCATTATCCTGTTTATCCAACGATTTTGGTCTGCTCTTCTGTCATGTCCGTATCAGGTTAATCTCTTTTGTTCAATATAATCTATTATATATGAGTACATTCCCATTCTTTTCTTAATCTCTTATGTTATTTATTCTTATTCTCTTCTTTCTTGTTACTCTGCAGCTTCTCCATAGGAATCTGTTGCTCTTATTTTTATTTGGTTTTCTTATTTATTGCCCAATTTCCACACCCATAAGTGTCATAACTTCTTGTCCTAGTGTTATATATTCTTCTGTTTGTTTTTATACTAATGTTCTTATCCCACAGTACCAGGTTCAATTTTTGTATCTAGTCTCTTGTTTGTCCTAGTCTATTTTTTATATTTTCTTCAGTGATTCATTTAGTTTCCTTTCAGTTTGATAATATGAAACCTACACTAGGTTCGCTTTCAAGATGCAGTAGAAATAAACAAACCAAGACACGTTAAATGCTACTAGGAGCACTCCCGAATCATAATTTACAATGTATAAACTTTGGAAATCATGATTTGGGATTTACAATGTATATACATTGTAAATTATGATTCAGTTGCGCTCCTAGTGACATTTAACGTGTCTTGGTTTGTTTATTTCTACTGCATCTTGAAAGCGAATCTAGTGTAAATACTTGTACTTGTCGTTTCTTTGATTTGTTTAACTTTGTCTATTTCCAGTTGTTTTATTTCTGTATTCTCCGTTGTTAGATATTCAGTTTTCTTTACGTTTATTTCCATCCTATTCTAAGTATATTCCTGTTCCAGTTTTCTTGTCATAAAACAGGTCATCTTCGTCTTGTGCAATTACTATTGGTTGTCAGCAAAATTTAGGGCATATAGGTATTCCCTTTACTGATATACCCATTCCTTCTTACTTTCTTTTCCATGGTTTCAGGGTATTTTCCAGGAATATTTTGAACAGGATAGGGGATGTGGACCAGCCCTATAGTAGTCCCTTTTTCGTCTCAAATGGACTGCATATCTATGCATATAGCTTTTGATAGCTACTTTGTTATTCTTGTTGAGTGCTTTTACTGCTTTTATTAGTATTTGTGGAATTTCGTTGTCTTCCATGGCTTTCTTTAGCTTGATTCTAGGTATCGAGTCATAGGCCTTCTTAATATCCAAAAAAGCCAGATGGATGGATCTATTTTTGGCCATTCTTTTTTCTATTAGTTGTTTAACTATGTAATTGTGATCTGAGCATGCATTGATATTGAATATTGATACCAAAATTGATACCAAAGAGTTGTTGTTATGCAGATCATTAAGTATTATCATTAATTCTAGAAAATTATCATTAAGTATGTATGTTCTAATTAACTTAAACAAAAATGTTTTTATATCTTGATGATTAATCAATTCTTATCTTGTAGATTGGACTAAAAATTGGAGTGCGACAAAGAGGCTGTAATGGATTGTCATATACTTTAGATTATGCTGAAAAGAAGGGTGAGTATTCGTATTTATATGATGAAATGACTAACACAAGCTCAAGAACCAACTTTATACATATGTACGCACGTGCGATCACAGCGAAATGCAAACTGCCTTGGGCGCTCTTGCTAATGCTGAGAGAGCTAAAACCGGAAATGGTAATAACGACACAGGCGCAATACAGGGTGAGGCAGATAAAGGGCCTATTAGAAATATCTCGAGAACTAAAGGCAACAGACTCATGAAAATTGGCACGAAGGGGTTTTGAAGAGTGATCTATTTAATGAAAAGATTTTCATCTATTTGCTACTTCCGGTTATACCGGAAGTTGCTTATAACTTCGTTTTTTTAAATGGGACACCCTGTATATTTTTACATTTTTGGATTTTACTCGAAGTCTTATTTCTTAAAATATGAGGTTTTGTATTGTTATACAGCAGGGGTGGGCAAACATTTTTTAAAAAGGGCCACAAAATGTTCTTGGTCTATTACTGAGGGCCGCAATATTTGTTACCTTAACATGTTCGAATTTTTAACTTTTTACTAATATTTTGTTAAGGAGGGGGGGTATGGTTTGAAATCAACAATTCAAGCACCTTATTTTGAATTTTATTTGAAACTATGGTAGAATTATTTTATTTTTAAATTAAATAAACATATTTAATATAATATTGAAAAATAAGCCAACGCAACGGTGGCAAATTTCTACAGACACCTCAAAAAAAAATTTTTGCATTAAACATCAGAACTTGTAATTGGATTATATGAAACAAAAAATTCAAAAATATTTTATTAGCATGAGTTTCTTGTTGAGGTAACGCTCTCGAGTTTTTTAGTTTTAACGATTTTTGAGATTTTTAAATCACCCAGAAGTCAAAATAATGCTTTTTTTTGTAAAAAGGGTAAAATCAACATATTTATTATCGTTAAACAAAAAATAAGCCTAAAAAATATCTCCATCGAAACTGCCTTACCTCACGAAATGCCTAAAGAAAATTTATGAAAAATTTCAGGTGGATCTGTCAAGTAGGTAGCTTTCGGGTTACAATGTCCACTGCCTTTGATAAAAGTAGTTTTGAGAAAATCGCGTTTAAAGTTTTGACAACTTTATTTCCAATTTCTTTTGTCTGTCAAAGCGTAAAGTGATGCACATCGGAATATGGTTTTGAATCGCAGAGTAATTTACAAAAGAGAAGGTAACGAGTTTTTTTTGGTGCATGCTTAAATCGGTGTATTCAACTTAAAATAACAGAGAAACGGTCGATTTTAGGTGTAAAATGTTTCCAATACCTTTTGTAGTTCTTGAAAAGACCTTTAAAATGAGCAATATTAAATGTCGATTACATTCAAACTAAGCGAAACATGCTGCAAGAAAATTGATGACTAATGTATTTTAAGAAAAAAATGAGAAGTATATTTAACCCCTCATCAACTAGAATTTAAATGCATCGTTTTTTTTGTACATACAATACATTTTATTATAGTGTTACTTCTATGTTCAAAAAGTTGGACGGGTATAAAATGAATTTTTTTTGAAAAAAAATAGGATCAAATTATAGAGCGCATTTTTAAATTTTCTTAAAAATCTTCCTTTTTCTCCATATAACTCGAAAATGATAATAAGAGATATGAAAACAAGATACTTTACAAAAATGTAGGGTTTTTTAGATAAAAATTTTGTTCTTAATTTTCATTACTGTATCTCTTATCATTTACAAGTTACATGGAGAAAAAGGAAGATTTTTAAGAAAATTTAAAAATGCACTCTATAATTTTTTATCTTATGTTTTTCAAAAACCATTTATTTTAAACCTGTCCAACTTTTTGAACATAGAAATAACACTGTAATAAAAGGTTTTGTATAAGGAAAACAATGCATTTAAATTATGGTGGATGATGGGTTAAATATACTTCTCATTTTTTTCTTAAAATACATTAGTCATCAATTTTTTGCAGCTTATCTTACTTAGGTTGAATATGTAATCGACATTTAATATGGCTCATTTTAAAGATCTTTTCAAGCACTGCAAAAGGTATTGGTAGCATTATACACCTAAAATCGACCGTTTCTCTGTTATTTCAAGTTGAACACACTGAGTTGAGCATGCACCAAAAAACAAACTCTTTTCACCTACCATATTATCTCTTTTTGTATTATAACTAGAAGATTTATGAACGAGCCTCTTCGTTTTCTTATAAGTTACAACAATATTTTATATAGCTATTTTAGTTAGATGCATAGTTTTTAAGGTATTCGCAAAAAACCGTCCGAAAAGGTGATATTTTTCAATGAAAATGGCCAATTTTCAACCACGAATAACTCAAAAAGTATTGAGTTTTCAAAAAAAATTATAGAATAGAATTAGGTTCCAAAAATTTATAGGGTATATACATAGGGTAGACTTTGAATTAGGAGATAAGTAGAGGCTATTCCCAAAATTTCATTAAAATCCATGCAGTGGGATATAATTCGGAGGTAATATCCTGTTCTTGCTCTCATTGACTGGCGTATAAAGCAATTTCCTCTCCTAATTCACAGCATCTTTTAAGAACCTTTTTTAAACTTAACCATCGAAGATGATTGTGGTATAAGACATCTATGTTCTGTTTCTAACTCTTCCAAAAATGCTATGAATGCACGATGATTTAGTCATTTTGAACGAATACAATTAACAATATTAGTTATAATTGAAATGACGTTGTCTACTTGCAAAACATTTTTGCATAACACCTGTTCTGGAAATTGTGTATGAACGTAACCTTTAAGTTTTCTCAACATTACAATATTTGCTCCTCTTAAATTTGGTGCTCCGTCGCGCGTCGGTTGTTACACTTATTAGGTGGTTACGGGTTAATTTAAAAATTTTCAAACAGTTCCTGATTAGTTCAAAAATATCGTTTCCATTTGTTGAAATTTCATGGATTTCATTGAGGGAGCTGACAAAATTCTGTGCCGGAAACTCAAATAATTGCCCGCGTTATGTTGAAAATTTGCAGAAAAATCACCTGCTGCGAAAGTGTCAATTAATAGCTGCATTATCTATATTTATTTATTAATATTGGCAATAATTTTAAAAAAATCTTTAAATGAAAATAATTTACTTTTTTCCGCGGGCCGCAAAAAAATGTATAAAGGGCCGCATGCGGCCCGCCCCTGTTATACAGGGTAGTTTAAAAGATAATTACGTTTTTTTATTAATTTTGTAGCAAGTTTCACACCCTGTAGAATTAAAGTACTTTGACATCAAAAACTTTATTTATGTTCAAATGATTTTTAATATAGTCTACTATTGTCAGAAATTATTAGTATAGTTGATTATTGAATTTTAGTATACAGGGTTGGTCGAAACTCGGAATGAAAGTATTTTGATATCTCAACCATTATTGGGAATTTTAACGATCAGTCTAGATTAATAGGTATTTATTTCCGAAAAATTATTTGTGACTGAATATTTTCAAGGCCAACCTAATAAAATTTCACGTATTTTTTGTTGTAATTAATGTTTGGCTTGAATCACCAATAACTGACAAATTAAAGCAGTTAGGTATAGGGAATACTTATAAAATAAAAAAGTACCATAAAATATCATTTCAGTACAATACTAAAATACAGGGTGTTCCATTTAAGAAAACTCATAAAATATTCATTCCGTGTTTTGACTAACCCTGTATACTAAAATTCAATATATAGCTATACTAATAATGTTTAACAATAGTAGACTATATTAGAAATCATCTGAACGTAAATAGAGTTTTTGCTGTCAAAGTACTATAATTCTACAGGGTGTGAAAATTGCTACGAAATTAATAAAAACCCGTAATTATCTTTTAAACTACCCTGTATAATAATATAAAACCTCATATATTAAGAAAGGAGACATCGAGGAAAATCCAAAAATTTAAAAATATACAGGGTGTCCCATTTAAAAAAACGAAGTTATAAGCAACTTCCGGTATAACCGGAAGTAGAAAATAGATGAAAATATTTTCATTAAATAGATCACTCCTCAAAACCCCTTCATTCCAATTTTCATGATTCTGTTGCGTTTAGTTCTCGAGATATTTCTAATAGGCCCTTTATCTGCCTCACCCTATATACAGATTCTAAGATACTCGTAACTATATTATTATAACATTCCACAATGAAGGCAATGCCTAGAAGAACGTGTTAGGCCAAAAACAGATTTTCCATATTTTAGGGTTATGGCACTATTAAAGTCGGGGTGTGACATGATGAAATGACTTTTACTGTAGACCAATGCCAACTTTTAAGACACTTTGTTTTCTTTTAGGAACAATGGACGAGGAGGTGATTCAAGACGGTGTAAGAGTTTTCATTGACAAAAAAGCACAGTTGACACTACTAGGTACCGAAATGGATTTCGTAGAGAGCAAACTTAGCTCAGAGTTCGTTTTTAATAATCCAAATATAAAGGGAACCTGTGGGTGTGGAGAATCTTTTAGTGTATGAAACCAAAGGAAATTAAATAAATAAATATATGTGTGATATATTGTAGCTTATAGTAACTAAAAATAAATTATAGTAAACTGTTAATGTTGTTTTCTTTTGATATTTCACTTCTTTTTTCTAATAACCCTTAGTGTCCTTCAAGGCGTCCTATGTAGGGTTCCACCTCTTATCCATTTTTTCCATTCACTTCTATTGGTGGCCAGGTTCTTCATACCTCTTACATTCTTGTCTCTTTTCATCTATATCATGGATTCAGTTCATCCATGTCTTCCTCTGCCTTCCTTTTTTATTTCTTATTTTGGCTTCATGTACCTTCTTTGTTAGTCACTTTTGCTCCATTCGCTCTATGTGGCCAAAACCGTTGAATTGTTTGTTTTCGATCTTCCTCATTAACGGTTATTGCTCCAGCTCTCTCCTTATATTTTCATTACTCTTCTCTTCTAGATCCTTTAACAACTCATTCATTCATATGCTTTTGTTTTTGTAACATTGCAACTTTATTTTTTTCTTTGTATCCATTTTCATGATGTTCTTCTTTGTCAGTTTTGATATCCGTTTATTTCGTGCATGGTTGTTCTGTTTAATTTTGGGTCGGATTCTGTATCGAACCATTCTTTCCTTCTTTTTATTTCCCTCTATGTCATAGCACCCCTTCAGTTGAATCCAAAATGGATTAGTTTATATTTTTCCATATTTTCTCTCTATTATTTATTTTAGCATAGAACTCTTGACGATGTAATTTCCTGTCTCTTTTCTTCCTCTTTATAAGGAATTCTGCTTGTTCATTGGCAGATTTATACCTCTATGGAAGGTTTTCACTCCATCTTTTGCGCAGTCGGCCGATACTTCTTCTACCGATTGGTGATTTATCTCTTGCTATTTTGACCACATGTGTCTTCCCCATTCTGCTTCTGTGGTTATTCCATTATTTTTTTTTCGATTTAGTGTCCATTCACTTTCCTTTCGGCCTCTAAGCGTATTTCCTGTAATTCTTCCCAGTACTCTCATCTCTGCCGTTTCTAGTAGACTTTGTATTGTGGCTGTATCGTGTCTTGTTTCTGATGCATATGTCATTATTGGTCTTACACTGGCTTTATAAATTCTTGACTTCTCACCTCGACACCTTCCGGGCTTTATAGCTGTCCCAAGCTAGAAAAAGGGATGATGGTTTCATGACAAGGTCTAATAAGAACAGCCTAACACAGAACTGGTGCGGGAGCACGCCAAATAGAATTCTATTTTACTGACGTCACGTTGCCTAGCAACCGTCGATTCTCCCATTATGAAATTCTATTTTGTGACGTCAGCAAAATAGAATTCTATTTGGCGTGCTCTGGGCCCTGACTTTAAAATCAATGATTGATGTTTAATAAAGAACATGAGACATGTTGTATTAATTACTTTATTAGAAGTATTTATCATCCAATGATACCACACGTGTTGCATCCCGGTACAAATCGTCCTTGTACTTGTCCCGGTACATATGGTCCTTGTACTTGCACTTGTCCCGGTAGTACTTGTACTTGTCCTGGTAGATAAACAGGATTTCCCTGCACCACTACAGGATTTGCTGGTTGTTGATGTATAATGACTTGTGGTGGATCTCGACTATCACCAATAACAGCCAACGCACCTTGACCAAAAGCATCAGCTACACCATTGGCTATTTGTCCGAGACTAGTTACAACTCCGCTAAGACCAGTGGCTCTCAGGGCTACGGGGTCTCTAAAACCATAAACGTTATCATCCACAGCATCTTCAATTGCGAAGTTGTCGTTGACATATCTCACATCAGATAAGTCATCTTCCACGCCAGCATCGTTATGGGGATGAAGATGATGAGGAAAGCATTGGATGTAAACGGTATTACAAAGGACTACCTAAAAAATATGTAATTTTCAGTTGTATAATTTTATACAGGGTGGGCCAATGAAAACAGCCCACCTCGATATTTGACAGTATTTATTGGATTTTAAGGAAATGAGGAAAAAAAGGACTTTTGTTCTAACACATTCTCACACATTCTAACACACAGTGGCGGATCCAGAAATTTTTTTTTGGGGGGGGGTCATGGGTATTGATAGTGATTTAATTACTTCTCTCTGATGCAAGATCACTTAGTCTTATCAACCCTAGGATAAGGTGGTTTACAATTATGGAGGGGGGGGGGTCATGACCCCCTGTGACACCCCTGGATCCGCCAGTGCTAACTCATTTTCTAACACGTTCTAACACATTTTTACTATACATACATCTGCCATCATATCAATCACATATTATTCAGATTATTAATAATCTCTCTCTCTCGTTTTACTATTTATGGAAAAAGACAGCAAATACAAAATATGTGATTGATGTGATCATTCATGGGTAATCTTTCATTTTTCCGACTGTATATAATACCGGGTGTCCACTGATATTTCCCCCCATTTTAACTGCCTATAACTTCTAAACGGCTAAAGATAGAAATATGCGGTTTTCTATGAAATGTCGTTTTTTTATTTTTATTTATTTTAGTAAAAGTTTTGTCTGAATGGATTGAATTTTTTATATCGCTTTCAAATACAAGAAAATGGCGGATTTTTGAAAAAACATTGTTGACTTTTTTTAATAGAACACCCAGTATATTTTTTTGTAAATTGAAAGAAAGGTCATTCACCTATCCAGCGATATAAGGTTTTTTAAAATCGGTTGTCAAATCACTGAGTAATTATTTTTTAAAATGAGAGGTGCAACGTGGATATCACATACCTAAATAACATAACTATTAATAAGCAAATTGATATTGTTATGTGATTTCCACATTGCATCTATCATTTTAAAAATTAATTGCTCACTCATTTGACAACCGATTTAAAAAAAATTATATCGCTGGATAGGTAAATGACCGTTTTTCAAGTTTTTAAGTAAATGACCATTTTTTATACCGCTTTTAAGTAAAAAATGGCAGATTTTTGAAAAAAAAACGTTGACTTTTTTTATTAAAACACCCAGTATATTTTTTTTGTAACTTGAAAAACGGTCATTTGCCTATCCAGCGATATAAATTTTTTTAAAATCGGTTGTCAAATGAGCGAGCAATTAATTTTTAAAATGAGAGATGCAATGTGGAAATCACATAACATAATTACAATTTGCTTAATTATGTTATGTAGGTATGTGATATCCACGTTGCACCTCTCATTTTAAAAATTAATTACTCAGTGATTTGACAACCGATTTTAAAAAACTTTATATCGCTGGATGGGCAAATGACCTTTCTTTCAATTTACAGAAAAATATACTGGGGGTTCCATTAAAAAGAAGTCAACAACGTTTTTTTTCAAAAATCCGCCATTTTTTTTCGTATTTGAAAGCGATATAAAAAAATCAATCCATCCAAACAAAACTTTTACTAAAATAAAACATTTCAGCGAAAACCGCATATTTTTATCTTGAGCCGTTTAGAAGTCATAAGCAGTTAAAATGGGGGAAAATATAAGTGGACACCCGGTATAACAATTGAAATAGAACTAAGTAAAATACGAAAAAAGTTATAGTCACTTACCAAAAGAGTTAGAGATTTTGGCCCCATTATGATTCTGGAGTAACTGCCCTGGAGTGACTTAAGCGTCGAAATGTATAACAGTAATTTTATTGCTCCGATAAAATTTGTAGGTTGCATTCAATTAAGTTTTTATTTTGTTTACAGTTTATGTCTTCTTTATAATTTTATATTATCCACCCTCATTTTTACTACTAATTATAATTTTGTAGCATCGAAGAATCTCCCACACTAATCTAATTCTATACTTTTTTTTAATGTAGAATGTGCACATCCACGCAGACTGTTACATACAAATCGATTAGACGAAGAATAGGTTGACGAAATAGAGCGTCCCAAGCGAGAAAAAAGGATGAGTGTCTTATAGTAAGGTACCGGGATAGCATAACAACACCGACTTTATGATATTTAATAAAGAACATGAGACATGTTATTTAAATGACTATATTATCATCCGATGATAAATACTAATTTACACAAGGTGCTTCTGGTATATCACAAGGTGGTTGTGGTATTCCACAAGGTGGTTCTGGTATTTCACAAGGTGGTTGTTCATCGCTACCAAAAAGAAAATCTGCTCCTTTAACTACAACATCAACTATGCCACCGGCCAGTTGTCCCAAACCACCTAAAAAATATAATCCAAGGCCGAGGCATCTAACGGCAACTGGGTCTTTCAAATCAACTTCGTTATTATCCACAATATCTTCAAGTGGGAGGTTGTTGGTAACGGGCCTCACATCAGATAAGTCATCCTTCACAGCAGCATCGTCATGGGAATGAAGATGATAAGGAAAGCATTGAATGTAAACGAGATTACAAAAGAATACCTAAAAAATATGGAATTTTCAGTTATATAATTTTATACAATGATATAATTTCACTAATGTATAGGGTTGACAGACCTGATTGAGTATTCCCACCATCAGAACTGACCTCCGAAACACCTGACGCCCAAGTTGACTGCGAAGGCATGTTATCTTCTGCAGTTTGAAGGGTTTTTGGACACCAGGTGTACCGGGGTCAGTTCTGATGACGTATTCTTGTTCAGCAACCCAAAGAAACCCCGAGTAATCTGCTTGCTGCATCAATTTAGTGCAGAAGACGTGCCTTAGCAGTGAACCTGGGCACCAGTGGCTCCGGTGGTCGGTTCTGATAGCATATTTGTCTTCAACGACTCCAAATAGCACCGAATAACAAAATATGGCTCTTAATACACCTCTTTTGGCATGTTTATGCATTATTGGACGCATTTCATGCACTTTAAAATGTAACTAATAAGCATTTCTACCCTTTTTTCTATAGTATACTTTTTATTGTCATTCACATTGAAATTATACCACACGCTCTGTTTCAAAATAGTCTCGGTTACAAAATAGTTCGATTGAACCTAACTTACAAACTTTAACTTAGTAAGATTTAACTTAGTACAAATTTACTCATAAAAAAGTTACAGCCCTTTGAAGTTACAAAACGAAAATCGATTTTTTTAATATATCGAAAACTATTAGAGATTTTTTATTGAAAATGGACATGTATCATTCTTATGGCAGGAACAACTTAAAACAAAATTATAGTCAAATTTGTCCACCCCATAAAAAATTTATGGGGATTTTGTTACCTTAAACCCCCAAACTTTTGTGTACGTTCCAATTAATTCATTATTGTGGTACCATTAGTTAAACACAACGTTTTTAAAACTTTTTTGCCTCCTAGTATTTTTTCGATAAGCCAGTTTTTATCGAGATGCGGCTTCTTTTTTAATACATTTACGTAAAAATTTTATGGAGGTTTTGTTCATTAAAACCCCCCAAATGTTTGTGTACGTTCCAATTAAACTATTATTGTGGTACCATTAGTTAAACAGAGTGTTTTTAAAACTTTTGCCTCTTAGTCTTTTTTTCATAAGTCAACTTTTATCGAGATGTAGCTTCTTTTTCAAAATATACCGAAAAATGTAAATTATAAATAAATTTTCAGATTATTAACAGGTGTACTTAACCATATAAAAATATGTGCTAGATTCGATAAATATTCAAAATATTTCGATAAATACATACTGGCAAAGTATTAAGAGGCAAAAAAGTTTTAAAAACATTGTGTTTAACTAATGGTGCCACAATAATAATTTCATTGGAACGTACACAAAAGTTTGGGGGGTTTAAGGGAACAAAACACTCATAAAATTTTTACGGGGTGCACAAATTTCACTTTAATTTTTTTCTAAGATGTTGCTGCCATAAAAATGCCGCATGTCCATTTTCAATAAAAAATCTCGGAGTTTTCGATATATGAAAAAATAATCGATTTTCATTTTGTAACTTCAAAGGGCTGTAACTTTTTTTGTGTGCACTATTGTATATAGGTAAGTGAGGTTCAATCAACCTATTTTGACCCCAGAATCTGTGGTATAATTTATGAGCAATCTTTTCGGGACACCCTGTATAGTGTGCTGTATTTAAAATTGGTTTTATTTTGTGCTAAATGCCCTGGTCTATTAAATAAAACTGAGTAAAATACGAATACAGTTATAGGTTATAGTCACTTACCACCAGAAATACAGTTTTTTGCCTCATCATTAAGTATAGGAGTACCTAGGTACTGTTTTTTTTCGATTTAATATAAAATATTTATCAAAACAATTGTTATAATAAAAAAATATCCTTGACTTCGTTTAAAATGTAATTAATATTGTCAAGATTAATTAAAAATACCCTTTTTTATCATATTAATTAATATACATTTTAAAACAAACAATAGTTAATTAATATACTTATTAAAACAAACAAAATAAAAGAATATAAAATAGTTTACATATTTAAACAAACAATAGACTATAGAAAACAAAGGTTTTAATTTTCATTTACAAGTAAATAATAAAATGCATGTAGGAGGGGTGGGCGCCACTATAAAATAAATATAAACATAAATAAATATAAATAAAGAAGTCAATAGTCAAATATTTATATATTTATTGTATATATTTATGTTTATTTCTCTCTATCTATAAATACATAACAAATATAAATATATTATAACAAAGTTATTAACAAATATAACAGACAGATAACAATTACAACAGATTGAAATTAGAATAGAAATGATGTTTTTTGACTCTTTACTCTTGCTACCTTTAAGAATTGTTTAAGGATTCTTCTCTGGTCTTCAATCTCTCTATAAAGAATAATCTTTACTTACATAGGTAAATGTCCATTTCAATTAATATTCAGGTTATGGTACAGAAATTCAAAGATGTTGTACATCCGGTTTATATTTGTTTTATTGACTTTGAGAAGGCCTTTGATCAAGTGAAACATACTGAAATGATTGCAATTCTTTAGCAGGTAGGTATTGATGATAAAGACCTACGCATTATTAAAAATCTTTACTGGCATCAACGTGCAAACATCAGGATTAGCCGTGACACTTTATTGAAGCTCGTATCTGCCTTGATTTCTCATTATATGTCCCAAATACTGCTGCTTACGGCCCTTCACGATGTTGACCCTTAATGTTAATTAAAAATACCCTTTTTTATCATATTAATTAATATACATTTTAAAACAAACAATAGTTAATTAATATACTTATTAAAACAAACAAAATAAAAGAATATAAAATAGTTTACATATTTAAACAAACAATAGACTATAGAAAACAAAGGTTTTAATTTTCATTTACAAGTAAATAATAAAATGCATGTAGGAGGGGTGGGCGCCACTATAAAATAAATATAAACATAAATAAATATAAATAAAGAAGTCAATAGTCAAATATTTATATATTTATTGTATATATTTATGTTTATTTCTCTCTATCTATAAATACATAACAAATTTAAATATATTATAACAAAGTTATTAACAAATATAACAGACAGATAACAATTACAACAGATTGAAATTAGAATAGAAATGATGTTTTTTGACTCTTTACTCTTGCTACCTTTAAGAATTGTTTAAGGATTCTTCTCTGGTCTTCAATCTCTCTATAAAGAATAATCTTTACTTACATAGGTAAATGTCCATTTCAATTAATATTCAGGTTATGGTACAGAAATTCAAAGATGTTGTACATCCGGTTTATATTTGTTTTATTGACTTTGAGAAGGCCTTTGATCAAGTGAAACATACTGAAATGATTGCAATTCTTTAGCAGGTAGGTATTGATGATAAAGACCTACGCATTATTAAAAATCTTTACTGGCATCAACGTGCAAACATCAGGATTAGCCGTGACACTTTATTGAAGCTCGTATCTGCCTTGATTTCTCATTATATGTCCCAAATACTGCTGCTTACGGCCCTTCACGATGTTGACCAAATCTGCGGTTGTATTCACTCTCCGTAGCACTTCTTCATTTGTGACTTTGTCTATCCATCGTATCTTCAGGATCCCCCAAAGGCCTGAAGTTTTGATAGAGTGTCCGCCTTCTATGTCCGCGTTTCTACTCCGTATAGAAGCATTGAGTACATATAACATTTTTGTTTATATCCAGCCCATATTATAATATGTTCTACATGTTTCCGTTATTTTGTTCATTAAGTTTTGCAGCCTTCTATCGTATTGGAAAACACTATTGTATCATCTGCATACCGCAGGTTACTTAGCTTGACTCCATTTATTGAGATGCCTTCATCAATATCTTTTGGAGCGTCTTCAAAAATGTGCTCTGAGACAGACTGAATATTACCGGTGCAATTATGCACCCCTGTCTCACTCCCATTAAGATTTTGACCTGATCTGCGATATTTCAGCGATCCCAAGCTAGAAAAAAAGGTGAGCGTTTTATGGTGAGGTATCGGGATAGCATAATACAGAACTGACTTAATGATGTTTAATAAAGAACATGAGACATTTTATATAAATGATTTTATTATTATTATTTATCATCCAATGACAGGATTAGTTACAACATGGTACTTTTAATAATAATATGATATTATTCATTATTAATTACTTCTGCTGGCACTTGTTCCGGTAGATATGGTGGCACCACTATTGGAGGTGGTGGAAGCTGATGCACAATGATTGTTGGAGGATCATCACCGTCACCAATAAGAAACTCTGCACCTTTACCTAAAACGTGGACTATGCCATTAGCCATTTGTCCCAAGCCAACTATAAGCCCTCCAACACCACTGGCTCTCAGGGCAACTGGGTCATTCAAACCAACTACGTTATCATCCACAGCATCTTCAACTACGAAATTGTCGCCAACTTGTTGCAGATCAGAGAAGTGATCTTCTGCCCGAGCATCGTTATGGGAAAGAAGATGATTAGGAAAGCATTGGATGTAAACAAGATTACAAAAGATTACCTAAAAAAGTAAATTCCAGTTATATAATTTTATACAATGAAATAATTGCACTAATGTATAATGTATATAGGGGAGTGCAATTAGAACGAAAACATGCATTGTTTCGGAAAAATTCAAACAAGCTTATATTTTTCTAAACCTTTTTATTATTTTATGTAAATGTTAAAGTAAAAAGTTCTACTCGCAGATTTGGCCGCTAATCGTTTATTAATTGTTTAAACAATAATAATTGTTTTGTATAAATAATTTTAAAAATATCATTAAATTCATCATTTTACTTTGATCAAATATGTTTCTATTTTGTTTTTGATTATGCTGAATCCGAATATGGCATTGCAATTTGAAAATTCTTATACAGAAGCTCTTATACAGTATGTCTGCGTAGCTATAGGAACCACATGGAAAACTTTTTTATTATCAATTTTACGAAAAAAAGTTATTTTTTCATAAAATGCTCTGGATAGTCAAAAATCTAAAACTCATCCATCAGATATCAAATTTTATCAATTTTATACGAGTTATGTCAAAAATATGAATTTCGTTAAAGAGTAAAGTACCTTTATAATCCAGAATATTAAAAAAATGCTATTATGAAAAGTTGTTTGAAATTAAAAACTATGTTTAAATATACAATTACATAATTCTATTCGATTTTTTTTTAAAATTTTTTCTCAAATTATGGATACTCATCATCATTTTATTATAATTGTGATAACTATTTAATTATCACTTTTACGAAAAAAGTTATTCTTCATAAAATGCTCTCCCTGGTCTAAAATCTAAGATACAACCATCAGATATTAAACTTTTTTAATTTTATACGAGGTATGTAAAAAATATTAATTTTTCTTAAGAGTTAAGTGCCTTTATTATTCACAATATTTTAATTAGAAAGATGTTATTGAACACTAAAACAATTTTTTTTATTCCAAACAACTTTTCTTAATAACAATTTTCGATATTGTGAAATGTAAAGGTACTTTATTTACTCTTGAGTGAAATTCATATTTTTTGACATACCTCGTATAAAATTAATTAAATTTGATATTTGATGATTTCATCTTGGAGTATATATGATGCAGAGTATTTTATAAAGAATAACTTTTTTTCGTAAAACTGATAATAAAAAAGTTATCAATATGTTCCAAGTTACGCAGACATACTGTATAAGAGCTACAAAAAAATTTATTTGCTGAACATTTATTATTGTTGAAGCTTATTATTAAATGTATTTTAGGTAAGTTTTGCAGAAAAAAGTTTTGATCACTTTGTATAAAAATTTTTTTAGCTGGTAATTTTTGGTTTTTGTATTACATTTTTGTTATCTTTCTTAATTTTCTCAAAAAGAAATAGTTTATTTCATTTCTAAAGTAAAATAATTTAGGGCATTTTAAAGATTACATCCTAAGCTTTAATAAAGCACTTAAAGATCTCTAATACATCTGTTCAAACTTGAGTAATACCGTCTTAAAGTGGTGGTAATTCTATAAAACTACGAAGATTTCAAAAATTACATTTTTTGAGACGTCATATCATTTGAATTAAATTTTTGAGATTTTTTTTAATGAAACATCATTTATTAAGATGCTTGAAAGGTAGGTTGTGCAAAATTGAGAGTTTTATAAGAAAAATTGTATTAGTTACACATTTTTAAATCATTTTTAAACAAAATTCACGTAAGGCTCACTTTCCGCCCACACCGTACTTATGCCCATACATTTAATTTCTTATTATTATCACCATAAGATAGCTTAATTACTCTTCTTTCATGTTCAATTTATAAAATTTCATTTGATCCATTAGTTAAAGAGTTACACTAAAATAACTCAACCATGCACTTCGCCGTACGCTAAGATACAGATTTAATTTTAGAAAATTCTTTATATAAGGTTTTTTTTTTGTAAAATTTTCTGAATTTTTCAATGGTGAAGTCAGTTTTTTCTAAAATTTATATTTTCTGAGTTATTTAAAAAAAAACATCTAATTTCGTAGTTCATTTGTTTAATAAAAACTGAAGCACCCACTTCTCGAGTAGAACTTTTTGATATGTTGTTTATTAAACATTTCTTAATGAAATTACAAAAATATCTTGTTTGATTTTTTCCGAAGTGAAAATCTATATGCACTCCCCTAATAGAAATGTAGACGAACCTCAGGAAGACCACCCACAAGATGGACTGACGACATAAAGAGGATTTGTATCAACTGGATTGCAGTAGCGCAAGTTACATCTGGATGGAAGTTTTTCGAAGAGGCCTATGTTCAGCAGTGGAAGACTATAGGCTGATGATGATGAAAGGAATGAAGTCTTCTTTTTATTTTTATATACACATAACTCTGTCTGTTTTTTCAATGTGCCAGTAAGTTGTCGTTCCATCGTTTTCGTGGTCTTCCCACTGATCGTCATCCTATTGGATAACCTTCTCTCGCTGCCTTTATTACTCTATTTGTTGTCCTTCGGCTTATGTAGTCATTCCATTCTATTCTTCTGTTTCTTACCCGGTTTTTAATGTTCTCTACCTTGCATCTCTGTCGTATATGTACTTCTAGCTCTGTCCCATAGTGTCTTACCAGCGATTTTTAGAAGGGTTTTTATCTCCGTTTTTCGAGCAATATTTTTGTCCTCTCTGTGTCAGGTCGAGTTTCTGCCGCGTATGTCATTATTGGTCCAATGACTGTTTTGCAAATTCTGCCTTTCATTTCTTTTCCAATATTTTCAATGAAGGAATGAAGTCAATACTCGCAATGATAAGCAGTTTTTATTGATCTTAGATTTGGGCTACCGGTTTAGAGGCTCAAAATATTTGCCTCATTATCAGACCCCAGTACAAAAGTCTTTCAAAAACAAAAGTATGCGATATTAGTTACAAGAACTGCTCTGCTAAATTAGATGATTTTGGGTATCACCAACTCCATCAAGAGACTCATTTATTCAAATGTTGGGTTCTTTCTGTTTGAGTGATATATTGAAAAAAGTATAAAATTGAAAAAACTATAGAAAATTTTATTTCAATATATCACAAACAGACGTATTTCTTCGAAGAAACAATACGTCGCAGAACAAAAACAACAGAAGCTGTTGAAACAATCTGCTGTAAGGAATAAATGAAACAGGTCCAAAATTACAGCAACTGAAATGTAAGTAAGTAAGGTATGCTTTATTGTCAAACAATTTTACCAATTTGTGGACAAAGCTTATACAAAATAAAAAATACAATAAAAAACAAAAAATATTAAAAAACTACAAACAAAACAAAAACAGAAACAGACACCAAGTAAATGGCGTGAGTTATACTACTTAATATAATTTTATAATTATTAAGTACACATTAAAAAATTAAAAATTTTGCAAACAATATGTATACAACGTCAGAGCAAAAAGAAGGCGAACGAGGAAAAGGGAAAGGAAAAGTAAATCAAAAGTTCTATGCCGCTGAAAATATGTACAAAAGTACTCGAAAGTAATAATCCTGCAAGTCAATTTGCTGAATTCAAATCGTTTATAAAAAAGTCATTCACTGTATAAAAAGCTCTCTCCAGCAAATAAGCTTTCAAGGCCTTGCGAAAAGCGGGAAATCCTGCAATAGATTTGATGTTAGATGGCAGGTGATTGTACATTTTTCTCGAATTGTATAGTATAGAGCACTTAACCAGCTCAGACCGTGGGGTTGGCAGATAAAGATTATGCTCCACGTTTCTAAGGGGATAGTTGTGAGTGGGTCTCTCTGGACCTTCTGATGTATGTTTGCGGATTAAACAAACGGATTCAAAAACAAACAAAGAAGGAAGAGTTAATATTTTAAATTTTTTAAAGAATTCTTGGCAAAGAACTCTGCTATTGAGTCTCAGGGAGTAACGAAGAGCTCTCTTTTGTAGTTTAAAAATACGCTCAAATTGAGTCGCACAACACGTACCCCAGAATGGAAGGGCGTACCGAAGATGAGACTCAAAAAGGGCATAATAAACGGTCCTAGATGTTGACAAATTCATTTCCGTAGCAACTGATCTTAGCGCAAAACAAGCAGAACTTAATTTTTTGTGTAAGGCATCAATGTGCAAGTTCCATTTTAGAGACTTATCCACAATAAGCCCTAAGAACTTCACCGATTCAACTACCTCTAGACTGTTGTTATTAAGTACTAAAGGTTGCATTATACTGTTGTAAGGTAGGACTTTGGTTTTAGCAACGTTAAATAACAGAAGATTCGAATCGCACCACGATTTAATGGTGACTAGGTCTGTAGCTATGGTATCGCGAAGATCCATAATATCCGTGCTACTCCAAGTAATACTAGTATCATCTGCAAAGAGACATATTTTACCTTTAATGTTCCGACTAGAGATGTCATTTATGTATATCAGAAACAATATAGGGCCTAGAACTGAACCCTGAGGTACCCCACATTCTAATGGCATGCAAGAAGACGTCTTCGTGTCAACCCTTACAAACTGACTTCTTTTATTAAGATATGATTTAAGCCATTTAAGAGTCTTTCCCCTAAATCCATAGTGCTGTAATTTGTCAGTCAAGATGTTATGGTTTACACAATCGAATGCTTTAGAGAAATCACAGAAAATTGTTGCTGTAGAGTGATGGTTGTTTAGACTGGAGTAAACATGATCGAAAAGGAAGAACATAGCATCATTCGTGCATTTGTCACTCAGGAATCCAAATTGATGTGGAGTAAGCAATTTGTATTTCAACAGAAAAGATAAGATTCTTTTTTTTACCAGACTTTCAATTATCTTCGACAACGTGGGCAGGAGTGCAATAGGGCGATAATTCGAAGCAAGATCTTTATCGCCTCCTTTGTGTATAGGAATAATTATCGCTGTCTTAAGGCAGCTTGGAAAAACTCCAGTTTCGAATGACCTGTTTATTAAGGTAGTAAGATGGTTTAATGGAGTAAGAATGGAGTTCATGAGAAGAAGCTGCAGAGTGACAAGAATAGATTGCATTAGAAAAGAGGAGATAACACGAAGAATGGCAGTAGAACAAGACATACTCAGCTATATCGAAGAAAAACGTTTAATTTGGTATGGATGTTATAGTCAAAGCCCGAAGTTCAGGCACTCCTAGGTTTGACTAGTCAATCCTCAGGTCTGACTGACGGTCTTAGTCAAAGCCCGAAATAAATTACAATTTCGGCCTTTGACTAGTCAAACCTAGGAGAGACTAAGTTGATCAGGAAAAGGTCGAAATTTAATTTTATGAAAACGGGGTTTGACTGGTCAAACCCCGATCAGCTATTAAAATGTCGTAATTTGTTAGATTAGGTTTAATAAAACGTAATTTTTTAATGATAATGTTTATTATTTTTATATTTTCGTAATTAAAATAAAATAAATAGTGTTTATTCTCACATGTTGAGGGATTATGGCATTTAGAGTTGCACAATACGTTAGACCTTTTTTACACTGACATAATTTTGAAGGGCATTTCTTATTGCAGTAGCATTTTATAAAGCCTTGTCCTCCAAATTTAGAATCTTTTGTACTAATTTCTCTTAGAGAAATCTTAACGTCTGAAACATCTTCGAAATTAAGAAAATTCTCTTTGCATTCTTTTATTTGATTTCTTGAAAAAAGAATGTTTATTGTTCCGTATTTTGGACCAAATCTATATAAACCGTCAATTGTTTTAGCTTTTATGATACCCAAAATATTTCGAGCATCTCCTTTGGCTATATCAAAGCTGAGAATAAGTATTGTTACACAGAGAGAAAAGATTAAAATAAATATAGGAAAGGCGATTGAAGGTCTTCATGCCCAGGCTAATACTATGAAACAATTAAGTGAAAAAAAAATTTCCTCCAATTTCGATCGGAGCCAAAGGAGATGCTCGAAATATTTTGAGTATCACACAAGATAAAACAATTGACGGTTTATATAGATTTGGTACGAATTACGGAACAATAAACAAACGTGTTTCAAGAAATCAAATAAGAGAATGCAAAGAAAATTTTCTTAATTTAGAAGATGTTTCAGACGTTAAGCTGGCTCTAAGAGAAATGAGTATAAAAGGTTCTAAATTTGGAGGACAAGGCTTTATAAAATGCTACTGCAATAAGAAATGCTCGTGTAAAAGGTCTAACGTATTGTGCAACTCTAAATGCCATAATGCCTCAACAAGTGAGAATAGACGCTATTTTTTTAATCTTAATTACGACAATATAAAAATAATAAACATTAAACTTAAAAAATGACGTTTTATTAAACCTAATCTAACAAATTACGACATTTTAATATCTGATCGGGGTTTGACTAGTCAAACCCCGATTTCATAAAATTAAATTTCGACCTTTGCCTGACCAACTTAGTCTCTCCTAGGTTTGACTAGTCAAAGGCTGAAACTGTAACTTTATTTCGGGCTTTGACTAAGACCGACAGTCAGACCTGAGGATTGCCTAGTCAAACCTAGGAGTGCCTGAAATTCGGGCTTTGACTATAACATGGACATTTGAAAAGAGCATATCGTACAAGGTGGATATCAAAGATTTCGGATTGGAGCCCAATAGGAAAGAGAAGAAGAGGTAGACCCCGAAGATCATGGAGGGATGAAGTGGACGAGGCCTTGAAAAGACAAGACCTTAGAGATGGAGAATGGGAGAACAGAAAGGACTGGAGACGTTGGCTGAAAGAAGGAAGGCGGTGACAGCTGTAAAAATCCTTATATAGATAGATGACTACAATAAGATGGGTCAATGTGGTCTCCAACATCACTAGAAAATAGGCACCTCTAGAAGAAAAAATAATACAATTATAGTTACTTACCACGAGAGTTATAGTTTTTGGCCCCATCATTGAGTAGGAGTTAATAGTTTATCTCTGATTTTGTTCGATTTAATATATTTATCAAAACAATTGCTATAATAAATCTTCTTTAATTAGTTTAAAGTGTAATTAATCATATAAATATTAATTAAAAATACCTGTTTTATTGGATCAATTAATATATAATAGCATTTACTTTTAATATTAAAACGAGCAATAAACTATAGATACAAAAGAAGGTTTTAATTGTTCATTTAAAAGTAAATAATACCCCAATTAAGTCCTACGAAATCGCAAGAACAATGAATAAGACTCCTACTTTATTGTTAAAGTTGGTAAGAATTTTTAACTATTCGCTATAGTAAATATACAAGTAAAATTTTAATTACTTTAACTAGATAAACTAGAAGAAAATTAGATATTTTTCGCATCAATTTCTCTTTTTTTTTTCAATAACTCAAGTATCTTTCAGGATCATCTCCTTCTTCAGCTTTAAGTAATCCAACTTTGGACATACGTCTCCCCCAATTCAATCCAGTGTTTTCTATTTTGCGCCACTTACGACCTTTCGACCCACAGGAAGGTAAGTTTCTTCTTCTTCAGATGCAAATCCACTAATGGATGTTAGCAATCACATTGTCCATTAACTCTCTGTTTCTTGCAATATGTATCAGAAATTGTATGTCGATACTCCCTGTCCATTGCTTTATGTTTCGGAGCCAGGACATTTTATTGCGTCCTATTCCTCTCTTGCCTTCAATTTTACCTTCGATTATAAGTTAAGGGAACTGGTATTTTTCATTTCGCATGATACGGAATATGGAAGAGAGATGGAAAAAATTGAGAGACACGTTATGGAGCACTGCAAAACAAGTATGTGGAATAAGAAAGAATGGAAAGAATAATAAAAGAACTGGATGGTGGAATAAGGAAATAAAGCAAGCAGTAAAAAAGAAGAAAGAAATGTGGAAGCGATACATAAACACAAATGAAGAGCAAGACAGAGACGAATACATAAGACAGAGAAATATAGTGAAAGAACTAGTAAAATATGCGAAGAAGAAGAGCTGGAAGGAATTCGGTGAAGAATTGAACGAAGGTTTTTTGAATAACAATAAACAGTTTTGGAATAAAATAAGAAGCATGAAAGGAACAAAAAGGAAACAGATAAGAGGAATTAGAAATGAGCGACATGAATTGAAAACAAACATACAGGATATACTAACCATATGGAATAAGCACTATAAAGAAAAATTCGAGGCATTCAACTAACAAAATGAGGAGAGAGGACAGTAGGAAAGAGAAGAGGATAGGGACAATCGAGTAGACGAAATTCATATCAAAGATATTGAAGAAGGATTGCCAAGAATAAAGATTGGAAAAGCGGGAGGTGCAGATGACATAGATCCGGAGATGATGAAGTACGTGGGAGAACGAGACAAGTTTTGGCTACTGGAAATAATGAGGGAAGCATGGAGAACAGAAAAGATACCGAAAGACTGGGAAGAAAATTTATTGATATCAATACACAAGAAAGGAGATGAAGCGGAATGTGATAACTGTAGAGCTATATGCTTATCATCAGTGGCATATAAAGTCTACAGCGGAATAATAGAAAAGAAGCTCAGGAAAAAACTGAAGGGAAAATTAAAAGAACAAGCTGCTTTTAGGAAGGAAAGAGGAACAACAGATAATATATACATACTGAGAAATATAATTGAAAGGAAAAACGAAATAGGAGAAGAATTATATATTACGTTTATAGATATTAAAGCTGACTTTGATTCTATAAATAGAGAAGTAATATGGTCAGTAATGGAAGACCTGCAAATCCCGCAAAAGATAGTAAACGTGGTAAAAAGTACATATAGAAACGTACTTGCTAAAGTAGAAATAAACGGAAACAGATCGCCAATAATAAACCTAAGGAGAGGAATAAAACAAGGGGACAGTTTCAGCCCAGTTTTGTTTATATTAGTAATGGATAGAGTAATGAAGAGCGCTAAAAGAAAGTCAAGGCAATTACAGTCAACAATAGGGTACAGGAATTTGGTACCAGTGAGAATGGAGGGATTACTATATGCAGATGACCTAGTAACAATAGCAGACAATAAAGAGAAAATGCAAAAATTAATCGATATCTGGGTGGAAGAAATAGAAAATGGAGGTAAATGTAAAGAAAACGAAGACCATGATAGTAGCCCAAAAGAAAAGGGAAAAATAAACCAAACGATATTTAGGTGCAAAAATGAAATAATAGAAACAGTCTCGACATTTGAATACCTGGGAGTAATAATATCAGAGGATGAAAAGCTAGATCAAGAAATTTCATACAGGGCGAAAAAAGCAAATAAGATCTACTATGCATTAAATAGAACAATATTTGGAAAGGAAGAAAGAGATAAAAAAATAAAACTGAAGGTATACAATGCAATATCTGTACCAACTTTAATATATGCAAGTGAGACATGGGTAAACAATGCAAAAAGAGACAGTACAATAAACGCAGCGGAGATGAAGCAGCTGAGAAAATAGGAAAAACGAAATTGGATAGAATTAGAAATGAAGTTATTAGACAAAGACTGAAACAGGAATCGATAATAACCAAGATCCAAAAAATAAAATTAAAATGGACCAAGGAAGACTATTAAAGCAGGTGATGGAATCAAAAAGATATGGTAAAAGAAGGAAAGGGAGGCCAAGAAAGAGATGGATTGATCAAATTATAGAAATTGGACAGGAAAAATGGCGATTAAGCCACATTTCGAAGGCTTCTAATCTGTTTATCCCTCGTTTTGAGTGTCCAGTCCTCTACGTCATACCTATAGTAGCACCGACCATACGTAGCACTTAGTAAACCGCAGTCTCAGTTGAAGATCGAATTCTGAACAGGTCAATACCTTCCTGAATTTTACGAAAGCTTGTCGAGCTTGCTCAATGCGACGTTTTACTTCCCTGTCCGATGCCCAGTCTTCAGAAAGCCACGTGCACAGGTATTAAACTTGCTCACTTTTTCAATGGACTTGGTATTCAGTGTTATGGTGTAGTTTTCAAGTTCATCCAAGTTTCTGGAGATGATCATTCGCTTACTGCATTCTCCGATTATAGTAACAAGTTGTTGAAGATCGACTATGTTAAATAAAAGAGGGAAACGCACACATCCCCGTCGAACACCCCTTTTTATATGTACGGGTTTGGAGATAGAATTGTCTATTTTTAATTGTGCCGTTTGATACGAATACAAATTTTTCTATTTTACAAAATAGATTTTTGTATTTAATACTAATACAAAAAATGGTCTATATCAAGTTTCTTGAGGATCTGCATTAACCTGTGGTGTTGGACACGATCAAACGCTTTTTCGTAATCCACTTAAATAACACATAAATATAAATAAGCACAGGGACAGAATGCACCCTTGTCTCACTTGTCACATTCCTATATCTATGGAAACTGCCTCTATCAACTGGTCATCCACTTTAATGTTGGTAGTTTTTGGTTTGGACGTTTGATATTATGATGATTTTAAAAACCTTTCTGATTTTAGGTTATACTTTCCGCCATATTTGTATGCATCCATGGCAATGTTATACTACCACCCAAAAAATGTTATTTCTCTCAAGGCATAGAGCGATTTATGGGATCAATATCAAACACCTTCTCTGATCTAGTCAACTTCTTCTCAAAAAAACCGCTGACATCAATGAACCCCACCATAATACATGTTCAAGATGGACCCTCAGGACAAGTAGTTGTTCCAGGTGCGTCATGCTGTCCCCCTGCAGTTTGCTGTGCGACCTGCTACTGCAAAGCAGGTTAATTTTATTATATTTTTTGTCTGAATACAGGGCGAGGCCAATAAAGGGCCCATTAGAAATATCTCGAGAACTAAAGACAACAGAATCATGAAAATTGGAATGAAGGGGTTTTGAAGAGTGATTTATTTAATGAAAATATTTTTAACTTCGTTTTTTTAAATGGGACACCCTGCATATTTTTACATTTTTGGATTATTCTCGATGTCTTCTTTCTTAAAATATGAGGTTCTGTAATGTTATATAAAGTAGTTTAAAAGATAATTACGTTTTTTTAATTAATTTCGTAACAATTTTCACACCCTGTAGAATTTTAGTAGTTTGACACCAAAAACTGTGTTTATGTTTAAATGATTTTTAGTATAGCTAAATTTTTAATTTTAGTGTACAAGGTTGGTCGAAACTCGGAATGAGTAATTTTTGAATTTTTTTAAATGGAACATCCTGTATTTTAGTATTGTAGTGAAATGATATTTTATGGTACTTGTTTATTTCTTAAGCATTCCCTATAGCTAACTGTTTATTTTGTGAGTTATTGGTGATTCAAAACAAACATTAATTGCAACAAAAAGTACGTGAAATTTGGTTTCACGGCTGTGAAAATATTTAATCACAAATAATTTTTCGGAAATAAATACATATTAATCTAGACCTAGACTGATCCTTAAAATTACCAATAATGGTTGACCTGTCAAAATACCTACCTAGTTAAGATTGCTGGTGCGATTAACAACTAAGCCCAAATTAAAGCAGTTAGGTATAGGGAATGCTTAAGAAATAAAAAAAGTACCATAAAATGTCGATTCAATACAATATTAAAATACCAGTTCCATTTAAGAAAACTCAGAAAATACTCATTCCGAGTTTCGACCAACCCTGTATACTAAAATTCAAGACTTAGCTATACTAATAATTTTTAACAATAGTAGACTATGTATATTAAAAATCATTTGAACATAAATATAGTTTTTGATCTTAAACTACTACAATTAAAGGTGTGAAAGCTACGAAATAAATTAAAAAAACGTAATTATCTTTAAACCAACCTGTATAATGTATAACATTACAAAACCTTATATTTTAAGAAAGGATACATCGAAGAAAATCCAAAAATATACAGGGCGTTCTATTAAAAAAAAAGAATGTGTGTGTACTTTGTACGCACGTAAGAAGTTATACTTCTATTATTATGATTTCAACGAAATTAATATACTTAACAGGTTATTTGTATTTTATTTAAATATTAAACTAACTTTCTTTACCTACCACTTTTAAATTTTTTTTATTAAAACGATACCAAAAATATAAAAAAAGGAATATGAATCGTCCGGGATTTGAACCCGGGACCTCTTGATCTCCGGTTACACGCTCTACCACTGAGCTATATTACTTTTGCTTTGACAGGTTACAAGATATATATACATACTGACAAATTTAATGGCCAAGTGAAGTATACAAAAATACTTTAAATATACTTACTATTATTATAAAATATCTTATTACCGAGGAAGACAAATCCAAAGACACAAAAATTATAATAAATAATACATTTACTAGGAACACTAATATATCCTTTTATATGATATAATATGACTTATTTGCGCTGGCAGCGCTGATACATATATATCTTGAAAGATTAGCAACGAAATACATACTGTCTGTGTGCGCATGCGCCCGGCATTATAAAATTTCACTCTCGATCGTAAAGAAGTATAACTTAAAAAAAAACGAAGTTATAAGCAACTTCCGGTATAACTGGAAGTAGGAAATAGATAAAAAATATTTTCAATAAATAGATCAGACTTCAAAACCCCTTCATTCCAATTTTTATGATTCTGTTACCTTTAGTTCTCGAGATATTTCTAATAGGCCGGTTATTTGTCTCACCCTATATATAATTAAATTTATTTTACATGTACAAGCATCATGTCTGCACATTTGAGAGTCAAATAAAATCTTATTTAAATAAAATTTACATGAATTATAGACACGATTATTTGTATTTTGTACTTCAGTTACTAAGGTAATCGAGCTACCTCTAAGGTTCCTAGGGTAAGGTTCTTAAGGTACAGTTCCTACGGTAAGGTTCCTATTCTAGATACCTCTAGGAATAATTAAAACGATCGAAAATGTCTACCAGAACAACACAATAAAAGTAAAAGTAGATGAAGAACTGACCCAATTTAAGCTGGCAATGGGATAAGAGAGGGAGACTCTCTAAGTTCTGTATTGTTCAACCTGATCATGGATAAAATAATAAAAAAGTAGGAACAAAAAAAGGATACCGAATGGGAAAAAAAACAACTTATAATAATCTGCTACGCAGATGACGCAATACTAATCTCTCAAAGTGAAGGTGATTTACAACATATGCTGCACCAATTTAATATAACCGCTAGAAAATTTAAAATGTTAATTTCTCCAAAAAAAGACTAAATGCATGGTTATAACAGCAAATCTAATAAGCTGTAAATTAGAGCTGGAGAGTCCGATAACAGAACAAGTTATAGAGTTTAAATATCTAGGCATCACACTATCTAGCTACGGAAAGCTCGAAACAGAAGTGGAAGATCAGATGAATAAAGCAAACAGAGCAGCAGATTGCCTGAACGAAACAAAATGGAGAAATAAAAATATCGGAAAAGAAGTGAAAGCAGAATTTACAAAACAATCATCAAACAATAATGACATATGCGGCAGAAACACGACCTGATACAGAAAGGATAAAAGGAATGCTAGAAACAGCAGAGATGAAAACAAAAATCGATTGTAAGATACTAAGAGCTAGAGCTAGAAGTGCAGATGTACGACGGAGATCCAAGGTGCACAACATTAATGACTGGGTGAAAAACAGAAGAGTAGAATGGAACAACCACATAAGCCGAATGACAACAAATATAGTAGTAAGGGACAGCGAGAGACGGTTCTCCAATAGGCAGACGTTTAGTGGGAAGACCACGAAAACGATGGAACGACAACTTACTAGATGCACATTGAAAAAACAGACAGTGTCATGTCAATACAAAAAGAAGAAGAAGTTCCTAAATAGAAGAGAAACCACAATAAAATATGTTAGAAACGCGTTTATATTTAAAGAGGCACTGGAGGAATCAACGAATGAGATTCAGGGTGACTATCAACACCATCAGATACGCCGACGATACGGTGTTGATTGCGGGTTCTGACTTGGTCTACAACGACTCATCGACAGGACACACTCGGTCTGTGGGCAATTTGGAATGTATTCAGAAAACCAAAGTGATACCAATTCTAAAAAACCAAAATGTACCTCAACCTTGCACAAAAATGACAAACCAAACTCTATAGAGTCTTTTATAAAAGACAGAGTGAAGAAATACGAGCGAGATGTGGTACCTATAGTGGAAATAAACATGTGGACTAAAAGAAGAAAAATGAAATGGAATTAACACATAGAAAGAATGACATAAAATAGAATAGTACGAATAGAAAGAGACAAATCGCCAAATGGAAGAAGATCATTGAATTGGGACGACCGAGGAAAACATGGTCAGACAACGTTAATTGAGGCTAAAAACCGAAATGAAACAGGCATGAGCCTAGTTATAAAGTAGAAAGAAGAAGAAGAAGAAGAAATTTTTTATATACTGTTCATCTTCAAACTGGGAAGCGGTATTTTCCAGCACAAATAAAAAAACCTTAAATGCTACACCTAAACAAATGTCTAACAACATTAAAAAAATAAAGTCTAATTTTTCTATAAGTTTAATTCTAAACAAATTATATTGACAATCAAGAACATCATCTTAAGACGTGGTTACAGTAAATGGTACGTTCAGATAGTTGTAACCTGGTGGGCAGGTACACCAATAGGTGTTAGGAACCAGTCTAACTCCAAGTGCAGCATAGAACTGATAAATTGAAGGTATAGATGCAGCACACACATTTAGGTTGACAGCGACTTTTGGCGCTAAAATAAAACATAAACAATAATTAGACAAACGTTAATACAGTGGAACCCCGATAAGTCGGCCCCCGATAACCCGGACCGATTTTCATCAGACAAACATTTCAACAATTCAAAATAAAAATGTAGGTATGTAATATAATATTTGAGATATAATATGTATTTGTGTAATTTGAGCTATACGATAGTAAAAATGACTCATGACACACGGCGGCAGGTTCATTGTCTTGAATTATCGGAAACAACAGGCAGATGTTGTAGTATTCCTTTATTTATTTCAATCAAACTGTCTTAGCATTGTTTAAAAAAGAATAAAGACTATTTAAAAAATTCTTTTTTAAACAAAGGTATTAGTTCTTCACTGTTCTTAAATAACATAACATCGTTCCGATTGTGATTGTATTGTGTGTAGTACAGTCTTGTATTGTTCGCTTCCGTTTGCTTAGGTTTGTGTTTACGTGTTTTTAGTAATTTTTAGATGTGTACTGTGCATATTATTTCATGTTATTTCAATTATAACGGAATTTATCTGTAAGTATACCGTATTTTATTAATTTTTACCATATTCTCCGGCTAACCCGGATTTTCGATAAACCGGATCGGTCACGGTCCCGATTAATCCGAGTTATCGAGGTTCCACTGTATACACACCGGCATTTAGGCGTCAACGCTCTTGCGGTAGGGATCTATGGAAGAGTATCACTGAGACGCAGGACCTTATCCCTTGCCATATTCCTCCTCTAGAGCCTGATCAGATACCAGTGTATTCCAGTCTAAGCCTCAGATTCAATTTTAAACTGCTGCGTTAGCTTTTTTGTTTTTCCGTTCACCGGGCCAGGATTTGAAGTCACATACATCACAGCGAAGTGATGGGCAGGCGATCTGCCGTCCCGCTTGGCTATCCGATCGACAAAAACACTACAGTCAAAAATAATACAGAAGCATTTATAGAAGAACATCAATATGGTTTTTGAACATTTTATCGCAAATAAAAGAAGAGAAAAGAAAAGAAAAGAAAAGAAAAGAAAAGAAAAGAAAAGAAAAGAAAAGAAAAGAAAAGAAAAGAAAAGAAAAGAAAAGAAAAGAAAAGAAAAGAAAAGAAAAGAAAAGAACAGAAAAGAAAAAAAAAAGAAAAGAAAAGAAAAGAAAAGAAAAGAAAAGAAAAGAAAAGAAAAGAAAACTGTCAGGAAAAAAGTTTAGGAATAAAGACTGAAGACTGAAAGACGGAGAAGAGTACTAAAGAATAAAAAGACATGTTGGTGGTCATATAAAGTTCAAGAAAAAATAAAAGGAAGGAGAAAATTATATAAATAGTAGAAAGAACATAGATCGGACACTTCTTCTTCAGATGCAAATCCACTAATTGATGTTAGCGATCACATTTTCCATTAACTCTATGTTTCTTGCAATGTGTATCAGATATTGTATGTCGTTAATTTCTGTCCATTGCCTTATGTTTCGGAGCCAGGACATTTTCTTGCGTCCTATTTCTCTCTTGCCTTCCATTTTACCCTCGATTATAAGTTCGTTTCGCATGGAGACAGGAACAGCAATGGTCACCAAGAAAGAACAAACGAGGAAGTGGTTCAAGCATTACAAAAAATAAAGAAAAGAAAAGCACTTGGATCAGATGATATTTCTGTGGAAGTGTGGAGAGCCTAAGTAGAGATAAGAATATGGAAGTTGGACATGCCAGATGAATGGAGAAGCAGTATATTAGTATTTGTTTAGAAAAAGAAGGAAGATATACAAAAATATACAAATTACATGGCCATAAAACTACTTGGTCACACCATGAAAATACCAAAATATCCGATCAACAGTTTGACTTCATACACGACAGATCAACAACAGATGCAACATTCATTATAAGGTAGGTGATGGAAAAATACAGCAGTAGAGAAATAAACACTCATATTATGATATTTAGGCTCTAAGCCTGCTTAACGATAATATCAAATAATTTGTACATTAGAGTACTTCAAAGTCATGTAATGCAGTTTTTCTACTTACTTTCAATTCCAAAAAGGCTTTTGGCTCCTCTAGCAGTAGCATCTACAGCTCCATTTACAGTTTTCCCCAGTCCTCCCAAAACTTCTACCGCACCTGGCTGAGGATCAGCAACAGCAAGTGCTACAAGCACGGAAATGAGTACCTGAAAGGAATTGATAAATATACTATTTAAAAAGATGCCAAATCAATGATAAATGCTTCTTCGTCTTCTTTCTAGTATGATCGGTCATGCTAGTAGGCTAAGGCCTGTTCATTGCCATCAAGTCTTTCCCGGATGATGACGTCCAACATTCTCACCATCGTTTCAAGCTTTTAAGTACTGAGTTTTTATCGGTTTTTGCGCTTTTAACGAGTCTGCTATCCTCCATTCTCTTTATATGTTTGTTCCAATATCTTCGTCTTTGTCTGACCCACCTTCCTATGTCCTGTGTTTCCCAGTTTTGTTTGATGTCTTCACTTCTCGCCAAAGAACTAAATATGTATGCTCATCAACACCAAGAAGACAAAGTGCTTAGTAATTTCCAAAGAACCGATAAGATGCAAATTGGAAATCGACTCCAATACTGTGGAACAGGTGAATCACTTCAAATATCTTGGAAATGTCTCAAAAGAGGTCAGAGAACAAACAATGAAAGCAGCTAGAATCTCGGAATGCCTGAAAGAAATCGTATGGAGGAACAAATATTTAAATACTAAAAGCAAAGTCAAAATATACTGGGTTGGGATAAAGTATGGAACCAAGCAAATATCGTTGAAACGTAAAGAACAATATTTATGAAACTTTGCATGCAAGTACAGTGACGCAAAAGGCATCTGTTGCCATATTTTTTTGTTATTACTCCACTTCCAGTTTCACCGGAAATACCCTTAACTTATTTAATTTAAATGGGACACCCTGTATATTTTTGCGGATTTTAAAAGAACTTGTTATTTTTAATTTATACATACCCAAATTTGGTAGAAAAAATTAGTTAAAAAGTGTCAGTAGATAATTTTTTGTATTAGTACAACGTAGTAGGAAATAAACGAGTACCATCTATACTGTAGTGTAGACTAAAATTGTTGTTTACATGCACTGCATGACTTATTTGAATTTAGTATAGTAGGTAAAACTATTACTGAACTAATTGACAGAAATAAGTTGTATTAAACATAGTTCATTTAAGTGAAAAAGATCGTATTGGAATATTAATGATAATCGGTTATGGTATGGTGAATTTTCATTTTTTGGGAGTGAATTTTCCAAATCGATGGATTGAACGTAGAGGATTCATAGAGTGGCCCGCTCGTTCTCCAGACCTCAAACCGTTAGATTTTTTTCTTTGGGGTTATCTAAAATCACGTGTTTACGTTAGGCGACCAACATGTTTGCAGGATTTGAGACAAAGAATAATTGATGAATGCGAATACGTGGAGAAATCTTGCAAAAAGTGACTCACGAATTTATTTATAGGCTTGCACGTTGTCAGGAGGTGAACAGCAAACATTTTCAACATTTGAAATTATTTTTTTTTATTTTTAATATCATTGGTCTAACGTAAATAAATTAACCTATTTTTTAACTGTAAAGAGATTTATTTATTGTTTTAATAGTTTTTTCTTCAAAACTTGTTATGTATGAATTAAGAATAACAAGTTCTTTTAAAATCTGCAAAAATATACAGGGTGTCCCATTTAAAGTAAATAAGTTAAGGCTATTTCCGGTGAAACCGGAAGTGGAGTAGTAACAAAAAATATGGCATCAGATGCCTTTTGCGTCACTGTACTTGCATGCAAAGTTTCATAAATATTGTTCTTTTCATTTCAAAGATATTTGCTTGGTTCCATACTTTATCCCAACTCTGTATAAAAAAACAATAATACTTATTATAACATATATGCGGCAGAAACAAGACCAGACAAAAGTAAAACGTTACAAATGATGAAAACACTTGAAATAAAAACATTAAGAAGTATAAAAGGTAAAACTCTACCTGACAGAATAAGAAGTAAAGACATCGTACAAAACTGTGGAATACAGGCCGTAGGAAGGTGGGTCAGACAAAGACAAAAATATTGGAACAAATATATAACGAGAATGGAGAAAAGCGGATTCGTTAAAAAAAGCGAATAACCCAGTGGGTAAAAGACGACAGGGTAGACCAGTGGCGTAACAAACTCCGTCGGGCCCCTCGTAGAATTGTAAATGGGGCCCTTTTCAAAAAATGATTAATGCGACATGTGTAACAAATACCTATGTATATGTGTTACAGCCCAGTAAATCAACGTAAAATATGGCGATACCGTGTAATTTTCAGTGTCACCACCGAAGTGGTCAACTCAAGACTTTTCGAGTTATTTATGAGTAAAAATGTTTATTGTTCAACAAAAAAACCACGTTTTTAGGCGACTTTTCGCAAATAGTTCAAAGAGTAAGTATTCGATCGAAAAGAATATTGTTAGCAAAAATGTATCTAGCTTATAAGAAAAAAATGAAACAAAAATGAAGTCTATCGACTCAGTAAAAGAAAACTTGTAGCTCATGAAAAGTTTTTCGTATTCGTCAAATTCCAAATCGAATATTTCAACGTGAAATAACCAAAAAATGAAATACTGTTCGGGGAAACTCATTACAAATTTTTTAAAGTGTTTAAAAGAAGCTTTATTTTTTATAAAAGTTTCTAGCATCAAAACTAAGCCAGTTACGCTCAAATTACAGTTAATACCATTTTTTGGTAAAAAAATGTGAAAAACTTCCCCCTATTTGGCACCCCAAATAACACTAATCATTATCGCCTTATAAATTACCTAACTTTTTTTATACGACCTTAAGTTTCACCTGTTCAAAGTGCTTATTTCTAAAAGGGTTCTAGTTAAAAGGGCTTGAACGAGTCACTAATCACGAGTATGTATATGCAAATTTTAAACAGCCATGTCTTAACCAATTTTTGTCTTACAGAAAAACAAAATAAAGCCAAAATATTTATAAAAGCAAGATCTACTTACATTTCTTTACTCTTTAAGATTTTTCGTATCACTAATACTTTTTAAGTTATTTTGAAAAAAAGGCATTTTTCCAAAATAAAAAAACTTAATTTTTTCAAAAATAAGAACTTTGAACCGGTCAAACTTACAGGCCATATAAACAATATATATTTAAAGTAAATGGTAAAGCGTTAATGATAAATTTTATTTGGGGTGCGAAACAGGGGCAGATTTTCATGATTTTTTTTACCAAAAAAAGGGGCTAAGTTTATTTTGAGCGTAACTTTTATAGTTTTGGTGCTAAAAACTTTTATAAAAAACAAAAATAAAGCTTTTTTTAACATTTAAAAAAAGTTTTAAGAGTTTTTCCCGAAAATTGGTTCATTTTTTGGTTATTTCAGGTTGAAATATTCCATTTTGGAATTGGACAAATAAGAATAATTTTTCATGAGCTTCAACTGTGCTTTTACTGTGTCGATAGACTTCATGAATAATTACACCATTTTATGTATCTTACAAGCTACATTTTTCTACAAATATTCTTTCGATATCTAATATTTAATTCGATAAATACTTATTTTTGAGTTATTTTCGAAAAACTCGTCTGAAAACGTTGTTTATTTTCACTCGCAAATTGCTTGAAAAGTATTAGCATAGATAAAGAAACTCTATAGAAGAACAAAAGTTGCTTATAATTAGTCAATTTATACATTTCCGGACATTTTTACATAATATCAGATGACAAGATGGGGCCCCTAAGCGATTGAGCCCCCCGAAAGCTTCACGCTGCGGGGGCCTCTGTTACGTCCCTGGGGTAAACTAACAACAGGAAGGCGAGAATGCTTGATCTCATCGTCCGGGAAAGACTTGATGGCAATGAACAGGCAGCCTACTAGCATGATAGATCATGCGAGAAAGAAGAAGAAGAAGGAGAGCCAGAAATGTTCCAAGAACAGCTAAACTGCGAATCTACTAGGTACTAATCAGACCCACGGTGATGCATGCCAGTGAAACATGGATTATGAAGAAGCAGGAGGAAAAGAGTACATATCTGGAATGGAAAGGTGCTCAGAAAAATCTTTGGAGAAATACAGACGACAGAAAATATTTGGAGAAGATGAAAAAATAAAGAAACGATGAAAATGAAATAATAAATATAAATATAATAAATATAAAATAATAATATAATAATAAATATAAAATGAAAATGAAATAATAAATAATAAACGATGAAAAATAAAGCGGGCTGTATGAGATCTACCCCCACTAATGCTTTGTTAGCAGAAAGTGGAGAAATTTCATTAGATGCAAGAAGGAAAATACTGTGCGCTAAGTTCTATCTGAAAATCCTAGCTGATCTGAAAAATCCACTGAACGAAATCCTGTCAGAGTTGGGAACCAAAGTAAATTATAAAATAGGATTTTGGAAATCACAAGAGCCACCATATTTGATTGAAATCAAAAATAATTTTGACAAATACCTCATTAATCTATATAAAGAGAATATTAAATCCTGCTTTCAGATCGAACTGAATTATCTTACGGGAACATTTCAGACAATTTTCTCAACCCACAAAAAAATGGAAATCTATACTCATCAGGAATTTCTTAATGAATTTTCAGCTTCATATGGAAATTATACATGGGTATTTACAGATGGTTCTTTAGATCCCGAGTCGAGGACAGTAGGTTTTGGGGTACACATACCTTCAATCAATTATAATTATGCATCCAGATTACATGAGCACACTCAAATATGCACTGCAGAAATTATTGCAATTAACAAGGCAGTATCAGTTTGTATTGAAAAAAATATTAAAGAAGCAATAATTTTTTCAGGTGCTAAAAGTGCTATCCAAAAATTACATAACACCACCTGGGGGACAAACAACCATATTGTAAACCTAACTAAAAGACTTATTATTGAGTCAATGGAAGCAGGATTTAATATAATCTTAGCTTGGATTCCAGGCCATACTGGAGTAAAGGGGAATACAGAGGCTGATAAATTGGCAAATATAGGCAAGACTTTAAATGTTCCTGCAGACATTAAAATAGATAAATTTGACTTTTTGCCTTTTATTAAACAAAAAATTGTAAACGAGTTTAAAGTTGAATGGACAAAGCAGTTTAAAACTAAAGGGAAATGGTATCAACAATGCCAAAGTGATTTTTCTATAAACCCTTGGTTCCACAAATTCACATTTGTGGATCGAAGGCACTTGACATCTATTATTAGAATGCGAACGGGCCATTGTCACACACCAGACCATTTGTTTAAAATTAATTGTAGTGATACTCCTTTTTGTGAATGTGGACAGACGGGAAGTATAACTCATATGTTACTTGAATGCCCAATTAACAAAACAAATCAATTTGACCTGTATCAGGAACTAGTTAATATAGGAAGTCCAACCCCCATTTCAATACAAAATCTCTTACATAATATTAATGACCAAACCTTAAGAAAGATCAATCAATTTTTAACAATATTTCAAATTAAAATATAAAATAAAAATAGTTATTTGAAAATCATGTCACAATGAATTTAAAGAAGGGAATATGGAAAAATCCAGACCCTTTGAAAAGAGGATTCCCTTCCAGTTAGTCTAAATACGAGGACTGGCCAAGTACCTAAGAGGTGGAGGCCATGAAACTACAAGAAGAAGAAGAAACGATGAAAATGTATGGAAAATCAATAATTACGGGAACAGTGCGAACCCAAAGAGCTAGATATCTTGATCACATTATACGAATGCCAGAGAAACGAAATGTTAAAACAATGCTAAAGGAGGGAAAAAGGGGAAAACGAAGAGGACGCCAAAGAAGAAATTGGACCAAATTAGAAAGCAACCGGAAAAAATGGAGGTAAATAATCCAGTTTTTGGAAGCCGGGGGTATCTAAGGGTTTGCTCACTACAAAGGCCAAAGGATGGTATCCTAGCCTAGAGCATGGTATCGTACTCTTCATATTCGTGAATTCTCGCATTTAAAATAATGTATTTATTTTACCTGGCGATCGAAACTATATTATCGATCGCGATGTAAAATAAATGCATTATTTTGAATGTATGCCAGAATTCACGAATATGAAGAGTGTAATACTATTCTCTAGGCTAGGATACCATCCTTTGGTCTCCGTAGTGAGCACACGCTAAGGCCTGTAACGCTATTGAGTATGTAAACCAGAAATGAAAGAAAACATAAAGAGAAAATATATATAAAAGAAATATATTGTGACTTAAAAAATATAACTTTTATGTATAAAATCACGTCAAATTAATATGGCCGAAAAAAAGAAGAATAATTTTTTTTTAAATGCACTTAACAAAAAAATGATTAATAAAAATGCATAAAGAGACAAATACTCACAAATTTCATCATTGCTGAATATTGCTGTAGGTCAAAATTCGATATGATCGTAGGATTAAAAAAGTTCTTTTATATATTGTTACTATCGGTACCAGCTTTTCCCATGTTCTAATATATTTTTAATTGACTGCGTTAGTTCACATCTTTATCTGAAACAAGAATATTAACAAATAAATTTGGATTGATTATTTTTTTATCTATTTACAGGGGTTTTTATTTCATACCCTATACTACCGACTTCTTCTTCTTCCCCTTCTGGGTCAATCCAAGCCAAGTTGTCCAAAGGTGGTTGCTTGATTATTTTTAATATTTTTTATTTTTCTACCTTTTAAACTTCAGTCTATGGAGAGTACAAAATTGTATTCATTTTATTTTTAAAAATTTTATTTTGCCGATGACGGCCATTTTTGTTCAAGCATATCGATCATTTTCACGGAAAACATGGCTTCGCACTTTAGCCAATATTTTCACTGAGGTTTATCCTAGAGCAATAAATTAAAAACCAAACTTTTTAGAAAAGCATGTTCTAGAAAAAGACCTATAGCATTATTTAATTTCAAACTACCCTTAAGGCCTTAAATGAACCTCAAAATTTGAAAAGGTAAACTGATAAAATTCCATTTTCAGAATTTTTTTAACAGCATAAGGCAAGCCGATAATGGTTTGTAATTTTTTTCTGGAAAAGACATACGTACATACTTTAAATAAAAAAAGTTTGAGCTTTGAGACTTGAGTAAATTTTTTCAAAAAAATCTCAAAAACGTAATTTTTTGAAAAATCTTAAAGTTTGACCCCTTATATCTCTGATGGGCACAAATGAAAAAATTTGAAATTTAACTGAATGTTAGCCCCTAGCCAGTAAAATAAGGAGCAAAAATTTGGAGTTGTAGACTTACGTAATATAGGAGTTAGAGGCCTGAAAAAATGGTAAAAAATCATTAATTTGAGCGTTTCGAACAGGGTAATTAAAATTCAAATAAACTATCTAATGAAATAAAAATTAATGTATTTTCACCAGATTTCACAACGAATACAAATTTATACAGGGTGAGCCAAAGAAAAGAGTCCTCCTCGATATTTGGCAATATTTACCTATTAAGTTTTAAGGAAATGCCGAAGTAGGTCCATTTTTATATTGCAATTTTTTGGCATATATTTCATGCTACGTGATGTCATCCATCAGAACCGATGACCTAATCGATGATTTTTTAAATGCGAATAGGGGTCGTGTGTTATCTCATTTGAAAGCGTGTTCAATTCTCTATTGAGTTTATGTTTATACATGTTTATTTCACAAATAAACATTTCTTTTCGCTTAAATTAAATCACAAACAGCCTCTCACCGAGCTCTTGACAGTTTGAACATTTTTAATTTAAGCGAAAAGCAATGTTTATTTACCAAAATATTTATTTTTCTATATTATGACAGCAATAAAATGTAATTTGAGTTAAATAAATTACATACATTCATACAGAGAATTGAACGCTCTTTCAAATGATATAACATACGACCCCTATTCCCATTTTAAAAAATCATCGATTACGTCATCACGCCCAGATGGATGACGTCACTAGTATGACATACACATAAAAAATGTAATTTAATTATAAAAATCGACCTGTTTCGGCACTCCCTTAAAATCTAATAACTGACAAATATTAAAGTGAACTCTTTTCTTTGGCCCACCCTGTATAAATTTGTATTCATTGTGAAATCTGGTGAAAATAGATTAATTTTTATTTCATTAGACAGTTTATTTGAATTTTAATTACCCTTCCCGCAAACGCTTAAATTTTAACCATTTTGATTTTTGAACAATTTTTTCAGGCCTGTAACTCCTATATGACGTAAGTCTGCAACTGTAAATTTTTACTCTTTATTCTACTTGCTGGGGGCTAACACTCAGCCAAATTTCAAATTTTTTCATTTGTGCCCATCAGGGATATAAGGGGTCAAACTTTGAGATTTTTCAAAAATTTACATTTTTGCGATTTTATTTGAAAAAATTTACCCAAGTGTCAAAGCTCAAACTTTTTTTATTTAAAGTATGTACGTATGTCTTTTCCAGAAAAAAATTACAAACCATTATCGGCTTACGTTATGCTGTTAAAAAATGCTGAAAATGGAATTTTATCAGTTAACCTTTTCAAATTTTGATGTTTATTTAAGGCCTTGTCCTGTCGCCAGTAGGGGTACAACGGCGTCCTTAATTCAGATGGACTTACCCAAGTTTTCTTTATGTACTTTGACCCGTAGAACACGAATTTTTTGGGTAACAGTCGATCCGGATGTCGATAAGATTGTTATAAACAAAGAACTTGAGGAATCACATAACAGCGATTTTTCGCAAAAAAAGACATTTTTTTTGTATTTTTTGGGCCATTCTAAGCAAAAAATGTTTTTACAAATTTTTTCGTAGGATGCATAGTTTTCGACATAAACGCGGTTGAACTTTCAAAAAATCGAAAAATTGCAATTTTTGAACCCGAATAACTTTTGATTGAAAAATAAAATAGCAATTGTGCTTCCGAATTTGAAAGTTCAAGTTAAATTCTATCGGTTTTGATTATTTTCATTGCTAAAAATTAATTTTTTTATTGTTAAACGAAGCTATAAACACATAGTGATTAAATGATGTTTTCAATGCATTTCTAATTTGAAATCGAACGAGTAAGCGCGCATACAGAATTTCTACGTATATTACGTACATTAAAACGCATGCATTGGGGACGGGAAACACTATGTGTTTATAGCTTTGTTTAACAAATAAAAACTTAATTTTTAGCAATGCAAATAATCAAAACCGATAGAATTTGACTTGAACTTTCTAATGCAGTAAGCAGAATTGCTATTTTATTTTTTATTCAATAGTTATTCCGGTTCAAAAATGGCACTTTTTAGATTTATTGAAAGTTCAACCGCGTTTATCTCGAAAACTATGCATCCTACGAAAAACTTGTAAGATCATTTTTTGCTGAAAATCACCCAAAAAATACAAAAAAATATTTTGTTTTGCGAAAAATCGCTGCTATGTAATTCCTCAAGTTCTTTGTTTATAACAACCTTATCGACATCCGGATCAACTGTTACCCAAAAAATTCGTGTTCTACGGGTCAAAATACATAAAAAAACTTGGCTAAGTCCATCTGAATTAAGGAGGCCGTTGTACACCCCTGGCAACAGGACTATTAAGGGTAGTTTAAAATTAAATAATGCTTTAGGTCGTTTTTTTAGAACATACTTTTCTAAAAAGTTTGGTTTTTAATTTATGGTTCAAGGACAAACCTCAGTGAAAATATTGGCTAAAGAGCGAAGCCATGTTTTCCGTGAAAATGATCGAGACGCTTTAACAAAAATGGCCGTCATCGGCAAAATAATTTTTTTTTAAAATAAAATCCATGCTGTATCTCTCAAGACCTCTGTCACACAGTCCTTCCATCTTCTTCTCGGTGCTCCTCTACCTATCTTTTTCTACGTTTGATGTTACCAAACCATTGAGATTTTGTTTTCGAATCTCTTTTGAGACTGTAGCAACTGTAGTATTCAACTTCTAACATGTTTTCAAAACCATAGTCAACCTCTGCTCCTTTCATTTTGATATATTTGTTATTATTTGTTATGTCTCATCTCATTTCCATATATTGCGTTTTTGTTTGGTTTCCTCCTTTGGTATACCTACCCCCAAAATTTTCGCACTCCATTTTGTAACCCTTTTTATTGATAGGTCAAATTAAGAACGCTATTTCGTTGTACAGTCATCTCTTCCTTTTGCCAAACTGCTAATGTCAAGCACAATATTCTTTCTTTTAGTATTTCGCCGCCTTCCTTAAAAATCTCAGCTGGGATACGACTTTCTCCTGCCCTTTTGTTATTCTTAACATCTCTTATCCTTTCTTTAACTGCGTTCAAAGTTGGTTCCTCTCACGTCCCTTTTTCATCTTTTTGCCAATTCTCGTTTTCCTCTATTTTCTCTTGCTGATCTGTATTTAACTGATATTCAATGTATTCCGCGTATCTGGTCAATTTTTCTGTTGTTTCTCCTAGAAGTAAACCGTTTTTGTTTTTGCAATACTCTTTTTTGTTTCTCTGGATTTCCTAACATCGTAGTAGAAAATGTTTAGTTCTTTACTTACGTGGGGTTCATTTATGTTCTTCAATTGCTTTTCTAGCTGTTATCTTTCCTTTTTAATGCAACTTCTTGCCTCTAGCCATATATTTTTCAATCGTATTTTAGGTAGGTATGTTTTCTGCCTCTTTGTACTTTTGCCTATTTCTTCTAGCCGATCTAGCCAAAGCATTCGTACATTCTTCGTCGATTCATTCTTGACGCCTCTTTATAAGCTCTGTTCCTATACACTTTTCTGCAGCTTCTGATGGCTGTCTGTATGGACTACCATTCTTCTTCTATTTCCTACTTGACTAAATTCTCTAGCATTTTATTTACTCCTCTAGTCTGTTTAATACCTATTTCTCTTGAAGGTTCTAATTGATAATAATCTAACTTACCTCTAAGAGGTTTTGAAAATATTGGTAATTCTTGTTTTAATGTAAATAGCTATTACTAGTTGGTATTGTTGGTATCTGCCCTTCTGTAACTCCTGCAATCGACTATTGCCTTATCATATTTGCTTTCTATTATTAAGACAAATATTAACAAGAAGCATATAGATTCAGACGGAAGATCACCAACAGCAGGAAAAAAGAAAATATCGTATGTGGTCACAGAGCTCGGAAAAAATGGATGAATTTAGCACAAAATCGAGACAAATGGAAACAAATAGAGGAAGTTTTTGTTCAATGATTGACCGAGGAAATCACTGAATAAAGCAGGAGAAACTATATTAGTGAAAATATTTTCTTATTATTAAATCTTTTAGGTCTGAAATCATTTGTCAATTTTTATCTAATCTAATTATTCTAACTTTATATACATAGTTTTTTTTCGTACGGGTTATATTTCTATTATATTTGTTGCTTCTTCTTCACGTGCCATATCAGAATTATCCGACGTTGGCTATCACCATTGCGAAGACATCTCGATCTTCTGCAATATGGAATAATTATTGTCCTGCATTTGATATCTGAGTCCATTCAGGAATGTTTTTTAACCAAGAAACTTGTTTTCTTCCTACACTTCTACGGCCCACTATTTTGCCTTTAAGGATCAGTTGTAATATTTTATATCGACTTCCCCTGACTATATGTCCCAGATTAGACATTTTTCGATGTTTAACAATCTTTAGCAGTTCTCTATCTTTGTTGACCTTCTTTAGTACTTCTTCATTAGTTTTTCTTGCTGTCCAGGGCATCTTTAGCATCCGTCTATTAATACACATTTCCACTGCTTCAATTCTGTTCATGATCGATAGTTTTAGCGTCCACACTTCTGCACTATACAAAACTACGGACCAAACATAGCACTTAACCATTCTTTGCCTTAGTTCTAAACTGAGATGATTATTGCAAAGAAATGACTTCATTTTCAAAAAAGTAGTTTTAGTCATTGCTAGTCTACGTTTTATTTCTACGTCTGGATCTAGTTGATCCGTTATCACAGTTCCCAAATATGTCATTTTGTGAACTTTCTCAACTTGGACTCCGTTTAATTGAAGCTTTGCATCGGGATGTGGGTCACGACTAAACACTAAAAATTTGGTTTTGTTTGAGTTTATTTTAATGCCTATTTCCTCTCCTACCTCGTGAATACGATCAAGCAGAATTTGGAGACCTTCAATATTATCTGACATAATTACTGTATTGTCTGCATATCTTATCACGTTAAGTAGTTCTCCGTTGATTTTTATTCCATATGGCTGTCTCTCAAGTGCCTTTTTAAATAACTGGTCCGAGTAAACATTAAACAATGTTGGTGACAAAATGCAACCTTGTCTGACTCCTCGTTGTATGGAGATTTCATCGGTGTAGTTATCTCCAATTTTCACCGTAGCAGTTTGATTCCAGTACAAATTTTTAATGACACGAATATCTTTGTCACCTATTCCGATATTTTTCAGTATTTGCATTAATTTTACATGCTGTACTTTATCGAATGCCTTTTCGAAGTCCAGGAAACATGCAAATACATCTTTTCTTTGATCACGGCATTTTTGTAATAGGATGTTAAGCGCAAAAGATGCCTCTCTGATACCCATAGCATTTCTAAAACCAAATTGGGTATTTCGAGATCTTCTTCGCATTTGCGTCTAACTCTGTTGTGAAGTATTCTTAGGAAAATCTTAAGAGTGTGGCTCATTAGGCTAATTAATCGATATGCTGAGCATTTTCTTGCATTGTGTTTTTTAGGTATTGCGACAAAGATGGATTTGAGCCAATCTGTGGGAATCACTCCGGTGTTAAATATTGAATTAAAAAGTCTTACTACTACTTTTATGTTATTTGTTGCTACCTTATATAATAAAACTTGTATTTTTTTATTTATATGTACTAATATTTATAGCTTAATGCCTCGACAACTTATGGCCATTGGCATGGTACTGTTAATTTCACAATCATATACTGTAGTGTTTGTGTTAAATTTTTTTGTTACTTATATTAAATTCACAACCGAGATTCAGTAGAAATAAACAAACCAAGACACTTCAATGTTACGAGGGGCACTCAAATTATTATTTCCAATGTATATAGGATTTCCAATGTTTCCTACATTGTATAAATCTCAAATCATGATTTACAAAGTTTATACATTGTAAATCATGATTCGAGGGTGCTCCTCGAAACATTAAAGTGTCTTGGTTTGTTTATTTTTACTGCATATTGATTGTGAATTTAGTTTGGTAAAGTAGACTTCATTGTCTTTACAAAGATATGTTAATTGTATCCGAACGTCTGCGGTCCCTCCGCTCCGATGTGTACCGATCCCACAAGGATAGAAACTATTTTCATTTACGAAGAGTGGGGAAAAACGGGAGGTGATATATACCATTAAAAGGAGAAAGTTAGAATATCTCAGACACATAATGAGAAACGGCACTAAATACAGATTACTGAAGGTAATCCTTCAAGGCAAAGTATTCGGAAAGCGAGGAATTGGGAGAAGAAGAATATCATGGTTAAAGAACCTGAAGAAATGGTTCTCTACAACAGCAACTAATCTATTTAAAGCATCAGGTTAATAAAATAATTATAGCCAGAATGATCACCAATATTCGAAACGAATAGGCACCAAAAGAAGAAGAATTTTTAATAAATGAAAATTTTTCTCAAAACTGGGATTCGCACTCACAACCTTTGGATCCAAAGGTAGGCTCTCAAAACTTGTATTTAAAAAAAGTAAAAATTGCCATTGCATTTTGGATTACACTATCTTAATTTTATGTGATATCTACAGGAGACAAAACCGTTTAAAAACAAATTAATTTTAACTTTTTAGACCAGGTTGAAGATTATAGGTGTATTTGATAATTTTATCGGTCTAGTTTGGTAATTTTTTACAATTTCGGTTATCATTGTGCTGAGATATCAAAAAACAAGTCAGAAAATACACTTAAATTACAATTAGAAGAACTGTATATATTCAATAGTATTTTTTAGAAGCTTATATTCATTTCCTATAACGAAATATAGACAACAATCAAAATGATGAAAATAGTAAGTACATCATTTTTATTATTTACATAAATAGCATGTAAAAATTATTTATAAACTATTTATTTATTTTTATTTTTATTCAATAAATCAACAACACAATTTTGTTAAAGAGTCTCTTCTGGTCCAGTCCTGGACATAGGCATACCCTTGTGTTTTCCATATTCGCCTATCTTAAGCTATCTGGTGGTAGTTTCTTACTGTCTTTTCTTTAATGTCGTCGATCCATCTTTTTTGCGGCTTTTCTATGTCTAGCTTATGTGCTGTTGGTCGCCATTGCACTATTCTCTTTGTCGACTTCTCTTCGCTTTCTCTTGCCACATGTTTTGTCCATTTAGATTTTGCAATAGCTTCGACAACATCTTTTACTTTATTTCTTCTTTGTAGATCTACATTTCTCATATATGATCTCCTAACCTTAAATTTATCATAAGTCTCTCAATAGCTCTTTGAGTTGTTCCAAGACTATTGAGACATTGGTTAGTAAGTGTGTCCATTTAGATTTTGCGATAGCTTCGACAACATCTTTACTTTATTTCTTCTTCGTAGATCTTCATTTCTCATATATGATCTCTTAACCTTACACTTATCATAAGTCTCTCAATAGCTCTTTGATTTCTTATAAGTCTATTGAGAGATTGGTTAGTAAGTGTCATGGTTTATATTCATAAGTCATGACAGGAAAGATCTTCTTCTTTGGTGCCTATTCGTTTCGAATATTGGCGATCAGTCTGGCTATAATTATTTTATTAACTGATGCTTTAAATAGATTAGTTGTTGTTGTGGAGAACCATTTCCTCAGGTTCTTTAACGATGATATTCTTCTTCTCCGTATACCTCGCTTTCCGAATACTTTGCCTTGAAGTATTACCTTCAGTAATCTATATTTAGGGCCGTTTCTCATTATGTGTCCGCGATATTCTAACCTTCTCTTTTTAATTGTAAACATCAATTCTCTTTCTTTCTCAATTCTTCGTAGTACGGTCTCGTTGGTTATCTTGTCCGTCCGTGATATTCTTAGGATTCGCCTGTATAGCCACAGCTCGAAGGCTTGAAGTCTTTTCTCCATTGCTTCAGTGAGTGTCCAGGATTCAACTCCATAGTACAATATTGAAAAGATATAACATCTCCAGACTACGGTTGCGGCTTTTAAAGAGTTTGGCCATGTTTTTGAATGCACTCCTAGCCTTCTCTATTCTACAGTTTCAGTTTACTTCTTGTAGAGAAGGAAGGATATAGGTGTCAAAAACCTTTCGTTTTAAATTAACACTGGGAGTTGAAGCACTATTGGACAATTTTGAATATATTCTTCATCTTAATGTGCTTTATTAAGCCCCTCTGACGTTGGAAATTAACTTAGCAGGACTCTTCCTGTTTGAGCTATTCTGAACAGTTGTTCTACTCTCCGTATCCCAGTCCATTCTCTAATATCCTTCAATGAAGCTTGATTTCTGAAAATTCGGAATATTATACCTTATTCCCGCATTAAATCATCATCATTCTCTTTGCCCTAACCCTATGCGGGGTCGGCTTCCCTAATTGCATTTCTCCACACAATTCTATCTTGGGTCATATCAATGTCAATCCCTTTACCAACATGTCCTGCCTTATCGTCTCCCCCAGGTCTTCTTTGGTCTTCCTCTCCTACTCCTTCCAGGAATCTTCACTTCAGCTATTCTTCGTATTGGGTGATTAACGTCTTGACGTTGAACGTTACCAAACCATCTTAACCTATGCTCTCTCATTTTGGCATCAATTGGTGCCACACCTAGACTTCCCCTAATATACTCATTTCTAATTTTATCCTTCTTTGTCCCTCCACTCATCCATCTAAGCATTCTCATTTCCGCCACATGCATTCGTTGTTCCTCTTTTTTCTTCACTGCCCAACATTCAGTTCCGTACATCATAGCCGGTCTTATGGCTGTTTTATAGAATTTTCCCTTCAGCTTGGAATTGGAATTTTTCTGTCACACAACACACCACTCGCTTCTTTCCACTTCATCCATCCAGCCCTAATTCTACTGCATGCATCTCCATCTATTTCTCCATTACTCTGTAATACCGATCCCAGGTACTTAAAACTATTGCTTTATACAACCAGTTCACCATTCAAAGATACCATTTTATTTGTAGTAACTCCATCTTTAAATGAACATTCCAAATACTCTGTTTTTGTCCTACTGAGTTTTAAACCTTATTCCTCCAGAGCTTGCCTCCACTGTTCCAATTTTTGTTCTAAGTCTCTTTCACTATTTCCTACTAACACATCATCAGCATACATTAAGCACCATGGAATGTTACCCTGTAGTTTCGCTGCTATCTGGTCCAAAACTAATGAGAATAAATACGGACTAAGCACAGAGCCTTGGTGCAATCCTACTTTCATATGAAATTTATCAGTCTCTCCCACACCTGTCCTAACACTAGTCGTAACTCCCTCATACATATCCCTCACAATCTTTACATATTCACCAGGGACTCCTTTCTTATTGAGTGCCCACCACAGAATCTCCCGAGGAACTCTATCATATGCTTTCTCAAGATCAATGAATACCATATGAGCGTTTGTTTCTTTACTTCTGTGTTTTTCCATCAACTGCCTTATAATGAAAATTGCATCTGTTGTTGATCTGCCCTGCATAAAGCCAAATTGATTCTCGGATATTTCGGTCTCTTCACGTATCCGTCTATCAATTACTCTTTCCCATATTTTCGTGGTGTGGCTAAGCAGTTTTATAGCCCTGTAGTTTGTACATTGTTGTATATCTCCCGTGTTTTTGTAAACAGGTACCAGTATACTACTTCTCTATTCGTCTGGCATTTGTCCAACTTCCATAATTCTATTAAATAGACCTGCTAGCCACCTTACTCCTGTCTCTCCCAATGCTCTCCATACTTCCCCACGAATATCATCTGGTCCTACCGCTTTTCCTTTCTTTATTTTTTGAAGCGCTTCAGCCGCTTTCTCGTTTGTTATTTTGGTGACCATTGCTGCTACTGTCTCCGTTGACTCTACAGGCTGTCTGTCAAATTCTTCATTTAATAAGCTGTCAAAGTACTTTTTCCATCTCTTTTTGACATCCCTTTCGTGAACTAGTATTTTATTATTTTCACCCCGGATACATCTAATCTGATTAAAATCTTTTGCTTTTCTTTGCTCTCTGTGTGGCTATTTTCCGCATTAAATATCCAAAATAAATGTCATTTTCCTAGATTTGATGTTATTCATCAGCTGACGAGTAGTTTTTGCTCTGTTGATACGTTTATAGTAGACACTTTCAAGGTACATGCTTCGACTCCATATAAGGCAATTACTATATGTACCATAAACACGCATTTCCGAAGTTGAAGTTTCAAGTTCTCGTTTCTCGTTACAGAAGTTCTTAAATCGTCAGTTCATCTGTAGATGGTCGACCAATATTCCTCTTGTATTCCCTTGGTATCCATTCCAATAGCCTCTTTGTACATCGCCAATCTGTCATTCTAGATATGTGTCCTGCCCATCTCCATTTTAGTCTGGCTATCGTTTTGATGACGTCAGCCACCTTGGTTCTTCTCCTGATTTCTTCGTGTTTTTTAAACGCTTTTATTTAGTTCAATAGTTTGCGTCAAATTTTTAGACGTTAATTTGACTGCATTTTCTCCAATGCAAATGAATGAAAATTTGCAGACATAATATGTCTGCAGGGAACAATTCACGAATAGTCAATAAAATTTTTTTTTATGTTTAATAATTATTTAAATAAAAAAAAACGATTTTAATGAAACATGCTTAAATTCTCTTGTTTTTTACATAGGGGAGTGCAATTAGAACGAAAATATGCATTGTTTCGGAACAATTCAAACAAGCTTATATTTTTCTAAAACTTTTTTTGTTAGTTTTTATACATGTTAGAGTAAAAAGTTCTAATCGCGGATTTGGCCGCTAATTGTTTATTAATTGTTTAAACAATAACAATTTTTTTGTATTAATAATTTTAAAAATATCGTTAAATTCATCATTTTACTTTGATCAAATATGTTTCTATTTTGTGTTTGATTATACTGAATCCGAATATGGCATTGCAATTTGAAAATTCTTATACAGAAGCTCTTATACAGTATGTCTGCGTAGCTAGGAACCACATTGAAAACTTTTTTATTATCAATTTTACGAAAAAAAGTTATTCTTCATAAAATGCTCTGGATAGTCAAAAATCTAAAACTCAACCATCAGATATCAAATTTTATCAATTTTATACGAGTTATGTCAAAAATATGAATTTCGTTAAAGAGTCAAGTACCTTTATATTTTAGATTATCAAAAAATGCTATTATGAAAAGTTGTTTGAAATTAAAAACTACGTCTAAATATACAACTACATTATTCTAATCGAAAAATTTTTTTAAATTACCGATACTCATCATCATTTTATTACAATTATAATAACTATTATATTATCACTTTTACGAAAAAAAGTTATTCTACATAAAATGCTCTCCCCGGTATAAAATCTAAGATACAACCATCAGATATTAAACTTTTTTAATTTTATACGAGATGTGTAAAAAATATGAATTTTTCTTAAAAGTGCCTTTATTATTCACAATATTTTAATTAGAAGGATGTAATTGAACACTAAAACAAATTTTTTAATTCCAAACAACTTTTCTTAATAACAATTTTCGATATTGTGAAATTTAACGATACTTTACCCTTGAGTGAAATCCATATTTTTGACATACCTCGTATAAAATTCATTAAATTTGATATCTGATGATTGCATCTTAGATTATATACGATGCAGAGTATTTTATGAAGAATAACTTTTTTCGTAAAGCTGATAATAAAAAAGTTATCAATAGGTTCCCAGTTACGCAGACATACTGTATAAGAGCTAAAAAAATTTTTTTTTGCTGAACATTTATTATTAAATGTATTTTAGGTAAGTTTTACAGAAAAAAGTTTTGATCACTTTATATAAACATTTTTTTAGCTGGTAATTTTCGGTTTTTGTATTACATTTTTGTTATCTTTCTTAATTTTCTCAAAAAGAAATAGTCTATTTCATTTCTCAAGTAAAATAATTTAGTGCATTTTAAAGACTACATCCTAAGATTTAATAAAGCACTTATAAATATCTAATAGATCTGTTCAAACTTGAGTAATACCGTCTTAAAGTGGTGGTAATTCTATAAAACTACGAAGATTTCAAAAATTACATTTTTTAAGACGTCATATCAATTGAATTAAATTTTTGAGATTTTTTTTGAATGAAACATCATTTAGTACGATGCTTGAAAGGTAAGTTGTGCAAAATTGAGGGTTTTATAAGAAAAATTGTATTAGTAACACATTTTTAAATCATTTTTAAACAAAATTCATGTAAGGCTCACTTTCCGCCCCCACCGTACTTATGCCCATATATTCTATTTATTTTTATTATAACCATAAGGTAGCTTAATTATTCTTATTTTAGGTTCAATTTGTAAAATTTCATTTGATCCATTAGTTAAAGAAATACATTAAAATAACTCAACCGTGCACTTCGCCTTACGCTAGTTTAGAGTGCGCCAATGTTTGTGAGAAGGGTGACTTTAGCGTTATAAATAAAAAATTATAGAAGATACAGATTTAATTTTAGAAAATTCTTTATATAAGATTTTTTTTGTAAAATTTTCTGAATTTTCCAATGGTCAAGTCATTTTTGTTCTAAAAAATTTATATTTTCGGAGTTATTTAAAAAAACATCAAATTTCGTAGTTCATTTGTTTAATAAAAAATGAAGCACCCACTTCTCGAGTAGAACTTTTTGATATGTTGTTTATTAAACATTTCTTAATGAAATTACAAAAAGTTCTATCTTGTTTGATTTTTTCCGAAGTGAAAATCTATATGCACTCCCCTAACAATGTAAAAACTTGAAACATTTACGGATTGTAGGTAATGATATGAATTACACATAATTTCACTTTTTACGTTAATTGTTTACGTTATGCTTCATAAATAAATAATAAAGTTTCAAATTTTTTGCCGATTCCGACTACTTTTCATGTTAGTACATCATATGTTTTATATACATATATTTTAATAAACATGACGATATATTTTAATGTTTGAAAAGTGTAAGACTAAAAAATAAAAAATAAAAAAATATGAAAAAAAAATTTTAAGAAACGCTTTTCTTTAGTTACGAGTGACTAAAATTAAAAATATATTCTTATAAAAAAATCAACTAAAAAGCAGAAAATAAAAAAAAAATTGAAAAAATCCAACACATTTGTTAAAGAAAAGCGTGGGGCGAAAACCGTTTATTGGATTAAGATGCGCCACGCTGTTATTTGACGAATGTGTTAGATTTTTTCAATTTTCAAGTCACTCGTAACTAATAAAAAATCAAAATGTAGTATGTCAAAGTGTGTAAATAATTTATTTCCTTAGCTGAGCGCTTTCGACATAAACGTCATCATCGGAGCTAATGCTAAAATAAAAAAAGAGATCTTGTAAGAAAAAGAAGTACAAAACTCTTTTTTTTATTAACATAAACTACATAAACATTAGGGTTTCAACTTAATAAAATATCCATACACCAAGTCAAGGTCATTGCAATGACTTACATAAATGACAAAAAGATGATAAATAACAACAATATAATATTATCTCAATCTTTAACTTCAACAAGCTAACATCTTCTGAATATTGAATTTGAGAATTCACAATCAAAATTAATCTTTCTCATTACTTTCTGTTTAATAATTTTTTTGGTTTTTTAATTTTTTAACTTAACACAGTGTATGTAAGTTGGGCCAATTAGTCTCAAAATCAAGCATGTCATCAATTAATTTAATAGTTGATTAGTACAAACATCTAAGGTACATTTCCTTATCAATTTCATTGTAAAAATTTTCAATTTTCCTTTCAATATGTTTAAAATATTCATGTTTCAACGTCAGCTGTCAACGTCAACGCAGAACAGATAAAAGCAGATTTGAATATCCGACCTTGTCAGTCAGCTGTTGTTACTAGGCCAAGGATGGACGGGTGATATCGACACCCGGACCATGAAAAAAGTTTATATGTTTTTGTGCAACGTGTATGTGGCCGTTTCTTTCTGTTTTTTTGCTGTTTGCTGTTGTACGGAGGACTAAGTTAGCATTCACAATTTAAAAATCAAATTTACATTCCTAAGATGCACTTGTTTACACCTCTATGTAGCGGTACTTTTTTAGTATTTGACGTAAATTAAAAAAAGAGTTTTGTACTTCTTTTTCTTACAAGATCTCTTTTTTTATTTTAGCATTAGCTCCGATGATGACGTTTATGTCGAAAGCGCTCAGCTAAGGAAATAAATTATTTACACACTTTGACATACTACATTTTCATTTTCCCTTATTCATTCAAGTGTGTACAAACTTATCAGTCTTTCAACTATTATCGTTTCTTAAATTTTTTTTTTCATATATTTTTATTAACTATAGATTAAAACATTAAACCTTCCCCATTTTAGGTACTTGTAGCTGCCATTCTCGTCGTTGGAGCTCATTCTGCCGAAGTTGTGAGTGTTGCGGGAGGAGTTACTAATCCTTTGGGAGCAGCAGTGGATACTGTGGCGCAGACAGCCCAAAGTCTTGTAGGAGGAAACAAGGTTGTTACAGTCAGTAAGTAAACAATTTAATATATTTTCAGTAGCAACTACACGAGAGCTCTAAAATTATCGATTTGTATCCGGAGTGACACTTTGACAGTTTTAATTTCACGACCCAAAGGAACCATTAGGTCTAATAAGACCTAAGGAAAAGAACAGGTATCACTGATGTCGTCGAATGTATAGCCAAGCTGAGGTGGAATTGGGCAGGCACGTAGCGAGAATAAAAGATTTAAGATGGACCAGAAAACTAATTGACAGGCGCATAAGAGAAGACAAACGTAGCAGAGGACGACCACCAACACGCTGGATGGACGACATTAAACGAATGTCCAAGAAATGGCAACAAGATGCACAGAACCGTGGAGAGTCGAATAGTGGGAGAGATCTATGGCTAGCAGTGGAGGGAAGAGTTTGCATAATGATGATGCAACAAAACTTCCCTGTTTTCAATTTTGGTTTATACAACATTTAAATTTCGTATAGTACATTCTTTCACGGTTTTTGATGTAAATTTTAAAGAACCGCTTGGATTAACATGAAATTTGGCATATCCATAGCTAACATGTTAACGAAGTAACGTGATATTGTGCAGATGTGTGCTTTTGCCCTGGGGGTGAGTTTCACCCCCTCTCGGGGGTAAAAAATATATGTCCGAAATAAGTCCGGAAATCGATAAACTGACTAATTCTAAGCAACTTTTGTTCTTTAGAGTTTTTTCACCAAGTCAATACTTTTCGAGTTATTTGCGAGTGAACTTGTTCATTTTTCAATAAAATAACCACGTTTTTAGACGATTTTTCGCAAATAACTTAAACATTTTATTTACTTACTAGCTGACCCGGCAGACTTCGTACTGCCTCAATAGATAAAAACAAACTGTTGTATACAATAAACTTAAAATTAACAAAAGGAATTCGTAATTAATAAACAAAAATGCTCGATGTGAATGAGGTTTTATTATTATTTTTAATTAATTACACATGATGTTTGAAATAATAAAGTTTAGTTAGAAGTAACAAAATAAAGTTTGTAGTGCAACAGTTACAATCTTAAATTTGTTTATCTTATAATGAATATAACAGCTTTATTATATCTACATTCAAAACAACCATCTATTTATTATTAGGTTCGGGGAGATTCCAAGTCTATAGGTGTTGATTAAATAAAATTAAATTCAATTAAAATTAAATAAAAAGTAAATGAAGTAAATTAAAATTAAATGAAATTGAATAAACGTAAATAAAAATAAAAAAAACTGAATAAAATTAAATACAAATAAATAAAATCATATTAACTTAAATACAATTAAATAAAGTTAAAAAAGAATTAAATAAAAATAATAAATAAATTAAATAAAAGAAAATATAGTCTAATAAAAATAAATAAAATTTAATAAAATGAAATAAAATAAAATAAACAAAAATAAATAAAATACTTAAACTAAATAAAATTAAACAAAATGAATTAAAATTAAATAAAATTTTATAAAATAAACAAAAATAAATAAAATACTTAAACTAAATAAAATTAAACAAAATGAATTAAAATTAAATAAAATTTTATAATTTGCTGCTTGTTCTTTTCGTGTGCTCAGAATTTTTCTCCTGCTTACGGTTCCGTTTAGAGATATTTTTTGAAAATTTCGCAAAATTAAAAAATTCATATTTTGCCCAATTTGAGTCCCAAAGTTAAACTGTGCCACTTCTCTTCTATGAAATTTGTCGCTCGTTCTTCTTCTGTCCTCAGAATATTCCTACGGCTTGAGATATTGTATTTCGGACACCGATTGTGCTAGACAAAAAATTTTAGTACGGTTCTGCTCGGAATTCAGCAAGGAGTCTACCTACTTAATTTCATATTTTTCACGTCATTATTGTGAGAGTTACGGCGTCATGGGCAACCCCCTAATGACATACGGGTATGAAATATAGACAGCAACCTACTCCCAGTACAGTCCAATATACCTGCAAAATTTCATAAAAATCGGTTAAGTCGTTTCGGAGGAGTATGGTAACAAACACTGCGACCGGCGAATTTTTATATAGATGTAAAATATTTAAATGGCTATTAAAAAATAACGGTCTGAGATAAAAAATTGAAAATTTAGGATTGTATGTATCTTTTGCTTCTACATCTCATAAAAATAGTAAAAAACGGTTTTTCCAAAAATTAAAAAAATATATCAGGGGGGGCAACACCCCTTATGACGTACGGGTATGAAACTCCATATTATCCTATTCCCAGACCGCTAGAATATACATGTAAAATTTCATAAAAATCTGTTCAGTCGTTCTCGAGTTATAAATGGTGTAACTAACACAACCTCGACTTTCTTTTATATATATAGATGTAAAATATTTAAATGGCTATTAAAAAATAACGGTCTGAGATAAAAAATTGAAAATTTAGGATTGTATGTATCTTTTGCTTCTACATCTCATAAAAATAGTAAAAAACGGTTTTTCCAAAAATTAAAAAAATATATCAGGGGGGGCAACACCCCTTATGACGTACGGGTATGAAACTCCATATTATCCTATTCCCAGACCGCTAGAATATACATGTAAAATTTCATAAAAATCTGTTCAGTCGTTCTCGAGTTATAAATGGTGTAACTAACACAACCTCGACTTTCTTTTATATATATAGATGTAAAATATTTAAATGGCTATTAAAAAATAACGGTCTGAGATAAAAAATTGAAAATTTAGGATTGTATGTATCTTTTGCTTCTACATCTCATAAAAATAGTAAAAAACGGTTTTTCCAAAAATTAAAAAAATATATCAGGGGGGGCAACACCCCTTATGACGTACGGGTATGAAACTCCATATTATCCTATTCCCAGACCGCTAGAATATACATGTAAAATTTCATAAAAATCTGTTCAGTCGTTCTCGAGTTATAAATGGTGTAACTAACACAACCTCGACTTTCTTTTATATATATAGATGTAAAATATTTAAATGGCTATTAAAAAATAACGGTCTGAGATAAAAAATTGAAAATTTAGGATTGTATGTATCTTTTGCTTCTACATCTCATAAAAATAGTAAAAAACGGTTTTTCCAAAAATTAAAAAAATATATCAGGGGGGGCAACACCCCTTATGACGTACGGGTATGAAACTCCATATTATCCTATTCCCAGACCGCTAGAATATACATGTAAAATTTCATAAAAATCTGTTCAGTCGTTCTCGAGTTATAAATGGTGTAACTAACACAACCTCGACTTTCTTTTATATATATAGATGTAAAATATTTAAATGGCTATTAAAAAATAACGGTCTGAGATAAAAAATTGAAAATTTAGGATTGTATGTATCTTTTGCTTCTACATCTCATAAAAATAGTAAAAAACGGTTTTTCCAAAAATTAAAAAAATATATCAGGGGGGGCAACACCCCTTATGACGTACGGGTATGAAACTCCATATTATCCTATTCCCAGACCGCTAGAATATACATGTAAAATTTCATAAAAATCTGTTCAGTCGTTCTCGAGTTATAAATGGTGTAACTAACACAACCTCGACTTTCTTTTATATATATAGATGTAAAATATTTAAATGGCTATTAAAAAATAACGGTCTGAGATAAAAAATTGAAAATTTAGGATTGTATGTATCTTTTGCTTCTACATCTCATAAAAATAGTAAAAAACGGTTTTTCCAAAAATTAAAAAAATATATCAGGGGGGGCAACACCCCTTATGACGTACGGGTATGAAACTCCATATTATCCTATTCCCAGACCGCTAGAATATACATGTAAAATTTCATAAAAATCTGTTCAGTCGTTCTCGAGTTATAAATGGTGTAACTAACACAACCTCGACTTTCTTTTATATATATAGATGTAAAATATTTAAATGGCTATTAAAAAATAACGGTCTGAGATAAAAAATTGAAAATTTAGGATTGTATGTATCTTTTGCTTCTACATCTCATAAAAATAGTAAAAAACGGTTTTTCCAAAAATTAAAAAAATATATCAGGGGGGGCAACACCCCTTATGACGTACGGGTATGAAACTCCATATTATCCTATTCCCAGACCGCTAGAATATACATGTAAAATTTCATAAAAATCTGTTCAGTCGTTCTCGAGTTATAAATGGTGTAACTAACACAACCTCGACTTTCTTTTATATATATAGATGTAAAATATTTAAATGGCTATTAAAAAATAACGGTCTGAGATAAAAAATTGAAAATTTAGGATTGTATGTATCTTTTGCTTCTACATCTCATAAAAATAGTAAAAAACGGTTTTTCCAAAAATTAAAAAAATATATCAGGGGGGGCAACACCCCTTATGACGTACGGGTATGAAACTCCATATTATCCTATTCCCAGACCGCTAGAATATACATGTAAAATTTCATAAAAATCTGTTCAGTCGTTCTCGAGTTATAAATGGTGTAACTAACACAACCTCGACTTTCTTTTATATATATAGATGTAAAATATTTAAATGGCTATTAAAAAATAACGGTCTGAGATAAAAAATTGAAAATTTAGGATTGTATGTATCTTTTGCTTCTACATCTCATAAAAATAGTAAAAAACGGTTTTTCCAAAAATTAAAAAAATATATCAGGGGGGGCAACACCCCTTATGACGTACGGGTATGAAACTCCATATTATCCTATTCCCAGACCGCTAGAATATACATGTAAAATTTCATAAAAATCTGTTCAGTCGTTCTCGAGTTATAAATGGTGTAACTAACACAACCTCGACTTTCTTTTATATATATAGATGTAAAATATTTAAATGGCTATTAAAAAATAACGGTCTGAGATAAAAAATTGAAAATTTAGGATTGTATGTATCTTTTGCTTCTACATCTCATAAAAATAGTAAAAAACGGTTTTTCCAAAAATTAAAAAAATATATCAGGGGGGGCAACACCCCTTATGACGTACGGGTATGAAACTCCATATTATCCTATTCCCAGACCGCTAGAATATACATGTAAAATTTCATAAAAATCTGTTCAGTCGTTCTCGAGTTATAAATGGTGTAACTAACACAACCTCGACTTTCTTTTATATATATAGATGTAAAATATTTAAATGGCTATTAAAAAATAACGGTCTGAGATAAAAAATTGAAAATTTAGGATTGTATGTATCTTTTGCTTCTACATCTCATAAAAATAGTAAAAAACGGTTTTTCCAAAAATTAAAAAAATATATCAGGGGGGGCAACACCCCTTATGACGTACGGGTATGAAACTCCATATTATCCTATTCCCAGACCGCTAGAATATACATGTAAAATTTCATAAAAATCTGTTCAGTCGTTCTCGAGTTATAAATGGTGTAACTAACACAACCTCGACTTTCTTTTATATATATAGATGTAAAATATTTAAATGGCTATTAAAAAATAACGGTCTGAGATAAAAAATTGAAAATTTAGGATTGTATGTATCTTTTGCTTCTACATCTCATAAAAATAGTAAAAAACGGTTTTTCCAAAAATTAAAAAAATATATCAGGGGGGGCAACACCCCTTATGACGTACGGGTATGAAACTCCATATTATCCTATTCCCAGACCGCTAGAATATACATGTAAAATTTCATAAAAATCTGTTCAGTCGTTCTCGAGTTATAAATGGTGTAACTAACACAACCTCGACTTTCTTTTATATATATAGATGTAAAATATTTAAATGGCTATTAAAAAATAACGGTCTGAGATAAAAAATTGAAAATTTAGGATTGTATGTATCTTTTGCTTCTACATCTCATAAAAATAGTAAAAAACGGTTTTTCCAAAAATTAAAAAAATATATCAGGGGGGGCAACACCCCTTATGACGTACGGGTATGAAACTCCATATTATCCTATTCCCAGACCGCTAGAATATACATGTAAAATTTCATAAAAATCTGTTCAGTCGTTCTCGAGTTATAAATGGTGTAACTAACACAACCTCGACTTTCTTTTATATATATAGATGTAAAATATTTAAATGGCTATTAAAAAATAACGGTCTGAGATAAAAAATTGAAAATTTAGGATTGTATGTATCTTTTGCTTCTACATCTCATAAAAATAGTAAAAAACGGTTTTTCCAAAAATTAAAAAAATATATCAGGGGGGGCAACACCCCTTATGACGTACGGGTATGAAACTCCATATTATCCTATTCCCAGACCGCTAGAATATACATGTAAAATTTCATAAAAATCTGTTCAGTCGTTCTCGAGTTATAAATGGTGTAACTAACACAACCTCGACTTTCTTTTATATATATAGATGTAAAATATTTAAATGGCTATTAAAAAATAACGGTCTGAGATAAAAAATTGAAAATTTAGGATTGTATGTATCTTTTGCTTCTACATCTCATAAAAATAGTAAAAAACGGTTTTTCCAAAAATTAAAAAAATATATCAGGGGGGGCAACACCCCTTATGACGTACGGGTATGAAACTCCATATTATCCTATTCCCAGACCGCTAGAATATACATGTAAAATTTCATAAAAATCTGTTCAGTCGTTCTCGAGTTATAAATGGTGTAACTAACACAACCTCGACTTTCTTTTATATATATAGATGTAAAATATTTAAATGGCTATTAAAAAATAACGGTCTGAGATAAAAAATTGAAAATTTAGGATTGTATGTATCTTTTGCTTCTACATCTCATAAAAATAGTAAAAAACGGTTTTTCCAAAAATTAAAAAAATATATCAGGGGGGGCAACACCCCTTATGACGTACGGGTATGAAACTCCATATTATCCTATTCCCAGACCGCTAGAATATACATGTAAAATTTCATAAAAATCTGTTCAGTCGTTCTCGAGTTATAAATGGTGTAACTAACACAACCTCGACTTTCTTTTATATATATAGATGTAAAATATTTAAATGGCTATTAAAAAATAACGGTCTGAGATAAAAAAATTGAAAATTTAGGATTGTATGTATCTTTTGCTTCTACATCTCATAAAAATAGTAAAAAACGGTTTTTCCAAAAATTAAAAAAATATATCAGGGGGGGCAACACCCCTTATGACGTACGGGTATGAAACTCCATATTATCCTATTCCCAGACCGCTAGAATATACATGTAAAATTTCATAAAAATCTGTTCAGTCGTTCTCGAGTTATAAATGGTGTAACTAACACAACCTCGACTTTCTTTTATATATATAGATGTAAAATATTTAAATGGCTATTAAAAAATAACGGTCTGAGATAAAAAATTGAAAATTTAGGATTGTATGTATCTTTTGCTTCTACATCTCATAAAAATAGTAAAAAACGGTTTTTCCAAAAATTAAAAAAATATATCAGGGGGGGCAACACCCCTTATGACGTACGGGTATGAAACTCCATATTATCCTATTCCCAGACCGCTAGAATATACATGTAAAATTTCATAAAAATCTGTTCAGTCGTTCTCGAGTTATAAATGGTGTAACTAACACAACCTCGACTTTCTTTTATATATATAGATGTAAAATATTTAAATGGCTATTAAAAAATAACGGTCTGAGATAAAAAATTGAAAATTTAGGATTGTATGTATCTTTTGCTTCTACATCTCATAAAAATAGTAAAAAACGGTTTTTCCAAAAATTAAAAAAATATATCAGGGGGGGCAACACCCCTTATGACGTACGGGTATGAAACTCCATATTATCCTATTCCCAGACCGCTAGAATATACATGTAAAATTTCATAAAAATCTGTTCAGTCGTTCTCGAGTTATAAATGGTGTAACTAACACAACCTCGACTTTCTTTTATATATATAGATGTAAAATATTTAAATGGCTATTAAAAAATAACGGTCTGAGATAAAAAATTGAAAATTTAGGATTGTATGTATCTTTTGCTTCTACATCTCATAAAAATAGTAAAAAACGGTTTTTCCAAAAATTTAAAAAAATATATCAGGGGGGCAACACCCCTTATGACGTACGGGTATGAAACTCCATATTATCCTATTCCCAGACCGCTAGAATATACATGTAAAATTTCATAAAAATCTGTTCAGTCGTTCTCGAGTTATAAATGGTGTAACTAACACAACCTCGACTTTCTTTTATATATATAGATGTAAAATATTTAAATGGCTATTAAAAAATAACGGTCTGAGATAAAAAATTGAAAATTTAGGATTGTATGTATCTTTTGCTTCTACATCTCATAAAAATAGTAAAAAACGGTTTTTCCAAAAATTAAAAAAATATATCAGGGGGGGCAACACCCCTTATGACGTACGGGTATGAAACTCCATATTATCCTATTCCCAGACCGCTAGAATATACATGTAAAATTTCATAAAAATCTGTTCAGTCGTTCTCGAGTTATAAATGGTGTAACTAACACAACCTCGACTTTCTTTTATATATATAGATGTAAAATATTTAAATGGCTATTAAAAAATAACGGTCTGAGATAAAAAATTGAAAATTTAGGATTGTATGTATCTTTTGCTTCTACATCTCATAAAAATAGTAAAAAAACGGTTTTTCCAAAAATTAAAAAAATATATCAGGGGGGGCAACACCCCTTATGACGTACGGGTATGAAACTCCATATTATCCTATTCCCAGACCGCTAGAATATACATGTAAAATTTCATAAAAATCTGTTCAGTCGTTCTCGAGTTATAAATGGTGTAACTAACACAACCTCGACTTTCTTTTATATATATAGATGTAAAATATTTAAATGGCTATTAAAAAATAACGGTCTGAGATAAAAAATTGAAAATTTAGGATTGTATGTATCTTTTGCTTCTACATCTCATAAAAATAGTAAAAAACGGTTTTTCCAAAAATTAAAAAAATATATCAGGGGGGGCAACACCCCTTATGACGTACGGGTATGAAACTCCATATTATCCTATTCCCAGACCGCTAGAATATACATGTAAAATTTCATAAAAATCTGTTCAGTCGTTCTCGAGTTATAAATGGTGTAACTAACACAACCTCGACTTTCTTTTATATATATAGATGTAAAATATTTAAATGGCTATTAAAAAATAACGGTCTGAGATAAAAAATTGAAAATTTAGGATTGTATGTATCTTTTGCTTCTACATCTCATAAAAATAGTAAAAAACGGTTTTTCCAAAAATTAAAAAAATATATCAGGGGGGGCAACACCCCTTATGACGTACGGGTATGAAACTCCATATTATCCTATTCCCAGACCGCTAGAATATACATGTAAAATTTCATAAAAATCTGTTCAGTCGTTCTCGAGTTATAAATGGTGTAACTAACACAACCTCGACTTTCTTTTATATATATAGATGTAAAATATTTAAATGGCTATTAAAAAATAACGGTCTGAGATAAAAAATTGAAAATTTAGGATTGTATGTATCTTTTGCTTCTACATCTCATAAAAATAGTAAAAAACGGTTTTTCCAAAAATTAAAAAAATATATCAGGGGGGGCAACACCCCTTATGACGTACGGGTATGAAACTCCATATTATCCTATTCCCAGACCGCTAGAATATACATGTAAAATTTCATAAAAATCTGTTCAGTCGTTCTCGAGTTATAAATGGTGTAACTAACACAACCTCGACTTTCTTTTATATATATAGATGTAAAATATTTAAATGGCTATTAAAAAATAACGGTCTGAGATAAAAAATTGAAAATTTAGGATTGTATGTATCTTTTGCTTCTACATCTCATAAAAATAGTAAAAAAACGGTTTTTCCAAAAATTAAAAAAATATATCAGGGGGGGCAACACCCCTTATGACGTACGGGTATGAAACTCCATATTATCCTATTCCCAGACCGCTAGAATATACATGTAAAATTTCATAAAAATCTGTTCTGTCGTTCTCGAGTTATAAATGGTGTAACTAACACAACCTCGACTTTCTTTTATATATATAGATGTAAAATATTTAAATGGCTATTAAAAAATAACGGTCTGAGATAAAAAATTGAAAATTTAGGATTGTATGTATCTTTTGCTTCTACATCTCATAAAAATAGTAAAAAACGGTTTTTCCAAAAATTAAAAAAATATATCAGGGGGGGCAACACCCCTTATGACGTACGGGTATGAAACTCCATATTATCCTATTCCCAGACCGCTAGAATATACATGTAAAATTTCATAAAAATCTGTTCAGTCGTTCTCGAGTTATAAATGGTGTAACTAACACAACCTCGACTTTCTTTTATATATATAGATGTAAAATATTTAAATGGCTATTAAAAAATAACGGTCTGAGATAAAAAATTGAAAATTTAGGATTGTATGTATCTTTTGCTTCTACATCTCATAAAAATAGTAAAAAACGGTTTTTCCAAAAATTTAAAAAAATATATCAGGGGGGGCAACACCCCTTATGACGTACGGGTATGAAACTCCATATTATCCTATTCCCAGACCGCTAGAATATACATGTAAAATTTCATAAAAATCTGTTCAGTCGTTCTCGAGTTATAAATGGTGTAACTAACACAACCTCGACTTTCTTTTATATATATAGATGTAAAATATTTAAATGGCTATTAAAAAATAACGGTCTGAGATAAAAAATTGAAAATTTAGGATTGTATGTATCTTTTGCTTCTACATCTCATAAAAATAGTAAAAAACGGTTTTTCCAAAAAT